>NC_092814.1:78179340-78779340 GCF_023375885.2 Dermacentor andersoni
TTCATTTTAGTTTTCTTCTGATATTTTCTTCTGATATTTACATATGTTGCATTGCTTTTGTACGAGGGCTGTTTTTTTTTCAACCTCCGATCGCTCCGTGCAGACGCTACGCGGGCAGCAGAAGGCGGACATGCGCTGTAGGCGACTGCGCAGCTCTCGCACTACCCACTCCGCCATTGTTGACATTCAGGCGTCAGTCGGCATTGTGCTACAGCCACGTAAACATGGCTGCCACTATTGTTGCTCCCGCCAAGTGTGAATTGCGAAGTGTTATTCGCTTTCTACAGGCTGAAGGCCATGGTGCTGCAGAAATCCATCGGAGAATGAGTCGAGTGTATGGGGAAAACTTCATGAGTGATGGTGTTGTGCGTGAATGGTGTCGAAATTTTAAAGATGGACGTAATGATGTGCATGATGAAGGGGGCCAAGGACGCAAATCTGTCGTTTCAGATGACCTGGTTGAACGAGTTGACAGAATGGTTAAAGAAAACCGCAGATTCACCATTACTGCTTTATCTACGGAATTTCCAGAAGTTTCAAGGTCTGTTTTGTACTCTATTGTTACTGAACGGTTACGCTACAAAAAACTTTGTGCACGTTGGGTCCCAAAAATGTTGACGGACGGCCACAAAACTCGACGAATGGCGTCAGCTTTGGAGTTCCTTGAGCGTTATCAGGATGAAGGAGACAAACTTTTGAAATCAATCGTGACTGGGGATGAAACCTGGATTCAATGCGACACACCGGAAACAAAACGACAATCACAACAATGGATGCATTCAAATTCACCAAACAAACCAAAGAAATTCAAAAAAACCTTCAACAACAGAAAGACCATGGCTACTGTGTTTTGGGATCAACAAGGTGTGTTGCTTGTGGAGTTTATGGAGCCCGGAACCACAATCACTGCAGCTGTTTATTGTGAAACATTACGACGTTTGCGTAGAGCCATTCAGAACAAACGAAGAGGAAAGCTGACCGCTGGAGTTGTTCTGATCCATGACAATGCCCCTCCACACACTGCTGGAGCAACTCAACGGCTTCTCGAACATTTTGGATGGGACATTTTCGATCATCCGCCATACAGTCCAGACTTAGCACCCTGTGACTTTCATCTTTTTCCTGGACTGAAGACGTGGCTTGGTGGGAAGCGCTTTCAAACCAATGGTGACCTTCAAACCAACGTCAAGGACTACTTGAATTCATTGGCGGCAACTTTTTTTGAAGAGGGTATTGAAAAGCTTGTCCACAGATATGACAAATGCCTCAATCTCTTCGGTGGTTATGTCGAAAAGTAAGCGTAACTGTACTAATCTTTTGGTAATAAAATTATTGTTTTAGATGAACTTGTCTTTTATTTATAGCCTATCGGAGGTTGAAAAAAAAAAACGGCCCTCGTATTTCCTTTTCATATGTGCGTGTGTATGATTATATATACGTACATATGTAAATATTTATGTATTCTGCTCCTCCTGCTTGGCCCCTCATTTGGGCCTGCAGTATTGTATATAAATAAATAAATAAATAAATAAATAAATAAATAAATAAATAAATAAATGGTAAGTCTACTATTCCGCTTAAGAAATGGTTAGTGTCTTTTTTATGAGAGGAGAAGGTTGGGGAAATTGGTTTGACTAGCTGGTCTACATACCGAGAAAGATTCTCGGTAACAGTCTGTACGCCTGAAACAATTGGATGTCCTGGGATCCCTGGCTTATGAATTTTCGGTAATAGATAAAAGCGACCTGCTACTGGACTGAGTGGCATTAGAGACTGGAACGTGTTTTCGTCTATCATTTTTTGTTGATACAGCTCCGACGGCGTTTCTTAAAGCCTTGAGCTTGAAGCCACTGGTTGCATCATTGGGAAGAGCTTGATAAAACACACTGTTAGATGACTGTCTATTCGCTTCATCGATATATTCTTGGCGGTTCTTTACTACGATTGCTCCTCCTTCATCCGCTCGTTTGATAACAACGTCTTGTGGACTCCCCCTCCACAGCGACATTGGATTCCCTCGCCACAGCAAGACAAATGCTTAGATTTATATGTCCGAGCGGTTCAGAGGGATATTCTTAACACCTGTGCCTTAATTAACATTGCCTTAATTACCCCCGAAGGTCAAGGATTCGGCTCCCATCAAAGGTAGTGGGTTTGAATGCCCTAACTATATCTTACTTAACTGTTCCTAAATTAACATCGCCTTCATTAACACCAAAGGTCATGGGCTCGACTGCCTTAATTAATTTCGCCTTCATTAAGACCAAATGTCAGAGGTTCGACTCCCAACAAAGGTCGAAGGTTCGTAGCCTTTTTCTACGTTTCGTGTCGTGGACGCGTTTTCGCTCAAGGTCGACTGACTAATGAGACATATAAGGCTTTCGCCTTATAAGCAGGAATACAAAGTTGATACGACTGCCGTTACAATATAATAATAACGATAGATAGATAGATAGATAGATAGATGGATGGATAGATAGATAGATAGATAGATAGATAGATAGATAGATAGATAGATAGATAGATAGATAGATAGATAGATAGATAGATAGATAGATAGATAGATAGATAGATAGATAGATAGATAGATGGACGGACGGACGGACGGACGGACGGACGGACGGACGGACGGAGTGTTGCATTCATGATGCCCAAACAAAACGCTGGCGCCGTCAGCGAGAGGCAGGCTGCGAGTTGGTGTCGTCGTTGATCGTAGAAGCAGTGAACAACGTCCGCGTGCGTAGCTCCAGGGCAAGGAAACGGATCCCAGCAGCTCCACCAACCGTAAAAATGTTTATTCGCAATAGCTGGTCCAGAGCACCGCAGTTTCTGCGAACAAGTAGCGGCCTGCTACCGCATAACACTCCGTCGTCGTCTCCTTCAACGCGCCACCGAAAACACAGAGGCACGTTTACTTTATTGGACTTCTTTAACCTAGTTTCCGGTTTACGCATGCCTCGTGCCCCGTGATGCGACTCAGCAGGCGCTGTACTGCACTTCCTGTTCATCTTCAATAAAGAAAGCTAGGACTTCGCGAGCAGCGGCGATATCGCTTCTTTCGCTCTGTTTTGATGTCATTTCTTAGCTGAAACTCGCCCCGCCACAAAACTGTGCGCTCTACTCTTTCTTCCTTTTAAAGTTATTTATTTATTTATTTTTTGCTGAAAACAGGTCATCCCAAAATAAGATGGTGTCCTCTCAGCTAGTCCAACGATGTTTAACTGTTTTCATTACTTCACAAAGACGGCACTTAAGGGAAGGTGCAAAAATATCTCTTCTTTGTAACCAGGTTTTCACTGGCATAGTTTCCGTGTATATATATAGTAAGCGGTAAAAACTGGCTGCAAATATCATGGATGATGAATTGTAGATGGGGAATGAAACACATCCTACAATGTATCCTACGAAATCCTACAATTAATAATCGTCGCATCGATAATAACGTGTCACGCTGAACACTCGTAAAGTGTTATGCACGGCACTGCAGTACAAGACCTTGTTAGAAAACTGAAGTGACAGAAAGAAGAGTCGCGAATTCGTACACGATCACCCCCCCCCCCCCCCCCCCCCTACACGAACGTGAATGAAGATGAGAGGAAGCAACGAAGTTAGGCAAGGCACGAGTAACCTGTAAGATTGATCAGATTGTGGGAAGTGATTGATCCCGATAAAAGATGGAAGGGGAAATTATTTGCCGAAGATAAAAAATGCACTAAGCCCGGCCTGCACACACTAATGGGCCTACAAAGGTTATCAGGTCTCATGCGCTCTCAAGTTGAAGGGTATGTAATAGTTGCGAAATTCAGCGAACACGTTGTTAGATATGGGGCTGTTTCCTGAGGCCCCTTCGAGTTCCCCAGAACACATCGAATCGCACCACAGCTAATTGAGAAGCGCAGAAGCACGGATGCCACGTTCCAGAGGCGCGCACGGGCAAACAAGTTGAAGGCCCCCACTTCGTACGCCGCCGGTTGGGCTATTCAATGCTTGACTCTTCCAGAAAGCGAGAGGATAGCCCGGCATTGTTGCAAGTAAATTTGGGTCCTGAAGCAAGACGGCTGTAATGCGCCGTGACAACCTTCTGGCTGTAATGCACCGTGACAACAAGACGGCTGTAATGCACCGTGACAACAAGACGGCTGCGATGTACCGGGAAGGCCTGGCAGCATCTCACCGGCCGCCTTTGAAGAGAGCATTGCACCACAGCAAGGCAAGACCACGGGGAGCCGCCGGGTGTGACACCACCGCACGGGTGCCTACCATTGGCCGAAGGTGGCGCCATCTGAGCGGGCTCTTCCATTGGCCGAACATGACGCGCCTTCCAGAGATCGAAGGGCTTAAAAGACGCAGACCGAGAGCATTCGAGAGGATTCCAGGGACTCCCGAGCATTCCCGGATTCACCTCTCTCGAACTGCTTGTGACGGGCCGCAGCGTCCGAGTTGCTGCCGGCCCGTAATGACTGTACGACTGTTACTTGACTCTCACCTCACTGTAAATAATGTAAAATAAACCTCCCAAGTGTTTTTCATCACGACGTCCCTCCTCAACTCCTACAACGTATGTAAAACATTTCAGTTAATAGCATCCAATGCCTAGTAGTGTTTGTTGACCACGGCGTTCAAGGGACAGACCTCCTTTTTTTACCATTGTGTACGCTTAATCTATAGGTTCCTAGCAGCACGCTAAAGTATTTTGGCACAGGACGAGTTCAATGCTAGCGAACTGATCCAAGATATAGCACCATGGTTCAAACCATACCGATGAAGAAAGGAGTATACAAGATGAGTTGGTAGTGCGCCTTGTGTCATGCGTCGGTTATTGCTGCTGTCAATAGTATGCTTATCTGCGTGGTGACGTTCCTTGAACATGCCATTTATCTATTGTAACAAATGTCGGGGGAGGGGGGAGTTGGAAGAAAAATAATATAAAGAAATGACGTTGTGGCACCATTATCAGGAGCATCGATTTCTCAGAGGCGATGGCCTGACGTGCGATGCGCTTTTTGATATCCCTTCTTTCTTTTCGAACTTTTATATTTATTTTTATCATTGCTATGACGGCATGATGGTGATCGTCTCTTGATGCTGACGGCACACGGCTGCACAGCTTTGGCACAGAGTACGCCATTAGGAAGTATTAAATCTTAATGTGGCATTAAGAAGTACAAGATCATCCGATAGTACATATGCACGGTAGCCGGTGAAAGAGCTCAGAGTCATTTGAAAGCGCTCAAAGTCAGTTGAAAGCCTAGTGAATGGGGAAAGAAATATGAACGAAGCAAGCGTGCAAAAGCCAGTCATCTGCTTTCATGCTTATCAAAAAGCCGCATTCATTACAGACCGTTCTCACTGCGCCTGGTTTGCGTACGCGCGCTTTATGTACGCTTTCTTGTCGCCGCCTTACTTTTAGTCTTTGGGGGATTTTCCAATACGACATGACGGCTCTGCCCTATGTTCACCCACTTCGCCTCGTCGCTAAACAGTGTTTTGTAGAAGCAGTAGTCGACGCCACGCAAAAGGCCATATTTTGCGACTGTGGCTTTTGAAAAGCTGGAGGAGTCAGAAAGGCTCTCTTGATGTGAACGGCATACATTTGGAAGCTTGCACTTGTTTACGTGCACCTGCCATGAAAACCACGCTGTTACGCATTAGTTTTCTGTTCGCAGCTGCAAACATGCAAGGGCGTAATGTTGTTTTCTAAAGGCGTCGCACATTATTACAAGCGTGGAATGCTAAATTACACCCTACTCTCGAAACAGCGGTGTTCATGTCTGTGTTTACATTTCAGAAATGCCTTCACCAAGGAAATAATCTGCGCGTACATTGCAATGATACGAACTGCTGTAGTGCGTTAAGATATCCTTCGCGACATATGTTTGCCAGAAGGATCATGTTTTTACAGTGGTAAATGTCCCAAAGAGTAAGATGCACCTATAAAAATAACATGTCTTATAGCATATTCATCTGATCGCTTCCGAGCACCCTGACGGCATGCACTCCGATGGTGGATTAACACAACAACGATGCTGGGTTACGCCGAAAAAGGGCTTTAGTAGCGCTATCGTGTTTTTGTGTTAACGCTATAGGAACGTGGTTATTGTCGCGATAAAGCTTTGTTACTGGTAAACGACCTTTGAAGGTTCGCGGGAGTACTCATACACGGCCTGTCGATTGTGAAGTAATGTCGCGGTTACTTACGTGCACTGACCATGTGAAGCACTCCTTATCCTTTCTCCTGTCCTTTCTTTTTTCACTTCTTAAGACCTGGAAATGCTTACGTTAACTAGTTGTATACCTGCCAGCTCTCCTGAATTTTCCGTAAGGTTTACGAAACTGAGCTCGTTCTATTAAATTAAAATGAAATTATGGGGTTTTACGTGCCAAAAACCACGATCTGACTCCGGACCACCTGAGGTTCTTTAACGTGCACCTAAATCTAAGTACAAGGGTGTTTTCGCCCCCATCGAAATGCGGCCGCCGTGGTGGAAATTCAATCCCGCGACCTCGTGCGTAGCAGCCCAACACCATAGCCACTAAGCAGCAACGGCGGGTTGAGCTCGTTCTATGATCTCACGAATGTTGCGTCATGTCCTATGAAAAATAAATTCTGTTTGCGAAATAAGTGTTAAAAGTGTTTGTGGATGGGTGGACACAAAACTTCAACCAGAAAAAGATGCAACGCATGCAAAAAAAAAAAAAAAAATATGGTATTTGAGCCGGCTTCTTGAGCCAGTGCAAGACGCCGTATACTAGTAGGGTATTTGGCTTCAGCAAGTTTATTCAGTATAGTTCCTGAAGCATGCAAAATCAGCAACCGCGAAGTTGCTGAAAAACTCGGTGCGAGCTAAATACAGCGTGTTACGTTTCAGTCTCTGCTGTTACAAGTTTCCTGCTTCTTTTGCGCTGCGTCTGAAGTTAAATCAATAATATTTAAGCGTGTACTTATGCAAGAAAAGGTGTGTACTCAGGCGAAAGCTCTTAACTATGCTTGCGATATCCTCCCCCCCCCCTCCTCCGCCCTCCTCCCGCTCGCATGGTCTTTACGAATTTTAAATCTCGCACTTTGGCAGGTGTGTGATTGTCTGTTTGATTCATATTTGAGCGCGACATTGTTCAATTATTTGTTGTGTCAGGGTAGATATACGATTTGTCTATGCCGGGAGCTGTGCTCGCTATATGCGCACCCGCCGTCCTGAATGTCAAGCGCTGCTAATGAACAACGACAGAATTTCAACAAAACCCACATATTTAGCCGCTGAGGCAATTTGCGCCTATTTGCTATGCCTGGGGATGTGGTTAGCGCCATGCAGAAGAGAATGAGTGCAGGAAGTCGCGCCGTACGACGCGTGTTCGTACTTCTTTACGACGGCCCAGATCGGCGATGCTTCAGTGTGGACGGCCGCGTGCTTGAATGTCTGAACATAATCTGGTATTGCTGCATCTCGTCGCCGGTTCCCTCACTAAAAAAGACTGCTAAAACTTCGGTACACATGACTTATCGGCAGTAGCTGGTATATTACTGAAACCGCTTGCCATGGCACAAATGACACAGTGCCATGCTAAAAAAAATGATTAGAGCTTTATGTGCGAAAATCACGATCTGATTGAGGCATGCCAAGGTGGGGAACCCCGGCTTCCTTCTGACGCCTTGGAGTTCATCAACGTGCACTTAAATTTATGTACAGGAATGCTTTTGCATTTCGCCCTCATCCAAATGCGGCCGCTATGGCCTGGATCGAACCCGCAACCTCAAGCTCAGCAGCGCAACGCAGGCGGTCTACCAACCGGAAAAACCGGGAAAATCGGGAATTCTCAGGGATTATGAATAGTCATTAAATACTCAGGGAAAACTCAGGGAATTTGTACTTCTATCAAGGAAAATCAGCTATAAGCGAAAGTCGCGGTAGTGCAGGCTCTAGCAACAGAGAGGAATTGTAAAGAATCTACTTTGACGCGGTGTCGTTGGTTGGAGGAGTTCCCAGTGTACAGTCAACGACCGGCTTTCCGGACGCCTGATAATACGGACAGCTTCGCGGCACTGTCACCTACCCCCTAGAGTCAGTGTATAAGAACGTCTGAAATTTCGGACGCAAGAACCCTTCGCCGTACGATTTTCTGGACTTTTTGCCTTGACCGCAGGTGCGAAATGGCATTAATCAAAGCCACCACCGCCGCCATTTTACTTACCTCGCCGCCTCGAACGGGTGCTCTCGCACGCAGATCCGCTGGCAGCCTAGCTGCTTCGACGTTCGCTACCAAGCTTCTTGCTGTTCGGCGCCATGTTATTCATTAAACCAATTCGCCGCAGTTAGCAATGGCGCCTACTCCGCCTTTATAAACCTCGCCAGTGGCTTCGAAGCTCGGAAAGCACAAGGCGTTGCATAATGCCGGTTCTCGAAAGTGATCTCCGCCTTAATACATTAGTGTTACACGGTCAAGCATAAGTCAAAGTATTGCTCTGAAGCTTAACAAGCGTGGGAAGGAGTAATTGTCACAGGACACATTATGCATTCCTTAATTATACACGCGTGTGCCCGTCATCTTCTGTCATAGTACGGCATCGATATCCCTAATAAGTGTACTTGCAGGCATTCAGAGCTTTTTCGGATGTGCCTGTGGCGATTTGAGCCCTTAAGGGCAGCAAAAGACATGCATTCATCTTTTCGAACTTCCCGACTTTCGGACGTTCTCGCGGCCCCTAGGAGTCTGAAAAATCGGACGTTGACTGCACAACTGACCAATAGGATGCTTCAAATGGTCCGTGGGGCGAACGCGTGCTGGAAGGAGGACGAAAACAGAGAGGACCTACGCATTGAGGAATAAACGGGAAAGGAAGCATGCCTCTGCGTCCTTGAAGAAGCTTAAGCTCAGAAAAAAAAAATGTTGGCTCACTCTGAGATGCAGGTGTCCCTCATCCAAACCAAAATAAACTCTTTAAAGCAGTGAAACGCAACATTGAGCCGTTGTGCACGGGTTGAGACTATCTCAGGACTGTTGAGGTTGACTTAACAGCTGTTCAGAGAAAAAAAATATGCGGTTTTACGTGCCATAACCACGATCTGATCATAAGGCACGCCGTAGTAGGGGACTCCAGAAATTTGGACCACCTGGGGATCTTTAACGTGCACCTAAATCTAAGTACACGGGTGTTTTCGCACTTCGACCCCATCGAAATGCGGCCGCCGGGGCCGGGATTCGATCCCGCGACCTCGTGCTTAGCAGCCCAACACCAAAGTCACTAAGCAACCTCGGCGGGTAGCTGTTAAAAGAGATAATCTCACTTGTGACAAAGTTCGGGCCTTATACGAATGAGCTTGCTATCAATTGGCAGAAATAGCTCATATCGGAAAATATTTGCTTCTGTATGCATCTTCTTTTTATTCGTATTTGAGAATGTTTGACTCGATTCGCGGTGGGTATTACCATTTTTTTCGGAGGTATTTTATTTGCTGTGCATTTCACTAACCCCTACCTTCTGTTTTCTTCTGGAATAAAATAAAACTACTCTTTACTATTAAAACAGGATTAGGTCGTTTCTTTTATTTATTTTTTAACATGCTTACTAGAGAGTGACAGCATTGGGCGACATGGTGTCAGCCCGTCTTGGTATAAAACAAAGTTCTGGGTCACTCAGGGAAAACCGAGAAAACTCAGGGAACTTGGAAATGTCAACTAGGTAGACACCCTGGCAACGCCATAGCCACTAAGCTACCGCAGAGAGTAGTGCCAGAAAAAAAAAAAAAAAAAAAAAAAAAAACGTCTGCGAAGAAATGATTTCTTGCTTGTCTTTCGGTCTGAATCAGTCTGACTCACTCCATAACCATGCATTCCTGCGGCCAGCTGTTGTCGTTCCCAAGGATGTAAAAACAAGGCTTTTTTTTCTTGACACATTTAGTGGAACCAGACCCAACAAACTAATCCTATAGAATGGCGTCACAATGCACCTATAGAAACAACTGAGGAAACGATGAAATGGGCTCATGCAGGGCATTGTGCAGTCCGTATATAAAATGTGTTTCAGCAAAGACTATTTCTAATTATTGAAGATAAGGGATTGGAGACACAATAATGCTTTCTTGCAGGACATGAATGGCAAAAAAGAAATATCTGCAGGATTCGTAGAAAGATTCGTAAATTAACTTTTAGTTTTAAACGTTGCCGACAAATGCCAATAGAACGTTTGTAGCTAATGGTGGACTCGGATTGGAGAAAGAGCAACATATTGTACACGGATGCAAAAATGAGGAACAGAAATATGATTTAAAAAAAGATAAGGGGAGAAGCTAAACACTAAAACAGTAAAAAGCAGGGATAACGTTTTTAATGTCACGTGAAGAAAACGATATACAGCCCGTGTATATAAACAAGAAGACTACACACAGAGCAAATAATTACCGAGAGAAACACAGAAAAAGATAAGGGCAAAACTAAGAAAAGGGCAACTAAATTAAGGCTTCTAAAAAAAGTCGCAGTTTCGTCCGAAAGGCGAAGCACCGATTGCGACAGCAAATTCGTGGAAAGCTATACGAAGTAAGGCTAGTAGGTTTATTGGCCGTATAAAGTTGTAAACATAGGCATCCTAACTAAATAAACAAGCAAGCTGTCACGAGTGCACAAGCAAACATGAACACATCTCACTCGATGACGACGGAAACTCGTTGTATATACGCTGGAGTGAGGAAGCGCGGCAGCAGCAGCGAGCGAATTCACTTTTATGCCGCCTCCTGCATCAACGCGAACTAAGCCGCGAAAACACTGCGCGCGACGGAGTGCGTCTCCGTCGCAGATGACTGTATCCCCATCGCGCCACCCGCGCCGCCCGGAGCAGAACGCATCCCCTTCTCCCTACCCTCCTCCCGGAGCCTAGCCCGCGACGGAAGACGGCGCGCTTCCTCCTCGCTTTCCTCCGTTGCGTGCGCGAGATTGAGACGCGATCGCCGGCTCATCCTCACACTCTTTCATTCGCACATACAGCGTACGGCAGGCGGCGACGATTTTATCGCGCTTGGACTTTATACGGGACCTCACGGCAACGGCAGAAATGGACCTGGAGTGTGTTATAATTGCTATTGCAATAAAACTGAATTTCAGCTTGAGTGAGCAAAATGGAATGCCTGCTGATGCAAATTGATAAAAAACGCCTGCTTTATTGATAAAAAACGCCTCAGCTACTCACGCTTGGTATTTTCTTTACCTTTTCTTAAAGATGTTGTTCTTGAGGAAGAAGTCTACGGTGTTCTCTGTACGCAGATGACATCTGCATATGGGCCTCTGGTTCTAATATACAAGACATTCAAACAACGCTGCAAGAGGGTCTTGATAGTATCGACACCTTTTTAAAAGAAAGAGGCATGAGTCTTTCATACGCAAAGATAGCCGTAGTTCCTTTCACTAGACGACAGTTGATTAATTTCCAACTTAGGCTTAACGGGCAAACTTTGATGTTTGTGAAAGAGCATAAATTTCTTGGAGTTATTCTTGACCGCCAGCTTACATGGGCTTCACACATCCGCGCAATCGAAAAGCAGACCAATGCAGTAATAAACGTACTTCGGCGACTCGCAGGCACAACGTGGGGGGGGGGGATCAGTCTCTTCGCTACTACAAGTTCCTAACGCACTCATAAAACAAAAAATTGCTTACTCGGCACCTATTCTCCATGGTTTATCGCAAACTTCTGAGGAACGTCTTCAACGTTTACTAGCAAGGGGGCTGCGAGTGTGTCTTAGGGTTCCGCAGGCTACCTCGAGTTCTTTAGTAATAGCTGAAGCTCGTCACCCCCCATTTCCAGTCATACGAACGGTTGAAACATGCCGACATATTTATCGCATCTTAACCCAACACGAGAAGCATCCATTAAACCTCGTGCTCACCGAAAGAAACAAAAGCAAAATTCACGATGTTATTCGAGAACATAAAGCATTATTACCAAGATTTGAATTATCCAAAGTGGATGTTAGTTACCCTCCCTGGATGTTAACATACCCTAAAATAGAGTTATCGGTTGACGGGATTATATCTAAGAGAGACATGTTCATAGTAGCCCCACAGCAACTGGCACTCTTCCAAATTTACTCATTATGCCCCCAGTACATCCACGTTTATACAGATGGTTCGTGTCATAAAAATTCCTCGACTTCAGCATTCGTCATTCCACATTTAGCGCTAGAGCAAACATTTAAATTATCCCGGGAGACATCTTCCACCATGGCAGAACTATTTGCAACCCTGTGTGCTTTGCGTTTCATAACATTAGAAAAACATTCGCAAAAATGGGTTATCTATAGCGATTCGCAAGCCGCTCTCACATTACTACAGAGCAATAAGAAAAATTCTTTGAACACTTCGATATTGTATGATACGCTCAAAGAACTTACAAAAGCAAGCGCAATGAACCACGTAATTGCATTTCAGTGGATTCCTGGGCACTGCAACATTCCTGGTAATACTCCAGCGGACGCAGCTGCGAATCGAGCGCACAATAACGCAGAGACAACGAATCTTCCCCTATTGCGTAGTGAAGTCCGTCTGATCCTGAGACAGATTTCTTGTCTCAGCAAAACTACCTGGTTTGACCAGCAAACTAAAAACTCGGAGTTATACTCTATAGACCCATGTATAAACTTATCAATGCCGGAAACTCTAAGAGACAACAGAAAATTTGAAACTTTGGTACACCGGCTGCGTCTGGGTAGTGCATTTACGAAACTTTCTTCTACAGAATAAAACGTGTCTCTAGTCCGCAGTGTTCTTGTGGCCATCCAGACGAAGATGTGCATCATCTTCTTCTCGAGTGCTCGAAATACGATACACAAAGAGCGGTACTGCAAGCTAATTTGTTTATATTAGACAGAAGACCATTCACTCTAAAAAAGATACTTGGCCCATGGCCAACTGCGGGCCTTCAAAAAAGAGCGCTTCTTGCTCTGAAAAAGTTTTTAGAGGACACTAACATTTTGGGAAGATATTAACTATTGGATGATCCGAATACGCTAATTGAGTTACAAAAACATTGTTCGTGGTTCATAGTTGGTTTATGTGGTGATCGCAACTTTTACGCAATATGTATAATTCTGTCCTGTACTTGGAGTGTATTACAAGTGTTGTGTATTTTGGCTATTCAAAACATCGGACTTCATATATGCGTACGT
The DNA here is from genome assembly GCF_023375885.2 of Dermacentor andersoni. Taxonomy (NCBI): domain Eukaryota; kingdom Metazoa; phylum Arthropoda; class Arachnida; order Ixodida; family Ixodidae; genus Dermacentor; species Dermacentor andersoni. The sequence goes on from NC_092814.1 coordinate 78,192,492, forward strand.
GGACTGAACTAATGCACAGAACTTTACGACTCATGTACTCTTGGACTGTATATTTTTTATTGATCCGGCGTTCTACTGAGTGTTATATTTATTGTCGCTATTCTCCCTTTTTACGCAAATTTGTTTCGTCTGCCAAGTGACAAGGAGTAGCCGGTGCCACCACATAAAGGCGCCAACCTCTCCTAACATTCACTTCAATAAAAAAAAAAGGCGCACAAACGCATCGCTTGCAATCGTTCTGGAAAGACGCCGCCTGCGTCACTGCGCAATTTGCGGCTATGTTCTAAGCATCTCTCAGTTTATCCAATAAATTGGCGAACGAAAGTCAGGGGAATTTGGTAGACAACGTGCCACGTGCAATCTGGAAATTCTGTTTGATGCTCGGTTGTACACTGCAAACGTTTTGCAAACGATGGCGCATTTTTGGTAGGTTGCATTGCGCCGTGAAAACCGCTTGTGCATCGCGATTTGATGGTACCTCTTTAATATTGAGAGAGAGAGAGAGAGAGAGAGAGAGAAAGCAAGGACAGGAAAGGCAGGGAGGTCAACCAGAAGAGTATCCGGTTTGCTACCCTACACTGGGGGTGGGGAAAAGGGGAATAGAAAAAGGTGAAACGGAGAGAGTGAGCACTGAGTACGTGTGGGCGGGACACTATGCACAGGGACACTATAAACGGTCTCTGAAATCGGTGTACCTCAAGTATTGCAGTAATGCACGATTCGCTTTTCGTGCCAGTGACGGGTGGGGCCACGTTCCGAGTATGTTTGACTCGGTGAAAGGTCGTAAGTCTAGTCGGTGCAAATTTTCTCGCAGAGGGAGGCGTTGTACATCGTAGCGGGGGCAGGTACACAATAGGTGCTCGATGGTCTCCTCGCACCCACAGGAATCGCACATCGGGCTCTCGGCCATTCCCAAACGAAAGGAATATGAGTTTGTGAACGCTACTCCCAGCCAGAAGCGGTACAGCAAGGTTGCTTCACCGCGGGAAAGGCTAGATGGCACTTGTAGCCGTAGCGTGGGGTCCAGTTTATATAATCGGCAGTTGAAGGCACCTGAACTCCAGAGATCTTGCGACTTTTTGCGTGCATGTAGGCGAAGTTCCCTGGCAGCGTCCGACCTCGCCAAAGGTATTGAACGCGTCTGGGTATCTTCGTGGGCAGACCGGGCAGCCTTGTCTGCTAGGTTGTTGCCGACAATGCCACAGTGAGCAGGAATCCATTGAAATGTAATGGTGTGCCCTCTTTCCAGAGCATGGTGGTGCACTTCCCTGATGTCAGATATCATCTGCTCGTATATTCTGTGATGTAATGCAGACTTGATGCTGTGTAGGGCTGCCTTAGAGTCACAAAATACGACCCATTTCTCTGTTGGCTCTTCAGTGACGTACATCATAGCGGCATGGAGAGCTGCAAGTTCTGCCGATGTCGATGTAGTCGTGTGCGACAATTTGAATTTAACTGTAACCTTCTTGGCTGGAACGACGAATGCGGCAGTTGAGCTGGCACGTGAGGTCGAACCATCGGTATATATATGTATGCGGTCATGATACGTCTGGTGTAGTAATAGGAGCGTAAGTTGCTTCAGAGCCGGCGATGGATGATTGGACTTTTTCGTAATTCCAGGAATATCAAAATTCACTTGAGGCTGTCGTAGGCACCACAGGGGAGATGAAGGCTTTGTCGCCGGTGTAAAAGATGACGGTATGCACTCTTGATGAGCGCTAATCACTCGTGAAAAGGTCGCTTGAGGTCTTTCGGCTGGTAGGGAGGTCAAATGATGGTCGGGGATCCTTGACAGATGGCGAATGTGCGCTCTAAGAGAGTCGAACACTACGTGTGTCTGGATGATATGGTCCCCAGCGATGGCAATTGTTGCTGCTGTTGACGTGCACCGAGGCAGCCCTAAACACGTGCGTAGGGCTTGACCTTGTATGCTCTCCAAGGCGCGAAAGTTCGTCTTGCATGCATTTGACAACACTGGTAGACCGTAACGTAGGAGTCCGAGAAACAGTACCCTGTAGAGCTGCATCATAGAACGGACTGGTGTACCCCAGTTTTTGCCGCAGAGAAATTTAAAGACCTGAGCAATGGCAACCAATTTCTTCTTTAGATAGACGCAGTGAGGGCTCCACGAGAGGTTGCGGTCAATGATTACACCCAAAAAGCGATGTGTCTTAGAATAGGATACCGCTTGACCATTGATTGAAACAGGATACGATGACATTTGTTTGCGCGTAAAGCCAACCAATGCGCACTTTTCAGTAGACACGCTGAGGCCTTGTTCTCGTAGATAAGACGCCGTCATGGTTGCCGCCCGCTGAAGCCTGGCTCGTACCTGAGGTCGAGTCACCGCAGAAGCCCAGATGCAAATGTCGTCGGCGTATATTGAGACGTGAACTGACCGCGGTAGGTACTCCGCTAGTCCTACCAAGACGAGGTTGAACAGAATGGGGCTCAACACTCCACCTTGCGGCACACCACGCCTGATGTAATGTTCCGAAGTTGGGCCGTCTTCAGTCTGTAAGAAAAAGCACCTCTCAGTTAGATAGTCCCGAATCCATTGATACATCCGGCCACCAACTCCAACAGCCTCAAGCGAGTTCAGTATGGCTTCATGGGCGACGTTGTCGTATGCTCCTTTAATATCTAGAAAAAGTGCCACTGATAGGCGCTTGAGGCTTTTTTGATTTTGGACCCAGGTTACGATGTCAATGACGTTGTCGATGGACGAGCGACCTCGACGAAAGCCCGTCATGGCGTCCGGATAGATGTTGAATCGCTCTAGGTACCATTCCAAGCGAGCAAGAATCATTCTTTCCATCACTTTACCAACGCAGCTCGAAAGCGCAATCGGACGGTATGATGAGAGCTCAAGCGGAGACTTTCCAGGTTTCAGAATGGGGATCAAGCGGCTCGATTTCCATTGTCTAGGAACGGCGCCGTTCTGCCAAGACTCATTGTAGTAGCTGAGCAGCTCATCACGTGCGTCATGTCCAAGGTGGCATAGGGCAGCATACGTGATGCCATCAGGTCCTGGTGACGACGAACGCCTGCAGGTCGCCAACGCAGCATCGAGCTCTTCGAGTGAAAAGAGCACGTTCATTTCTGGTACACGCGCCTCAGGGATGTCATTCAATGCTGCGTCAGTAATGGTGGCCGCGGACCCAGCAACCCGTGCACAGAACTCTTCAGCCACTTGAAGTTCCGAGCGGAGTTGGTATAGGGCCAGAGCAGCAAAGGGCTTCCTTTGATGCGGAGATGAGCGAAGTCCCCTAACAGTTCTCCATATGTGCGAGAGCGATTTTCGGGGATCAAGCGACTGACAGAAAGTTTTCCATCGCTTGTCATACAGTTTATCTATACGACGCTGTACTTTCTTCTGTATGCGTCGTGAAGCCCTCAGATCCAAGACGGACTTCGTGCGCCGATACCTCCTCTCCGCCCGTCGGCGTTCCGCACGAAGCCTCTCCAGTTCCATATCCAAGCCTGTTCGCCTTGCTGACCTTGTGAGCGAGCAGATGGATGTTTTCAATGTCTCTGCGATTGCATCTTCGATAGTGTGTGAAAGGCCTTCTCGACATGCGTCATCCATATCCTTCTTAAACTTTGTCCAATCAACTGTACGCAAGACAGTAGAGGAGCGTTGCTCAACTCCTCTGATCTTTATGTATGTTGGAATATGGTCACTTCCATGTGTTTCAATGTCCGTAAACCAGTGCACGCTCGAGGCAAAGCGCCGTGACACCAAAGTTAAGTCCAAGCAGCTACTATAGGCGGTGCCTCGCAAAAACGTAGGGCTGCCGTCATTCACACAGCACAAATCATGGTCGGCAGCAAAGGAGGCGAGACTCCTGCCTTTGGAATCAATTTTAGTGCTTCCCCATAGCTGGTGATGCGCGTTGAAGTCACCTGTGATAACCCAGGGGCCATTGTTCATCAGTAATATTTTCTTGAGTCGTTCGCCGTCAAAGTGACCCGCTGGGGATATGTAGGCTCCAATTAGTGTGAATGACACATCTTTCTTTTGGATATTCAGGCAGACATATTGGTTGTCGTCGTGAGGCTCTACCGCGTTAGCGACATATGTAAAGTCCGTGCGGATGTAGATGATTACTTTCGTGCTCGCACCGCATGTGGAAGAGACGAAAGATTCGTAACCGGACAGTCTGAGTGGAGTTGATGTATTTGGTTCGCAAATGACCAGTATGGGAAAGCGATTTGTAAAAATGAATTGGCGAAAGTCTGCTATGCGGGTCCTTAGACCCCTAGCATTCCACTGAAAGATCGACGCACTTTTAACTTCAGTGCGGAAGGGGACTATTGGTCGAGCCATGATGCTTAAACGATGCTAGCAAGCACTGGATTTAGTGCATCCAGTATTTGCAGAGTACTTCGAGCTGCTGGGGTTTGCAGCTTGTTCAGTATGGTGCGCATTGTATTAATTAGCGATTGCAGCATATCAGCCACCTGCTTGTCTTGGTCGCACAAATCACTGACAGTAGACTTCGGGGGTTGTCCAGCAAAATTTTGCTGTGATTCTGTCGGTGGATGCTGTCGTTTCGGTAGAGCCGGCCAAGATTCTGCAGGTGTGGTCTTCTCAGTTGCCTTGTTCTTCGCGGTCCTTTCGACAGTGTCTGGCCCGGGCGGCAGAGGAGGAGGAGGTGTTGTAGGAAGTGGCATGCGCGTCGCAGAGACAACAGCCTTCCTGGAGGGGCGCCGGCGACGGGAACGTCGCTTCCTGACTTTTTCGGCGGCTTCGCGATGAGATGAATGATCTCTCGCCATCTCTTTCAATATAGCCATTTCCTTCTTAATATGCGGGCATTTCCTCGAGGAAGCTTCGTGTGACCCTCCGCAGTTTGAACATTTCATTACAGTCGCGCCACATTTATCTTCAGCGTCGGGCTCGACGCAACGGGGGCATGCTGCCTGATTTTCGCAGACGCTACTCACGTGTCCCAGTCTCATGCATTTGCGGCACTGAAGAGGTTTCGCAATGAAAGGCCGCACTGCATGTCTGAAGTGTCCCACCTTAACATGCGAGGGTATATATTTACCCTTGAATGCAATCTTCACGCAGCGTGAACTGCCTAGCCGCTTAACATCAACAATGACCTCATCATTGGCTGGCTTGATAAGAATCGTCAAGTCATTATTAAGGATGGCGACGACTACGTCGTAGATAACGCCACTGACTACGTCAGATCCCAGAGGGATGTAAGAGCGCACCTGAATGCCATCGATGTCCGTTACGCTGCGTAGAGTGTTCAGAGCAGCCGCATGTTGGACATCAACCGCCAGTAGATTTTTCCGAGTGTTGACTCGAATGTCCGATATTTCATTTGGCACCAGGGCTTCCAGTGACATCGACACAGATTGCCTGTTGAGTAGCTTCATGTTGACGGTGGAAAGCAAGGGCACAAATATGATGGTATTGGCGTCCGGCCTCTGCGTGTGTCTTACTGTTTGCGTGCTTGACGATGAGGATGTCCTGGTGTTTCTTCTCTTCGCTCTGCGGCTCTGCACCAGCTGGAAGTCGTCATCGGAAGTGTGCTGAAGAGTAGACATGGGTGTCCTCGCTGTCGCTGTCGCTCTGCTGACCGTTCCGCTTCCTGGAGGCGGCCGCCGCTGACGGCGCCGTCGCCGGCAGACGTGCGGGGTCGTCCACTTCCATCACGACCGAGCAGGGAGCGAGGACCAGTGGATGAACTTAGATTTTCACAGAAATAAACTGGAGCAAGGAAGAACAGCTCTGTGTCAAAAACACTTCGTCGTCGTCCGTCTCTCTAAATATTTAATATTGAGATCTACATTATGTATACAGGGAGCGTTGTCACCTTGACAGTTATGTATTGGTTGTTCTTTTGTTAAGGCTATTTTGTGTGCATAAATTTGTACGGTCGGCTGGGTGTTATAATAACATACAGCTGCAAGTATATACCTCCCGTCCTGTGTCGTGTGTTGTTCTCGTGTCTCTTTTACACTGGTTTCTATTGCGGCAGTATATATATATATATATATATCGTGCCCTTCATTTTAGTGTTCTTTCAAGGAAACGCTAAATTTGCTTAGTTTTCGACACGACGTAATCAAGGCGACCGTGCAAGAGATAAGGATATTGACCCCGCTACCGCAATATAATAACTTCGCTCATATTCCTTCGCGAGTAGGGCGAGAAATCCTGAGAAGTTATTTTTTTTATGTTTTGATATAGTATGTATTTGTTCTTCTTAACACCTGTCCTGTAATAAAAGAACTAAAATATTGCAGTTTGTAGACGAAAACTGGTGGGTACTTCCAAGATTTTTGTTTTTTTTCCCGATAAATGCCTTTCTTCCGCGAGTTGTTTGCCCACGGCTGGAGTTCAGTCGCACGTGTAGAGTGCTTTATATTCGACAGATTCGTGTCTTGCATCGACATCTCTGCTGACGTCCTCAAAGCGCAAGAAGTTTGCTTCTTCTTCCTCTAGGCCTCCCTGTGGCTTCGATCTTCTATTGGTTCTTTTTGTCCTGTTGTCAACATCATCAACAGTAATAAATATGTCTCTCAGTACTGCGGAAAAGGTGGTGGAACCGAATCAGAGAAATAATGTTCTTGAAGGCAACTTCCGGTTGCGGTAGTCGCAATCGTTCAGTTAGTGCTTTTCAAGGGCAACAACTCATCCAAACTTTGACTGTTCCCATAAAATCTCGCCATTCGAACTTCATACATTCTTCGACGTTCGTGGAATAAGGTTCAAGTTATTGCATTTATGATTAAATATTCGTAAAACCCACCTTTTTCCAATTGAAGCAGTACCTGTTCCAATCTATAGTATGTGATCGCTATAGAAGCGCTCACTGTTCTTGATCCGAATTTCTTAACTTGTGTTAAAACATGAGCAAGAATCAGGGCATCGAGATTACAAGTGGAGTCCCTCTAAAGTTTCGAAAGAAAGTAATTTGTAAGTATAAAAAAATGAAAAAAAATATCGAAGCTTGGCTACACTTTGAAACATTACCTATCATGTTGTCAAGGGAGTTTATGCGGATCCTGAGAGAATATTATAATTGGAATTCTCGAAAACCTATTGGAGCACTCACACTTGCTTTGAAGAACAGCGTCAAAAGCAGCCTAAGATACAAAGACTTAATTTTAGGATTAGCCAGTGCATACGACACTTATCGCGCTGCATTTCTGTGACTGACCGGCAATAACAGCGTTGCATGTCTTGTACCTGAATGGCGCACCGGCACTCTCCGAAGTATCAGAGGTCATTGTACTGATGTAGAACTTTGTGTACTGAAATCTTAGTATTGCAAAATTTAATGAACACTGAACACTGAACACTGAACACTGAAATCAAGGAAGCGTTTCACAATAAAACGCTTCCACACTAAGATATCGTGCACTGAAAAAGTGAGTTTCAGATGCAAGCGCTTTGTCATGAGCTTAGGAACCAGCCTGGTGTCTCGTGAAGAAATGAAATCTCACGTATAAGTGAGGTTGGCAGCTGACTTCAAACTGCAGCAGCTCGTGACATTCACATGTAATAAATAAATTTTATCGCGCTATAAATGAAACAATGAACTCTGTTGCTATACGTGACAAACGGACAAAATAGCATTTGCGGAGAAAAAAGTTGCGCAGTCAAAAAGCCACCACCGCTGAACAATGGCGAGGAAGGTAAAAAACGGCCATGTTTCTCTGTGTCAAGCCAACCCCAGAAATATGCAAGGACAGGAAAACTGGTAAAACAAGGAAGGAGAAGCAGAAGAAGAAAAGAATCTGAAGAGTAGACGAGACAAACCTTTTATCACGGCCACATTCACATGGACTGGATATGGACGCTCATGAACACTGGCGCCTTACGTAACGCAGATAATAAAATTACCCATACATTCCTTGCTCCCTGTGTATTTCCCCTGTGCCATCCCCAGATAGTGCCTATACTATATACCACAGTTCCTCCCGCTGTCGTGATACACTGGCAATGTCTTGTCATCCTCTTCCCCACACCGAAGGGATCCACTCAGACCAAATGCATCTTCGCAACTGCATTTCTTGCGAATGCTTGCTTCATCTTTTTTATGTGGTTGGGTCAGGTGGGCTGCGTAACCAGTGTCGTGATGAATTCGTAACAACATCGCCCTCATTAATGCAGGCAAAACCAGACGCCCTGGTGCTTCACCTCGGGTGCTATAACGTAAAGTCCTGCTACCGGGAGCCTAATTTTGTCGGCACATACGAGGAACTTCGCAGTACATTAGCGTTCTTCAAGCCTCCCCAGCAATGAACAGCATGCCACTCTTTCTAGCAGATCACCAGTTATGCCGAAAAGGCGGGTTTTGGCCTCCGATCTCAGCATTTTTTTCTCGCCAGCCAGGAATGGCCTGTTCGAGTGTCATTTTCCTGAGGAGGCTAACCTTGCAACCCTCGTCCATCAGACACGATCTGCGCCACAGCAGGCAAAGTGCCACAACAGACAAAGATGAAAGAAGGAGAGAAGACCATACGAGCTGTCTATCAACTACACCTTTAATCAAAACACGTAGTCAATATGTACAACGCGGATTGCACTAAAGCGGGAAAACATAAATTAAACCACCTTGTAAAACAGCACCATACCACACTTTTTTCGTCTTTGTCTGTTGTTACGCTGATAGATAATGAACATATTCCAACTCGTCCAGTTCTGGCTACTCTATCAGACATTCCATTGGTACCCCGCAAACGCCGCAGCGTATAACGGGACGCCTCTTTCCTCACACAATCCCTGTAATCTTTACAATGCCCTTTTCTCGTCCTTTCTCACTGTGTTCGCCTGACGGAGGGGGCTCAATTAGATTTCCTGGTTGGCTGCGATCCCTGAACCAAAGACCGTGGTGCCTGTCTCTCTCCTCTCCTCCCAGCGGGACTGGTTCGACTGGTACCGGCCGTCACATCTCTAACATTTCGGGAAGATCTTAAATAGAACGCCGTGGTATTTTTTGACAGTTTCTTTTGTGACATATCATACTATCTTTCCCCTAAAAGAAGTAAAAAAAAATGCCTGATGAGTTTTGTTCAAAGCAATGATCATGAACAGAGAAAAATGCACTAAACACCTAATACTTAATGGAACTGCGGGTTGCGAGGCATTCAGCATTAAATCACTTTCAGCTACACCTCATCAGACAAGCACTATTTTTTAGTACATCAGACATCACAATACTTGGTAAATTCCATTATTGCTGCAGACAACATTTTGAATATCGTTTCCCTTACACTGAGGCGAAAAGTGAAGGTCGAGCTTCAATATATTAGCTTTCTCTATTAGACATTTCAAGTTTCCTTTGAGACTATCATCCCTCCTAAATGATTAGACACGGGAGACCTGTATCATCATCATCATCATCATAATCATTATCATCATCATCATCATCATCATGGCTACGCCCACTGCAGGGCAAAGGCCTCTCCCCTACTTCTCCAACTACCCCCGTCATGTGCTAATTGTCGCCATGTTGTCCCTGCAAACTTCTTAATCTCATCCGCCCACCTAACTTTCTGCCGCCCCCTGCTACGCTTCCCTTCTCTTGGAATCCAGTCCGTAACCCTTAATTACCATCGGTTATCTTCCCTCCTCATTACATGTCCTGCCCATGCCCATTTCTCTTTCTTGTTTTCAACTAAGATGTCATTAACTCGCGTTTGTTCCCTCACCCCATCTGCTCTTTTCTTATCCCTTAACGTTACAGTCATCATTCTTCTTTCCATAGCTCGTTGCGTCGTCCTCAATTTAAGTAGAATTCTTTTTGCAAGCCTCCAGGTTTCTGCCCCATGGGTGAGTACTGGTAAGACACAGCTATTATACACTTTTCTCTTAAGGGATAATGGCAACCTGCTGTTCATGATCTGAGAATGCCTGCCAAACGCACCCCAGCCCATTCTTATTCTTCTGATTATTTCCGTCTCATGATCCGGATCCGCCGTCACTACCTTCCCTAAGTAGATCTATTCCCTTACCACTTCCAGTGTCTCGCTACCTATCGTAAACTGCTGTTCTCTACCGAGACTGCTAAACATTACCTTAGTTTTCTACAGATTAATTTTTAGACCCACTCTTCTACTTTGCCTCTCCAGGTCAGTGAGCATGCATTGCAATTGGTCCCCTGAGTTACTAAGCAAGGCAATATCATCAGCGAATCGCAAGTTACTAAGTTATTCTCCATTAACTTTTATCCCCAATTCTTCCCAATCCAGGTCTCTGAATACCTCCTGTAAACACGCTGTCAATAGCATTGGAGAGATCGTATCTCCCTGCCTGACGCCTTTCTTTATTGGGATTTTGTTGCTTTCTTTATGGAGGACTACGCTGGCTGTGGAGCCGCTATAGATATCTTTCAGTATTTTTACATACGGCTCGTCTACACCCTGATTCCGTAATGCCTCCATGATTACTGAAGTTTCGACTGAATCAAACGCTTTCTCGTAATCAATGAAAGCTATATACAAGGGTTGGTTATATTACGCACATTTCTCTATCACCTCATTGATAGTGTGAATATGGTCTATTCTAGAGTAGTCTTTACGAAATCCTGCTTGGTCCTTTGGTTGACAGAAGTCTAAGGTGTTCCTGATTCTATTTGCGATTACCTTAGTAAATACTTTGTAGGCAACGGACAGTAAGCTGATCGGTCTATAATTTTTCAAGTCTTTGGCGTCCCTTTCTTATGGATTAAGATTATGTTGGGGTTCTTCCAAGCTTCCGGTACGCCCGAGGTCATGAGGCATTGCGTATACAGGGTGGCCAGTTTTTCTAGAACAATATGCCCACCATCCTTCAACAAATCTGCTGTTATCTGATCCTCCCCAGCTGCCTTCTCCCTTTGCATAGCTCCCAAGGCTTTCAGACCTGTATAACGCCATGCAACAATTGGTATGTTAAACTATCTACAAAACTCAGAGGCAGCTAAATAGAATAGCTGCTTGCACTTATTTTACATATTAGTTGCCTATTCCTGAGATAGCATACTACGTGAAAGCTGCGGTTCAAAGGGCGGCAGCCATGCTTGTGAGTTGTGCTAACACACCCAGGGCTTGGTTTAAGGCCCGCGCACAAATACCCAAGAAAGTGAATGGGCTTAGCCATCATCACAGCTCATTTAGTAATGTATCGCAGAAGGCATGAAGAGGTTGTGGATTTAGTTATCATCAGCAGCAGCAAGTTGTCTATTCCATTCCCATTTACATTTCCAAATCTTAAAGCGAAGCTTTCTTTGCCTCTTGCTTCGACTTTCGCACTCTTCTTCTTCTTCTGCTGCTGCTGCTGTTGCTGTTTGGCACACCGCGTCGGAGCGTGCGTATACATGTCAGGAGCACGGCAGAGAGTAAAGGCGACGCGAAAAACTCGTTCGGACCTTCGCACCGCTTCGAATGTGCACAGTGCCCTCTGGAGCTCCCTGGGCGTCACCGCATTAGCCTCTTGACAGCTGTACATATCCGTGACCCCTGGAAAAGCATTGCATAAATTGCAGCGCTTACCTTTCTACTAACGTGCATGTACAGAGGGAAGTTAGATAGAATGGAAGAGAGGATGTGGAGAGGAGGCCCAGAATGGGTAGAACCGACGCAGTCGCGAAATGAGTGTGTAACACAGCATTGCCACTCTTCGCTCGCAGTTCCCACACACGAAAGGGGAGGGGGAGGGATTGGGAAAAGGTGACGTGAGAAGGTAAGGAAACGCTTACTACTATAGACACGACTGCAGTTGCCGGCAAACGGCATACATATAAGTTCAAGGTACGGTACGGTACGTTCCTGCTATCTCTGAAAAATAAACACCCTGCAGATTTGTCAAACAGACAACTTACACAGGCTGTGCAGAAACATAGCCGCATTAAAGCGCACGGTAGGGTATAGGCGACACTACGGAAGCAGTCACACGTCAAATCAATACTTCTGCGCCCGCCGCGGTAGCTTTGCAGCTATGGCATTGCTCGAGGTCGCGGATTGGATCCCGACTGCGGCAGGCGCATTTCGACGGGGGTGAAATAAAAAACTCTCGTGCACATAGATTTAGGGACACGTTAAAGGCTCGTTAGGCTTGCCCAACGGTGTCAAAATTAATCTGGAGTCCGCCACTATACGGCGTGCCTCATAATCCGATTGTGATTTTGGCACGTATAGCCCCATAATTCAATGATAGTTTAATACTTCTGCCACGATGCGATGTGCCATGTGAGGCAATGACAACGCTCAACCCTCTCAGAGGTTATGAAGTATGGCGCACGACAACACCTCAAGCAAACACCTCCCCCAGTGTGTTCTTTGTACTGCGCAGACAAAGAGCAGTGGTGCATGCGAGGTAACGTTTAAAATAAACTCACCACTCCCGTGTTGAATTAAAAGTTGAATAAATTAAATATGCGCCGTCAACATCAACACTAATTATCGTTCATCAACGCGAACAGCAGAGAAAGCTTCACTTACATCGACTCCTACAGTACGTAGGGTCCGCACATTTTTTCTTAATATGAAACTTATCACAAATAGAATCTTCATACGTAATTGTATTGATTATAATTAAAAAAGCACCGTCTATTGTCACCCCACCCCCTTTTTTTTTTCTTGGCTTCACTCTCTGTTGCCTGTTAAGTGTACTGGTCTATAGAGCCTTGCAAAGCGTAGCAGTCTATCCTTGCTGGTACGGGTAACCAAGGACCCACAGTGGCTATTGCGGAGGAACGATGGCAATCTCGTTATTCCCTCCCAATTTTTTTTTTGTGCGACTAAGTTTTCTTTCTATCTATCGATATTTTGTTGCCTGGCAACGAAGCGCCGCCTTGCAGTTCTGGCTCCTTAATAAAGCAGCTGAGAAACAGTGAGTGACGCGAAGCCCACGCTGAGACCATCTAGAATGCGTCGAGTACGACGCGAACCTGGCACTGATCGGCACACATAGTCACTGACAGCGAAGCCGAGAAAAAGCGACGTATTTATAGCAACCACCGGGCGCGATGGCCAATGTCAAGGAACTCGTCTGCGGCTCGCAACGGCAGTCGCTGCTGCTCCTTCGCGACGGGACGAGGTCCTGACCGTAGATTGGGCTCGTCAAGGGGAGTTATTTCCGAAACAAAAAAGGGGAGCTCACGCGGGTAATGCGCTAACGTGTCCGGACGACCTGTAAGTGAGGGACACATAAATACACGCACGCAAAGGAATAATGACGCCGCTCGTATGCCGCTACATGCGGCAAAGGTCTGTTCCTCGTCCGAGCCGGACGCGCCTGCCCCCGGAAGATAGAGTGTGATGACATCGTGATGGTGAGTAAAGGATAACACCTAGTGACACGTTCACGGCCCATTGCGAAGAAGAGGAAGCAATCGGCTGCAACCGGCGCGGCGTTGCGGTGGAAACAAAGAAACGGAACAAAGGGAGGGCAGAGACACCTTGATGAGCACGAGGCAAGAAAGCGCACTGACGAAACCTGCAAGAAAGGCCTTGCGGCGTCAGTATATTAATATTGAAGGACCCTTCCAAATGAGCAAACCTTGAGTAGGAAAAAATAAAAAGAAAAGAAAAAGAAAGCAGAATTGCCGCGCAGGTGATCAACCGCACAAAGATGAGGGCGCTGGCTCTGCAGAAAGTAATTTGATCATTTCACGTTCGGTACAGCAGTACAGATGCTGAGTTCTGCTTTCTTATTTGCTCAACCGTGTCGTATATCAATATCACCATCACCGAAGTGTTTTCAGGCTCGCGCATTAGTTCGTTGCCAACATGCAAGTGCTGCTCTTATTCAGTGACACGCCTTAATTGAAGTCGTGTCTGGCTTCCTTTCATCCTCGTTTGCCTGGAGCTATCATTAAATCCATAGAACTTAATGAACGGCGACAGATTCTTTTTTTGTTCGTGAGGCAGGTTGTACGGACGAATTATTTTTTTCCTGAAACGCCATAAGTGGTATCATTTGTACTGATAATTAGTGTGCCCAAACCGATTCTGCTGAAATCAGCAAGGCAGAGAAAGTTTCTTGAAAAGAAGTTTTCTAAAAGGTGGATGATCATTTCTCTTCTGGTAAATAATCGAGCGGACACGGTATATATTCCTATTACAATTGAAAAGGTTCGATGGCTTCGCGCGAGTTGGAGTCGCTCTGTTGAGAACACGTGCTAAAATATTATTGATTTCCGTGTGCTCGTTCGAAATTATGACGTGTCTGGAACTGTCACTTGCGCATTGCAGTTAAAGCTGCGACTGCCACAAGGTGTTTCCAGCTGCGACACGGTAAAGTTATATCGCTGGTAAATTGAAGCGGTGTTCACAACTGCCTATCAATTCTTCATTGAATTTGGCAACACTCTATCGTGCGACAGTTGAGCGGTTTCATGATGGTGGAACCTATAGGGCTTTGCCCTTAGATATAGAGTTTGTTGTCTCTACTTAAAGGTATTGTAACCTTTCCACAAAAATCAAGGTATTTTTAGGAAGCTTTGATCTCGTGTAGGTGTCCGACGCAACGATGCACCTGTAATTGCAACACGATGCATATGAAACTGTGATCTAGGAATTCCTGACGTATCATTCGAGGACATTTGGGCATTGCATGTTGGCGACACTGACGGTGCATCTATCTCCACTGCGGCAACGTGTTGTATCCCCCGGGGCATGCGAGACAGCCCGACAAAATAATGTAATAAATAAAGCGGAAAGAAATAAAGAAAAATATCATGTTTGGAAACAATGCTTTGTGGATCACGGCCGCAGCTTCCTCTAGTTAAGAACGAAGCGGGAGGGGGGCTGTAGTTTGCCTAGTTCACTTTTTTAATGACCGGCCGTACTGTGTTTCCTCGCAAGAATTGCGCCACATCTAGCTTCTCCACTTTCTATAGTATTCTTTCTTGCAGACATCTTTCCATTGTGCAGGGTCGCAAACGAGATGTGCCGCTTCGCTCTCTCTCTCTCTTTCATAGAACATTGTGCTCATGAGAGTAAGGTAGCCCGTCGCGTCTTTATTCGTTCTTTACGAAAAAAAATGGCATGGTAGGCCACTTAGGGTCTACCTTCCCGAACCCGCTCCTAATACAACACTACGCACAAAAAAAAAAAAAAAAAAGCTTTCGCAGTGGTGCTACGAGTTTGTCATGACTTCTGGCAAAGATAACGAAACCCCAGCGGCATCGATATGCTGTACGTGTTTAAGTCGCAAAGTGTTTTCTTGGCAGATGAACACGCCAGAAAAAGTTACTTGCCTCGCCAAGAATTCGATTCCGGGGGCGCCGAAGTTTGAGCTGTCGGGCATTATTAAAGTCGTCGTCGATATGCCGATTCTCATCGGCCGCCTACATGTAGGCATGCAGGGCGTCCTTAAAGCGGCTTGTAAATTTATCCCTATCGCACAGTTAAAAAAGAACGCGCAGTTTTTCTCCTTTCATCGCATAACTGGTATTCTCGCTTGTTAAACCAGGGCACTAAGGTAAGCCCGCACCAGGCTATAAATTAAATTGTGGGTTTTAAGGCACGAAAGCAACAGACGCTATTAGGGACGCCATAGTGGAGGGCTCCGGGTTAGTTTTAACCCCCTGGAATTCTTTAACATGCTCCGAAGTCTAGGAACACATGCATATTTGATTAGGATCTCAGTCAGTCCGTCCTGACCCCTAAAAGCGTGCAAGGGGCTTCATCTTTTGTTCTAGATGTATTTCACTGCAGATCAATATCAAATACAGAGGCTGTTGCCGAAGAAGGTCTTTCCGACCATAAACTTGTTCTTTTCACTTGTCCTGTTGGCATGTCTGAACCACCAGTCACCCAGACGCGAAAAACTATGAAGAATTTTTCTAGAGCAAATGATGAATCTGTTCTTGATTATTTATAGATGGTTCTAAATAATTTCAGCGGCACCGACGTAAATGTTTCTTGAGGAAAATTTAAATCACTTCGTCCTCATTGTCCTGAGCAATTCATTCCTAACAATACGAAGAACAGACACCGTAAAAACCCTGTGATCACCCGCGATATAATTCACTTAGTGCGAAAAGTTAAATTATACAGGAAGCGCAACGTAAATAATGGCACACACCGTAAATTCAAGCAAATACTTGCTGAAAAAAATGCGCGCGGGTACAAGGAATTATTTTTCTAACACTCTCACGCAGTTTCTGAAGACTGACCCATCAAAATGTTACCGTCATCTTAGTTCTGACTGCCGTAAAGTCATAGAACAAGCTAATGTTGGCCAATGTTATGAGGTTCTTTTTATATGGGTGTCGCTTCTTAAACCAAGCCTTAGTGCAACGTCGGAATGCGAAGCCGTTATGCTACAGAAAAAAAAAAACTGCATTCACAGCAAAGCACACAAGTAAAAGGGACAACACTGAGTCAAGCATACTGGCACATGGTAATAACTTGGAACAATAAAGTCATTATGAATCCGTGCAAGGTTCTGATAGAGTATGACGCGAAGCGTGGCAGTAAAGGGGATAGAACGATTGGTAACACCTCTTCGTAAGGAAACAACTGTTTATTTTCTAGCAGTACAAAAGTGGTTTTTGCCGGTCGGCAAACATTAGGCGCCCAGGCGGAAGCCGCTCCGTGCTTTGGAGTATCGTGATACGCCGCCTGGGCCGGTCGGCGAGTGGCCCACTCCCGCGCGACCTCGTGCTCAACAGCACAACGTCATAGCCGTTCACTCACCACGGTGTGTAACCAAGCTTCGATAAGACAATGCGACTTCCACTATACAGGGTGTTCCAGTAAACACTTTCAAACATTTTTTAAGGAATTGCCTGCGGCAGAGAACACAATTCTAGTCAATGCCGAAAAGGCGTACATTATACCTGCGCAACAAATTGAAATGCATTATCGCCTAATTAGGAAAATTTCACTAATTCAGCTTTTAACTCATAACCTTATCAAGGCAGCGTATTGCAATTTACAAAATTTAGCTGGTGAGACTGTAGAGAACGTAAATTTGAAAAGAATTGTGTAGAGGACACCATTTGCGAGATATTCACCGTCATACCTTCGGTAAGGATGCACTGTCGTTCCACTTACTTTCTTAACAAAATGCCGTTTTATGTATTGAAGCGCAGAAGTAACTGAAACGCCAATGCATTTCTCCTCAAAGTTCGGGAATTAATATATCAAAACTGGTGTCATCCTAAGAGAGAGAGAGATAGAGGAAAGGGGAAAGGCAGGGAGGTTAACCAGAGGGGAAGATCCGGTTTGCTACCCTACGCTGGGGAAAGAGGGGAGGGGTAGGTAAAGTGATAACAAAGTAGAGATAAAGAAAGAAAGGAGCACAGACATACAATCACAGTTGGTCACTGTCGCCGCACACTGTCGCCGCACACTGTCACCGCACACTGTCACCGCACGCTGTCACCGCACGCTGTCACCGCACACTGTCACCGCACAGCACAGTAGCACTTGCAGCACTATGAACATCTGTTCATGCTACAGCCGCTTGTACAATTCTGTTGCCCTTAAAAACTGCAACAGTGCCCTCGTCGCCCTCTGCTGCGATGGCTTGTGATAGCGGCATTTTAATATAAGTTCCTCTGTTAGAGGTCTTCGGTCAAAGCGCCCTATCGCGTTTGCGAGCGATCGTCTCTGTAAATTCGTTCCAAATGGATCGCACTTGCGAAATCCCTGGCCAGAATTTTTTAAATTGCAATATGTGCTATAAGGTAATTAGGTAGAAACCAAATTAGTGAAATTTTGTTAATTAATCGATTATGCATTTCAATTTTTAGTGCAAGTGATGTCCACCTCTTCGAGTAGACCAGGTCATGGACTAGAATTGTGCTATCTGCCACGGGCATTCTTAAAAAAAATATATTGAAAGTGTTCGCAACACCCGTTATATTGAAGACGAAAAAAATGGGCGGTGTTATATTGCTTTAATGCTGAACGGAAGTACGCAAATTAGGATTGATAGCCTCAGCGTAGGTGGAATTCTTTAACATAAGTATATAACACAGTTTCTCTGCAGTTTCTGACCGCTTGGCAGAGCAGGCAATATTTCGGTCAAATAAAAATGTATAAACGAAAAAGACAAAGACGTAGGTGCCGACAGACTCAATAAGTTACTGCGCACTCGGAGAGCAGCGCCACACCGAATATCCAGCAGCGAATTTCCTGCCAGGGTCGCAGGGGTGCAGTTTAAAAGGCCAATAAAGAACCTTTTCAGTCCGAAGTTTATTGTGCAGCAATAAAAACAGATGGAGATGGTGCGGTGGGGTGGAGGGGGGGGGGGGGGAGTGCAAGTTAGCGTACGGGCGCTTCTTAATTTACCTTCTGCTTGACGACTACGCATCCATCAGATCGGAAAGACTACCCGTCTATCGGGTATAATTATAAACATGAAATGCTATTGATTATATAATCAAAATATGTACTTAATTTACTGCTTTCCTGTATATGATGCCTGCAGTCTGCGGTACAAAGTCAGTACGGGATTGATTTTAAACAGTCGAATTGCACGCAGTGCCTCGTGTTTCCTTGCGCATATCGTGGCGGATCTTTGTCACTCATCACTGGCGAACCACTGAGTGAAAGCATTTGCCGAACGTCAGGTGACAGTAGTTCAAACGTTTAATGCCCGATAGACGCCGGCTACCACTCAGAGAAGAGACAGGGGCCTCGAACTTACAAAACTAATAAACTTTATACATTAAGCATCAGTGCAAAGTATAGTCTTACAACTCACGCGTGCATACAGTGGTTACAGCTCACGTATAGAGAGCAAGCACTCTTAACAGTTTAATATACGAAATAATCTCTCTTAAGTAATATCATTCAACAGTGAGTGCTCTCTGTAGATTATGGACTCAATTTAAATTAAAACACGGAATAAATATAAACGCTCACTTCAGCTAGCCTATTCTATTGCAGATATAAATCACAGTAGCTCTAGATGCCAAACGTCGAAGTTCCCGGAGCATTCAAGCGTCCCTGATGCTCATTTGGCCCCTGGGCACAAATTCAAGTGCAAACTACGGCAGTCACATGCAGACATTCTCCACAGCGATACAAATGAATTCGCATACATATAGCGTCGACCTTTGTTTGCACTCGCATCATTGCCGCACCAGCCAACTTCTCGTTCAGTCAGAAATGGTGGTTTTGTCTCGATTACGGAAGGCCTGAACAACTGTTACACGTGTAGAGATTCTCCATGGTATCCTGAAGTTCGATTTAATAAGAATCGAATGCTTGCATATCACTTCTTGGCCTGTTTTACAATACCATGGGCAAGCGGCACCGATCAAGAAAGGGGTCAGGCAAGCAGACCCACTCTCTCCGATACCATTCACTGCATGCCTAGAAGTATTCAGTCTATTAGACTGGGAAAAACTAGCCGCTTTTCAGATGACACTATCCTGTTCAGCAACGCTGGACATGACTTGAAACAAATGCTTGAGGATCTTAGCCGACAAAATGTAAGGATATGGGGTTGAATAATGATATGCAGGACACAAAGGTAACGTTCAGTAGCCTGGCGACAGAAGGAGAATTCATGATTGGCAGACAGCCTCTAGAATCGTTGCGAGAGAACGTTTGTATAGACCGATTACTCACGGGGGACCCTGATCATGAGATGGAAATTCACAGAAGGATAAAAATTACTTGGAAAGCCCATTTAGCGCCAGCTGACAAGGACAGAAGGGAGACGACACCCAGTGGCGTAGCTAGGTCATCTGGCACCCGGGGCCCATAGGTCTTCTGTCACCCCCCCGGGTGTAGTCGAGGAAGGCGAGGATATCGACAGTTTCCTGGTTTCAGCACCAGTACAGCCGCTTTGGATACCGCGCACGTCCCCCGGGTCCCCCTCTCCTTCGCTTTCTTTCCCAGAGATCGCGAATGCAGTAGGTATTGGCGGCGAGGAGTTACGGAGTCGCCATCTATCGGAAGCGCCTCGCTGGCGTAGTGTGAGGGATCACGCGGCGCGCTCCTCATAGGGTTTGCTGTCAGCGCTCACTGAAAACGCCACGCGGAAGCTCTCCCGGACATTTTTGTAAATACTTTTGAAACGAGAGAAGTTTTTTACTGTCTAAATAATAATCTTGAGCAAACTGAAAGCACCGAATCGTTTACAGACGCTATCTTTTTACCGAATACGTACAGTGAACGCCACTGTGCACGGTCGCCGCGATGTAGTCTCCCGAACCGTCTTCTTGCGTGAAAGATAGGCAAACGCTGAGAGAAAACTATGTGAAATATGTTCTTATAGTGTTTGTATAACTAAATGGAGCGTAATAGAATGAAGCCTCATGCAGCGATCACACAGCTTCGCAGCGACCGACTGCGCGTCTGCATGCTCGTCCGCGTACTGTTTCGCTTTCGCCGCGTGCGCGTTTTCGCACCTTGCCATGAGCTTTAGGCCGCAGAATATGAGCATTTGACAGTATACAAGCAACCATTGTTGCGTGGGCGCTATCAGAGCTGTTCAAAAATATTCATTGTAGAGACTTCGACGTCTACGGGGACTGTGATGTGCCGTCGCGACGATTCAATCTTTTTTGTTTTCTAAATTCTTGGACGTTTCAATATTATTTCTCGAGTTGCGTCGCACTATATGTTTATCAGTGTTCTCAGGGTGCGATTTCCCGCTGCTTCTTTTTTTGTAATCCAGTGCATTAATTCATAACACAAACATGACCATATGCCATGCTTCTTTTTTAATGTGCTTCTTACCACTCCCTTTCCCCTCTAGTGAACTTGCAAGTATCTATAGCATCGACAAGTTCATAAACCAAACCGTCATGACATTAAAGTCGGGCAGCGGACTCGGGCGAGCCTCTCAGTGCGCGTTTTCCGAACATCGCAGACCCGGCGCCGTAGCAGAAATCTTCCTCGCGTCTGTGCTTGCTGCATACCCGAGTTGTAGCAGATGACTGTTTTCCGGTTCTAAGTTTCGCGAGCCAAGGTTCACGCAGCTTCTTGTCCTACGGCTACTTGTGAATAAAGCTGACACCGGGCTCCGTTGCGTACGTTTGGAACTGCGGCACCGAGCAGTAGCTTACCATGTTGCGCGCCTTCAAAGGCAGCCACCACCTATTGTAGTGCTTTCAAGCGTTGTAAAAGAGACACTCGAAGCGGGAAAATCTCGCCACTAAATGAGGACCGCAGCGTACGAGGGAACTTAAACTCTCGTTTTCCGCTCGCTTCGGCGCTCCCGAAGCAGCCGACGCGGCCGCTATATCCACGTGATCCCTAATAGCACGTCACGCCGACGGTGGCGCCAGATTTTCCAGTGTGCAGCTCGAGGCCAGTACACGCTGTTTTTTTCTGCGCCAAATAACACAGGGTGCTGCACTGATAACTTGTGATAAGCGCATGTGCACATCTTGTCAAACTGTAAGGCTTGGCAACCAATACAAATGCGGCATCGTAGAAAATACGGGTCACGTCACAAGTAAAAAAAAAAAATTTACAAAGTTTTAACCATGTTTTAACTACCAATTTTAGCGGCAACATTTCATTTGCAAAATTGAAGGCCGACATTCATATCTTGCCCAACAACAACTTCACAAAAATCGTCGTAGGTACTATGGCCCGCAGTATTTTGGCTGTGGGTAGCCCTGAACGAAAACGAAAATTAAATTGTGTCTGAGTGACGCTGATCTGCCCACCATATTAGAAAAACGGAAAACGCCACCTGCCTCCCTGCTGCGCGGGCGCCAATGTTATGACAATTACGAGTTCTCTTCATTCTGATCAATAAAGCCTTGTTTTTATTTGTTGCTATACGGACAAACGTGATTATCCGAGCTGCGGTACCACCAAAAGATTGGGAACAGTATAGAGCACGCTTCGCATCGATTCTTGGCGTCACCATTAAAAAAAAAGTAAAAAAAAGACCGCAATGAAGCCCGTGCAAGCGAAACCTGTTGGTCTGCACTCGCAATGGAGAGGGTTGATGGATCAACCTCACTGGTCCACTATTTCATATTTCTTTCGCTACTGCCATACTGGGCGCCGCCTGCAGTGCCACGGTACTGTAGGTTGTAGCACCCAAAACTATTTTGTTTAAGAAGCTTTTGTTGAGTTAATTATCTGACTTTGAGTCCTCAATTCTGGAATTGAAGTGCCTCCTCTATAAGTGCTAAATGAAGGATTATTAAGGATATGGTTATTACTTATCTGCCATATTTTTCACGCTACCGAATTCCTTGTAATCACAAAGACACATAACTTCATAGAATATCGGTAAATATCCTTAGAAAATTCACGTTTCTTTTTTTGTAAAGTTCTGTGCAGCTGACACAGACTCTCTACTTGTGACATGAAGTCACACAACACAACAGTTTTCTTAAACGTTCGAAGGTAAGTAGGAAAGCGTGAAACATAACGGCAGGTTTCGCAGCGGCTTCTCGGAGCGAGCGGGAGAGGGGAAGCAAAAGCGAGCTGAACATCGCGGCGCCCGCGACTACAGCCTGTCGAGTCACATGCGGCCAAACTCTTCGGCCGCACCGAGTCTGAAGACGATCCAGAGAATCCCATTCGCGACTTTTGACGGCCGCACTTATGCAACGTCGCTCTCAACGAACGCTTCACCTTAAACACGAGCGCCGGGCGCGCTCGTTGAACGCCCAATTGCTACTGTCTTTGTTCGTCTTCGCTGTGCGTTCTGAACGGAAGGGACCGAAGAGCATTAAAGCCCTACTATGCCTCACTGTATGTTTAGCGACTCCTGCTCCCAGCATGAACGCACGGCATGAGCGCACCCCACATGAAACGTTCCGCTAAGGCGAATAGTTTAGCGACCATTTTGCGAATTACATTTTTTGGCCCGCACATTCGTGCAATTATTTCGTGGGGTGTTAATAGTGCTGCAGCCTACAATTCTTCGGCGCAACGCATCGGGTACGTTAGCTTGGGCTACTGGATACCGGAGCATTCTTTGCCATTTGCGCCCAGTCAAGCCGGCGGAAAGAGGGACGTCTTCAGGCGTATGACACCCCCCCACCCCCTTCGCTGGCCCCTTGCACCCGGGGCCCACGGCCCCCCGGCCCCCCCTATTGCTACGCCACTGACGACACCCCAACCTTCTGTCCTTGTCGGCTGGCGCTAAATATGCTTTCCAAGTCAGTTTACTAACACGCCTAACAAATGGCAATGCTGATAAAAAGTAGTTGCAGCGCACACGACAGACATTAATAAATCATGACTGACATTATTAAATCATAACTTACGGCTGTCGTTGATGAGAAAAGTGTACAATCACTGCATTATAACAGTGCTAACGCATGGGAAAAAACGTATAGGTTAACAAAGAAGCTTGAGGGGAATCTAGGGACCCTGCAACGAGCAGCGGAACGAAAAAGTTTGGCTTAAGTTAAGAGAGAGGAAGACAGTGGTGTGAAATAGAGAGCTAGCGGGTATATAGACAATGTTCTAGCTGACGCTAAACGGGAAAAATTGAGCTGGGCAGGCCATGCGATGCGTAGGGCGGATAGCCAGTGGTCTATTAGGGTTGGAGAATGGGCGCCAAGGGAAAGGAAGCGCAGTAGAGGATAGCAGAAATTGTAGTAAGGCGGGGGAAATGAGACAGAATTTTGCAAACTGATCCTAAATTTTTATTTTTGATCATATAACAAAATACAATGAGAGCATCTGTTTGGATCTTGTCTTCTTGATCTGAAAAGAAAATATTGGCACTTAAATCATATTAGGTAATAGATCAAATAAAAAAGGTATATATTGACTCGGTTTGTCCCGACTCCAGGGGCAAAATGAGACAGGTCTAGGGGCAAAATGAGACAACCCTTAAAGTTCTGGAGTGATTTAACAATAATTGCAAGACAAATGCGTTAGGATTACGTCGCACCTCTTTGAGGTCCCGGATCCATGATTTAAACAGCGTTCACAACATTGCAATTTGTTGTTCAGGAGCTCACTCGACATACGTCCTGCCTCATCGAGTAGCGAAGGGCAAATGACGGTGGTCCGGTGCACACCATCGTGATTTGCTATCTATCTATCTATCTATCTATCTATCTATCTATCTATCTATCTATCTATCTATCTATCTATCTATCTATCTATCTATCTATCTATCTATCTATCTATCTATCTATCTATCTATCTATCTATCTATCTATCTATCTATCTATCTATCTATCTATCTATCTATCTATCTATCTATCTATCTATCTATCTATCTATCTATCTATCTATCTATTACGTGACCACCTTCACACTTCACATACACTTTTTTCCTCTTTGACATTAGTGCCCTAATGCCCCCCCCCCCCCCCCCCCCCTAAAGCGTTATATATTATTAAATTTTGTGTTGCAAACAAGGCACCTGTACTGGGCCCCTTAGACCACCGAGCAGGCTTCATGGCCCACTAGCTGAAACTTTTGCATTAAATCCACACAAATCACGATGCTCTCTTCCTGCAAAACTTCTTGCAAAACAAACACCTTTGTACGGGTCACGTGACTGGTCGAACAATTTTTTTTTCTTGATACGCTGAATAAATACTTTCGCCTTTGCTAATTCATTTAGCCTTCGTCTGAGATTTCTATGTTCTGGGGATGACTTATCGATCTTCTGTCAGCCTATTCCGACAACTTGGCCTTGCGGGTAGATGAGGTGAGGATTGAGCACAGCTCTGCGTTCTCACCTTTAGGTTTTATTTTTCTGGACATTGGAGAAATTTCATGGAAGGTATTTATCCCTTCTTGTACGCTCGTATTTGTTTGGCGGGTTTTCACGAAAGCCTCTGCATAGTTTTTTTCGGTACGCAAGGAACTTGCGACGCCGCTCCAATTAAATCGTCTCGCTGATGGACAGCTTCAGTTGCCCATTGCGCGTAATTTCCGGTCAGTGGAGCACCTAATGTCTTTCTCTTGTAAGTCCTGACCATCCTAGACAAGAGTACGGAAATTTGAAAGAGAGGTACGAACAACGCGCTCAGTTAAAGATATTTTAAGACTGCTTGGCGTGTTTTGTTCAAGCTTGAGAACAATAATCAATTAATTTTACTACAGTGAAGATTACGACGTACCGAGCTGAAATTTCGTGGCAGTGTAGCCAGTTAAGCGAACAAATAAAATAACATTTTTGGTAGAGAGAAGTACTAGGACTGCGGTGTTCACGCCCCAGAAAACTAGTGAGCTGATTATTGCCTGTTTTTGACGGGTTGCCAGGTTACCCGCACTGAGTTTGTATTTTTTTTCTGCAGTGTACCTTGCCCTATCGCGACAATTTTCTAGTCAGCAAAGTGGATAGATAGTGTCATCTGTCAGCAAAATATCATGCCACTCAGATTGCACAGTTTGAAGACATAAAGCAGGAATCTCAAAATGGCACGTTTTGCCCCGTGTCTCATGTTGCCTCTCCTTATAAACTAAGTGGTGCGACAAAATTAGGATTTTGCAGGCATAGGATGGGGTCAGTTGGTGCAAGACAGGGGTAATTTGAGATCGCTGGGAGAGGCCTTCGCCCTGCAGTGGACATAAACGGGATGATGATGGTGATGATGATGATGATTAATGATGATGAGCAAGCCACACCGCAACCACAATATATCATGAGCATTTTCTTGTCTTCATTCGTTGTTACAGTGCTATGGGCTTCCATTACTGTGAGGAAACAGTTGTTCCGGGGCTGAAATTTGAACACCAACTATTTATAACACTTGGGAGTTGTCTGGAAATCTTTACCGTTTTATTTTACGGTGTTCTTTCCTTAAAAGAAATACGACGCATAAACTGATTTTTCTTTCCCTCTTACCGTGTTTTACTTTTCACCCTATTTCTTCACTCCGAGACATCGGAAGGTGAATGCCCGTTGCTAGTGTGTTTAATAAAGGGCGATGATTACAACATTCGCCTCGTGCGGTTTGCAACGTTTAAAAATTACCGCCGGACAGGAAGCAACCCGCTTCTTGCAAAAAGAACACGTAGATTCTCGAAAAACTGGGACGTACGTACCCAAGAGTAACAACTGAAAACTTATTTGTTGAATACAGTGGAAAGCTGGGCTTGCGAAGCTTAGATGGACAGGAGTAAACGCACACTGTGCTGTGTGTGTCCGTAGTCCTGTCCCTGTTGTCTTCTTCGCGCTGTACCTAATAGTTATCTGCCGGAGCACGCATGTTGATCAAAGAGGAAGGAAAAAGACTGGGCCCTGGATTTACAAGTCTTCTGTTAAACAGCAGCCGCAAGGGACGCTTTTGCTGTATTTTGTTTCCGGTGTGGCGTCACCTGGGGGGGGGGGTGGGGAGGGAGTCGGTGCGTCCACTGGACAGTACGCGCTGACTGTGAAAAAAAAAGCGAAAGAAAAGCGGCGTTTAACGCCCCATTCCGGCCCCAATAGAATGTGGTAGCCGCAGCTGGAGATTGAACCCGCGACATCATGTCCAGCAGCAGAGGTGAGAGCGATAAGTTTGGCTGAGATGTGTTCCGTGCATTTACACGTGAAAGCAAGTGCTCAAAGAACACATTTTGGTGAAGAGCGCTCTTCTCACGCAGCGCAGACCGAACGCACCGAAGCCGGCTAATGCCACGCCCAATATACGTTCGGAGTGGGTGTCGCTTTACTGTAAGTGCCAGTCACAAAGGCGCACTTACATAAAGTAACTTCTGCGAATACGCGCCCCGATTTTGTTCTCAATGCTCACCAAGGAGGCGCGCTTACACGAATATTATTACTGGTGGATAAATTTGTCTCCACGTGCTTTGCGTTAGAGAGAGAGATGCAAATGAGAGAAAGGCAGGGAGGTTAACCAGACTTAAAACCTCCGGTTTGCTACCCTGCACTAGGGGAAGGGAAAGGGGAAGTAAAGACGGAAAGAAGAGCGTGACAAAAATAAAAGCGTGAGAAAAAAATATGAAAAGGGATGAAATGGGGTCATTATAGTCTTTCTAATAGGCCACTCTCACGTAGAAAAGTCAACAAAGCCTTGACCGACTTTTGCTGCGACGACAGTTCACGTCGGCATTCCAAAACTGACTGTTCTGAAAATGGCCTGTTGTCAAGGCGTGCCAACGTGGTCGCTAGTGACAGCCGGTGCGCGCTGTATTGAGGACAGTGGCAGAGCACGTGTTCGATGGTCTCCTCGCCGCCGCAGTGTCTGCAAGCCGCGCTGTCGTCCATACCGACTCGGAAGGCGAAGGATCTTGTGTAGGCGACACCAAGCCACAGTCGGCAAAGTACTGCTGTTTCTAGTCGAGAGAGTCCAGATGGGGGTCGAAGTCGAAGGGATGGGTCCAGTCGGTGTAGACGTGTATGCTTTAAGCTTGGTGTGTTCCATAAAGTTTTGATGGCTTCATTTGCAAGCACACGAATTTTCGTTGCAGCGTCTGTTCTTGAGAATGGAATGGAGTCTTGCAAGCCCTCCTCATGTGCAGATCGTGCTGCTGCGTCGGCAAGTTCATTGCCCATTATGCACAGTGGCTTGGAATCCACTGCAACGTGATGTCGTGTCCTTGCTCGACGAGGTGGTGAAGCAGCAGTCTGATTTCTAGAACTAGTTGTTCGTGGGGTCCTCGGCGTAAGGCAAAAACCAAACAATGAAGTGCAGCCTTGGAGTCAGTGAACACGCTCCATTTCTTGGGTATTTCTTCAGAAATTACACGAAGTGCACAACGAATAGCAGCAAGCTCCGCGGCAGTCGATGTAGTCTGGTGAGAGAGTCGAATCTTTATGGTGGAAGGTTCTGCAGGAAAGATCACCGATCCTGCAGACCCATTCACCGTGGTTGAAGCGTCAGTATACAGATGATGATGATCGTTGTACGTCTCGCACAGCAAGAGCAGTGAAAGCTGCTTGAGTGCTGGAGACGAGAGTTGGGCTTTTGTTCGTATGCCTGGTACGATAAGTCGAACCTTTGGTTGAGCCAAGCACCATGGTGGAAACGGAACTTTCGCTGGAGCTGTATAACCTGATGGAAGGTATGCACGATAGGGCAGGACAGTTTCACAAAAGGAAGCACGTGGTCGATCCTCTGGCAGTGTGGCTAGATGATGGGCAGGGGCTCGAGCAAGGTGTCTTACGTGTGCTCTGAGTGCTTCCATGACTATATGGGTCTTGGCTGGGAAATCGTGTGCAATCGCAATGGTTTCAGCCGTTGACGAACACCGCGGCAATCCAAGACACACTCTAAGCGCCCGGGCCTGGACGCTTTCGAGTGTACGGATATTACTTCTGCAGGTGTTGGTCAGCACAGGCAAGCTGTATCGCAAATACCCAAGAAAGAGCGTCCTGTACAGTTGCATCATTGCATGTCCTGAAGTACCCCAGACATTTCCTCCAAGAAACTTAAACACATTAGAGATATCCGTCAGGCGCTTCTTTAGGTAGGCCACATGAGGACTCCAGCAGAGGTAGCGATCAATGATTACTCCTAAGAATCGGTGCGTCCTGACATAAGGAATGTTTTGACCGTCGATGGAGACATATTATGATCTCATTGGCTTCCGGCTAAACGCGACCAATGCGCATTTTTCTGGCGAGATCTTGAGGCCTTGTTCATTTAAGTAGGCCGATGTTGACGTGGCAGCTTTTTGAAGCCTGGCGCGTATTTGGGGCCGTGTCACACCAGATGCCCACATGCAGATGTCATCGGCATACATTGAAATTTTAACTGTGTTCGGAAGTCGTTCCACGAGACCAATGAGTACAAGGTTGAAAAGCGTGGGACTCAAGACACCACCTTGTGGAACGCCATGGTGCGTATAATATTGCGAGGTTGGGCCAGCTTCAGTGTTCAGAAATAGAGACCGCCTATGTAAATAACTGCGAGTCCAACGATATAATGGACCGCCTAGGCCCACCGATTCCAATGCTTCAAGTATGGCGTCATGAAGAACGTTGTCGTAGGCTCCCTTTATATCTAAGAACATTGCGACAGATAACCTCTTACACGTCTTTTGGTGTTGAACATAGGTTACCAGATCGATAACGTTGTCGATAGAACATCGGTGACGTCGAAAACCAGCCATGGCGTCCGGGTAGATTTCGTAATGTTCAAGATACCACTCAAGTCTGGCGAGGATCATTCGCTCCATTACCTTCCCAACGCAACTTGCCAGCGCAATTGGTCGGTATGAAGTAATCTCTAAGGGAGACTTGCCAGGCTTAAGAAGCGGTACCAGGCGGCTGAGCTTCCAATCTTGAGGAACTTTGCCCTCTTGCCAGGACTCGTTATAGATATGAAGGAGTGCACTTCGTGCCCGTTCACCAAGGTGACATAGCATGCGGTAAGATATGTCATCCGGACCAGGCGACGACGACCGATTACATAGGGCGAGCGCCGCGTCAAGCTCTTGCGTCGTGAAAGGCAGATCCATGCGTGAATCGCGTGAATCTGGAATACGGTTCAATGTAACCGAACCTGTACGAGTTGGCTGGCCCGCAATAATAGCACAGAAGTCTTCCGCCACATCAATGTCTTGTCGGCGCTGGAATAGTGCTAGGGCCTTAAACGGGAAACGCTGTTCCGGAACAGAGCGTAGACCTCGCACAGTTCTCCATATTTGAGATAGCGGTTTGCGTGGATCTAGCGACGCACAAAATTTCGACCAACGCTGAGCCTCAAGTTTATCCATGCGGCGTTGTATCTTCTTTTGCATTCGCCTGGCTGTTCTGAGATCCTGAATTGACTTAGTGCGTCGATATCTCCTTTCGGCACGACGGCGAATCGCACGAAGCCGCTCCAATTCCAGGTCGAATTCAGAATACCTTGGAGAACACGTAAGTGTGCGTGTGGCCGTCTGTGCCGTTTTCTTAATAGCTTGTTGAAGTCCACAAGAGAGGCCTTTGTGACAAGCGTCCTCAATCTGGGATTTAAAGACAGACCAATCTATTCTTCGTATCGTGGTGAACGTATACGTGTTGGACATTCCCTTGATCTTGAGGTAAGTGGGGATGTGGTCACTTCCGTGCGTTTCAATGTCCAAAAACCACTTAACATGTGTGGCGAGGCGGTGGGAGACGAAAGTCAAATCGAGGCAGCTGCTGTACGTTATTCCCCGCAGAAATGTTGGACTCGCGTCATTCAGCAGGTAGAGACCATTGTTGGAAGCTAATGAAGCTAGTCGTCTTCCCGTCGCGTTAACCTTTGAGCTTCCCCAAATGGTATGGTGAGCGTTGAAATCCCCGGTGATAATCCATGGACCAGGTTGTGTTTTCAAGATGTCTTCTAGTCTTTTGGTGTCAAATCGACTTGATGGAGACAGATACACCCCCAAGAGTGCAAAGGTGACTTTCCTATTTTTAACAGTCATGCACACATACTGATTGTCGTCATGATGTTGCACCGGTTGGACGACGTAAGTGAGTTCACGGCGAATAAACACGACCACCTTGCTACTTTTGATGTCGCTTGATGAGAATATTGTCTCGTAGCCGGATAGTCTCATTGGATGGAATAATCTTGGTTCACAGATGACAATGATTGGAAAGCGGTTAGTGAGAACAAATTGACGAAAATCGGCGATGCGAGATCTTAGACCTCTCACGTTCCACTGAAGGATCGACGCTTCTCTGACCTCCTTACGAAATGACTTGTGATTGTCAGTCATGGCTTCACTCAAGGCTTGCTAGGACGGGGCTCAGCGCGTCGAGCACTTGTAGTCCACTACGAGCAGATGGAGTGTCAATGCTTGTCAGCATGGCCTTGATGACATTCACAATGGATCGCAGCACCGGGATCATTTGGCAGTCGACTGTTGAAGCCTCACCGACAGAAGCGGGCTTCGATGGGTGCATCAAGCGTGGAGGCTCCTTAGAAGACTGAGAGCTTGCAAGCGCCGGCCACTCTTCCACGGGGGCAGCATTTCCCGTCTGAGGCCTCCTTGTGCTCTCGGGCGTTCTATTTGAAGATGATGGCGTTGGCGCAAGCGGCGCACGAGCTCCACCCTGTCTTGAGCGTTTCCGTCGATGACGACGTCGACGCCGGATCTTTTCTGAGGCTTCTTTATGGGTTGAGTTATCCCTCACCATTTGCTTCAGAACTTCGAACTCTTTTCTGATTCTTGGGCATTCTTTAGACGTCGCTTCATGGGTGCCTTCACAGTTGCCACACCTAAAGTTTGTGGCACGGCAGACATCTACCGTGTGTGACTCCGCGCACCGGGGGCATATTGGGGAGTTTGCGCAGGCGCCCTTAACCTGTCCGATCTTAAAGCACTTGTGGCATTGAAGCGGCTTTGGGATAAACCGTCGTACGACATGTCGGAAGTGACCGACCTTTACGTGCGAAGGGATGGAATCCCCCTTGAACACAATCTTCACACAACGGCTGTTGCCAAGTCGGCATACGTGCGTGATGACCATTCCTTCGTATGCCGGTTTGATCAGAATTGGAAGGTCCGAGTTCGAAATAGCCAAGTCAACATCGTAGATCACACCTGCAGTGCAGGCCCCATCCATAGGTATGACCGATCGTACTTTTATGTTGCCCAAATCTGTTATCTGTCGTAGCGTCTCCAGCGTGGTTCCACGGGTTGTGTCGACAGCTAGAACATTCTTTCGTGTGTTCAGCCGGACTTCCTTGATTTCGTTTGGCGCCTTTCCCTCAAGAAAAACAGAGAGAGCTTGCCTGTTCAATACTCGAAGGTTGACAGAAGAATCCACTGGCATGAAGAGGATGGTGTGCGGCCAGCGTTCACTACCTGCCTGCATGGTTGACGTACTCGCTGGTGACGACGCCTTGATAAGCCTCCTTTTAGCCCTTCGGCTCCTCACCGACACGAAGCTGTCATCAGATGAGTCGTCACCTGTGATTGAGTAGACCTCTGTGTCTTCGCTGGTGCTGGACCAGGTGCCTCGTTTCCTTGAGGAACTTGTTAATGTAGTGATCTTGCCAGACGGGCCGGCAATAGGCTCTGCATCCATGGCCACAGGAGCAGGAGTCTCTCTTGAGCGGTCACTGGTGGTTGACCAGGTGCCTTGACTCATAGAAGAGATTGCCGTTGCAGACTTCTGGCAGCACGGGCCTGCGGAACGTTCCGCGTCCATCGCCTCAAGCCAGGACGCGGAAAATGCCCCAGAGACTGATGAAAATTTGACGAAAACTGGCTAGCTGGGACAGATGCGTTCTAGCACTGAGTAACTTCGTCTTCCTCTTAGTGCCAGTAGAAGCTGCCGCACGAAAGTTTGTCAAGTGATAAACGACTGGCACTTGCGTGAAGAATACTATTTCTTGTGGTTCAACAACTTTTGCGTACGGTAAGTATACTCTCGCATGCACGAAGCTTTTTGTTCGTGGGTAAATTAAATCGACTGGCTTGACTCTTCGCGCCAGCGGCCATAGCAAACTTCCTCCTCTTTGTCTCCTTCGCATGCTCTTTGTCTCTAAGCATAGGCCGGAGAACCGTACTCTTCCTTTCGTCATGATTAGCGGCACGTCATTGTCACCTTAATCATCCAGTATTTCTTGCAAGATAGTAAACATTTTAATTGCGTCATGCCGCAATTATAATTCGCACTTTGTGCAAAGACGGACGACCCACTCTTTGCTAGAATCAACAAGTAATTCGCGTGTTCCTTGGCACGACCTGTACAGAACCGGGCTCAAGATCAAATGACTCGGGGCTTGATTGCCAGCCTGACGTGTATTTAATGCAGAATTTCTTCTTCGCTACAATTTATTTTCGGACACCGAATACGAACGGTGATTGCCGGGATTGTCGATTTCGCGAGTAGTTGAATTAAACCTGCTTTATGCCACCTGTAAGAATTTCATGGTTTAAATACACAAGAACTGTTTCCGTGGTTCCGGTGCTTCTGAGCGGCTAAAGAACGCACACAAAGACGCAAGGTCGCTCTATGCGTCAGCGAGGCGTACTGTGTAACAAAAAACTCTATCGCCGTTCGTGCTTATGGGCTGGAGAAAATATCACGGTTCATCGAGCTGGTTTTCAGTCGATATATCGGTTCGGTACCCTCAGACATTGGAGACGAATCGCGTAAATCAAAAAGAATAATAATAGCTTGTTGGGCTAAATTACTTTACTCACCGTTGACGTCTTTCGTTTAAGGATTATTGCCTACTTAAAAAGCTAATCAGCTTATTCTGTATGCCTTCAAGCGACAAACTCCACCTACTACCCAAGAGCGAAAGCGAACATGAGACAGCAAGTGCAAACTATCAATTGTTATTTTTCGAGAAAAATGGGAATATAAAGGTGGCGACATTGCATGCGCAAGGAAACCGTTGCAGGGCCTACCGACACCATTGATTGACAATAATTGAGCTAATAACATATTGTGGTTACAGCAACTTTAATGACATAAGTCTCGACGACATTTTTTTTCTTTTCTTGTTGAACATGTGTACAATGTCCGCCCTGTCAAAAGATTCGCCGGGATCATATAACGATCCTTTTCCACTTCTTTCCGTTATTTTTCTTTTCTCATTGACCGAACGGCGCTTCTTCTACGTTATCACTAGTATCGGCCTACCGTGAGTGGTGGACGATAAGAAAGGAATCGAATCGCGCTAAAGGAATCACTACATTATATAGGCCCTGGCTTGCACTTGTATTAATAGTGCAGCGCAAATTGAAGTCCGTGCAATCAACTAGCTTACTGCCAAGTTATTCTTCATTTAACATAACCGAGTTTTTAACTTTTTTGAGGCTACTTCGATAATAAAATAGAGAAGATTTGCAGGGGCGAAGCAGCGACAGTGATAGGTAATGCTGGAGAACCGCCGTCTACGGTCTTTCTTTCCCTTTGTTTCACTTCGTGGCTCGAGACGTGCTTTTGGACGGTTAGTTCGATGGTTCAGCATGCCAGTTGATGATTTTGAGGGCGCAGGATGTCACGGGTTCGAATCCTGACAAGCTGCAGCCGCATGTCGATGGGAGCTGGAATGCAAAAACCTCTCGTCTGCTTTGATTTAGGTGCGCGCTGAATCAGAATCAGAATATTTATTCAGTTACAAAATGTGTTACATAAATGAAGATACAGCAGGAGCTCCCAGAGCACGAAGCTCTAAGGGGACCTCCTGTTAGTTAGTGCATAAAACTAATAACAATATTGACAGCAGTGTAATACAAGTGAGACACACAAAATAGTAAAAGCAGAAAATACACAAAAAATGCGATTTAATTCCATAAATAGAAATATACATAAATTAGTTTGTGTTATATTGCTCTAACATACAAAAGAATAATAGAGATTATGCTGATAGATAACAATACAACAAAATATGAATATTATAGATATTTGAAAATGATATTTAAAGAAATGGAAAGGACATACAGAATATCAGTAACATCTAGTATGTTCATCATCATCATCAGCCTAGTTATGCCCACTGCAGGGCAAAGGCCTCTCCCATACTTCTCCAACTACCCCGGTCATGTACTAATTGTGGCCATGTTGTCCCTGCAAACGTCTTAATGTCATCCGCCCACCTAACTTTCTGCCGCCCCCTACTACGCTTCCCTTCCCTTGGAATCCAATCCGTAACCCTTAATGACCATCGGTTATCTTCCCTCCTCATTACATGTCCGGCCCATGCCCATTTCTTTTTCTTGATTTCAACTAAGATGTCATTTACCCGCGTTTGTTCCCTCACCCAATCTGCTCTTTTCTTATCCCTTAACGTTACACCTATCATTCTTCTTTCTATAGCTCGTTGCGTCGTCCTCAATTTCAGCAGAACCCTTTTCGTGAGCCTCCAGGTTTCTGCCCCGTAGGTGAGTACTGGTAAGACACAGCTGTTATACACTTTCCTCTTGAGGGATAGTGGCAACCTGCTGTTCATGATTTGAGAATGCCTGCCAAACGCACCCCAGCCCATTCTTATTCTTCTGGTTATTTCAGTCTCATGATCCGGATCCGTGGTCACTACCTGCCCTAAGTAGATGTATTCCCTTACCACTTCCAGTGCCTCGCTACCTATCGTAAACTGCTGTTCTCTTCCGAGACTGTTAAACATTACTTTAGTTTTCTGTAGATTAATTTTCAGACCCACCCTTCTGCTTTGCCTCTCCAGGTCAGTGAACATGCATTGCAATTGGTCTCCTGAGTTACTAAGCAAGGCAATATCATCAGCGAATCTCAAGTTGCTAAGGTATTCTCCATCAACTTTTATCCCCAATTCTTCCCACTCCAGGTCTCTGAATACCTCCTGTAAACATGCTGTGAATAGCATTGGAGATATCATATCTCCCTGTCTGACGCCTTTCTTTATTGGGATTTTGTTGCTTTCTTTGTGGAGGATTACGGTGGCTGTGGAACCGCTATAGATAGCTTCCAGTATCTTTACATATGGCTCATCTACACCCTGATTCCGTAGTGCCTCCATGACTGCTGAGGTTTCGACTCAATCAAACGCTTTTTCGTAATCAATGAAGGCTATATATAAGGGTTGGTTATATTCCGCACATTTCTCTATCACCTGATTGATAGTGTGAATATGGTCTATTGTTGAGTAGCCTTTACGGAATCCTGCCTTGTCCTTTGGTTGACAGAAATCTAAGGTATTCCTGATTCTATCTGCGATTACCTTAGTAAATACTTTGTAGGCAACGGACAGTAAGCTGATCGGTCTATAATTTTTCAAGTCTTTGGCGTCCCCTTTCTTATGGATTAGGATTATGTTAGCGTTCTTCCAAGATTCCGGTACGTTCGAGGTCATGAGGCATTGTGTATATAGGGCGGCCAATCTTTCTAGGAGAGTGTTCCCACCATCCTTCAACAAATCTGCTGTTACCTGATCCTCTCCAGCTGCCTTCCCCCTTTGCATAGCTCCCAAGGCGTTCTTTACCTCTTCCGGTGTTACTTGTGGGATTTCAAGTTCCTCTAGCCTATTCTCTCTCACCTTATCGTCGTGGCTGTTACTGGTACTGTATAAATCTGTATAAAACTCTTCAGCCACTTGAACTATCTCATCCATATTAGTAACGATGTTGCCGGCTTTGTCTCTTAACGCACACATCTGATTCTTGCCTATTCCTAGTTTCTTCTTCACTGCTTTTAGGCTTCCTCCGTTCCTGAGAGCCTGTTCAATTCTATCCATATTATAGTTCCTTATGTCCGCTGTCTTACGCTTGTTGATTAACTTAGAAAGTTCTGCCAGTTCTATTCTAGCTGTAGGGTTAGAGGCTTTCATACATTGGCGTTTCTTGATCAGATCTTTCGTCTCCTGCGATAGCTTACTGGTTTCCTGTTTAACGGCGTTACCACCGACTTCTATTGCGCACTCCTTAATGATGCCCATAAGATTGTCGTTCATTGCTTCAACACTATGGTCCTCTTCCTGGGTTAAAGCCGAATACCTGCTCTGTAGCTTGATCCGGAATTCCTCTTGTTTCCCTTTTACCGCTAACTCATTGATTGGCTTCTTATGTACCAGTTTCTTCCGTTCCCTCCTCAAGTCAAGGCTAATTCGAGTTCTTACCATCCTATGGTCACTGCAGCGCACCTTGCCGAGCACGTCTACATCTTGTATGATGCCAGGGTTCGCGCAGAGTATGAAGTCGATTTCATTTCTAGTCTCACCATTCGGGCTCCTCCACGTCCACTTTCGGCCAACCCGCTTGCGGAAAAAGGTATTCATTATCCGCATATTATTCTGTTCTGCAAACTCTACTAATAAC
This sequence comes from Dermacentor andersoni, assembly GCF_023375885.2. Lineage (NCBI taxonomy): Eukaryota > Metazoa > Arthropoda > Arachnida > Ixodida > Ixodidae > Dermacentor > Dermacentor andersoni. The sequence goes on from NC_092814.1 coordinate 78,229,032, forward strand.
TCTCCTCTGCTATTCCTAGAGCCTATGCCATATTCCCCCACTGACTTGTCTCCGGCCTGCTTCTTGCCTACCCTGGCATTGAAATCGCCCATCAGTATGTTGTATTTTGTTTTGACTTTACCCATCGCCGATTCCACGTCTTCATAGAAGCTTTCGACTTCCTGGTCATCATGACTAGATGTAGGGGCGTAGACCTGTACAACCTTCATTTTGTACCTCTTATTAAGTTTCACAACAAGACATGCCACCCTCTCGTTAATGCTATAGAATTCCTGTATGTTACCAGCTATGTTCTTATTAATCAGGAATCCGACTCCTAGTTCTCGTCTCTCTGCTAAGCCCCGGTAGCACAGGACGTGCCCACTTTTTAGAACTGTATATGCTTCTTTTGGCCTCCTAACTTCACTGAGCCCTATTATATCCCATTTACTGCCCTCTAATTCCTCCAATAGCACTGCTAGACTCGCCTCACTAGATAACGTTCTAGCGTTAAACGTTGCCAGGTTCATATTCCAATGGCGGCCTGTCCGGAGCCAGGGATTCTTAGCACCCTCTGCAGCGTCGCAGGTCTGACCGCCGCCGTGGTCAGTTGCTTCGCAGCTGCTGATGACTGAGGGCCGGGGTTTGATTGTTGTGTTATATTGTTGTGTGATTGTTGTGTGATTGTTGTGTGATTGTGTGATGTGATATTGTTGTGTGATTGGTGTGATGTGATTGTTGTGTGATTGTTGTGTTATACACAAGCTTAACTCAGAACTTAGAACGTGTTTGTTTGATGAAAGTGAGAAGAAAGGTATCATCCATCTATGAAAAAAGAAAAGAAACTTCCCTTTTAAAATGACGTAACGAAGTGGTTTGTTTGATGTGAGTCGGGAGGCGATTCCAAAATGATATGCTAGAAAAGTGGATTGTTTGTCTGCCGTAGTTAGTTCGAATTAAAGGTAAAAGCAAATTATGATTGAAAGCAAATCCTGTTCTATTATTGTTAACAAGTTTGAATCCAGTTAGTATGTTACATGGCAAGAGTTTATTAAGAGATCGATGCAAAATGATTACAACATGAAATTTGTATAGTTGAGAAATTGTTAATGTTCGGTAATTGCGAAGTAGGTGAGAGGCACTGCAACAAAATGGACTGAAGGTGAGAATCCTGATTGCTTGATTTTGAATGCGTTGTAATGTGGTTATATGTTTGTGATATGTACTACCCCATGTCGCAATTCAGTAGGCAAAATGACTGTGAATAAAAGCAAATTAAAGGGTTTGCAATGTTGGGGTAGTAAAATAATGTCGAGTTTTTTAGCATTATTCTTATTCCATGAAATGTTTTATGCAGGAAATTAGCCCTGTAAGCTGTGCACTTTAAATGAGAGTCTAGTGGGACACCGCGAAACGAACACTGATTAATTGCGTAAACGTAGTGAGATTTAATGGTTACTGCCGGAGTATATGAGAGACTTTTTTGAACAGAATGGAAGATTTGGACGGGTTAATTTCGAGGCAGTTACACCGGCACCATTCAAGTATGTCATTTAGATGAGTGTTTAGTGCAAGATACCGATCAGCAGCAAGTATAGTAACGTCATCTGCATAAAGAAGTGGTTCGGCCTGAGTCAAAGAATTAGGGAGATCATTAATATAGATAAGAAATAGAAGTGGCCCGAGAATCGACCTCTGGGGTACACCTCTCTGAATAGGAAATTTAATAGTGTTGGATTAATATAAACACCTTGCTGCCTGTTACATAAATAGCTTTTGAAAAGGCTTAGTGCGGGACCAACAATAGCGATAGAGTTAAATTTATCAAAAAGAATGCAGTGAGCTATGGAGTCAAACGTTTTGGTTAGACCGATATATAGGAGTACAGAATAGGAGTAGGAACTCAGCCTCCTCCATAAGCACACGCGAAAACCGATGACATGCGTTTCGCTGTTTTCGCTGTTTCGACGCCTAGGTAGCCGCATAGCGCGATAAAAGGCTTTCACAACACAGCTGCTTAATGTTTTCAACGGTAGCAATTATAGTGCATGCTTTGGGGATTTCTATTTTAGTCATATATATATGGCACTCGTCTTATCGTAGGGTTCTGTTGGTTTTTGCTAGCGCTGCTAGAGATGTCTGGCATTCATGAGGATGTGACGTCAGAGTCACACTGTCAAACCATTGTTTAGTACCAAAGGCGCCTGATGCCAACCGCAATAAAGGTTTACGACAAAAAGAAGCTGGCGACGCCGTGCAGTAGCTGCCGAACGATATTAGTTGTGAGCCTCCGCGCACGAGGCGATGCTACGGGTACAAGTGCGCGGTCATAAGAAAGGCAGGGGGCATTCGGCGATATTGGCGGCAACCAGAGCACGGTTCCTCCGACCGAGGTTCGTTGCACAATGGACCATTCAACCCCAGCGACGACTGCTCATTGTATTGGACAAGTTGGATTCTCGATAGAGGAAAAGCAGGACAAAAGTGCTCACCAAAAACACACTACGCAAAAGAAAGCGTGAAAGCAATGGCAGTAACGCTTTCTTTTGCAGTTGAATTGGGGCGGGAGGGCAGGGGGTGGATGGACTTTGCAAGTTGTCGCTGCCCTCCGGCGCGGTCTGTTAGCGCGGACGCCCATTTTCTCGCGGGAAAGACAGTAGGGTCATTTCGCGCAAAGCGAGAATTTCTTTGCCGCGGTGTTTCTGCTGCAGGTCTTCGATGACGCGTCGACGTGACGACAGTTATTCTACTTGTGCACGCAGCATAATTTGCCTCTGTTTAGGTACTTTATTCATACAGTAGGGGACTGTTCTCATGCTGCAGAAGTAGGAGAACATTTCTGTTATTCTAGATTTTAGTGGTATGATGCGCAATGGAGGTCAGTTCTTTGTTAGCACGATTTACCTTTCGTGTTTACTTAAGGAATAAGGTGGTCTATATTACAAAGACTGAAAGTTTTCAAAGGGATGTGAATGCCTTATACAGAATGTCCCATAGGTGAGCAACGTAGGGGCTGTTTGTAATTCCAAGTCCTCTCGGAGATCGCAAGAAACCGAGGTTCCTTGCGCTCACAGTACTTGTTCAGCGTATCTTGCTGGTTGAGCTTGTTGGTGTTATGCAGAAAGGTTCTTGTAAGTCCAGCAGGCCCTTGCGAATATCACGCAAATGAATTCAGAGGCCGAATGGGGGCTCCGCAAAAAATAAGTAAATGAACAGGAAGCATGTCTTGATACAGCTCCAATCTGGAAGGGAGGACATGGACAAGAAAATTGGAAAGTCAAACGGTCGCTTCGCGCTTTGTTTATCCCGGGTAAACAGATGGGTGCATGAAGCCAGGAACATAGATTGTGCCCTTGTAGTGAATCTCGTTTTTTTTTTTACGATGCGGGTAAAACGGTGGCAAGCGTAAATTTCCATTCATTGTAACTTCGCCTGCTCTAACAGTTCCATTTGAATGCCCAGATAAAAAAAAAGTTAAACAAGGGCCCGTTCTCAGCGTGTATCCTACGGAAGACGCTGCGAAGAACACAACAAGAAAGTTGTTAAAATTTATTTTTGTACTACGGCCTAACAAAATAATTCTACTGTCTCTTCTGTTAACGACACTATCTGAACTTTTCATTGCACTGTCAAAAACCAGCCAGTGACCTTAAATTTAGGTTTAACATAACTAGACCCTAAGTCGAACTTTGTCGCATCGACTCCGGTTAAGCCTGCAATGTTGAAGCGAATTCAAGAGCGGCATAAACGCATAGTATTTGAAAGAACCAAGATGTTGCTGGTGCGGCGAACTTGTACCTTGCGTAGTTGGAGGGCGTGGAGTCAGATGTAGCAGCGCAAAGCTGGACTTAATTATACCGGTCATAGGAAATGCTGTTTTGCACTGGCGGTTATTGTGAAGGTTCCAATACGTAGGACTCGTTCGGACATTCCCGACGAATGGAGAATATTTGACTGTAACGCATTACGTGCAGGCACAGAAACAATTTAACAGCGCATTTTATCGGCAAAGTAAAAAGACAGAAAAAAAGCGCCACAATCTAGGATGCAACGCCGACATGCCAACCCGCATTGCGACGTTACTTCTTCATTTTCCTGTTCAGGTAAACAAGAGCGGTTGTTTCTTACGCGATCGGCATTGTTTGTCTACTTCAGTCGTTTTGAGTCGTCTATCTTCAGTCATCTATCTATCTATCTATCTATCTATCTATCTATCTATCTATCTATCTATCTATCTATCTATCTATCTATCTATCTATCTATCTATCTATCTATCTATCTATCTATCTATCTATCTATCTATCTATCTATCTATCTTACGCCGTCTAAAGAAAGAGAGAGAAGCAGGAAAGGCAGAGAGGTTAAATAAAAATGAAATCTCCGGTTTGCTACGCTGCATGTGGGCTGGGGAAAAGGGGGTTAGACAGAAGGGAGGAGGAGAGAAAAAAAAACAAGTACTAAAGGCGTTTGCTGAGTCCTGTAGATCGCAAAAAGCACAACATTGCTTTACATTGAAGGGCCCAGGTTGTCTAGCAGCTTGCGTCACTATGTATGTGCTTGTGGTCATGATGCCGCCGCGGTTGTTTCATCGTCGTCATTCTAACTTCGACATCCGACTTTCATCATTCCTTCGTCGTCAGCCACCGCCGTCACACAGTCATCGCCATACCATTTTCGTAATGCCATCGTCGTCATAACGCCTTTGTCTATTCATCAACGTAATTCCTCCTTCGTCATTCAGTCGTTATTATGTCACTGTTGTCATGCCGTCGTCTTCATTGCGTGGCCGAGTCGCTATCATGCATTTGTTGTCATACCGTCGTAGTCATGCCGTCGTGGTCGTGCCATCGTCCTCATTTCAGTTTCGTTACCCGATTGTCGTCATAACCTCGTCGTGATGCCGTCGCCGTCATACACTCATCGTCATACCATTGTACTGATGTCGCCGTCGTCACGGTCTAGTCGTTATACCAACGTCATCATTTCAGAATAGTTTTCTCACTGGGGCCATGCCGCCGTCTTCATAGCGCCTTTGTTGTTCCATCGACGTCATTCCTTCCACTTGATTCGATCGTCGTCACTGCGTCGCCGTCATGCAGCTATGCTCATGGGCGACCTTAGTCACTCTGTGTCTTAGCAAAGTGGGACGATACCGGGATGTGTCGCATATAGTCAAAACAATGGATGCCTCAGAATGAACAATAAAGATGCTAAATAAATGTTACTTCAGGAATACGGCGTGTCGCTACATTGCTCGAATGGCAATGGCATTACCGTAGACAGTCATCATTTCTTTTTCATTGGAAAACGGCAGTCCTGTATTGGCAAAAAGTTCATTCGTTAATTCTTTTTAAATCCGAGGACACGTAAGCACTTCTCATAAGTTGTGAATGCGAAATCATTAATGTACAATTGAACGCTGGTGAGCGGTCCTTAGAGTTTTGCGCTGCGAGTAATGTACCATAGCGGTACGCGCTGCCCGAGCCAGCAAGCAGAAGCAGCCTGCGATGCCAACGCCGCATGCCGCCGACGCCCTGCGCGACGAGATACCGAGGAAGCAGCAGGGGCAACCAAGGCGGGCAGAGAGAGATTCTTGATTGGGGGGGTGAAAGGTGGGGCTAGGTGTAGCGCGGTAACTGTCTCTGAATAGAGGACACCACAACCTCACTGCACAAGGGGGAAGGGAGAAAAAGGTACCAAGGCCGGCAGACGCGCGCAGCAGCTAAACCCAGTCGGAGAGCGAGTCGGCGGCACCCGCTCCACGGGGCAGATACGGCGACGCGATGCCGCGGGGCGAGACGGGTTGTCGTCGGCGAGGCAGAAGTGTGACGCGCGCGTGCGGGTGATGATAGCGATCCAAAGAAGAAAATGACGCTCCATTCCTCTCCCCTCACGCAACACCGTTTCGCCCGCTCTGCTCCGTCGAGGCGCGCTCGTGACCTGGCGTCGCGGCCAATGGGAATTCAGTTGCCGTTTCGCTGCTACAGACGCCGGCTTATTCGTTCAATGGGCCATTTGATGCTTTCGCATCAAAATTTAAATACACTTTGCACGTCCCAGGCGGAGCAGCACTACAATACATCACTGATTTCTCATCCTTAGAGTGATGTTCCGAGGATGGTTATATGTTTTGAGGATGAGTACCTATCCCTTAACTACGCCTCTGCCACGGTGTTTGAATTAGCTCGAGTCAACTGCTTGTATCAAGGCAAGAAGGGGAGGGGCGGGTGCTTGCCCACTACCGCAGAGAAAACACGAGGAGATAGGTCGCTCGCTGCTTCCCTTCGCCGTCGGTCAGGGCGCGCAGTCTGCCTTACGAAATGACTCCCAAGGCTGGCTGGCCTAGAGCACCGGGTGAAGTCGCGAGCTGACATCTGGGACCAATTACGTCTGTATCTTTTTTTTCCTTCCGCGATTTCTCCAGATTGCCAAGCGTCGGGTAATTAGGTTTTCGCGAAGCCGGCTGTCCGCAGCGGCGGACCAAATTAGCTGCTCCGTGATTGACGCATGACTGTGGGAAGAGGGGGCTCAGCGGCCCGAGGCCACCCCATCGGGATGTCTACGCTATACGAAAGGGATAAGGCGGCACGGGTGGACGCACGTCGAGTGTTACCGCAGCGCTGACAGCGAGGTACTCGAGAATGCGTGACTCGCCGCCTGGAGGCTCGCGTCTGAGCTCCTTCGTACGCTTCGTGCGCTTGGTGCTGAAATACCATGCTGAAATAGGAGCGCGAACACAACTGCATTTTCCTACCCAGAAGCGTTGTTGCGTTTCAGGATCAGATAGCAAAGCCGAGGGTGACTGCCCTTTAAGGGCATGCTGTTTCGTCGCGCATTTCGCGATCGTACAGAAAAATGTTACGGATATTTGAAAAATTATAACTGCCTGTGAAATTATTGTTAAACACTCGTCGTGTTAGAAGGAATATACGGGGTGATCATCTTCAAGGCTTACGGCATTTCTTAAAGTTTTCTGTGGAATATAGCATAATGATTGTCGACGTTGAGCTGGATTGTTCGAAGAGGCGGACATTACTAGCACGAGAAATCGAAACACATATATTGGCAGTTCGACTAACTTAGCTTTAACATCCCTAACCGACTACATTCGTCTACACTCGATTGATCCGGGTAACATCGTTGGTTCGGAATTTTTGGGCTTCACTAAAGCTTTTGATACGATTAATCATAACATACTTTTTACTACGCTAGAAGCCCTGGGAATTACCGGTCCAGTACTAAAGCTCCTAAAATGTTACCTGCATGATAGAGAACGAACAGTTCTTTTGGAGGTGCTTATTCTGATACTAAAGTTATTAACCAAGGTGTACCACAAGGCTCCATACTAGGTCCCTCACTATTCTCCATTTAAATTAATGATTTACCCACGTGTCTTAAATCGGCAAAATGCATACTATACGCAGATGATACTACTATCTCGTTGCGGGACAATTCTTTAACAACCTTAATCCTTAAACTAAATAATGAGTTTGACCATATTGTTGCGTGGTGTTCTTCCAATAATTTAATTATCAATCCTTCAAAACTCAATTCGTGATTTTCCGTTCTAACCAAAGAATACTACCTGGCTTGCCTGAGATAACTCTAAGTGGTCATCACATCCCCGTCTCCGACTGTGTATCATTTTTGGGCATCAAATTAGATTCTAGCCTAAAGTTTTCTCAACACATTTCCTTCATTAAGCAAAAGTGTATCTTCGGTATTAGAGCATTAATCAAATCAAGAGCATATTAAGACGCATTATTAGCACTGTAGTTTGCTTTCATTCCCACTCACATTTATTACGGCATTGTTTCTTGGGGAAAGACATATCATTGTCATATCTCGTCTATTCAGCACTTGCAAAACCAAGCAATATGCATTATCACTAACAGTGGGTTTTTCACGAGTGCTACTCTATTACTTCGTGAAAATAACGTCCTTGTTGTAACGAGCTTGTTCAACTATCATCTAATAATTATGGTTTATAAATCACTTACTAAACAGCTTTCATACCAATTCATTGATTCCAGGTACCTAATAAATAATAATAATACCAGGTTTGCACGTAACTCCAATTTTCTACTACCTATGGTTCATTCTAATTATGGAAAAATGACATCATCATTCGCTGCTATAAAACTGTGGAATGGTTTACCCTGCACCATTAAATCTTCATCCTCTGATGCATTTAGTCATTCCCTTAAGCTTTTTTATATGTATAACTAAGTTTACGTCATTCATTACACTACATTTGCCCTTTGTATGTACTGACAATTTCGTTTAATGCACTATAGGCTTGTATATGGACAATTTGTTTTCGTTACATTAATGTTTATATGTTGTATTTTCGCGATTCTGTGTTTTTTTAGTTAGCTTGCTCATCTTTAATACATCTCTCCATTGTTATTGTTAACCGAGGTCGTTGACTTAACCAGTTAACCAGTCTTTGACTTTGGGACCCTTGTCTGTATATTGTCTTTTACTTTTACCAGTTCATTGTACCTAAAGAATAATAAACTGAAACAGAAACTGAACATATTCGACAAATTAACGAAAAATTCATTAGTTAACTACGTAACAGTGGCGTAGCCAGAAATTTCGTTCGGAGGGGAAGGGGAGGGGGGCTCACGTTGCAGCTTGGCCTCCTCCTCAAGAAGAAGCTTTAGCTGAGGTGCTCCTATCTAAATACATGTAGAAGGTGGACTCGTTTTTCTCGGCAACCCCTACACCAAATTTCAGGAGGTTTGTTGCATTTAAAAGAAAAACTTAAATTATACTGACTTCTGGTTTTAAGTTTTTCATTTAGGTTGCCAATTCTTTATTAAAAATTGGACAAAAATCGCAAATTTTAAGAACACCAAACTGTCACATTTAATACTCTGTAACTCAAAATGGAAAATATTATCACAATGATGTGAATCGCATCTCATAGTACGTCTACAGCGGACAAAATTGATATGTTGCAAATGAATCTAAATTAATTAATATTATCGAAATACGGCTTTTGCAGAACCCTTCTGCCCCACGTAACCAATTCACGTAAGATACAAATTGACATACCAAATTTGTCTGCTTTGATTCTCATAATAGATGCCGTTTGAAAAACCGCGATATCTGTTCTTGATGCAGAGCTATTAGTTTGTAAACGTCGTGCTCCTATTTTTTTTTCGTGCTTTCGAACTTTTCAAAATATTTTAAACAAAATTCAGGCCCTAAATCGAAATTCCGCTTCCAACAGATACTATATTTTAACTTTCTCTCTCAAATCTAACAAATTATCATTAAAAGCGATCCAGGGGTTATCTCAGAAAATCGTTGCTGCGTTTTACATGTATTTGAATAGGCCGCGTCGGAGTTGGGCCCGAGCTTAAGCTTCCTCTTAAACAATTTGTCGAGGGATCAAATACATGAATAATGACTGAATTTCCATTGCCAAAGATGCTGCAAACGAATTCTTGAACGTTACGCACTGTCAAAACAAGTAATTTATGTATTTTTTCATGAAAAGATATACTCGTATGTGCCGAAAATTGTGCCCAAGATAACTGATATCAATGATTCCATGCTTTTGTCTATTTAATAAGTAAAGAAAATATCACACGATCTTTAGAACTATATCAGTTCTAAACCAGCAAAGCAGTGCATGCCATTGATATGAAGAACGTAAAGGCCATGAAATGAACAAGTTGAGGACAAATATGGTAATGAAACTTTGTCATTCAAGAACCTTGTTTACATCTTTGTACATATGCAACGGCCAGTGAAAAATCTCAGTGATGCTGTCATTTATTCCAATGTATTACGTAGAAGCAGCTCTCGCCGGTCGTGTATCATGAGTAATTGCACCGAAATTATTGTCCCAACAGAGAGCACGCATATAAAGCCGTTCTGCAATATATACGAGGGCGAGTCAGATGAAAGTAAGCCAATGCGAATTAATGACAAACGGGGTATTTTATTTAAATGTAATCTCCATGAGCATTTAGACATTTCTCCCACTGACTAACGTGTCGCGTGATTCCCGTCTCATAAAACTGTTTGGGTTGCTGCTTCAAAAAATCTGTAACTGACTCTTTCACGTCATAGTCCGACACGAATCTGGTTCCCTTGAGCTGTTTTTTTTTTAATTTGTCACAAAATGTGGCAGTAGCAAGGCGACAGGTCTGGGCTGTATGGCGGATGTTGCAGCGTTTCCCACTTGAACTTTGCCAGTTTTGTCTTAACCACATCAACGACGTGGGGACTGGCATTGTCGTGGCACAATTAAAAATTAAATTATGGGTTTTTACGTGCCAAAACCACTTTCTGATTATGAGGCATGTCGTAGTGGAGGACTCCGGAAATTTTGACCACCTGGGGTTCTTTAACGTGCACCTAAATATAAGCACACGGGTGTTTTCGCATTTCGCCCCCATCGAAATGCGGACGCCGTGGCGGGGATTCGATTCCGCGACCTCGTGCTCAGCAGCCCAACACCATAGCCAAGTCGTGGACCAAGATGACCCCATTCCTCAATTTTCCACGTCGTTTGTTCTTGATTGCGACACGCAGCTGATCCAGTGTTTCACAATATCGGAAACGATTGATAGTCTCTCCGGCTTTAGCAAATTCTATCAGTAATGGCACCTGACGATCGAAAAAAATGTCAACAACACTTTTCCGGCGGGAATGACGGCCTTTGCTTTCTTTGGGGGTGGTGAATTCGAATGTTTCCATTGTAAGCTTTGCAGTCGTGTTTCAGGCTCGTAGCAGTGACACCATATGGTTCTTCCCCGATCACAATTGCAGACAAGAAGTCGTCACATTGTGATACCGGATCAGATGAGTCAAGGCCGCGCAGGACCTTCTTCTGGCGGTCGTGGATACCAAATCTTGGGTACCAATGGATACCAATGGATACCAAAATCTTGGGTATCCATTGCGCACACAAGAGCTGATAACCGAGATGTTCATGAATTATGGTGTGAACCGAACCGTGACTGATGTTCACACGCTCTGCCAGTTCATCGATGCTTATCCTCCGTTCTTGTCTCATCAGCGCATCAACCTTTGTAATTTTGTTGGGGGTGATTGCACGATGGCTCTGGCCCGGTCTTGGATCGTCTTTGCAACTTTCACGTCCTTCTTTCAACCGTTGCTCCAACGCTTCACAGTGGCCAATGAAATGCAATGTTCAACGCACACGGCAGCGATACGGCGACTAATTTATGTTTGGGAAGCACCTTAAGCTGTCAAAAACCTCACGGCACCAGGCTGCTCAACCTCTGAAGCGTTCATTACGTCATGCAACCATGTTCAACCCAGTGTTGAGAGCATTAAAGAACATTTACCCTCACACCTGCGTGTCACTTTTGTAAATGAAAGATACCTGTGTGCCACGCGCATGCCTCGCAGACAATGAATCGAAACATTATTGCGCGGGATGGGTAGGCTCACTTTCATTTCACTCGCCCTCGTTCCTTAGATATGCGAAGATACAATGAAATACGCAAATTCTTGATAAAGGGCAAGAAAGTGTCACTGGAAAGAAAGTTCACTGCACGCATACACAAAACCTCGCAAGAAGATATTTAAATATACGTTTAAGTCTCCTGTAAATCTACATATCTAAGAAAAAGTCACTATATAATGCGTCAAACAAGGCAAATAAACATGTTGCCCAATCACAGATTCACAGAATCCTAGATCCCGCCCCCATTCCGTCCACTCACCCCGATGTATCGCACGCGACGGATGGCGGCTCGCTTGCTCCCCGCTTTTCTCCTTGGCGCACACAAGACTGAGCCACCATCGTCGACTCACCCAGTCCACCCTCCCCACTACTCTTTCACTCGCACATAAAGCACGCTGCGCGCGGTCAAGACGTTATTGCCCTTGGACTTCATACGAAACATGAGGGCGACGGCGGCAGCAGGAATGCGTCTGGAGCGTTCATATAATTGCTATCGCAATAATATAATAATAGTATCCGGCAACTTAAGCGTGCCGTGGCCGATTACTTTCCGCAAAAGAAGTAACACACTTTCACCATGCGACAATTCGCTGCGCCGCAACAATGTATTCTTTTTTCCTTTTGTGGGGCGGGGGCACCGAAATGAAAAAAAAACGCAAAGGAGAGTATGTTTGCCATAATCCAATGCCTACTTTGGGCCCCTAATGTGGCTACCAATGAATGTCGAAGAAAACGTGAGACGCTTGGTCCACCGAGAACCATACACATACTGCTCGGTATCCTAGACCGGCAAGACAAGACTTTCCGGAGAGGTTGCACTCAAGCGAACGCGGTGCAATAAGTCGAGTCTTCACAGTGATGGCAGTGAGCGACCATTGTTTCTTTTTCTTGTCTGCTAGCCAGAAGGCGTCCAAAACTCTGCCAGGCGAAAATCCACTCGGCCAGAGAAAACCGACCGCGCACCGAAGTGCGCCGCGCGGTGGTCGGGGCAGCACGAGAAAACCGCATGCGCTCTGGCTGGCTCTGGCAGCCCGCGGGTAGGGTAGCAAGAATAAAAAAAATTAAGAGGCTCAATGTGTCCTTACGAATAAAAGTCAAAGTATAAAAAAATAAATGAGAACGTAGTTATCCTGGCTGGCTTTAGTGTCTTGACATGGATGCTTTCGCGTAGGTGAAAAAAAAAATTGATATTTTTTTATGCGACATGACGGCACAAATGAACCACCACAACGCTTCGTCTCATCGGATTTCACTGCGTGTTTTGTCAACTTGTCTGATAGTGTGTTGACTTGGCTTGTCTTGTTGTATGTTCCGATCTAAGTCTTTAGAAAAGTCAATGCACCTTTGGCGTCAAATGTTTATAACAACATTAAACCCACAAACTTCCGCAGTTGAATATCTGAAGCACAACTTTAGAAATGTCAATGCACGTTTCGCAACAAAAGTTTATGAGACCTTTACGCCCACAAAGTTTCGAAATTGAAATCCACGCGCTCCGTAGATTTCGCGGCCTCCGTGCGATTCCGCGGCGAGCCCGCCCGCCATCAAAACGCCCTTGAAAATTTGTGCTCGGATGGGGCTGATTGCATTATGTGGCTCCCGGTGCATGGGCATTGCCGCGAAATCCAGCCCGAGTTCGCAATGTTCGCGGTGAAATGTCGGTTCGAGCGTGAAAAATATATTCTAGACAAAATCGAGAATGACTTCCAGACTGGGGTTGCTTTGGTCGACGGTGCGTGGACAGCCCGAAAAAATTTCGGGGGGGTGGGGAGCGGGTTGGAGCCCCATAAGCCCCCCACCCCCTGGCTACACCCCTGCTACGTAAGTAATTACTTTGCGGCACATATTGCAATTTACGAATTGTAGCCGGTGAGTTTGCAAGACGTATCCACTTGAACTGAATTTCCAGGCTGACACGAGTTTCGAGATATTTCCCAAAGCATAGGACGAAATACATGGGAGTTCCAGTTAGTTTTGTGCTTCAATGAATAAAACAGCATTTTGTTAAAAAAAGTAAGTAGAACAACAATGCCTTTTTACGGCGAGTTTGATGGCACTTATCTCCAAGCTGGTGCCATTTTGCAAATTCATTCCTAGTGGATATGCCTCGCAAACTCGCCGGCTACAATTCCTAAATTACAATATGAGGCGGAAAAGAATTTATTAGGAAGATAAGTAGTCAATTTTTGTTAATTAAGAAGAATTGTTCCGAAGAGTTAGTTGGTGACCGAGTCTGCGTACGCGGTCCGCCTGTCTCTCTTCCCCCCCACCCCCCTCTCTCTCTCTCTCTCTCTGTCTCTCTCTTCTTCTGATCATAACAAGCCAACATAAAGAAATGACAAATTAATGGCAATGAAAGTGGATGGAAAAACAACTTGCCGTAGGTGGGGACGATCCCACGTCTTCGCATTACGCGTGGTGAATTGGTTAGAGCGAATACGTGGCATCGTGCCCCAGCTGCGGCAAGCTGTTTATATATATATTGTAAAGGCTATTTGTGCAAATCGTCGTCGTCATTAGTACACACGAACTCATCATCTTTTGTCTCGTGTGGTGCTCTTTGGCTGTGTCTCGGGCGGCTGCTCTTAAATAAGAGCATCACAGCGGTCGATGTTTCAATATATATATATATATATATATATATATATATATATCTATATATATATATATATATATATATATATATATATATATATATATACAGGCGGACAACGTACGCAGAGTCGGTCACCAACTAACTCTTCGGAACAATTCCGAGGCATCGTGAAAGAGCATAACAATCGAAGGCTCCAAATATTACGTAACGCGCTGTGCAATGGTGAGGTATTTCTTATGCCATCTGTCTGCACTTGGCAAAAAACGTTACAAGTGCTACAATAATCTGGGCCGCTAGGAGGGTGTGCACGTAGAAGTGTGCCTGGCCTCTTCCCATTGGCACGACTCGGTGTTGCAGCGCCCAATGGCACGGCTGGCCCCAGCGCCCGGGACGGCTCGCACTGCGACCTGTGCGGGTGCACGCGACCCGCGGTGCGCTGTGACAAGTGCAATCGGCAGGTGTTCTGCCTGTCGTGCGACGACATGTATCACCGGCACCCACGCCGCAAGAGCCACCTGCGACGTGCCGTGGACAGCGTGGCCAGCGGACGCCCGGCCGCCGTCAAGCCGCCACCCTCGGCGCAGCAACGCGTCGAGGGCGACCCATCGCACATGCCGGTGCCGCCACCCAGGAAGAAGAAGTCGCTTTTCAGTGCCTTCGGCCGTGGCCCCGCTGGCAGCCATCCAGCCGATGATCACGAGGTGAGCTCGCCTGTTCTTCCTCACGGGCTGCCTCTCGCTCGCCGTTAGCATGGCCCAGTCCGTCTAGTGAAGTACATCTAGTAGCCACGCGTAGACTCACGCTGTTAGTTGCTCCCTTCTCCCTTCCCCCTCCCTCTCTGCCACTTGTGATGCGATACCAATATAGGCGCTATTTACTGACTTTGGTGGTATATGACAGAAAACGTGGGTCTATACCGAAGGCAGTGCAGTCTAACAAAACGTTGCGAAGCGCTAGCTGTCACGAGAAAAGAATACGAGAAACTGCAGCACGCGCCAGATGTTGAAAGAGCGACTGAGACACCAAAAAAGGGTACGTACGATCGTGGCCTAATGGTTATAGCGTTGGACTGCTGGGCTGGAAGACTTTTGCTTGCTCGATCAGTCACGGACTTTTTAAACATTGTAGGCGAACGTCACCCACTTTCGGACTATTAACCAGAGAAGCTGAGGTGTATTGAGCGAGCGCGTGACATTGCGCGTGAAATCGCAAGTTTCTAAGAGATACGAGGCATAGACACGTCACTTTGATCATATAAATGAAGATGTGCAAGGTCGCCCGCGACGCACACGCGCTCAGCTGTAGATACATCGCAATGTAAGTATGCGACAGTTCTGGATAGTACTGTGAAACGAGCAGAGAAGGCCAACAATAACGCCGGGCTTCAACGGGTTCTTGTTGTCCTTCTCTGCTCGTCGGTGTTTGTGCGCTAGAACGATGTTTCGCATTGCTATTCACAACCAACTCGCCCAGGTGTCCACGCTTAGCGACAGTTCTGGAATAGTGTTATTGCGATAGCAATTATATGAATACTACTGGCGAATTTTCGGCGTCGCCGTGATGTTCCGGATACGTATACAAATATTTAATTAAAGGAATAATAATGTCTGCACGCGCTACCGCCAGCACAGAAGCCCGGTATACTCTAACCATTACGCCGCACACGCATGCCTCAAGAGGCAGGATAGAACATCCTTAAGAATTTCCCGCATGCAAGCCAGCGCGCGGAGACGCTTTCGCGTTTTCCAAACGCCGTCTGTCTCAACTCGTGCACCGTTGATGTGCGACGCCTGCAACACCACTGGCGGAGCTCTTCATCATGCCAGCGTTGCCAGAGGCTTAGTAGCTAACAGGGGGCTGTTACACCTATCAAACAGAGGTTGCCTTAAGTGCTGCGTCACGCCAAGATGTCGCTCGCAATTTGAAAGCACAAAGCTGAACTTTTCTATCGCTATCGATGCTTCGTGCTTTGGGCGATGCTGGCACTTTTTTTCTTCTTACAAAACTCCTTCCTCCTCCACTCTCTCCCTTAAGAGGAAGCTTTAGCTCGGGTGCTCCTATCTAAATACATGTAAAAGGAGAATTCTTTTTTCTCGGCAACCACTGCACCAATTTTGACGAGGTTTGTTGCATTTAAAAGAAAACTTAAAATCTAGTGATTATTTGTTTCGAATTTTTGAGCTAGTTCGTTAATTTTTTATTAAAAATTGCCAAAAATCGAAAAGTTTTGAACAACGAAACTATCAAGCTTACAACTTTGTAACTCAACAACGAAAAATAATAATACAATACTGTGAATTGCATCTAATAGTGCATCTAAAGCAGACAAAATTTATATGTTACACATGAATATAAAGAAATTTAGTGATATGAAAATACAGCTTTTGCAGAACCCTTGTAAACAACGTAACAAATTAACATAAGATGTAAAATGACGTATCGAATTTGTTCCCTTTGAATTATCTAATGGATGCCTTTTACAGAACCGCGATATCTGTTCTTGATGCAGAGCTATGAATTTGTAAACTTCGTGTTTCTATTTTTTTCAAACTGTCGAATATTTGAAAATCTTTTTAACAAAACGCAAGCCCTAAATCGAAATTCCGCTTTCAACAGTCACTAGAAGTCAACTTTCTCTCTCAAATGCAACAAATTTCATTAAAATCGGTCCAGAGGTTATCTCAGAAAAACGCTTTTGCGTTTTACATGTATTTGAATTATAGCCCGCGTCGGAGTTGGGCCCGAGCCAAAGCTTCCTCTTAAATGCGGAGCGCATTGACGCTCATCCGGTCATGTACAGGTTCATGCTACACTGGGCAACAACTTGAGAAGGCGCTTACGGTTCGTGCGTTGACACGGCCGAAATCGCAGAGATGTGTTCGCCTGATACCTGGAGCGCGCAGATACCGCGCTTCCTTCGTAACGATGGATTTCAATTGATTGTCCGATTCGTGTTATTTCGGTGAGCTATTTCCTATTATTCTTCTTTGTACAGAGACACCCAGTGCTCCCCAAGAAAGAGTTCTCGTGGACTGACAAGTTCGGCAGCATCAAGCGCTTCATGGCGAGTCGGCCGTTGCCCCCAGTTCCGCCGGAGGACGAAGGCATGCCGCCGTCGCCGCGATACCATCGCGATCACGTTCCGCTCAATTACGGTAAGACACTCGGCCAATGAGGCGCGGCTAAAGAGCGTGATGAAATAGCGTGATGATGCGACAGGTTGTTTTTGCTATTCAATGAGCGAACAGCGACAAGGTTCGTTTTCTTGTATATCAAGGCAAGCTGTTGTAACTGAGATTGTGAAATAGCGAAAGGGGGTGAGCGTGGCCGCCGACAGAGCCGTATTGCCCCAGAGCTAGACCCACGACCGCTGGTAGAGCTCTGGGGCAATATGGCGACTGAATACTGTTGGAGAAGCACACTCGTATTTATAAGACACGTATTATCCTCGTTGTAAGCAAAGTCATACGTTAGAGGAGGGCGAATATAAACTTTTTCGAGTACGAACTGAGTACGAATAGAAAGTACCGAATATCGAATCCAATATTGAATACTCAAGCACAGACGCATATATTTACCGCATCAATATTTATTTCGGTAGAATTATGTACCACTCCTCTTAAGACATACAGTACAAAAAAAGACAGCTAATTATCAGGGAAAAAGGATCAATTCTTTCCATAAGATCACTAATTCTCATGTTAAAAAATTGCATGAAGTGCCTCTCGACAGCTTGAAAGCCTTGTTTCAAACAAACTTTTCAAGAAAGATTGGCTGCTGTATGAGCTTTCCAAAAACGCTAAATAACTGGTTGCAAAAAAAAAAAAAAAAATAAACATCAGGAGTTGTAAAAAAAAAAAAAAAAGGCGCGGAAAGATGTTTGGGCTGTAGATAGACGTAAAAGGACTGGTTGCAAGGAAAACATCGTATGTTGTAACGTAAAAGGTAAAACTGTAACAGAAATAGAAAATAGACTGCCAAAAACATTAAATGACACACTACAAGCAAAAGTCGGAGGCTGTCAAGTAGGCTTCCGACGCGAAACCGAAAAGAATGAAAGCTTCCATTGCTAATTTTGTTTCTACATTGGTCCGAAACTTTTTGTTGTTTCTCACTTTTGATAATATGCTATTCTTTGTTTAGCAGACGAAGAACAGGAAGCATACTATAAAATTTGGTTGTTTCCAAATATTTGGCTACATTGCAATATCCAAAAATACCGAATAGTTACTTTTGGAATACGAATACTAAAAGCTAGTATGTAGTATGCGATCCTTGTACGAGACTTCAGATATTAGCCCATTCATATAGCATGAACTATTATAGAGACGAGAGAAATATATATATATATAGTAAGAGAAAGAGAGAGGCAGAGGGATACAAAGACGCTGGAGAAGTTCACTAGGCGGCGGGGGGGGGGGGGTGAGGTATTCTGTAATTGGCCATCTAGTGGACATGGCCATTTCGTCTGCTGGTGGAGTTCTGATTTTGGGGTACGCGTCAGAAGGAGACAGGCCCCCCAGGCAATCGGCACTTCAGCAGCAGTCGAATTGGGCATGTCCACTAGGTGGATACTTACAGAATATCCCCCCTCGTCACACAACCTGCACCTTGCAACTGCTATAGCGCGGACGACTGGTATGAGGCTACATGTGCGGAAAACACGAGAATAAAGTGCACAAGCATGGTCGCCGACGTTAACTCTATACATAGTGTTTAATTTAGTCAGTGGTCACGAAGGAAGGTCAAAATAGGTGAAAGCCACTATAGCTACAGTGCCTCTCTAGACAATAGTGCATTAGTCCGTCTTGCTACGTTTTCATCGCGGAGAGCTTCTGCTGGTGCACTTCTAATCACGTATTGTTACTGCGAACATCAAGCTTTTATCCGCCACAGCTCAAGTGGGTCAATTTAAGCGCACAAGTGCTGTTTATGCGGCGGTCACGTACGCCAGTGCATTTGCACACTTTGTTCAAAAGTAAGATTGATAGATCGCACTACTAGGAAAGTGGTGCTTGTACTGAATGAAAGTGGCCCGAGAGGATACTAAGCTAACGAGGAATGCAGGGTGTGATAAAGTAGATGGCTCCAAGCAGAGAAATTCTCCGTAACTTAAGCAGCAAGCCACGGAAATGAACTCTTGCACTAAGGGGGCGGGAGCTTGTTTCGTGTTTATGGAAGGAGGCTTGCGAAGAAAAGAGAACAAACAAACATAATGAAGAAAAATACACCACCGAACACGACGTTGCAAAGTGGTAGCTGCTACTTCGACTATCTATTCCCTTGGGAAGCAATAAAATCTCTCTCACGTCTGCGTCGCAGCTAAGTACTTGGTCGGCGTTTTGATTACGCCCATTTATTATGAGTTGGGGACGGTAGGAGCAGCTTTGCGTACATTCAGAGAGTAACAAAGGAGATGAAACTTTTAGCCGTGAATATTTGCCGAGTAACGTAGCCGGCGGGTAGTCCATCAACCGACAGTAAAAGTAGCAATTGCGCAGGCCATATGGCAAAACACAAAGCAAAACAAAACAAAAAACATCGGCAAGAAATGTGACAAAAATTCAGAGTCGTCAAAATACAGTAAATAGTGGGGACAAAGGCAGTGGTACGAGGTCCGCAACCCAAATATTATGCGACATGCCATGAGCACTCATCGAATAAATCCCTTTGTTGTTGCGCTCTTCGACTCAGTTTTTATCGTGGAGAAGTAGCAGAATAAGTTCGCATTTTCGTATGGTCTGAGAAGGCCAGCAGTAATTTTTAATTATTGCGAAATAATATCAGTTATAAGTATTCATAGAAACATATAAACAACACACAGAGGGAATAAGAAGCAGGCTAGCAATGGCCTCCTTAAATGAAACCCACACCGCCCTGCTTGAAGAGGAGGAAAAAAAAAGCAGGAAACTAGACAGGGGTAAGAGCCAGCACAGCGCAACGCATCGCATCAGGCATAAACTGAGAAGGAGCACTGCTGACTATAGAGCCGAGCCTCTTGTTAGGGAGAATTATAGGACAGCTTTTCGGAGCGGGGGGAGGGGGTGGGGACGGCAAATACGTAGTTGAAGCCCGACCTTTTGGGAATAACATATCAGTGGCCGTAGTTCGTGAATGGTCAAGCTACTGGAACTCGCTCAGCAGTAGAAAGACACAACTCCTGAAAATAGGGCATTTTAAAACCAAGTGCCTAAGCATTTCACTTCCTAAAAGGGCCCAAGACTCAGTCAGTCAATACATTATTCATAGGGAAAAAAAGACGAAATGGTCACCATTACACGTATATTGTACTCGTAAACTAATTGTTTCGATATAATAGTTATCTAAAGGTCCTTTCGCGCTTCAAAAGTAAGCAAAGGAATACCAATAAACATTGTAAGCGACAGCTGCAGATGAGCAGCTACCGAAATATGCAATTAAAAAGCGTCCCTATACGAAAAGCCAGAAAGAAAGAAGGGCTAACACCATGTGTTCTGCTTGACCGTTCACTTAAGCTGCCTGCGTTGCAGTTACCCTCCTTTTTTTTTTTTTCATTCTTAATGGCGCATGCCCTCTACGCGGTCTTAAACTAAATCCTCATTGTGGATGTCTGTTTACTTGTCGTTAAAAAGAAACTCTTTGAGCCATATTACTCTTGCGAGGTTGGGTTCACGCTTATGACACCAAATATTGTATACATGAATGTCTCGAGACATTCCATACAAAGCTTCATGTGTAATACATTCAGTTGATAGACGAAGAATGAACGTCAATAACGAGGATAGCTCTGTGGCCTAAGCAAGGGAGAGGGTCACAGATGAGGAAAAAATATTAATAAATAGAAAGGACACGCTCGTCGCCTGGCGGCCACGCCGGCCTTGTGCATTAACTCCCACAGAGAGCCTTACTGTTCCCAGAGTTCTCACACTCTCATAGTTCGCACGGTATCGGCCTGAGAGGTCAGCGTACTCCATACCTCCAGTGACGTGATGCCATGGCCCTTATGGCTCTCTCTTACTGTCGCGAGACCGTGGCAGTCCCGCATTAGGTACCATCGATGGGCGCCGGTGTCCCACGTACTGCACGTTACAGGTGATGACGCCTCACCTGGCTGAAAGGTATTACTACATTTAGGCAGAATATTCACGCTCTATATTTTCTGCACCTACGTAGTCGACTGTTTGTAAGACGACTTGAACTTCGTAATCAACCGAGTACAGTCGCATGGAAAGATATACGTTTTGGAGAATTGGTGCGTATTCACAAAAAAAAAAATGTTCTGACGCCGAACTATTCTTAACAGGAAATTCTCTCCACTTCTAATACCGAGCATATTATTGGAGAAGGCAGCTGGCCAATTATAAACAACGTTTACCGACAAAAAGCTTTGTGAATGCGGTCCCAGGTCTTATAGACACTGCACCAAGGCAGTTCCGTTCAAGCGAAGAAATAATGGGAGCCTGGTTGTAGCACTGCGCACGTCAGCACTGCGTGCTGACGTGCGTCCTGCGGGACTTTTATTAAAGTTTTTCCAATCCAATCCTGGTTGTAGCAGCCCGCCACACGTGCAGCAAGGAAACTTGTACTTGCTTGGCGGAGAACTAGAGCTGTGCGTCGCACGTACTGGAACACACTGCTATGCCGGAAAGGCAGATGCATTGAGAGTGGCCACTCTATATTACACGCTTGCTTTGTGGATCCCTACATCCTGACGTTGCACCCGTTGGAACGCCATGGTGGACACTGAAAATGCATATTGCTTTGTGTGAACAGCCATATTCCTCGTGTGATGAATATTAAACGTCGAACACTTGTCAGAGGAAATATCAATTAATCAGCAGTCTCTACACATCGTAATATGGTGTCAAAACATTGCGAATGATATAAACGCGTTGTCCATTACTTGCGTAAGCGCATTTATGCGCCAAAATATGTGTAGTTCATCTCGGCTATCGCCACTGCATCTCGGTCGCTCTCGAAAGCAAAGAGTCTCCTGTTTTTTTTCTTCATTAGTTGAAGGGGGAATGTGGAGTGTGTTGGTAGAGTATGAGGAACTGCATTACAAGTCTCAGTAATAGAACTGTCAACAGTAATCGAACAAAGAATGCCGTTCGAGGTACTCGGTTTTGGCAAGGGTCCTTATCTTCCTCATGGCTGCAATTGAATGAATGACAATATGTCTAGCACTCTGTTTGTGTCAGAAGGCTTCAAAGCATAAGAAAGAACGCACGTGTACACGCGCTTATAGAGGCGCACAGCTCGGATCAGAGCAGGAGTCTAGAAACCTTGCAGTGTACTGATTTTTGGGTCGCAATAAAACAAGCTGAACGCAGGCACTGTGCAATCGATTAATATTTCGATGTTGTCCCGATTAAGTGATTTCACGCATCAAACGTGTAATGATTTGATCGCTTAAGACCATAACTAGACGACTGGGGACATGAAGACACACAGGTGAAGAAACATTTGAAACGTGTAAAACACCAAACATATTCTCAGTTTTTATCTGCTCTTTTTGATGGCGTATTGCATATCGCGTTTTAAATGTTTCTAACATTTCGAATAAACCTTCCTTTGCGGGTCAGCGCTGTGTCTTGTCTCTTCTTGTGCCTTTGCTTTTGTTCTAATAGGTCGCGCTTCGAATTAGCCGCGTTTGTTAAACACTGTCGCTGTTTTGCCATTAGAATGCAGGTATAAACCAACTTTGCGCGTTTCTAAAAAACCTGTGGCAGAGTGGGGCTGCAGGTGCCGTATTTTGTTCCCACTTTTAAAAAGAATAGACGTGTTTGCTTCAGTAGACACCGATAAAAAAGTGAGGTAGGGGCTCTCGCTGTACCGAAGAGAAAAAAATGGCGTATCTGCGCTTTTGTCTTGTTTCCATTCATTCTGCCCTAGTTTACTTCTGCGGAGTACTATACTACGGCGGAGTCGCACGCCAGGCCTGCACGGCTGTCATCTTTAGTTTTAATTACGGTCACCCCCCCCCATCTTTCTTCCTTCAATCCGAAAAACTAGGCAGCTCATTCAGTCTAAAAGTGAACACGCGCAATTTTACCCCGGCTACTGACAAGGAGAGTGTTTTCAAACACCGGAGTTTCGTCACCCGCAACTCGTTTTTCTGTCTTACGAATTTTCACTCTTCAAAATATGAATGCTCTTCAAAGAACAAAAACAAAAGCCAATAAGAAGAAAAAGAAAACGAAACCAAAAACGCAGTTTCACTCTACTGAAGCAATGTATGACAGCTGCTTCAACAGGCTTTGATGAACACACCTTTCTTTGTAGGAATTAGGTGGCAATGAGCGCGTAACCTCCGCACGTATTCATTCTTCGTATCGCAAGCTTTTCACCGCTGTTGGTCAGTACAGTCGTCACCAAACGCTGAATAGAAGAAGAGGGGGGAGGGTATTATGGGAAGAGGAGAAGAGCATGCCGACAACATCGCGGAGTCGCGGGCCCGTATTAAGGTCCCCGCGAAGAGGGCAGCCGGCCTAACAGGCGCTCGGAGGAGCGTGCCTAAGCTCACGGGGAAGGGGATCAGCACGTCAAAATAACTCGGCCCCTCTCATCAACCGTGTGCCCATAGAAGCGCCACTTAGTAGTGCACGTAGGGGGTGGCACACGCGTGGGCGCCTTAATCAGAGCGAATGCAATCGGTACGCGTCGACGGAGCAGCTCAGGAGATCGCGGTTGTAGACTCCGCGCGCCCACGCACCCAGTCTTCATCCTTCCGCGAGGGAGCAGGAGAGCTGGGGCGGGCGTTCGGGCACCGCGGTACAACCGTTAGGCGCTATGCAGCGTGCCTCTCATTGAATCCGTGCCAAGAAGTTCGACGGAAATACTGCGCAGCCGGCTGTGGCCACACGTTGCTCCGGGGTCGAGGGCAGAGAGCGGCGCGCAGCGTTTCGCGCTTGACGCTTGGAAAGCGGCGGCAGCTGCGACCTGCTCACCCGGGATAAGCGAGCTGCCCGTGACCGCCCCAATTAGAAATGTGTCGTAAGCTACCACCCCGCGAAGTACCTTGTTTTATAAGTGAAGACATCTCGTCTTACCCGTCTGCTAGCCTTTATTCTTTCTGCGCACTTCAGTGATATGCTGCGGGGCAGCATATGGTTTGGCGCGGCGTTATATAGCGCTGTCTCGAAGCGCTTGAGTGTGCTTAGCGAACGGCTGCGCCGAGGTTACAGGTAGCGCGGAGCGTGCATTATTGTCGCCTTATTTCAACACTTGTTCGTACAGTAACAGTGTTAGCAGCTCACGCTGAACAAACAGGGTCAACAATAACAGCGATTGGAGCAGGGTCAATAGTAACGTCAGCAGCTATGTTAACAACACAATATTAACTACAACGTCTGCGAGAGCAACGAAAGCGACAACGTTTGGCACAAAGTAGTAGTCTTTACAGGATTCTCCAATATCAATAGACAGCATTGTCGTGATACGTATAGACATATTATTGTACGTCATATATTTTTTAAGGACACCAAGTGGCTACCTCTTACTATAAGCACCTTTAACTTTTCCTATAGAATAGGCTGCATTGTGTGATGCGAGAACACCAGCAACCGCTGTGAAAGCAGCAATCTGAAAGCCCCCGTCGCAGCTGCGTTCAGATAACTTTTTTGCCCCCTTCGGACCTCGAGCTAAATAGATAATCAATTTCGCGTTCGCAGTGATGTGTAATCGTTGCTCCTCAGTAGACTTACCGAAAGGGCCCGGACGGCGTGCTGTGGGCTGGAGGGGCGACATCAACCGATAACGCCTGTTCTGAGATATAGCTTGCAGCCGCCACAGATGGCGCTATTTTCGTCTTTATCGCCTTGCCGGTCACAGTGGCTCTGTTCGCGCGCGATTGCCGCCGAAGGCGCCTCAGGGCCGAGGAGCAAAAGCGAAGGTGGCGGAGGTAACCCGTGTCGGCGTGCGCTGCCTTGAAAGTTTCGCGTCTTACGCGTTCTGTGAGCTTCGGGTCTCTAATAAAAGACATGGAAATTCCGCTGGATTGATCGTGCTCATCCCATCCCTCGTGCTGTTGACCTCATTCGGGGATGTCATCAAACGACACACTAGGCGAGGATAACGTTCGTAAGATCCAGCCGTCAGCGGCAGTGGAGAATTTCCAAGCGACGTGCCGAAAGAGAAACGCGCGGCAGGATAATAATAATAATAATAATAATAATAATAATAATAATAATAATAATAATAATAATAATAATAATAATAATAATAATAATAATTATTATTATCCCGCCGTGGTTGCTCAGTGGCTATGGTGTTGGGCTGCTGAGCACGAGGTCGCGGGATCGAATCACGGCCACGGCAGCCGCATTTCGATGGGGGCGAAATGCGAAAACACCCGTGTACTTATATTTAGGTGCACGTTAAAGAACCCCAGGTGGTCAAAATTTCCAGAGTCCTCCACTACGGCGTGCCTCATAATCAGAAAGTGGTTTTGGCACGTAAAACCCCATGATTTTTAATAATAACAATAATAATAATAATAATAATAACAATATTGCTAGGTGGGAGTAGGAGGAGGTCGAGAAAGAAAGAGGAGTAGGGCAATGTTAGTGACTGTGGGTGTACCTGGCCTGGCAACACTTGCCGGCGATTGATCTGCCCATAATGGAGACGAAAATTATTGCTTCTCGCCAAATGCTCCGTGCAAAAATTTTAGGCCATTGCTCCCCTGGATTGCTTTCGTGCGTGACGTTGGTTTATTAGACTGTTGTGCCTTCGTGTCTGTGCAGGAAACATTCAGGTCGGCCTCCAGATTGGTCAACTATAAACACGTTGATTGAACTGGGAGAAAGACGGAAACACGATAGAACTGCCCAGGACGAACACTCTGAAGTGAACGTGCTCAAATATTACTTTATACAGCCAGCTTTCTTTTCTACTATTTATTTATTTATTTATTTATTTTACCCTCAGGGTTTGCACATTACAGAGGGGAGGGGCATATTACAGACCAAAATTGGAAATACAGTTGATACAATAACGATAAGAAGCACTAACAATCACCAGCTTAATACAGAAATGAAATGAAACAGCCGCAACTAAGATAAAGCAGAGTAATTTGAACATCTAAAACTAAAACAACAATAAGCTAAAAACAGAAGAACAAATTCAATACAAATAACTAAGCAATGTTAAGCATGTTATTCAAGAAATCCTTGAAGTGCGTTGCATCCGTGACAGCTGCAGCTGCTTCTGGCAGCTGATTCCATTCGGAGGTGGTTCTAGGTAAAAATGCATGTGAATAGGTTACAGTTCTACAACGAGGAACATCAACTTTCTGGAGGTGGTCAATTCTAGATGAAATGAAAGGAGGGGATTTAATGAACTGATTGCGGAGATGATTGTTGCGATAGTAAATTTTATGAAAAAGAGCAAGCCGGGCTATTTTACGCCGAATCGCAAGTTCTGGAAGGTTAAGTAGTGACTTCATCATGGTAACACTGGCTGTGCGGTCATAATTGGATACGATGAAGTGAACGGAACGATTCTGCACTCTTTCAAGTTCGTTATCAGTGTAGTACCACCGGGATCCCAGATAGATGATGCGTATTCAAGTGACGGACGAATGTAAGTCGTGCAGAGAAGCTTTTTAAGTGATGGGGGTGCCATATAGACCGGCTAAACCGGCTACTAAACCGGCTTGCTACAGCTACCACCGACACCAGCATCGTACATGCTTTGATAGCGGTGCAGAATTTCTATTGTTGTGTTTGGCCCGTTCGTCACAAACGTTAATTCGTTAATTCGGTTACATATATATATATATATATATATATATATATATATATATATATATATATATATATATATATATATATGTGTGTGTGTGTGTGTGTGTGTGTGTAACCGCCGCGGCTGCTACGTTTTGATGGGGCGAAATTCAAGACCGCCCATGTACCGTGCATTGTGCGCACTTCAAAAAATCCGAGGTGGTGAAATTTAATACGGCGGTTTTCATTAATACAAATGTAAATTAATAATATTCATTGCCCGAGTCCTACAGCCACCGCTAAGTGATGGTGATGTAGTTATTATAGACGCTGCAGTTGGTGCGCGGCGCGCGCTGCCCAAGCTCGAGTCCCAGCCGCTCTTTACGTAGTGATTCCATCCACTGCTGTCAGGTGGCTGTCAAAACATTTTCGCCCTGACAAGACAGGGAAGCAAGGCGGTCGGTTGCTGCTGCAGGCACGAGATCGGGAAAAATGAGCCGGGACACGAATTTAGATGGCATGGTCTTGTTTACCGGGCGAAAGTATTTATTATCAAGTTATCATATATAGACGACGTAGTGCATGACAAAGTCAAATGGATAGCCGACCGCCCCGTCCTTGTCCCTGAGATCGCCGTCATCAGTGGTTCGCGGTTTGTTGCAGTGAACGTGGACCCACGCCCGCCCGCAGTGCCTCAGCGGCCGCCCCCACGCATCGGCTTCCCGCCGCCGCCGCCTCAACAAAAACAACAGCAACAGCCGCAACAACACAGCCGAGACCGCCGGGAGATGGCGCACATGGGCGTTGCTGGCGCCAGGAACGATCGAATGGTGAGTGGCGCGTGATTGACCGCGATTCCCGCAGACACTGACCTTGCCTGTACAACAAGCGGGAAAGGCGCCTAGGAAAAAGTGCGAACGCGCCTAGCGCTTCTGCTTGATCTGATTTGTGCAGCCTTCTGACGGTTTTTTCTTTTTTTTCGTGAGTGCAGTTACCGCTGTAGTTGCCTCCGTGAGCGAGTCGCAGAGCGAAATCTGATGTGCCGTCGTGCGCCTGTCTATATGCTGCAAAGTGATACTAAGATTCGAAAAATCTGTGTGTGCAAATGCTTTAATATTGTGAATATTACTTGTTTTGTATGTCAGCAGTGTCCGCTTGCGTTGCGACCACATAATTTCCAATGCACTGTAGGTGTGAAAAGTGTACCGGGCTTCAGTTTCAGGAACAAGCTTTTAATTCCTGCGTATTTGATACCTGTAGCTGCAGTTATACAATACCGCACCATTTTGGTTGCATACATTAGAGCGAACTAACCTGAATATCAGACTGCGTACTGAGGCTGCTCAAATATCAAATTTTTCAGAGGAACCCGCGCCCTGTAATCTGTTGACATCGACAAGGCCTTCATGTCACGGCCTTCGGTATTTTAGTGGTTGCTGTAAATGAGTAGGTCGGATTTAGGCAGAAATGTTTAAATGTTAGGACGTGCTGAACGCATGCCTTTTAAAACCAGTACCTGCTTCAGCATTTCTTCCGGCACCCAGAGATGTGTGGCTGAAAAGCAAGCAAGCAACGCAACCTTCGGCCTACGTGTTCAAGCGAACCATGTGCGAAATGAAGCAGCAGGAAGCACCAACTATTCAACCTGATCCCCAAGTTAGCCATACTCTAGGTGGACTGAAGCACGGTGGAAGAAGAGAGGTGATAAGACGGCGTCCACTTAGTGTGAATTTAGTGGCAGCACCTGTTCTGGGGGCCTACCTTTTCGCTCGCTTTGCTGGCGCTTCTATGGGCGCTCTCGAAAGAGACGCATATGCCGTTCGCCTGCTTAAAACGACTCTATTTGGTTGGAGGAACGTTCCTTAATATTTCTGCCGACATTCCGAGCTTTAATTTGACTCGCGACAGTATGAGTGATTTCTTAATTGAGGCCTCTAGCAGCTGTCATCTCAGCGCATGGCTGCATTAGACTCTAATTTTGATATTTACGAGGAACACGGGCAATATAATTGCACACGTACTAAAAGTTCCAAAGTGCGCACCGTATAACATACATTCAGAAGAGTGAACCGCCGTCGTTGCTCAGTGGCTATGGTGTTGGGCTGCTGAGCACGAGGTCGCGGGATTGAATCCCGGCCATGGCGGCCGCATTTCGATGGGGGCGAAATGCGAGAACATCCGTGTACTTAGATTTAGGGGCACGTTAAAGAACCCCAGGTGGTCAAAATTTCCGGAGTCCTTCACTACGGCGTGCCTCATAATCAGAAATTTGTTTTGGCACATGAAACCCCATAGTTTATTATTTTATTCAGAAGAGTGCTAGAGCACTAGATAAGCCTCTACTGGTGCCAACATGTACAAGTCACGCGTTGCTCAATCTGCAAAGTGTCACGGCACAATTTGAGGGGTGCTATAATCGATTTCTGAATTGTGTTAGGAGTGCAATAGCCAAAGAAAACTGCATTCGCTTTCCTTATATTTATTGTAAGAGAAGTATTGCCCAGCATTATAAGCAGGTCGTTTATCTCGGTTAAGGAAACAGATAATTATATACTTCAATGGTTAAAACAAAAAAATTCAGAACAGAAAAGTGAGAAGCAACGCAGAAACACAACCAACACCGCATGTCTTTCTTCCCTTGAGCAGACGCACACGATTGCAAGCACGTTGCAAGCTTAGGCCGTATTGACGGTATCGATTATTCCGCCGTCGGTTGCTCCTCTCGCATTACCGTGCGTCCCTGGATATTTGAAGCCGCGTAGAAATCGCGGAAGATGTGCCTTCATTCGATCATTCGACGTCCGGCTGTTTGCACCAAGAGCTTTCGCAGTTGATCCCTTAGCTGGCCAGAACAGCGCATGTAGCTTACACAAACTTCGCGAGCTTTCTCAAGTTGCGCGACTTGCTGCTGTCAGACCTTCTTTGTTTGCTGAACTGTCGCATCCTCATCGCTACATAGTAATTTAAAAGATGCGCTGCAATATCTAGTTTGTGCTCAGCACATGGAAATCCAATGCGATGCTTATCAAGCATTTAATCGATGGTGAAGTTGTAAGCATCAGGCTTTTCAGCATGTTTCCGGAAAACTGCTTCTGCTCTCTCCCGCATTTGAAATATGTGAGCAGCCGGGCGCAGCAGCCGGTCTCGTATTGAGGTTTACAAGCCTCCGGTCGTTTACAAGAGCAGCCTCCGAAAGCGCGTTGTCTGCTCGAGCAGACGGCGCGTCTCTCTCGTGTCGGAAATGAAGGTATTTGGACAGTAAGCGGCATGAAACCTTCTACCTGCTCAGAATTAGGCGTCTAAATAACGAAATAGGGCATTTCTTTAGGTATGGGTGTTTCAATGCTGACTGAGGCCGTAAATTATTCACGCTCTGCCCCCTAGCGGCGGCGCTCACTTCCGGTCACACGAAGTGGCCGCTCTCTCTCCCCAGCGCGGGCGTGCCGTCGTAGCACTTCTCTTCTTCCACCGTGGTCTGAAGCTCGTGATGCTGTAAAACAGTTTCTAGAGTTTCTACTTCACCTGTAGTGTCATGCCGAACCGCGCTGCAGTCTACACTACTGAGATTTAGGATAGGGTTCCCGCGTTGATGTTATACCGACGCTGTCAGGCGCCAAGCTCGCTTACGCTTCGTAGCACAATAGCCGCATGCGCAGATGTTCTACTTTGTTACAACTTTGTTACTTAAGTTTAGGAAAAGAACTGCAGTGTGCACTTTGCCGTTTAATTACTAGAGAACAGAAAGTTTTGATATAGTGCTATGGTGTATCGTTAGCGCAGCCGTCCCATCCCGCATTCCAAACTTCGCGAGTACGCTATAGCTATTTCGTGCCGTCTCTGCCTGCGGCCTGCGCGGTGCGGACTAGCACGTGCAAAAACTGGCACGTTAAGGGCGCTTTAGCGTTAACAATAGGCGGCAGTTCTGGTAATGTTTTATGCTAATTGTACATTGGTTATATGATAAAAGCAAATTTTATTGTAGGTTTCGCCACAATCACGCCTTATCCTAAATAAGAGCAATTTCTCAACAATTAGGGGACGATGGAACCGACAGAGAGTACGAAAGGATTCAGTAAGTCCTCAGTTTCTCGAAAAGATCAGGTTTAGGTTCTTGCTCATAAACTGGGTAGCTGAATGAAGAAAGCTTAGATATCTTTTTTTTATATGCACTGGAATTCTGAAACTTATGTTGATCAAGACAAGCGCGCAATGGTGGTGTGTTAGCTTGCCAGTCAGTTCCGGCTAGCCATCTATTGCTATGCCCCAATGCCGCTGTCTATAACACAAGATTCAACAAGAGTTGGAGAGTCACGTGAATTGCGAGAAGGCGCGAAGCCGTTTTTGCCTCTATTCAAAGTCTTTCCTATAGCAATTGATGTTGAAGACGTCCACTAGAAAGCCTTTCTCTGCCAGTTCTTCAAATAATTTCTCTCCGCACTGAAAAACCGGCAGGCAGCACCAGATGTAGTCATCCGTTTCGTCAATTTCGTTGCATTCTGTGCAGAGAGAAGAATTGTCATGCTCCGTCTTGGACGCCCAAGATGGAGTGAATGTCAACTCTGTAAGGATCTCATACAAAGTGCGGCTTCCACTTGGCTGAACCCTAGGGACCTATAATGTTAGACTATTCCAATCCGTTTTTATTCCGTTCTCCCTATGTAAATTTTACGTTACCGCCGGCACAAGCATCGCGCGGTCACACGCTGCGTTCTTTGAACAGCCCAATCAAAAACTCTCCTTGTTTATAAGAGGTCACTCTGATTTCAAAGCGAATAGAATTTCCTACTTTGACAGGTTTTTCTTATCTAGTTGTGTGAGAAGAGGCTAGAAGCACGCAGAAGCAGAGAGAGTTTTGGTGGGGTCGAGATAGCGCAGCGAAAGTAGATGAGCGGATGAGGAAGGTGGTGCCGGCGTCTGCGATTGGCCCGCTTCCCCTAGCTTAGCTTGCGGTGCGCTGGTCAAAGTCGCGGCGGCGTGCAACGGAAGGTTAAAATAATATTTTCTTGCGGACCAGTTGGTTCATACTTGAATTATGACCGGGTTGCGGAAGACGCACGAAAAAAAAAAAAAAAATAGACCAGGGTAATTATTACACGAGCCCACTATTCTGCATCGTGCACAGCAGCAACAAAAAAAAAAAAAATATGCTGCAAGGTGATACTAAGATTCGAAAAATCTGTGTGTGCGAATGCTTTAATATTGTAAGTGAATTATCGCTTATCAAAAGCGTCGTAGAACTCCTGAAGGAGCACTTGCAGATCGGCGATATTTGCGACCTGCTCGTCGCCTGATACGACAGCGACGTTCATGTCGATGCCTCGGTATATATGCTTCGGGAAGGGTGACAAGTCTGGTCGCTCGCGACAGGTTTCCCACATTACGAATGCGAAAACATCGACGTCGCACGCTCCTTGTATAGCATTCCTGTTCAGTTTTCGGAACTCTGCCTCCACGGCGCGCTCTATAAAGTCGCAGATGCATACAACCGAGTATAGGTACAGGGTTGTGAAGGACTTTAGGATAATGATACTGAGGCGCCTGCGTCTGTATCAGTCATTTTGTTTGTCCGGGATCAGAACCTAAGACCACCACACTTGAATACGGTTGCCCGCCCAGGGAGGTCGAAATGTGGCCACCGCTGACGTCGCGGCCGGAATTTGATCCCGCGACCTCGTGCTTAGCAGCGCAACACCATCATTACCAGCGCAACACCAGCGCAAGGTCTACCGTGGCGGGTCCTGACCCCTGCAGTCACCGGCAACCGACAGTGATGTAGTTCTTAGACGTTGCGGCTCGCTTCGTGTCCGGCGCGCGCTATCCAAGCTTGTTAGCCTTTCCTTATTATTTCTACATTGTAAATTAAACGAACAGTTGATTTCCCGTATGCTTTCCATGGCTTCATTGTCGGCTGGCTTCATGCCGTTAAAACTAATAAAAAGGTCGAGCTTCTCGGTTTTTCAAATTGTGCTTGGGAGCAGGGTCCTTCAGTACCTTTCAGTATTGAATGACCCTGATACTAGTCTGGTACCGGTGCGTGTTGCAGGTCTTGAAAGAATAAACTTCATGACCGAGATATACTTCTTTATCAGTAATGACATGACTTTACAGTATAGGCAAGTGTATATGTATACTCGCGTTTGTTATTATATCTTTCCGGAATTATTTCATCAACCTTTATTTCTTTCTTCACACGCAAAGTACGTACTCATTTTTAGTGTCCTTTTATCTATATGTATACGCCGCGATAGCTTAGCGGCTATGGTGTTGCGCTCCTAGGCCCAAGCTGCGCAGGATCGAATCCCGGCCGCGCTTGCCTCATTTCTATAGGAGCGAAACGGAAAAAAACGCTCGTGTACCGTGCTTTGGCTGCACGTTAGAGAAACAAAGATGTTCAAAATAGATTCGGAGCCCCTCCCTACAGCGTGCCTCATAGTCATATCGTGGTTTCGAGACGTGAAAACCGAGAATTTAATTAATTATTTTGGTTTATATTGCATATTTACCTTCTTTTTTATACTTAGCGAATATTATTTCTTTTTTCCCGCTGCTAAATTAAATAGAGTAGCCCAAAAAATCTGCTTCGTACCTTTGTACTTGGAGCCCAGTCACACTACCTCTACTTACCACCGAAACTCCCTGACAGTTATAATGGTGTGCAGAAATCTCAGCCCGTACTGTAACCACATGAACAGGCACACTTCCTCCCTGCAGCGATTGAGTGTCTGCAACTATTCGAACAAGACGGAAACCTTCCTTTGTGTCGTTCAACGAATCCTTAGCTTCATCATTTCATTCTTACATACATATCACGCCTTAGTGATCACATGGAGCGAACAATATGACCCTTATCACTTGGTGCTAAAGAACGCAATTCGCATTTTGGTAGCTCATGATATTGTTTACAGTAACAGATTTTATATGCTGGACTGTACTCCTCTGTACATGCATTTATTTCTTGGAAACATTGCCTAAATTAATGCTTAAATAAATTCAGGCTCTGTGCTACGCATTTCACAAACACACACGCACGCACACATACACAGACAGATAGATAAACAAACAGACTATGCTTAAACAGTATTCATAATGACGCAACACACATGTGTAGGCTTCCAGTCACCGCTATTATTATCTTGTCAGTGTCGGCAATCATTATTTTCTTGGTTCAGTCTACAGATGACTAGAGTAGAACAACTTTGAGATACCCTATGAAGAAAAAATGACAACCATTCCACTCTGTGAACATGGAATGACAGCGAAAGCTGACGACAGTCAAAGCTCTCAAACTAAAAGCAAAGTGCTTTCGCTGCCATTCCATCTTCACGGAGTCGAATGGTTGCCCGGGCTCGCGATTGTCGTTTTCGTTCAGCATCGCCGAAACGTTCTTCGTCGGTGGTCGTTTTGCGCAGGCGCCGTTTACATTCTTGCTGCTGTTACTTCCGGCGCTCCTCGTACGCATGTTGTTCTTCGGGTGTACGAACTATACGTGTCCGCCCCAACGATAACGCAGCTGTTTTTAGCGCCGATACTTCTCCTGCTTATATACTGCGCTAACAATGACGTCACGCTACTTTTTACGGCGAGCGTTCTAATCTGTTCCGCATTTTGACATCTGCGCCACCGCACTGCAACCGTACGTATCGCAAGCAAAGCAAACAACGAAACCCATTGTGTATGGGTTTGTTAGAAATCGCTGAGGTCAGTTCTGTTGCCGGACGCCGAAAAAACTACGGAAAGTTAGTCATATACAGCTTTCGCTGTAGAATATACTATATGCTAGATAATGCCAAAATACTGCATATACCGAGCTCTTTCTCGTGCTTTTTGTAGATAAGTGGATTTGACTCGCAACATGTTCACGTACGTGAGTCTAAACGGTAGATTTACAGCAAATATTTGCACTCTTAAAGATAATCGTACCCTTTGGGGCTTGTCTTGTCCAACAACAATCGTCATTTGCCTTGCTTGCGTTTCCTTTCTGGAAAACTGTCCGGTCATGTACCATCCTGTCGACAACCGCAGTTAGAATAGAATTTGAAACCTGGGCGATTCGTTTAAAGCGCGGTAAGGGGGCGACAGAGGTGGAGGCATTAATAACTAACGCCTGGCTGATTGCCTTGCGTGCTACTCCGGGTGTCGGGCGAGAAATTTAATATGCACAGTGACCACAGAAACTCACAGGTGGCGCCATCCCCACGGAAACGCCTATACACAAAAACGTTATTCAAAACGTTTCGTTCAGGCCTGTGGATTTTGTAAAAAACCAACAGCGCGTTCGTAGCGCGATGCGCACGGGCGTTGCCTGCAGTTTTTCCTGCAGTCCAATGTCCCGCAGATGTAAGCTCGTGTTTACGCGGCAAGTGCAGCGCGCGGCCTTCAGAAATTATACGTATACCGGCAAGTAACGGCTGCAGTCACATAGAACTTGTAAGTCCTCAGGAACGTTATACTTTCGCGAATCTGTCCGTTGAATTTTGCTCTTAAAGTATAGTTCGTGTATAGGCCACGTCAAGGTCTACACGATCGGTGCCAAGGCATGCTTGCTTTCGATTACTCAGGCGTCGCGGTATGCAAAACTCGCAAGTTTTGTCGACTTTTTCAGAGTGGTTCGTACTGATGGCTTAGAGAAACCACTGCGAGAGCCAAGCGATTGCGGATACCGCTAGTCGCCGCGTCTTTTCGCGAGAGTGGTATCTCGATCGATACTGTCGAAATGTCGTGTGCCTAAACATTGCCTTGTGTGCGGTAGGGGGTAATGACTCTGTCGCAAGGTAAGGGGCAAGCAGTTGCGTTTGAACGATACAGGACGGGGTGATGAAGATTTAACGTTGGCGATTCTCCAAGCAGAAAGTTGCGAATAAAATAAGGCTGTCGATGAAATTATTTACTGCGGAATTTGGATAGCTTGGGGAGAAAGAAAAGGAAATCAAGAGAATGATTAGGTAGGTAGCTATAGCTTGGTGGATAGGATTAAATTGGGTCTAACTGGAAAGAATGGAATCAGTAAGCCTCTGGTTACTTCGTTTAACTTTTATGCAAATATGAAGTGTCTTAAAAATAAAAAATATAATGCTAATAAAAAGAGCACTTTAGCGCGCGCAAACGCTAACACATACAAGAGTGAAAAAATAAAAAAAAGGCGGGACATCAACAACACAGGCTAATCACTGCCTAAAATGGTCCCTAGTATTTCGAGCACATGTGCATATCTTATAAAGAATTATGCCACAGCAGTCAAAGCTGTCCTGTTTCGAGCATCTTAGCAAGACCACTGTAATGTCCTGTTAGAAACGGGTTCATGTGGAGAGAACGAAGTACGAAATTCCTCAGCTTTTCGGTTTCCTTCAGTTCTAGATGCAAAAATATAGTTATGTTAAATAAATAATTAAATAATTAACGCTGCTGCGACGCAAGTGTTAAATTACTATCTAATTGCTGTTTGCGCCGCTACCCAGATACGGGAAAAGACTTCACAGCGTTTTAATTTTTTTTTTTTTGTTAAGCAGTCCTACATGCGCGCACTAACATGAATGCGACGCACACAACGCAATTCGAGTGTCTGTTCTCAGACGACGCT
The DNA here is from genome assembly GCF_023375885.2 of Dermacentor andersoni. Taxonomy (NCBI): domain Eukaryota; kingdom Metazoa; phylum Arthropoda; class Arachnida; order Ixodida; family Ixodidae; genus Dermacentor; species Dermacentor andersoni. The sequence continues at coordinate 78,265,346 of NC_092814.1, forward strand.
CGACGACTGGGACGACGTCGGCTCGGCCTCGGCCAGCAGTCACGGCAGCGACGACAGCTGGGGTCCCGAGGCCTACCGGCATCCGGGAGCCGAACAGCGGGACGGGCCGGCCTTCCGGGCAGTGGGCCCTCCCGGCGCACACCAAGCGTTTGGGACGCTCCGCAAGCACAGCTCGCCGCACGCCTTCGCTTCGCACAAGAGGTGAGCATCCCAGACTCCGCCGCTGCCCTTTGCACGGACGAATGCGACGGCATATAACGGGGACCTCCTGAAACAATAGGAGTCATCACTACGTACGCGGAAAGTGGCTGAGCGCGTCTTATAAGCTGCAGGTAGCCGTATTATAGCCACTTGGATTCATAAGTAGCTAGCTTATGAGCGGTCCAAAGCACTGTCCGTGAAGTGTCTCTGACACACGCCAGAAAGTCAGATTACGAGAAATGGGATATACATTATTTATTTATTTATTTATTTATTTATTTATTTATTTATTTATTTATTTTAAATTGCAACTGACTGCGTTGTGTTTGGCTGCGAACTGCTCAATAGCTGAAATGTTTCACGTCGCCAATCATCACCCTTCATTCACTAAACAATTTATAGTTGTGCAGGAGCTGGCGACTTATGATGCTTGTTACCAAGATTCCAAATAAATAAATAAATAAATAAATAAATAAATAAATAAATAAATAAATAACTGCCAGACTAGTTATCAGAAACCTGCACAGGAGAGACGGCACAAGAGGGCGCAGACTACACATGCGGAAAATGTGCTTCGCTTGCTCTGTAGCTTTAATTACATTTAATTATCTACTCTGCCAAGTTAGAGTTGTTGTTGCTGTGCACGATGAAGAATAGTGGGCTCGTGTAATCATTACCCTGACGGGAAAAATGTCTGCAAATCGGAGATAATAAACTTACTTGGGCGGGAGGTAATGAGATTTTTTTCTTTCCTTTGCGACGAAGTACATGTATAAATAGCAATTTCAGACCGCGTCGTTTGAGCTTGTGTTCACCTGGGCTTGTTTCATAAGGTTTCCCAGTTTCCCTTGCTTCTCTGTTGTGATTTACGTTTCCTTCGTATCCGCTTCCCTTTGATGCAGCCAAGTGTTTTGCCACTTCGAATAATAACAACAACAACAATAATAATAATAATAATAATAATAATAATAATAATAATAATAATAATAATAATAATAATAATAATAATAATAATAATAATAATAACGATGAGACACGGGAACTATTGTCCTCCTGTTTTTCTTCTTCACTTTAGGCGAAGCAATAGGTCGCAGTAACATGACCCAAACTTTGGCGCATTTTTCTACGCGTCTGCCTAGGCAGTCTTCCTTTTAACTCCTCGATTTCGCAGACCACTGCGTCATTATCTGGTAAAACAAGAAACTGCGCTACATGTGCTTGAATTTTGACATCGCCGCACACTGTGAGGCGGCGACAAATCCGTGTAACTGCTGCCTATACACAGGTGTATATGGGAATCTGCGGCAAAACTCGAGCGCACGTCTTCTTCTGTGGGCTCGAAAACTTTGAGCGAAATATTAGCGATAAACGACTTTGTCGTCAGTGGTTCGCACGCATCGGACGCCAAAAGAATATAACGAAATGAAAAGAGCAAGAATAGCAAGAACGTGATTTAAAACGCCAAAAATCACCGCCCGCAGATCGTCGCCTTGAGAACAAACCTGGAACTTGTACTGAAAGCGTTCGGCAACCGCTCTTTCGTGTTGGAGCAAACGTGTGACTACGAATCTGTGGAACCAAAAAAAAAGACATGCATGTTATTAATTTTTCTTTCTTTTCTTTTTAACGTTCAGCTTGAGAAATTACGAAATGCACCACTTCCAGCAATAAAACAATTGTCAGAACAGCCCTCCTCGTTGTATAACACTACCGCTGAGCGCATAAGCAAAAACAACAACAAAAAAAGGGACTTGCTTTCGCGATGCTCTTAATACATTGCTTTAACAAAGTGCTGCTCAGCTTTGCACTCGGCGTCACTCGCTGGTTTCTTACGAAGGAGGGCGCTTACTGAAACCCACCAGACAGTGTATGGCTTGCCGGAAGAGGTCAGTTTGACGTGTGTCTCCTACTAATCCCGAGAATATACAAACAACATCACAACTCAATTCACGGGACACAAACCAAAGAAACAGTGCTCAGAAGACGCACCTCGGTCCACACTGTCTCTTTTGAAACGAGACATTAGGAGAAACGTTTTTCCTATAGTTGGCAAACGGACGACAGGTCAGCTCTTGATCACTCTTGCGCAGGAGCTGTGCTTTGTATTCGTGAATTCGTTATGAACACTATGGATTATTTCTGTCGCTATCGACTGCCTAAAGTTCAACGCAACCAAACTCGGGGCGATTGCTTTTTGTCCTCACACTAGCCAACCTGTACATCGAGCTCCTAGCGTTTGTGTCGTATAGAGCATTGCAATCTTTAAGTCTTTTGCAAAAGAGGGTGTGATCCCCCCCCCCTCCCACACACAAACCTTGTGTAACACTCCGTGGCCGGTGAACAGAAGTTGTGATGACAGGCGCCAATATGACGAAAAACCGAGGAGCCCTCCGATTTGACAATAGGAACGAGCCGAATAAGTTTAGCAACACGGCGTTCTTTCGACCAGGGATCGGTTTACCCGGAGGTCAAGTCCACGGTAAATGGCGCTATCGTGCAAGCGCTCATCCAGAGGAACATAAGCTTGCGCAGCGAGGCTACAAGAATATGCGAAATAAACTTCAAAGATTGGATTAATGGCGTTGTGGGAACTTTCAAGTGCGAGAAAATCGTCGTACACAGCTTCCACCCTCGAAGTCCTCAATGATTACAAACAGAGAGAAAAAAATAAATTAATAAACCACCATCCTCCAGCTGCTCTTTCATTCTCTTTATTGAATCGATCCGAGCTCGTCGTAAGTGTGGAAGTTATAGAACAATGTTACACGCCCTTGCTCCTAAACCTCGGCAATTAACTCCTGTGATCTCAAGCGCAAACAGACAAGCACTCAGTACAGATAATGCAGTGACACTTTTAAATTAAACATTACACTTATGTAACCCAGAAAATAAGCTGAAAATTGAGACGAAAGCACGCGCGTTCTTCTCGGAGGAGTCACTCTCCCCGCCACAGGAGCTGACGTTACTGGTGTGAAAAGAAGGCCGAGCCCAAAAAGGTTGTGGAGCCGGGACGTAAGCACCACGTGAATCTTGGACTCTGGTATGGAAGGAGCAGCAGATGAATGTCGCTCGCTGCCTCTGGTCGAGGCAATGGGAGGTAGTCCCTGCAGCATGATGGGCAGCTAGCCTCTTGGTACCATCTCCTCGCAACATTTCTTTTTATCTCCGCTAGTGCTTTGCCTATTGAAATGAAAATAAAAGAAATAAATTTAGTCCCTCTGTAATGATGACGGTTGCTCGTTTTTCACGTAATAGTAAAATAATGAGAAATACATTGAAAGATAAGGAGGAACGTCACACTTTCGGAAAATCCAGAGCGTAGTTAGGTGCCCGTGGTATGGTATGGTATGATAAACTTTATTAATGTCCTGAAGATCAACCCTTAGGTTGACGCAGGCGGCTCCCACGTCGGGACAGTAAGGTTTAACCTTACAGCCGTATCGTGTGCCTTCTGGACGGCCTGTACTTGATCTAAATGAACTCCACTGTGTAGGACTCGCCGCCACCAGTCTCTCTCCTTGTCACAGTCTGTGAAAGTCACAGGACACTGCCAAAGCGTGTGATCCAGAGTAATGATGCCATTACACTTCTCGCAATTTATTGTACCGCGGTGAAATTTTTTTCTGACAAAGAATTTCACTTTGATGAAAATTTCTTCTCACAAGCTATTTAAGAGCGTAAATAAAGTCCGCATATAGTCCTAGGAACACAGGAAAATACAGAGACAAAAGACGAGGACAAGTTGCACACGTTGCTAAAATATTTATTTAAAAAATCCTTGCTATAGAATGCTACCTGGATGGCGTTTTGCAACTTCCCATGTATAACCGAAATTGTGACGAGGCCTGATGAATCGAAGACTGATGAAGTCCTGCGAACCGGACACGTGCTGCCCATTTACAAATCTTAACGATTGCTCGCATTCGCTCCCTGGCTGCAGCATGCAGGAGCCATTTCCCCTCTTATGGCTACTGCACATTGTTCTGTGCCAGCCTGCGGGAACCCTACCAGTTTAATGCTCCCACTTCGGTCGCATTTCTTTTTTTACTATATTCTGAAAACTGCGGTTATGTACATACCTCAAAGGCAGCCTGCTGAAACGACATGAAAGCAGACCCCCTGCACTATGTGGGATCTCTTCTAAATTTTCCTTGACGCAGTACTTTCTTCGGAATTATTATATACGCAGAATTTGACAATCGTGAACACGAATTCCCTTACTTTAAGCCTTGCAAGCGTTTTTACTAAAATTAAGCTGCAAAACACAGTACCACTGCATGTGCGTTGTCCAATTTATGTTTGCAGAATATACTTCTTCGCCCGCATTCCAGTTCGTTGCATGTGTAAATATTCTCGAAAGACGGCATTGCAGCGCCTGATTTGAGCTCGCGGTCGATAGAAGTCCATGTCAATCTCCGGAACCAGAGAGTCAGATAACAGGCAGTGTTCTATTGATTTTAGAAGAAATATGGGCATCTAGTTTGTTAATACGCTAATAGATGAGGAAGGAGCTAGAAGCATAGGAAGTTATCTAAACTTATCAAGATGTTAGAAAAGAATATTTGCCGATGAGCACTATTCAAGCATATCTTATGCATACAGTGCAGAAACCAACGAACATGTTTTGATTGCATGTCGAAGTATCCATTTAAAGGTAAATAAGGACGTAGTTCCCATGCCGGAGGGCTTGGTCTTTCTAAAATATAGATAAATAAAGAAGAAGATAGAAAAAAAAGAAAAAAAAGAAAGGAAGACAGTGGAAAGGTGAATCAATCTTCGGTGGCTGCAATAATTGTTGCGTAAAGGTAAAGAACTTAAAGACGAAAAAAAGGCACTTGTTTCTAGGGCAATAAATTTAATTAAGGTTCGATGGTTTAGAAGGTTCGTGATTCCACGCGGCGCTATCACGCCCCTCTGAATTGAGTTCAAAGCGATCGCCATGGTCAGTAATCGCTTCTGCTTACCATCTTGCTCAGCGGCGACTCGTCCACGCTAAACCGCCAGAGCAGCAGCATGACGGACCTCCACGGCGGGCACCACGGTACGGTAGCAGCGATGCCGGTAGCCCCCGGGCCGGCCTACCCAACGCCGGGACCCGCGTTCCGTGCGCCGTTCGGCTACCCTCCGATGGCCTATCCTATGGCGTCGGCCACTCCGCTTGGCTTCTACCGGCCGCCCGGCGCCTTCCTGGGTGGCTCCACGGGCTCTTGGAGTAACGTCAACTCTGCCGCCGAGGACGGCAGGGAGACGGACGACGACAAGTCTCAGCGCCATTCCACGCTCGACTGCCGCCGCATCAAGCGCAGCCAGAGCTGCATGCACGACCCCATGATGCACCCCGGTGAACTCCTTCACCTTCTTATTTATAGCTTACATTGCATTGGGGATGCGAGGCACCGGAGCCTAAGCAGTGTACATGGAGTTTGCAGATTCACTCGTTGAACCGAACTTCTCAGATGCCTAGTCAAACAAGCTCCTGCCACTGAGCTATCCTCTCCTTTTTCTTTCTTTCTTCTAAAGCTTTCTTCTTCATATGTTCATAAATGTGTTTACTTGTTTTGTATGTCAGCAGTGTCCGCTTGCGTTGCGACCACATAATTTCCAATGCACTGTAGGTGTGAAAAGTGTACCGGGCTTGAGTTTCAGGAACAAGCTTTTAATTCCTGCCTATTTGATACCTGTAGCTGCAGTTATACAATACCGCACCATTTTGGTTGCACACATTAGAGCGAACTAACCTGAATATCAGACTGCGTACTGAGGCTGCTCAAATATCAAATTTTTCAGAGGAACCCGCGCCCTGTAATCTGTTGACATCGACAAGGCCTTCGTGTCACGGCCTTCGGTATTTTAGTGGTTGCTGTAAATGAGTAGGTCGGATTTAGGCAGAAATGTTTAAATGTTAGGACGTGCTGAACGCATGCCTTTTAAAACCAGTACCTGCTTCAGCATTTCTTCCGGCACCTAGAGATGTGTGGCTGAAAAGCAAGCAAGCAACGCAACCTTCGGCCTACGTGTTCAAGCGAACCATGTGCGAAATGAAGCAGCAGGAAGCACCAACTATTCAACCTGATCCCCAAGTTAGCCATACTCTAGGTGGACTGAAGCACGGTGGAAGAAGAGAGGTGATAAGACGGCGGCCACTTAGTGTGAATTTAGTGGCAGCACCTGTTCTGGGGGCCTACCTTTTCGCTCGCTTTGCTGGCGCTTCTATGGGCGCTCTCGACAGAGGCGCATATGCCGTTCGCCTGCTTAAAACGACTCTATTTGGTTGGAGGAACGTTCCTTAATATTTCTGCCGACATTCCGAGCTTTAATTTGACTCGCGACAGCATGAGTGATTTCTTAATTGAGGCCTCTAGCAGCTGTCATCTCAGCGCATGGCTGCATTAGACTCTAATTTTGATATTTACGAGAAACACGGGCAATATAATTGCACACGTACTAAAAGTTCCAAAGTGCGCACCGTGTAACATACATTCAGAAGTGTGACCCGCCGTGGTTGCTCAGTGGCTATGGTGTTGGGCTGCTGAGCACGAGGTCGCGGGATTGAATCCCGGCCATGGCGGCCGCATTTCGATGGGGGCGAAATGCCAGAACATCCGTGTACTTAGATTTAGGGGCACGTTAAAGAACCCCAGGTGGTCAAAATTTCCGGAGTCCTTCACTACGGCGTGCCTCATAATCAGAAATTTGTTTTGGCACATAAAACCCCATAGTTTATTATTTTATTCAGAAGAGTGCTAGAGCACTAGATAAGCCTCTACTGGTGCCAACATGTACAAGTCACGCGTTGCTCAATCTGCAAAGTGTGACGGCACAATTTGAGGGGTGCTATAATCGCTTTCTGAATTGTGTTAGGAGTGCAATAGCCAAAGAAAACTGCATTCGCTTTCCTTATATTTATTGTAAGAGAAGTATTGCCCAGCATTACAAGCAGGTCGTTTATCTCGGTTAAGGAAACAGATAATTATATACTTCAATGGTTAAAACAAAAAAATTCAAAACAGAAAAGTGAGAAGCAACGCAGAAACACAACCAACACCGCATGTCTTTCTTCCCTTGAGCAGACGCACACGATTGCAAGCACGTTGCAAGCTTAGGCCGTATTGACGGTATCGATTATTCCGCCGTCGGTTGCTCCTCTCGCATTACCGTGCGTCCCTGGATATTTGAAGCCGCGTAGAAATCGCGGAAGATGTGCCTTCATTCGATCATTCGACGTCCGGCTGTTTGCACCAAGAGCTTTCGCAGTTGATCCCTTAGCTGGCCAGAACAGCGCATGTAGCTTACACAAACTTCGCGAGCTTTCTCAAGTTGCGCGACTTGCTGCTGTCAGACCTTCTTTGTTTGCTGAACTGTCGCATCCTCATCGCTACATAGTAATTTAAAAGATGCGCTGCAATATCTAGTTTGTGCTCAGCACATGGAAATCCAATGCGATGCTTATCAAGCATTTAATCGATGGTGAAGTTGTAAGCATCAGGCTTTTCAGCATGTTTCCGGAAAACTGCTTCTGCTCTCTCCCGCATTTGAAATATGTGAGCAGCCGGGCGCAGCAGCCGGTCTCGTATTGAGGTTTACAAGCCTCCGGTCGTTTACAAGAGCAGCCTCCGAAAGCGCGTTGTCTGCTCGAGCAGACGGCGCGTCTCTCTCGTGTCGGAAATGAAGGTATTTGGACAGTAAGCGGCATGAAACCTTCTACCTGCTCAGAATTAGGCGTCTAAATAACGAAATAGGGCATATATTTAGGTATGGGTGTTTCAATGCTGACTGAGGCCGTAAATTATTCACGCTCTGCCCCCTAGCGGCGGCGCTCACTTCCGGTCACACGAAGTGGCCGCTCTCTCTCCCCAGCGCGGGCGTGCCGTCGTAGCACCTCTCTTCTTCCACCGTGGTCTGAAGCTCGTGATGCTGTAAAAAAGTTTCTAGAGTTTCTAGTTCACCTGTAGTGTCATGCCGAATCGCGCTGCAGTCTACACTACTGAGATTTAGGATAGGGTTCCCGCGTTGATGTTATACCGACGCTGTCAGGCGCCAAGCTCGCTTACGCTTCGTAGCACAATAGCCGCATGCGCAGATGTTCTACTTTGTTACAACTTTGTTACTTAAGTTTAGGAAAACAACTGCAGTGTGCACTTTGCCGTTTAATTACTAGAGAACAGAAAGTTTTGATATAGTGCTATGGTGTATCGTTAGCGCAGCCGTCCCAGCCCGCATTCCAAACTTCGCGAGTACGCTATAGCTATTTCGTGCCGTCTCTGCCTGCGGCCTGCGCGGTGCGGACTAGCACGTGCAAAGACTGGCACGTTAAGGGCGCTTTAGCGTTAACAATAGGCGGCAGTTCTGGTAATGTTTTATGCTAATTGTACATTGGTTATATGATAAAAGCAAATTTTATTGTAGGTTTCGCCACAATCACGCCTTATCCTAAATAAGAGCAATTTCTCAACAATTAGGGGACGATGGAACCGACAGAGAGTACGAAAGGATTCAGTAAGTCCTCAGTTTCTCGAAAAGATCAGGTTTAGGTTCTTGCTCATAAACTGGGTAGTTGAATGAAGAAAGCTTAGATATCTTTTTTTTTTATATGCACTGGAATTCTCAAACTTATGTTGATCAAGACAAGCGCGCAATGGTGGTGTGTTAGCTTGCCAGTCAGTTCCGGCTAGCCATCTATTGCTATGCCCCAATGCCGCTGTCTATAACACAAGATTCAACAAGAGTTGGAGAGTCACGTGAATTGCGAGAAGGCGCGAAGCCGTTTTTTACCTCTATTCAAAGTCCTTCCTATAGCAATTGATGTTGAAGACGTCCACTAGAAAGCCTTTCTCTGCCAGTTCTTCAAATAATTTCTCTCCGCACTGAAAAACCGGCAGGCAGCACCAGATGTAGTCATCCGTTTCGTCAATTTCGTTGCATTCTGTGCAGAGAGAAGAATTGTCATGCTCCGTCTTGGACGCCCAAGATGGAGTGAATGTCAACTCTGTAAGGATCTCATACAAAGTGCGGCTTCCACTTGGCTGAACCCTAGGGACCTATAATGTTAGACTATTCCAATCCGTTTTTATTCCGTTCTCCCTATGTAAATTTTACGTTACCGCCGGCACAAGCATCGTGCGGTCACACGCTGTGTTCTTTGAACAGCCCAATCAAAAGCTCTCCTTGTTTATAAGAGGTCACTCTGATTTCAAAGCGAATAGAATTTCCTACTTTGACAGGTTTTTCTTATCTAGTTGTGTGAGAAGAGGCTAGAAGCACGCAGAAGCAGAGAGGGTTTTGGTGGGGTCGAGATAGCGCAGCGAAAGTAGATGAGCGGATGAGGAGGGTGGTGCCGGCGTCTGCGATTGGCCCGCTTCCCCTAGCTTAGCTTGCGGTGCGCTGGTCAAAGTCGCGGCGGCGTGCAACGGAAGGTTAAAATAATATTTTCTTGCGGACCAGTTGGTTCATACTTGAATTATGACCGTGTTGCGGAAGATGCACAAAAAAAAAAAAAAAATAGACCAGGACAGAGCGTACTCCGTCCTCTCCTTTCCTCTTTTTATTTTCTTGCGCATCTTGCGCAGCAGGGTTATAATTCAAGGCAGGTCAAAAATGCCGCTATAATGGCCCCCTAGTGGAGAAGGCGATTGATATGTTTTGCATGCCGAAAGGACTCGGCAACGTTATACTGCCACCCCGAAATTGTTATTACACGCAAATAAATCCATTCTCCCCGGCAGCTCCGAGTAGCCTGCGCCAGAGCGTTTGGCGGGCAGCCATATTCTTAATTATTGATTAATTGAAGTATTTTTGACGGGCTGAGTTTTGTAATTTTGTTACATCGAGTGACAGACAGGCGAAGTGGGCGCCGTCTGAAAACTTTTCACCAATAGCGGAGGGCTAATGGGGAAAAAGTGTGCAATCTCAAACAATTCTTTTCCTATTGTTCGGTCTAATCATGCATAATGAGCTTGTACACGTTATATCAGATGGAAAGTTTTCGCTGTTTTCGTGACATCGCGTGACAGGCAAGCGAAGTGGTGGCGGCCCAAAAATGTTTTGACCAATCGTAAAGGGCTGAGCACCGAAATGAAATAGAAGCAGTTTGGAATAGCTTTATGTTGTAGCGCTCGAAGCTTTATCCAATTCAAAGCGATTGTAAAAGCCCGAAATTTACTAGGCTAATTATGCTTTCTTGTCTAGTGAACCGGATGCATAGACAGGAATTTAGTTTCCAGAAAAATACCCTTATGGCAGAGTCCTTCATATCTCAAAGCATATATATATATATATATATATATATATATATATATATATATATATATATATATATATATATATATATATATATATATATATATAAGAATATGACGGACCGCGCGCACGTCCATTTGCGTTGGTATGGAGCTTCAATATCTCACTTTTTTTAAAAGGACACCGTTAAAAGCGGATTACAATGTTTCGTCCCCGCACAAGCCGATAATAAGGCGACTGCACACGCAAAACATCTGAACTAACCTTATATAAGCGGATTGCTGGGCTCCAGCAAGACGTTGTAATCGGGATTTTAATAATGTGTCGTAGAATCAACATCCGTATTCCTGAATTCAGCAAGAACACAAGCGCAGGCCCACTTAGCTAGGCTCCTTAACTGCGACTAATTCCACGCATACGGGGGGATCATTTTTACGTTTTCCAGAATTTTACAGCGAAGCTGTATATGGCTAGCCGATTCGTCCGTCCGTCCGTCCGTCTGTCGGTCGCCTGTACGCCGAAAACTCCTTCGGCGCAACCCCATGCGCATGCGCGAAAAAAAATGAGCGAGAGAGAGGCGCGCGATTAGCCAACACTACCTAGATAGCACAAGGCCTGTTTACTCCGATCCATGACGCCACACTACCTAGCCCGAAATTTCAATCGACAAAACTAGCGTGATGAAAGCGGTGACGTCAAAACCCCTGTTGCCTGCTTGGGAGCACCCTCATTAGATTCTATGGCAGTCGGGCCAGGAAACATGACGTCATGGATCGGAGTGAAAAGGCCTTGTGCTATGGATTAGCTGCGCCAGTAATGACGTCGTTGCTCTCCGTCGCAGCAGAAAGCACGCGCAGCAGTTTCTCTCCGGCTCCGAAATCGGTAGCCCATACGTCACACGCACTCCTTAGGAGCAGGCAGCTTTCGATCAGCAACGCCGCGAGCAGAACCGAGAACGAGCTCGTCTACGCCGTGCCGATGCTGCAGCCTGGGCAAAAGAACAGGCTCGTGTAGCCGAGCGCAAGCAGGAACTGCGTACCGAGAAATCCGGCAGCCTACCAAGCCGTCGTTTAATAAACCGTTGGGATTAACCCAGTTATAAACACCGGGGCTGCTCGTTCCTGCTTCGCTGGTTAACCATGTGTACGGAGTGCTTGGGTGGTGATTTTTTTTAAAAATCGCCTGTTGCAGATAACATAATTTTAGTCCCTGAGCAAAATTATTGAGTGAGGCTGACATTACGCGTGAAATCGAAACACATATTCAAATAATTTAAAAGTTATTTCTAATTACCTTCTTAAAATATTACTTTACAGCACATTGGGAAGGCGGGAGATGGAAATTCATGACGATGAGCAAAACGAAAACAAGGTAAAAGCGGGAGCCAACGTTTCGACAAGTGGACTTGTCGCCTTGTAAAAGAGAAGTCCACTTGTCGAAACGTTGGCTCCCGCATTTACCTTGTTCTCGTTTTGCTCATCGTTTTACAGCACATTGTAATTTACGACTGGTAGCTGGTCAGTTCACAAGGCGTATCTACTTAGAACCAATTTACACAATGATACCAGTTTGGAGATATACACCAACAAACTCGCCGTATAAATACACCGCCTTTCCAGTTCCTTTTTTAACAAGAAGCTCGTTTATACATTGAAGCAGAAAAGTAACTGGAACGCCTTTGTATTTCGTCCCACACTTTCGGAAATAATATCTCGAAAGTGGTTGCATCCTGGAGATTTATTTCAAATGTATACGTCTTGCAAACTCACCGGCTACAATTCGTAAATTGCAATATATATTAATATAATTAATTGAATTATTTAAGAAATGAATTAGTGCATTTTGTTAATCAATTGAATAGGTGTTTCGATTTATCGTGCTAGTAATGTCCGCCCTTGAATTATCCAGTTCAAAGAGAAGAATTATGCTATCTGCACAAGCGATTTTTAAATGTAGCGGGAAACTTAAAAGTGATCACCCGTATATGAATTCTGTGGCCCACTTGAAGTGTTTAGTCTTGTGTTTGTTGTGTTCCTTCTTGCTCACATATCGGGACCAGCTTCACGTCAGAATTTTTGTTTCTGTTATTTTTTGGGGTACGCACTGACGCCGCATAATTCCGAATCCAGCTCGTTAGAATTCACTGCGCTGTGCATTTTTCCCATCGCAGGAAAATGCGAGGAGCTCAACTCGCGCTTTTAAATTGCATGGAAACTCCAGGCGAGTTTGCGCCGTCATCGTCGCTCTTGGCGTTGCCGTGAGGTTCCCTATAATATCCAAGTGCGATAAGATCTTATCGCGCTCCGCGCGACTTACGCTGTGGCTGAGAGGGAAAAGGAATGCGTGTGAAGGTGAGACGAGAAGATGGTAGCTTGAGGCGCACCTAATGTTCAAGGCCACGTGATAACGCACGCGCAAAGCGCGGGAGGTGAGTGGTCGTGGTTAGCCCGGCCGTGGCTGATTACGGCTGTCCGCGTATGTGGGTGAGCGCGTACACCGCCGGTGCCCCGTCTTGCAGGCAATCTTCGGCGGGTGCAAAGTTTGGGCGAGAGGAGATGATTGCTGGCTGCACGTGTGGTGTCTTCTCGCGCGCCTAGTGCCGGAGGTCGCGTAGTCTCAAGTTTTGGAGACGCGTTAAAGCGAGAGTCAGCACGAAGAGTTCGCGACCCTTTGTTTGCTCTCATCACGCCAGCGTGGTGTCAGCGAGTGTTCGTGGTCATCAAGTGAGATCTGTTTATGTTTGCCTGTGCGCGCGTGACACTGTAACAGTTAAGTTAATTAGTAAGTGAAAGTTTACTGCAATTTGTACGGCCGATAGAACTACGAACCTTACTTTGCGTAGTTGTACAATACTTTGCTATCACAATCAATGCTTCGCCTTTCGGGCGTCTTTGGTTTTGCGTTCGGCTTGAGTCTGCAATGTTGCTCATTTTGCGCACTGGGATTTTGCGCGCTGCAGCTCCCTTCTACCCTTTCGGGTACCCTGCCTACCCGCCAATGTTCCCACCATGGATGCGGCCTCCCTCGCCGTCCCTATCGCAGCACTCGCTGCCAATGGGCGACGAGTCAGGCGAGCGGCTGCACCGGCCCCACCACCGCAAGCACAAGAAGAGCCTGAGTAAAGCCGCGTCCCGGCTCCAGTCCTCGCAGGACCTGTCCTCCGAGGAGGAGAATGACCGGGACAGCCCGTCTCTGGACGAGCGCTCTTCCAGAGGTGCGCCCTTGCGGCCTGTGGCCTTCCTTTTTCCTTTCTTCTGTTATACATGGGTTTCTTTGGAGATATCCAGGTAGAAAGCCCCTCCCTGGGTACTCCATTTCTTTATGTTATAGAGCAGAAATAATAATAATGAGATTAGGGCTGTTCGCATAGGGAACTTTGTGAATAGAATTGAATCCGAATATTTCAGAAAAACGGCCAACGAATATCGAATGGAATATATATATATATATATAATCAAAAAGTTTTCCTTTGTTAATCGACCGTAAATAGGTAGTTTGCGCGGAGTCCGTTTCATAAAAAATCAATCGCCATCACGACCCTCCGAAAGTGTATCGCCAGCGAAGCTGTTAGAAGACCACTCAAATGCCGTCGATGGCGATATGAAATGTTTTTTTGTTCTGCCTAGTCTTAGCACGACACCGTTGTTGAGCATTACGATTTTGCACTCTTCGACGCGCATGGTATTCACGCTGCTCTTCGGGGGTCTTTGCATGGTCTTCCTATAGCGGTCTTGCAGTGAACTGAATGAGGGGCTATGCAGCTTTACCTTTTATATATGAAGTTTGGTGATATCACTCACTGATGCGTATGCTGCTGTTGCCCCTTTTCCACCAGAGCAGTTTATGCAACCGTAGTCTTTACCGGGAAACACACGCGGGGAGAAGGAACGTGCGTCGCATTGTTCACAGGTGCCTTAACATCCACCATACGGTCTTGACGCTTGTTTTGTGCTTTTCTTTATTGGCATGAATACTGAACTGTGTGTTGTATGCCTGATTCCAAAGGATTCTCTCCACCTTGCGGGTTTCCGCAGAACTACTACGTCAAACACTTGCCTTTGCTTCGTGTTGTCGACAAATTCGACTTCGCCCTGCCATCTGCTACACTGTAAAAAAAATTTTTCTTAGTTTACAGAAAATTTGCTGGTAATTTGTGACCGAACACTCTTCCGTAAATTAAGAACGGTCATTTCCGTAGAACGGACAACTGTAAAAGAGAGACCGTAATACAAGATACGAGTGCTTCTGTATCTAGAAAACGGAAGACTCTGTATTCTGAATCTGTACTATAACCGTTAAAGTACGGTGCTTCTCGTATTCAGAAAACGGAACACACTGTATGCTGAATTTGTACTATAACCGTTAAAATACAGGTGCTTGCCGTATTCAGAAAACGAAAGACTCCGTATGCTAAATCTGTACTATATCCGTTAAAGTACAGGTGCTTCCCGTATTTCATCTTGCAGAGCATATCCATTGTTCGAAGAATGTGCCATCGGGGACAAAATTGCCCAGGACGTGTGAGAGTCGACCGAATTTTATGGTGCACTATTTGCTGGGATCAGCTGGGCTACCATCTGCGTTCGGAATGTGCCTATGTGACCCACTGTTTTCAGCGGTCTTGAACAGAAATGCAATTTGGTCAACGCTCGCACTTCCAGGGTACTTTTGTCCACGATAGTACATCACCTTCAATGCAAATGTCATGAAGGCAGCTCATAGACAAAGCGGCAGGTCACCATTGAGAAAATTGTCTTGCCAACACACTGACATGGCTGCAGAGATAAAACACTTTGCACTTTGTGATATGAATGCACTGCATAGCATATATACACAAAGGTGCAACATTTCAGTCCTGAAGCTCTTAGATCACAGAAGCAACTTTATTTTCTTCAATCACTCGTCTTGCACTTCTTCCTGGTGAAAGTTGTTCTTGACCCAAAGTGCTTGCAAGGATAAACTTGCTGCTGTTAGGAGAAACAAATAGTATTCGTGAATATCCATCCTAAAGAAAGCGGCAAAAAAGTATAATCACAGAACACGACAAAGCAGTAACTTCTGTGTTAGAAAAACATGTAAGTAGACCAACATTGTTGGAACAAGGGATGTTGCTATAGCCAACATTTCGACGTAGGTGCTTGTCATTAGGGTAGCAAATGTTTTCCTTGGCTGTGTTGTTTTGGATTGTGCATAGCTCAGTGGCCCCTAGCCTCATCGGGGGAGAAGAAACTGGTGCATATAATAGGTCAAGAGAAGCCAAAGTGTTAAAATAAAGGAAGGAAGGGTGTGCTTAGCAGTGGTGATTGTGATGGAGCGGGTATGAGCACTACTGTCAGTTCTTGCAAAGAGTAGGGGTGACCAAAACAGAAAATGATGTACACATGTAAGCAGTCATTAATCCAGTAGACCTAATCTTCCGAGAAGACAAAATAGGCATCAAGATAAACAGTTCGCACTTTTGGAAAACGAAGAATTAAGAAAAATAAATTTTGTATCACGATGCATCTGGTTAAGATCACTGTAAATGGTAAATGAAGGCACATTACGAATATATATTTTGTTAAAAGCCGATGAAGAAAAGATATATTAACGAAATATTAAAAAATAGGGACATTAAAATTAAACTGGGTATGACCATAAAACAGTAAAGAACAGCCTGTGGAAAAAAATGGGATGGACAATATGATAACCAGGTGCAAGATTGCAAAACGTCGAGCGCTGTTTATATTCATGCTGCTGTTGGCGGCTTCAAGTTTCTGTCTTCCTGTGGAACCTTTGTCTTACTTGAACAAGGAAATGGGTCATTTTATAAACAAGTCAGTTCATATACAGTTCAAAGCTTCAGCATTATTATATTGAAAGAAAATATTATGGTCAGTTCTCCTGGGTGTGCTTTCATTCACCAGTTATTTCCACCGGTGTAAGCTCAAAATTTAATGGTCTAAATGGACCTTAGCTCCTCGCAAACCATTAGCTGGTCTTTTTTTCAACACAGATGCCTGCATATTATATGTGTTGGCAGGAGTGCTAGCGAACTAAATTAAACTTGTTGCCACAACCAAAGTGAAACTTGGTAACAGTGGTTGAAAAAAAAAAAAAAAAAACAGCATTCCACAATATTGATTCAAGTCGTCTGGAAAAGTTGCTTAAGTTAATGTACACCCCCCACCCCACCAGACACAATTATACACCACACTGACTCTCATGGCGTCAACCATGCTATTATAGCACTAGGCATCAAGTAGGAGAATTAGAAGATAAGAGGGCACAATGCTTTTTGTTAGAACATCAAATGTGCTTTACATAAATGCTACATTCCAACTAAAAAAGGAGCAGCCGATAGTGACCAATGCATACGAAAGCTAATGACATTCTGTGCAGCAGAATGTTGACAATGAGGTGTTATGCGCACAAGTGCACTCATTCACACAAAATGACATCCTGCAGACAAACCTTGTGCCAACATTACAGCTTGAAAAACACCACAGTGGAAAGCAAAGAGTGCTAAATTTGTTGAAAATTACTAAAAATTATTCGATTATTCATTATCCTTACTGTTCGTTAAAGATTCACAGATTGTTCCCTACGGGTGCTGTAAACTGCTTTTATAGTGGTAGCAACAATGATCTGTGGCACAGACAAGAATAAATGCTCATGAAGTTTATGCAAGACTATACCCTACAAATTACACCCCATTTCACATTCCAATGTGGTAGAAGAGGAAGACGAAAAAAACTACTTTCTCGTGGAGGATGCATACCCCAGAACAGAAGAAACAAGTGTACCCTAACCATTGCTGCTGCCGATGCCTGTGCACTAGCAGTTACGTATAATATGGCAGTTACAATTGTTTTTCCACAAGCACTGCAAGCTGCTGCCAGTTTACCAGTACAGAGCTGTAATAAATTTAGGGCAAGTTAAAGCTCTCTAATGCATTCATCTCATATGACACAATTGGAATGCAATATTCTGCAAATAAGTGAAGAGCGATGTGCCATCCCATACAATGAAACACCTTTGAAGAATCTGAATCACCACCTGCACTCTTAGGCAGTTACACCCTTTGGAGTGCCCCTTCTGCCACACAACAATAATCATTATCTGCCTTGATGTGTTTCCTTTCTTTAAAACGCCACGCCCGCTCCTTTCCTTTCGGGAATGCTATCATGCTGATAACGCGCATGCCGTTCGTTACTGGAAAGTACAGGGCTCGCAGCGTTAAAGAAAGGAAACGCAACAAGGCAGATGACGATTATCGTTGTGTGGCATAGGGGCACTCCAAAGGGTGTAACTTCGCCTAAGAGTGTGGGCAGTGATGAGGTAAAAGAGTGTGTTCTGTGTAAAGTAGTGCACCTGTATAACCTAAAGCTGTGGAGAATGCATTTAGTATCAGCTGTGAAGTTTCTAATTTTAATTGCACACAGTAAAAACCTCCATGCAGTTTTGCAAAACGCAAACCCCCTACCTTTTTGTTGTTCAAAGGCAATGACACGTAGGGCCATAACATGTACATTACGAGTTTTGTTCCTAAACAATCAAAGTGAATAGCACCACCTTAAGTGTTATGTGCCTTCTGTCTCACATTTTCTGTCAAAAATTGTTAGTGTCAAATGCTGCGATCGGCAGAAAAACGGATTTCTGGAGCAATATAAAGTATTAAGTACCGTGATCTCAGTTCTTTCACTGCTGTTTAGGCATTATCGGGTCTTAAAGTAATAAAACGAGGAATAAATACACACATATTTTACGTCACAACCCTCATGAGGCATTTAGTAGTCTGGATTATAAAGGATTCCAGATTTACAACGCAGGACAGATTTTATTCCACTGAAAGAATGGCATCATGCCAATTATTCTGCATTTGGTGCTATATTTATTTGTATTTAGTTCCGTTGGAATGTGTGTGTACTGTCAGCGATATTGCTTGACATGTTTTAAATTGACTGTTTTCTAAATTTAGGCAAATTCGTACTCGCAAATAACCTTGTATGACACCAAGAACTTGCTTAGCAGGAGTATTTCTAACATTTGCAAGATATTAGGCTCTTGAATGCATATCTAAGCCTGGGGTGCACGCCGCCCCCTAATCTCATCAGCAAGTTTCTAGAACTCCTCTACAAGGTATGTTATGATGAATGTAAAGTTGCTTGAACGGGAGAAATAGGGAATTTAAACAGGTGAATTATGCAGCATAAGAATGATGTCAGCAAGAAGCAAGCATCAAGAAGCACTGTCACTCAATGCGCATAGACTATCAAACGCAAGAATTATTTGGGATGATTTAAAATTCTGGCATTGGAACGAAATGTCTTTTAATCTATATATAAACTGATTATTCACTCTACTACCACTACCTTTACCAGAAACATTCATAATCATTATCCTATCTATGCCACATCATCCTAGCTAATATTCAAGCCTTCATAAGCTGCTTCTTTTACTGCTAATTCTCTGTGGGAAAGAGGTGTCTGTATGAAGACCATATCATATACTTATTACCCGCTTTTTGATAAATGATAAAGGAAAAACTTCACACCAAAAATGCGTTGAGCTTGAGCAAGTTCTACGTTTGAAGCTGTTGATTCTTTTTTCCCTTTGCCATCATTGACCCACCTGGTTAGCTAAGTAGACAGAAAAGCTGCAGGAGAAAGGTAGCGGTGCCAAATCAGACTTGTGCCCCAGGGGACCTTTTCACGGTCACTGGAGGAACTGCCTGTGGCCTCGGCATCTTCCTTGAGGGTCATGGTCATGTCTAAGAAACCTTGTCTCCACAGGCTGCATAAAGAAGCATAATTTTCTGAGCCAAGTCCTTTTCTTAAAAGAACCCATTTAAGGTGTATTCGTGGCTTTGCACCACAAAACTGACACGACTGGCCACTCAAGACACTTTATGTGTATTCGCAGGCTTATTCCTTGGAAAAACACTTTTATGTAGCTTACAATGAGTAACAGTAACAAAAATGTGTATAAGGAGGCTTTCATATATTGCTCTACAACTTTTCATTGACACATTTCATTTAATTATTTGAGATATTTATTAACTAATTAAGAATTATGTAATTAGGCAGAATGCAAAATATAATCAGAGTATCTCCAAGCGATGGCAAACAACATTACCTTCATTTTGTCTAGTTACATCGCATTTACATATTTCTAAATCTTGGTGCACGATAGTTAAGACACCCTGTAGATCAAAAAACAATATTACAATTTTCATAATCATCTCTTGCGTGTTATTGGTGGCTATGGCTGCTTCAAGTTATTCTTTCAGTACGGTACAAGCAGTTTTGAAGTGAAATTGTTTTGCATTGAGGGCGGTAATCTAGAAAATCAAGCAAAAGGTCAAGTTGTGTTCACTATTCAGATGTTTAACTAAGAAGCTGCAGGAAAAGGAAACAGAACACAACACCTAATAAACAATGCAAAATTTGAAAATTTAAACTGAACAAGAAACCAGTTTTTGAAAACACAGAAAAAAGCCAGCAGCTTACGTCGAATACACCCTTGCTATGTACTCCAAGTGAAGTTGTTACCGCAATGCTTGGGCACCATACGAACGTAACAATCAACAGCTTTGAGCAGAATATTAACACCACTAAATGAACTGGCCTTTGAAGATTCTTGATCTGAAATCCTCAACGACTTGTTCTGGCGTTTAATCTGTCGAGCTCAATCTGTATTCTCAAAAGCTGGCTCTCGGCCATAATTTCTCTAAACGCAACATCAGCTTAAATCTCAAGGTAGGGTTGACCTGTGATAATGCATGGCAAACATCATGAACACTCTTACATGTTAACCACAAGGTTCACTCATGCAGCCATGAAATTGTGATGCAGACACGATATATTGAAGCTGGTTTTGTGAAGTGTTTCATGCTTCCAAGGCTTCTTCTCCAGTTGTGAAAGCTGTCTCCACTAGCTAAATAAGCAATGAGAATAAAAAAAGAACTTCAACATGCTCATAATACGTTGGCCATTTGCAAGTAAACAGCAGCCTTTTTGGGCGCACAGGTTGCCTGGTGCAAATCTACTATGCCACAGTACTTGTGTTACCCAGTACCAGCCACTTTAAAA
Organism: Dermacentor andersoni; assembly: GCF_023375885.2. Lineage (NCBI taxonomy): Eukaryota > Metazoa > Arthropoda > Arachnida > Ixodida > Ixodidae > Dermacentor > Dermacentor andersoni. The sequence continues at coordinate 78,285,856 of NC_092814.1, forward strand.
TGCAATGTGTTCAGAGCCCTTTCCCTCTGTTTTTTTTATTTGGAAACAGTTTACCATGTGTTCAGTAGGTGTCGAGAAAGGGGACAGAAAACACTGTGCACCAGTGATTTCTAATGTTTTGCTGGATGCAGCACACCGCACCGGATGCAGGTGAAGCCAGTGGAAATGCGGTGTCATGCACGCGCTTGTCCTGGAAGCAGGGCATATGGTGGACTAACTAGTGCGTGCGATCAGATAATATTACTGCCGAAAAACTTTTCTTTGTGGTTTTTCACATTTTGGGAGGTCTCTACATGTCTGGTAAGCGCTTTTATGACAATCTGAACCCGTATACAATAGTGTTCTCTTACATGAAGTTTTTTCTCATTTACCAGTGTTTCCATTGCACGCCACTTATGTTAGCTACACTGTAGACACTGCAATGGAAAAATTCTGGACACCTCGAAACACTGCTTGGGTAGTTTATGGCACATCAGGCAGACATGTTAGGGGAAGAAATGCCACACACCCGTGCAAACGAAGTGCTGCCGCAAAGTTGTGAAGCACCAACTTCCGGGACAAGGTTGGCTTCAGTCGAGGGTGCTCGATGTGCTGTCCATGCCCTGTAGTAGAGATCAGTGGTGTGGACCCTTTTATACTGGCTGTCTTTTCTGGTCGGAACCTTGGCAACAGCTTCCACCATACTTTTTTGAACCTGCAACATGTGCAGAGAAAGTCACATCACTGTGCGTTGATTGTATGGCTTTATTGTTCTACACATTCTATCAAATCATTAAAAAATACAGTTCGCACATTTTTACTACTGTATATAGACAGTCTAGTTGCTAGACACGCGAAACATTACCATCCCTCTGACAGAATGCAACAATAGAAGCGTACACTGTAAAGCTACACTAAAATTTAAATTGATGTGACACCGTATGAGCATACAGTATGCTTACTGTATGCTTCAGCCCTGTGTCAAGTAAAAGTTAATCGTCAATCATTTATGGTGTATTTCTACTTATTCTGGGTCATCAAACTGTACAATCAATGTTCCAAGTTTACACATTGTTGGCTTTTGATTGCCTATGTGATCCGTTTCCTACTTACACATGCAGTAATACCACTGTAATAAGGAAAAAGTTAGAAAAAGAAATGCCATGATAATCTTCCCCATTTGCTGAGGGCAGGAACAATGGCCAATAGCATGTGGTTGAAGCTACATAAATACTCAGTTTTCACACAGCTTAATTGTTCAGCAAGTAATAAAGAGGTACGCTGTGCGGCTCTGCATAACCAATAAAATCTGACTACTTGACACTGTACTAAGACTGCTGCTTGATAGTGTTCGGCAGTTCGGCTTTGGTTTTCTGATATACAGAACTGTTTAGGTACCAGTAGTTTACTTTGCTATAAAATGGAACTTGGAGCACTGGTCATTTGCACATAAATAATGCGACAGCAAATATAACACAAGGATAGGAATATGGGTCTCTTAGAAAAAGTACATACACATTATTAATATAATGTGATGTGATGCCATAATGAAACAGAAAGCAACGCATAGAAGTGGACGGCACTTCCATGCCACCAAGGTTATTGGACAGACTACTTCAGAAGTGCCCGCAACACAGTCAAAGAAGGCAAAGCAGCATTTCTTTGCGTTCAACACAATGCATTGGCGGGCTAGTTGGTGCTAATCCATAAATACTTTGTTTAGCGCAAAGCAATGGACACAAGAAAGACGACCAGCACAAGGCGCTACTCTCAACTGACATCACTTTATTGCGTCACTCCTTTATAGATAGTAGAATCTAGAAGAACATGTGCAGTGAGCACCATGTGCAGGGACCACCAACAACCGATCACAAGAGCGCACTCATGCGACGGGATCCAAAAAACCATATTGAGCACCGCACAAGGTTAAAGAAGGCACGCTAATGCACTGTGACCCCAATGACTGTATGAAGAAAGCTTCCGATAACTCTCAGGCGGTGGTATCACAGCACTTTTCCAAAATCATAGTATCACGAAACATGGCTTCGCACTTCCACATTTTACAATGTTGAGCCAAATGGGAACCTGTGCCTGTTGGTATGGATCGCTTATGTTCGCAATGTTTCGTGATACTACGATTTTGAAAAAGAGCCGTGATACCACCGCCAGAGAGTTATCGGAAGCTTTCTTCATACAGTCATTGGGGTCACAGTGCATTAGTGTGCTTTCTTTAACCTTGTACAGTGCTCAATATGGTTTTTTTTGGATTCTGTCGTATGAGTGTGCTCTTGTGATCAGATGTTGGTGGTTCCTGCACATGGTGTTCACAGCGCATGTTCTTCTATATTCTGCTGTCTACAAAGGAGGGATGCAATAAAGTGATGTCAGTTGAGAGTAGCGCCTCGTTCTGTCGTCTTTCTTGTGTCCATTGTTTTGCGCTAAAAAAGCAATTATGTATTCCTTGTGTGTGTTTGAAGACAGCTCCACACGCAGTAGCGATTCCAGTATTGCTGCCCAGTGGTTTAGCTCGCCACAGCTTGAAGTGCCACAAAATATAAGGAGAGAAACCTGCATTATAGTTTTGTTGCAAACAAGAATATAACGTGAAGTGTATTCTGAGGCCAGAAACTATAGAAAAAAATTTCATGATGCACCACTGTGCAGGGTTTTATAGCAAAGTCAAATACATTTAGTGTAAATATCACACTATGATGGTACACAATGGTGGTCATCTGTAATAATATAAAAGGTGCCGTAATGTTACAACAAAAGTTGACATTACTTAATAATAGCCCTGTAAAATTTAGCATGCAGGGGCACCACTTGGTTAAACAATAGTGGTGTAATGTCTATGTACACAAGTATTGCCCATGCATTTCTGCCACTGTCCAAATGGCATAAATGAATGGGTAATACTTGTATACATAGATATTACATCTCTATTGTTTAACGAAGTGGGTAAACTATGTCTGCCTCATACAAGATTAGAATTAAACCATAAATTATATATAGTCACCCTAACAGTAACACCTCATTTGAACTTCACAGTAAGTAGACGTCACCTATTCAAAGTTTATATGTTGAATGTAACGAACCCTCATTACAGCAGCGCAGAGCATTCCTCACATTTCCTTACGTACTCAGAATTCAAGTCATCAGCAACACATATGCTACAACATCGTCACACAGTGCAACTCATGCTTACACTACAGAAATAAACCAAACATGTTTAGGCCACTTGTACTGCAGTATGAGCAATATTATCGGGATTATGAAATTCCCCACGAAGTCCTCCAGGTTGCCAAGAAACCAGAACGGTTGGCCCCGTGGTACGATTTCACGCAGTTGTGCGACTGAACATTAACACATTTAAGGAAAAGAGACACTCCTCACGACCACATTATACAAGAATTCCGTGCTCTTCAGGACCAATATCAAAATCACATGCAATTCTACACTGATGGGTCCAAAACAAAACAACACGTGGGTGTAGGGGCCGTAACAGAAAATTGGGAAAGAAGTATTCGTCTACCAAAACATGCCTCTGTTTTCACTGCTGAAGTTTACGCTGTATGGGTTGTAGTGAAAAAGATTATCACTGGCAAGCACAAAAACACAGTCATTTACACTGATTCCTTAAGTACACTGAAGGCTCTAAACCTAAAATCTGAGTGTGAACCCCTGTTAGGGGCATACTAAACATGGTCGCACTTAACAAATATGGGAGATCAATCCACTTCTGCTGGGTACCAAGTCATGTTGGGATACCGGGTAACGAAGCAGCCGATAGATATGCATCGATGGCAGCGAACAAAGAGATAACAAACACAACACTTCCATACAAAGATAGCATCCGCGCGATTAGAAAAGCCTTAACGGCGAAATGACAACGCGAATGGGACCATTTTGCTGACAACAAACTACATCTCACGAAACCCATAGTTGGCAAAGGAAGTCATGCTACCATCAGGAGCGGTTCATCAATGGAGTTTTATGCCGACTACGCATTGGGCACACACACCTCACACACACTTACTTACGAAAGAAGACACACCAACATGCGAGAAATGTCAACAGCCACAAACAGTTATGCACATATTGCTCACATGTATGCAGACTGAAACACACAGACGAACACTTTGCACAAATTATATCAACTACACATACCTTTACACCCTGCTCTAAATTGAGGTGATGATCCGCTAGTCCCATTATGTGACGTTCGTAAATTTCTAGACGACACTGGATTTTTACATAAAATATAGATTATTAACAAAGCCTTTTCCTTCATTAACTGGATTTTAAAACACCTCATGTTTGGCGCAGCATAGCCTTAGCCGCTTTTGCACCATTAAACCCCATTTAACCAACTAAGTAAGTAGACGCCTGTTGATGCCAGCCTCCCCCAATGCTAAACTGTGCTGCATGCTTTACAGAGAAATTATAGTGGTATCACTAAACTCTGAAGCTATTCAGGACTGCAGCATTGTAGAAGACGTCTACAAATGTCCCATTTCATGTGTAACAGCCTGAATTGCTTGCACATCTTACCAAGTGCAAATTAAAATTACTTCTCCATGTTTAGCATTTTTGCCTGCTAGACCACAATCCAATGTCATCAATATATTAACATATTACCTCAAAGAACCTAATTTGGCTTATAGATTAACACCTTCGCATACTGCCACAGCTACACTCTGTCATATGCGTTGCAATCGTAAAGGAGTGCTTGTCCACCAGCACTCCAATGTCACTAACAGTGATCACCTACACAGCTTGATTCAGGTGGCAGGTGGCAGTCATGATTCAGGTGGCAAATAGCTAAGAGAAAAAAAAAATCCACTCACTTTGAGAGCTACAATACTGCGATAACTTGAGAGAGATGGACCCATTGCAGGCAGCAGACCTCTTCTCAGCTCCAGCACAACAGCAACTTGCCTTTCAGTAAAAGAAAAGGATTGATTAGTAATGATAAGTTACCTTGTTTTTGCTGAGTATCAATACAATCTGACTTTCATGCATATCCACTCTCCGCTTTAGTAATACAACTGAATTATTCGTAAAATAAAAGAGTCAATGATGATACCATTCGCTTCTCTTGTATGTCCAATTTTTTTTGCACTGATACCCCGTTTACTGCTTGCTTACTGACACGAATGCCTTGACTGCCTAGACATCATTCGAAGCAACACGTCTTGCTGCACTGCAAAAAGTTGCACCGATGAAACACAGCAGAGCAGCCAGAGGAAAGAACTTTTTTTTTTTCTGGTCACAATTAAAACGTGCACCCAAGCAAGAAAGTAACGATCACAGGTAGTGAGCGACTGCTATTGCCTCGAACGTTTATTTCCGTATTTTAACAGAAGTTCTTGTATCGGATACAGTATGCTCTCAAGCCAATACAAGCGCCAATACAAGTGCGCAACTGAACGCAGTTTTATTCTACGCTTTTAACGCGAGTGAGCAAAAGGTTAGAAGTACCTCACAGAAATTGCGATCGAGCCGATCGCGCTACGACTGGAATCGATCTGAAAAGATAGGGTGATCCCTTTCCCCATTCATGCGTCAGTTTTGCCCTAAGACGTTGCATAGTGGTCTTTTGAAACAACATTTCTGTTCGCGACACCGGCTTACCACACATCACTTTAACACCTACGTTATACAAACCAAATAAGATTAAAATGGGCTTACCTCATGAGCAAGTTACGAGTGCGCGTAGACTGTTGAACACCCGTTGAGAGCAAGCAGGATATATCCGTGTCCAAGCGCATACGTGCACCCAAACACAGGACAACTTCTTCGATGCCGCAGCGTGCAGAGTTTTGTACACGAAGTGAAAGACATCCAGCGCAAATATCTCCGCGCGATGACGGCAAATGACGAGCGCACAAGCGTACAAAACACAGCGACAAATTCGGAACTTTGCCAATTCGAACGTGCCGAGACCCAAGCAGCGTAAGCATCCATCGTTTCTGTTCTTCGCTCCCGATGCGTCAATCTCTCTTCCTTGGAGTCTTGCTTCACTCTTGAGTACAAATCAAGAGATATTAACGGCAAATTAACAACTTTTACAACACGACACGAAAAATTCCGGCTGACTACACATGTGCAGCTCCGTCTGCCACTCCTAACGGACGCTCAGCGCGCGCTGCCCCCTGGTGCCGCACTCTGTGAGCGCAAACAGAATCGGTTTCGTTTTCGCATTTGTGCTCTAGTTACTGTATCGTATCAGTTCAACGAGCACAAGCTATCTTGGCACGCTGGAACGACACGTGCCTTTCCTTGCCCTCTATTTCCACTACCCCCTTTCCCTCGCTCTGGTATAGAATGCCCAGCGCAATAAACATAACAGTTCACTGTTGTCTTGAAACGCCTGCTGTTGGTTTCTTCGACCGGGACCCGGTCGATACAGTTACTGGAACTGCAATATAATTGCTTGACAATGAATTGAATTCTAAAACAGGAGAACACTTTCTCTCCCACAAGTTAGTGCATTTTATACAAAGGGAGAGAGAATGCAAGAAGCAGAAAGGCAGGGAGGTCAACCAAAGCGTTCGCTACTGGGGATAGCTAACCCCTGTGCTGCAATGAAGTGCAAAGCAATGCACTGCGATGCGTCCATAATCTCTAGTATAGCGATAATTTGGGCTGGTTGGTGCATGTAATGAACGGGTAAATAATGAGTTGTGTCATAACATTACCCATATATAAAGCACATGGAACCAATGGTGTTGCATTCTAGATCAAAAAGAAATAAAGCTTGAATGGTTACATCTCGGCACTGGGCATTCTTTCTTTCCGTATTATTTCTTTCTTCTTTTTGACAGTACACACAGTACTAGCACGGTAATATGTCCTTCATCTTCAGTCACCTTCCAGTAGTTTACACACATGTCGGTGCATGTTCGCGTTCTTTATTCTACCGTACAAGAACGAGCGCGCTTACCGGTCTTGGTTCAAGATGAAGCGCCAAATGTTTGCGATTACATCTTATAGCAAGAATTAACACATGAACAGTGAAGATTATGCGTAATCGATTTGTCTCAATGAATGGGCAGTTATTGTCAGAGACGAGATATCTTGTAAATATTGTAGGAATGAGTTAAACCAACTACATTGCAGTTCAGCAATGCCCTTTGACACTTGGGTTAATTGCTTGCCGCATTCGAAAATTTCATCCGACCGTTGTACTTGGATCTATAGGCCGCCAGCCCCCTTCGAGACCATTTGTTGCAAAATGTAAATGCCGTTACGGTCATTATACCACTCCCTGCGTTTCGGTACTGATTTAGAGTGCACACAATTTTTGGCGTATACAGAGCACCAATGTCATTCCCAGTGCACCAGCACCTGAATGCTGCAAGCTTGTTTACGTATGCACGTATGTCCACGGCTCTCCGTTCACTTAAACTACAACTATTAACTACAAAGCGCTTAATTTGAGAACATTGCGAGAACACGCATATATTTGCGCATATGATCAGCGAGGCCCATATGCGCGGCAAACTGCGACCGCAGTAGAAGATGCGTATATACATTTATACGATCTGTTATTGCAGCTTTTGGTAGAAAGCTAGCTCTCATATTTTGTACGCATCTTCATAATGCGTACAGTTTGCGTGTTCAATAAAATATTGTTGGCTGAAACTTTACGAGTACGAGCGCTCATTCAGACAGCTTAAGTTTTCTCACAATAATACAGATGTTCGCATAACGAAAATACGGAATTCTGTCTGTTTCGTTCAAAACAGTGTATAGCCGTACATATGATTACAGTGAAAATGTCCGTAAAGCTGAAAACGGAGAGCACTTTCCGTATATTAACGGCAGATTTTGCCGTATTTTTGAAATATGACATAGCTTCCGTATTTTTACCCTGCAGTTCTCCGTATAATGACGGAAATGCTCCGTATAATTACGGAAATTTTTTACAGTGTAGCCGCCTGGTTAGCTCGGATGGTAGAGCGGCTGTCCCGGAAAGGCGGTGGTCCCGGGTTCGAGTCCCGGACCAGGACGAATTTTTCTTGAACTATGAAGCTTTTCTTTCGACAAACCCGTATGGGTTTCCTTTGTAGCAATTGCTACGTACGGGTGGATGTCTGATTTTCCCTTTATTCATTACTTCTCTCCGCCTTGCGGGTTTCCGCAGAACCACTACGTCAGATTCCAAAGGACATATGCACTTTTTTTTCAGTTCAATTTTTTGCCCCTGTCGGACACGAAAATTCCTGACCAACTATAGGCTAACAGCTTCACTGTAAAGAAAAAATAAACAAAGAAATGAGGCTTATATACATTATATGCAACAGCAAATGTAATATCGTTCGTAATTACAGGTCCGGACAACTGAAGAGCTTGTAAATGATAAACAAGTGTTTATGTGGAGCACCATGCATGAGAATGACAGTAATGATATAAGGAAACATGTTACCAGGTGCACGCAGCGTTCGCTGAAAGAGGGAAGTGGGATGATACAGCAACGCCCATTGTTTTGAAGGGATGTGAACATGCTGGGACAGGCCAAATAATGAATCGGAATACGCTCTTTATACAGGCTCCCTAAAAGCGAGCCCTCCTTATTGAGTGACTGAATATTATTGGGCAGAAGTTATCTGCCCTGTACGTTCGCTCAGGAACTGGTGCCCCTGCGCAACAACCGCAGCTGTGTTGCAAAGGCATCATTCGGAACAGTCCTCACATTTATCGTTGTGTCTGCCTCGAGACTCCAAAGGGTTTTCATTCCTTATGTATTCGAAAGAAATGAATATTGGAGAACTTCGACTAGGGGATTCTAGAATCGAATCGAATACAAAATGAATAGCGGGGTCTATTGGATTCGTATTCGAAATTTTGAATATTCGCACACCCCTAAACAAAATAAGAAAATAAAGTAAAATAAGCAAAATAATTAATTATATAAATAATTAACTATTTGATCAATCAAATAATTAATTAATCACTATAAAAGTAATAAAGATAAAGACGCCGCAACGGAGAGTTCACCTGACGTCTGTTCATGCCGCTAACCGAACAATATATGCAGTTTGTAGTCCTCATCTCTTTGTGCAAGAGTCCACCGTGAGCTAAATGGACGGTAGGCCAAACACACAGCTCAGTTCAAGTTCAGTCCTCAATAAGGAGTATTAGTGCGTAACTTCACACATAACTGTAAATCGCTAATTATCGCAAACGCTGATATCACTCAGTATACACCAGTCTCTTAAGAATGTGGTTGGCTTTCACTCTAGATGACTTTGATTCGGCAGGAAGTGGCATCTAAGAATAAGTTTGTGTATAGCATATGCCGCTCCACTTCTCCTCACTGCTGTTGGGGCTATGAAATTGAGAACGTCTGCCACGTTCTACTTGAGTGCCCAAACTGCACCGTAGAAAGAACGTTAACGAAAACAATTCACCGACGAATACGATACTCTCTAATGTGAAACTTGAGCGCAGCTCTATACTTTTATTCATTTTGCGATACATTGGTTGGCGCGGACAATCTGTCCCGTGCGACACGTTGCAAACGGAGCGAAGTGTGGCACGATTGCCTCTCTAATTGGGAGATCGCGAGAGCCAGCGCGTGGCTGACGCGTGGGCGCGATTCATAGCAGCCATCGCAGACAGACCTCCGCTCAGGCAGCGCTTTGTTTCCATAGAGACGAAGCGCGCTACTCTGACAATATCTCGTAGCCATCGTTTCCGCAGAGCCCGTCTTGCGCGACCCTACGCTTTTCTTCTCACGCATTCGCCATACGCGCCTCCTCCGCTTTCCTCCTCGCGCTCTCTTCGCCGTCGCCATCTTCCATCTTTCGCTGCGCTCCACGTTCGCTCTTTCAGCCTTCGCTGTGCTCCTTCACTAGGATACGAGGACGCAGACGCTCTCCGCAGGAACGGGCGCCTAAGAGCTGCGCTCTAAAGAAAGGTGACTCGCGATCCCGGAACTGCGAAAGTGGATGTCTAGCGGAGCTGTTGAAAACCACCACTATACAACTGCTGAGGGGGGTATGCAGTGCTCTATTGCTTCAGAGTAATGGTAATTTAGACCAATGGCAGTAATGGGAGTAATGGTAATCTTGACAGCACGCCGCCGCCCATAGCGGTGCTGTAAAACATTGAAATCAGTTGCTACGCTGGTTCTTTTACATACGAAAAGCTAGGGACGTCACGCTCCACGTCGCAAGCTGCCGTCGTCGATGCAGCTTACGCAGCTGCAATCCTTCCCGGAACACGTTTGCGGGGAGCGCTACGTGCTTGGCATTGTTAGCAGGAGCGCCTTATCATCAATTATGTGGTTCGGGTGTTCGTTTTGTGCTTGTTCTTTATTGAAACGTATGCTGTTGTGTATGCTGTATGCATGATTCCAAAGAATATATGCGCTGTTCGATTCATTTTGTTGAATGCTTGAAGCCTCGGCCTTAGGGGGGTAAGAGCCACTGCTCCTGACCCAGCACTGCCGCCGGGATCGGCCCACATTTTTGCAAACGGACGTGGACACAAAAAAGCCGACCTAGAGGCTAACAGCTTCGCTGTAAAACACTAGTAGCATTGGACAAGCGTCATTTTACGATAGAATAATTACTTGAACCATGGTCGGCCTGGCCTCCCTTTCGATCCGCCGCCAATTAAAAGTGGCACCCAGTGCATGTTCGTTTCCCTTTCTCCCTATGCATTATTATTTCTGTCTGCACAGTTCTTCCTCTGTGTAATCCCTACGAAGAAAGGAGTGTCATGTTGACTCGTTATATAGAAGCTGGCGCTAGTGCTTCAAGGCGACAAACGCCACAAAGCCTTCTTTTTCTACTCTACGATCTTTGAGTGGACAGCTTTCCTGGCAAAAAAAAAAAGAAACACAGTATTGACTGTAAGTTCATGAAACGGCCGTCCTCGGTTATTGATAAATTCAGTTTTGCATTACGTCGCGTTTCAACCCACGCGAAAAGAATTAAATCTTCAGTATACACTCTAAAAACTAGGAAGGGCATTGCAGGAGTGAAGCTGCCGGTTCACTCTTCAAAGCGTCGTTTTACTCTCGCAAAATGTCGAGGAGAGTGAAATGCATTGTTCACTCTGTCACCAAGGGGAGAGTGAAATGTGCTTTTCACTCTCCCCTTCAGAGAGAGAGAGTGAAAAGACTCTTGCGACAATAGAAAAGAGAAACTCCTGCGGCAATAGAAAACAAAACGTAGCGTAATCTTCTGCTTCAACTGTAGGTGGCTGGCCCCGAACATGGCAATGTATCATTCATGCACGCTGAGCAAAGAACACATCGTTTTGCTTCTAAGAGAACAGGCCGCCGCAGTTCAAAGGAACGCGTAGTGAGCGCTCTACTTTTTCACTCGGAGTGGCTCCACCGCGCGCGCGCGCGCTCAAGATCGCGGAACAACACAGCACCGGAGAAAGAAGATTTGTCCAGCGAGCAAAGGCCAGCCGAGGGAGATCGTGTATCAGCCATCTCGCGTCGCCGCGAACACACGACAGTCGTTCGTCATGCCTTGGATATAACAACAAATCCTCCACGGTAAGTGAATTCTAACTTAGGTGCACATTCTCCGTATATGTCATGCTATCGCCAGGAAGTCGTCGCTGCGCTTAGCCGACGCGATTGACAAAGGACTAGGCGTACGCGCTGTCTCTCGATGTCAATCGAAAAAGCCAGTCGTCGCGATAACTGCATGTGATTTTATCACTTTGCCGTTGTCCGTAAGAGCTTTAAAAATCACAAACGCTGCCAGAACTATGGTATGTTCAATAAGACGCCAGGCGAGAGGACGCTTAAAATGGTTAGTTCACCAGCCCGTGATTCCGAGCCTATGCGGAGCGTGATTAGCGTGCGTTTTGTGTGTTTGAATTTATTCAGTTTGGCAGTCTACTGTGTACGGAACGCTGTTGAACTAAGGAATCACATAACAGAAGGCGTCATTTTGCTGGCAGCATGCTTTTTTTTTTATAAATAAACCGCGCGCTTGACGGTGTCTCGCGCAGGGGGAATCTGCGACCACTGAAGTTACGTGCAGCACCAGTGCTAGTTAGAAACTTTGCCGCAGCCATTCAGCCGCATGCTGCAAGAGGTCAGTTGGGCGCGTTATCTTGAACTTACTGAAAACGCATGAGGAATCCATGTTTTATGCTGAAAAAAGTATAAACCCCATATAAGCGATCTTGCGCGCGGCAGCTACAAGCGACGCGACGGAGATGGCTGTCGCGTTCGCTCGTCGCCTACAAGTCGTACTCCGTGCGAGCGACGATTTTGAGCGACGCCTCCCCGGTGTTGCCGGCATGAGGGCTGCAGTCATGCGTGACGCGTGCTTTAGTAATTTACGTTGATGTATTTTACTATAAAAAGTAGCATAAAATATTTCCGGAGGTCTTGCAGTACGTTCTTATCCTTGCACGTATAAAAATTGAATCATTTGCTCGTTCCGCGCGACAATCGGTAGTATTTGAGCGATGTATGTACATCCAGTTCCGGCTTCGCGCTATTGGCTAGTCGCTCATAGCACTTCTGGGCGACGAGCGACGATTTCTAGATTTCCAGAACCGATCCATCTGTTCAAGCGACGGCCCGTTTTGTCGCTCGAAGCCGTCGCTCGTCGCTGTCGCGCACTAAATCGCTCTCACAGTGTTTATCCCTAAGACTGAACTGTTTTTGCTCATGTTGAAATGGTGTGATTATAGGTCTGGTTTTGTCTCCTGTTGCGGTTTTCGTGCACGGTGCGAAACTGAAAGGATGCTTATGTCTACGAACTCGGTGAATTGTCGAGCAGCTAGTTACGCGTCGGCATCGAATATAACGGCTGCTGTGTGGAATTACAATTGCAGGGGCGCTTTGCATACGCTTATTGTTTTGGACATCCCTGTGCATTTGCTAATATGAGTTGGCGTGTCAGCGTTATGTCATATGAACAGCTAAATCAGCCTTCCTCTGGGGGTTACAAGCGTAATGTGTGCATTTTGCTATAGCATGGCAGATCAAGATGTGTTTATCGCTTGAATATTTTTAGTAGAGAAATAAAATATCAAAATAAAATGTTGCTTTAATTGCGTGTTACCAGTCTGTCGTACACAGAACAATAGGTTGGTGTAATAAACTAATAACTGCGGTTTAACTGCAACTTTTACATGCCTACAAGAATCTAAAATGCTAGATTTCAAACTGCAGCAGTAGTCGGGTCTGTCAAAAATGAACTCCACTGCGCACCTCATGCATGAAAATAAGTTCATGCCTTTTAGTAAGCTTAGATGCAGGCCGCAGTGAACTTGTTAGTATTGAAATGTGGGTAAGCTTGCCATAACAAGCCTTGTTGCCCTTTTTTATAGGCACATCCATATATCCATTGAGCTGAAGGACAATATTTTCATCCCTACTGAGCATCATGTTTGCAGCTATAATCCTCAAATTATGGCTTCAGCAGTGGCACAACCAGGGATGGTGCGGGGGAGGGGGGGCACACTGGGCACGTGCTTAGGATGTGTCACAAGTGGTGTTTGCGATACACCAGACTCATGACAGACCTATGACGTCTGAAAATGACGAATATTCTATTCATTAGCAGTGTATTCTAACATTCATGAAAAACAAGGATGAACTGTGGTTTATTTGTTTTTTTGCTTAAATCTAAAAATTGAAGTTAGTTTAGCAGTTTACTGTTGCAGTCATTTGGATGTTTTGCATGCATTTCACTAGGAAGACTAAGAGCTAAGACTTCTTTATTGCCATGGCCTTGACTGTCTTGATGTTGTTTTGCACCATGCCCTTGTGTTGACTTTTGCATACGATATTTTTCAGGCACCCGCTTTATATAACGCAAGAAGGCAGTTGCAAGGACACGAGGATGTGAAAGAGCCAGTGCAGCGGGACTTCACGTAGTGCGGAGGAGCCAATGCCGAAAAATCAAAATACATTGGCATGTTATTTGGACAAGAAAACTAGTATGTGGGTATATTGGGTGTACCATTTGACCAAATGTCAACAAAATCAAGATATAGTATGTTACACGAAGATGAAAATTCTCACGTGCTCCAGGCAGTCATCTTAACATTTTATATTTATGTAATGTCTCTGATTGGAAAGTCAAATCAAGTATGCTCTCTGGAGACAAACACATAGCAGCAAGTGTCATTGAAAAGTTAAAAATGTGTTTTAAGAAAGCTGATTAGTTCTGAGAAGTGACTGCTTTTTGTCTTGCCTCTCACCAGATATATCCATGTGATAAAAAAATAGTGGTACAATGAAATTGCATATTTGCTTAGCGACATGATACATACTTGCAATGAGCACGGTGCCTGTGTTTACTATAAAAAGCAACAGCCCATGCTTGGTTAGGTTAGGCCCACTACAACATTCAGGCATGGGTAATTGGCGCTTTTTTTATTTCTGTGTCTTGAGGTTTCTTGACGTGCGTATAGGTGCAGTGGCACGCAGTATGGCTAGTACAAAAAAGGGGGGGGGGGGGGGGCAGATATATGTAGCTCACTGTACACGACACAGGGCAAAGGAAATCCGTGTTCAGCAACTGTGTTAAATGCCATGTACATACGTAAATTTTACAACGCTACTCGTTCGAAGCGCGCACAGGTGCATTTCCAGGGTAGATAATTTAGTTCGTAATTTACACTAATTTTGCTCTAACCACGAGACATAATAATTTGAATATACTGCACGGAAAAACCTAGAGCGAATTAAATTGTGTCTCAGCTTCGTGTGTATACATATAGTCTTTCCTATGCATTAGGTTTTTTGCGTAATGCATTAACAGTTTACAGCCTATCTTATGATGTGTACTCTGTTTACATTACAGTTGTTTATTAGTTTACTCGTTTGTTTTGCGACTGATGAAATGCCGGCATATATATATTTTCAACATTTGACATAACCCTGTATGTTTTTCAGGGACAACCCAGAACGTGCATTTCTCAGCACCCAGTCAACTGCCAAAAGTGACTCAAACACAGGCCACCAGTAAGTGGACATCAGTTGCAATTTCACATTATGCAGTTGGCGGCTGCCTTGTACGGAGGCTTTTTTTTTTTTTAATGAGATGGTGATGTCGTTCTAATGTACATTTTGACCACAAAGGTGCGATCATGTCTCACAGAGGCATATATGGTTGCTATTCTCTGCGAGGGACGTGTTCTCGTGTTCGTGAAGCATTTGTGTTTGGCAGTCTTGTCGCCCAATGAGTCGGATATAAACACTAACTCGCCACTGCCGGCAAGTAGTTGCGAGAAACGCATTATGACGCTGTAAAGTTATTTCATTAATTCGAAGGAAAGTTTTGCAGCTGGAAAAAAGGTTGCTATTCCAGGTAAACATGTCTTTTTCTCACAGGTTATTTAGCCAAACTGTGGATGCATGAAATTCGTGACTTATGAATAGATTTTAATTTATTCTTTAGTAATGCTTCTAAAAGAGACTAGAAATAGCATGTGACTACCTCTGCAATCAGCAGACCATACATTTACAGTCATGGCAGTTCCATGCAGTCTCGCACTTTATATAACCTTTCCTTTCAGCAACATTGGAACTGGTGGCTGCGTTTTCAGAAGGAGAAGTGCACTTGACACTGTATATGTATGTGTGAATTCGGTTTTCTTTGTATGTGTCGGCTCACTGACAAACAGTGCAAAAATCTGTTGTACCATGAGCCTGACGACGCCTTCTGCTGCTAGAAATGCGGCACTTCGTATTTTATAGTACTGCATGACATTTAAATCAAAGCTACCACATAAAATGATCAAGAAAACTAACCGCTGTTATAGCTGTTTTCCTCAAAGAACGCTTGTCCTTTATGGGCTGTGTTAATCTGAGCTCTCCACCGATGTTTCAGTAGTATTATCCCTTAGTGAGTGAGAGATTGGGGGCAATTAATCGTGTTAGTGTTTAAGTGGTGTCCTAATTATGTGCATTTGTTCCAACAAAGTTGTCTAGATTACTTTATTGTGTAGTGTAAAGCTTATGAAACCATCAGCAACTACTGAGTTGCTAACACGCATATGGATTTGTCACTATACAGGTGGAACTCGGCTGTACCACTGCAGTGCTGCGGAAATTGCCTTCACCAGCGGCTTTGCAACAGCTGTTTCGCAGCATGTCGGTATGTTTTAATTTATAATTATGTTGGGATGGGCTAGTATTATGGACCACTGCTACTCTGTATTGTGACAGATCCATATGATAAGGGATGTAATGGGCACAGCAAAAACCTTTGAATTTTTTACTATGGTACATAAACAGGCTCTCCTTTTCGTCACTGGAGCAGGAGAGAAGGGCATGCAGGCACTCCTGAATGTACATATATTTCAAAACATGAGAGAGACATATACACACGCACACAGGGACGTGTGTGTGTGTATATGTAAGGCAGGGACGTTCCATCTTTCATCTTGAATTGAATTGTGCAGCGCAAAAATACAACACAGACCACAGAGAAGCACACATGTTAACAGGTTTGATACACACGTTAGTTCAACAGATTTGATACTTCAAGTGTGCTATTTTACACAAGGGGGAAGGGAAAGGGGAGAAAATCTGAAAAAAAAGTGGAGTGGAAAAAAAGGAATTGTGCCAAAAAGCATGAGAAGCATCGCGCAGCCAGGATCACCAGCAGGACATCTAAAAAGCACTCTGATAAAATTACATACAGGACAACCTTACGTATAGTTTGTTTCAATCAACTCAGATCGTATGCAGCCATTACTGCAATCAAGTTGTTTCCTTATGTCATATGAGGGAATGATGTGGGCGCAAAAAACTGTTTAGAGCTGAAGGATTATGTTGCATTCTAGCCTCATTGCCTGCTTTTTTATCATATTGTTATCAGCTGCTTATGTTAGGGACAAAAAGTAAGAGTACGAACTGTTTCCCGATTCGCCATTCCACACAACATGTCTTTGTGACTATATGTACATGCAGATGATCCATAGTTGAAAAATATTCAGTACAGTAGAATCTCATTACAAGATGCACTTGGTTGTAAGAGACATCTGAAAATGGTTTGGTTGGTTTTCCGATGTTTGCCACGTTAACAATACTGTATACAAGAGACACCTTTGTTACTAAGGATGACTTTTTAAGTATTCCTTACCGAAGGGACACAACCCAGACACATTCACTTTGTGCACCTTGTGTGCTCCGAATGGCGTAAAGATCACGCAATCCTTACACAAGTCAATCGCGCATGTCTCTTTTAGCATGAACCAGAAAAGGAGGGCAACGATGACAGTGCAGGGCAGAAAGTGTCGGCAGTTGAAGCTGACGAGCGTCTAAGAGCACCTCAGAGGTACTGCGAGCAACAAGGCTTGCAAAGTGAAGTGTTTAAATTCCAGAAGTTGGGAAGGAAGCTAACACAATCTACAGTCACTAAAAAGCTGTGAATGTCTTCTTTAAAGGGCCCCTAAACCACCGAGGTTGAAATTTAGTTGCGGTGTTGCAGTTCTACACAATAAGGCAATGAACAGGTAGCCACGAGAATTTTTTCGAAACGGTACAGTAATAGTGGAGCTACGTGTGTTTGATTATCGAAAAGTAGTCCCCACTCATTTTACTCTTTCATCTGGTACACGCCATATGGACAGTATCATCTTTTCCTTGCCTAGTACACCTCCAAATGTTACGGGACAGGCCAACACCAACGAGCTCTGTTGTTGCCGCGCTGGCCCGTCGTCCTGCGAGGGGTGGCGCTAACACAACGGAACTGTATGGTGACTCGTGTTGAAGAGCCTCATAGGGAGACCCTTCTGTTGGCGTTTCTGTTCTTTGCCCCCATTGGCTGCCCACAATGGCATCGCGCGCAACGCGACGAGGAAGAAGGAGTGTGTGTATTTGCTTGCAGGCCTTGCCGGCAGTCGTACACTTTCGTTCGACCAATCGACAGCACCGGAAACTGGTGACATCATCAGAGACAGCCTGGTGACGTCAGGACAAACTGGGGGGTGCAGGATAGGTCCAGAGAGGCGCACGGGGTCATTTTCTTCATATTGTGGTGCTCCGGCAGTGCTACGCACTCTGGCTTTTGGCTTCGTCGATCGTGACGGCATTCTGATTTCGATACGCGTGTTTACTTGAAATGTTCAAAAAATGTCGAGAAGTGGTTTAGGGGCCCTTTAAGCCACCCTGAGCATTTATTCCTTCAGATATATCAAAACATAGTTTAGTGATGATGCATAATAAAGTGATCTAGTCTGGCTCCTCAGTGTCTCAAAATTTTTGGTTTCGAGAGACATGTTTCCCGTGCCTCTTGAATATCTTCTGATGAGGCTTTACTGTAATATACACAAACAATTGTGTAACTCCTCCTGCAAGTATTATTCATTAAGCCCGGTCACTTATGTGCAAAGCTTGTGGTTAAGTCCTGATGTCCGTACTTTTTAGAGCTATGTTTATTAATTCATGCTGTTCTTATTGGTTCTTCGATGCAGGAGACAATGCCTACGAAATTATTGGCCCTGATCATGAGAGCCCTCAAGGGGCAAACAACATCTCTGTTGCAGAAGTGAGCCCGATCCCACTTGGAAGTTACCATGACAGATGACACGGCAGCAATAGATACAGAGACTGCCATGTCTGCTGCAGCTGCAACAGTGTACGAGGCAAGCAGCAGCGCGTCAGCATCAGCAGCAGTGTCAGAAGGAACCACACCAGGCCTGGTAGAGCAACATGTGTGCTATCACTGACTTTTTTGTAGTGGATACAACTCATTTGCTCAACATACAAAAGCTTTTCACCACGACTGTGAGCCAGTGTTATTGTGCAGCAAGTGCAAGACTAAGTTAGGTGTTATAACACAGTACAAGCATCACTTTAATATATGCAAATGCAAACATATTACAGTTGTTGCCTCCCCAGCCAGCCCACATAGTGACAACAATGTGGAACACATGGTGGGACACACCTCTCCCCCATTACAAGATAGTAGAGACTGTCAGTGTTGTTGCTAGATTGACTGGTCTTTGTAGGCAACTAGAAGGACAACACAGGTGTCATAAGATTGTTGTTGATGTTGTTGTTGAAGAGGTAAAAAAGAAGTTTGATGCAGCTGAAGTGCCAACTGATATTGAGCAAATCAAAAGCAACCACCTGAGAAAGCAACACTATCGAAATTTGGGTATCTATGTGCCGCCAACTCTGGTAAGAATGGCATAGGACAGAAGTGTGATGAAAATCACACAGACACTGCTGTTGCATCACTGGCCACAGTGAGCAGCGACTTGTAGGGCAAGAGAGTCAACTGAAACTAACATTATGATATAGTGTCATGCTCCCATGTGACCACTTTTCAAGTTATTTTGCAAGATACAGCTCAACCTCCAGAAACGAGACTGCAACTTGTCTGTAAAAAAGCTTTCACAAAAAATTATTCATAACACTATTAACATAGCAGTATATTTTTTTTGTGTTGGTTCGAGGTTCCCGGCTGTCCATTAATGCAAAAATTGAGGAAAAAAAGAACATGTGTCGTACTTACACCTTTTTAACAAGTACGAGGGGGACAGAACTGTTCTAGTCATGCATCTTCATCACACTATCAAGTTTTTAAATGCCTTTTATAATTATTATTACCAGTTATATCTGAGTGCATTGTATGCATGTAGCTGGTGTAAAATAAGGTCAGTTGGATCAGATGCCTTATCTGCAAGCGAGTCCTATATTCAAGAAATTTGAATTAAAATAGTTACGTTAGAGACGCAGTCTTTCAGCACTTTATTGCCTGTGGTTTAAACATTGCTCAATACTTTTGTGGGTGGCGATTTCAACCGGCACAGCACTGCGCTTTGCCACAGTCACATTTGTCTTCAAAGCGGTGTTTACCATTTGTGTTGATCTGTTTGTGTATGCATAGAGCAAGTTTTTAATTTATATTTTTCTGCATTCTTGTGCTTGCACTAAGCTTGTATAAGGCAGTTACAAAATGTGCGTCACTATAACGAACTGTTCTGTTGAGCTTACACTTGCAAATAATCGTGTTCAGATGGCCGCACTTCTATGCGGGTGCACCGCTAGCTTTGTGTATGTTCTCATGTTTGTATAAAGCTTATATAAGCTAGTTAGAAGATGTATGTCACTAAGCATTGTGATATTCTTTAAAGGACTGCTTGGTTGGTTTTACACTTGTGAATTAGTATTGAGGCGGTGGTATTCCCATGTATGCCCACTGCTAGCTTTCTGTGTCCTCACGTGTTTGTATTAAGTTTCTACAAGGGAGTTAGTTACAGCATGTACGTCTCTAAGCGCTGTGATATTTTTTAATGAACTGCTTTGTTGGTTTTACACCTGTGAGTAATAGTACTCGGGTGGCACTAGTCATGTGTAGGTACACAGGGACCATTTGTATACATTATGCTCATGTAAAGCAGTTACAAAGTGTATGTCACTAATTACTGTGATATTTGTTGAATTGCTGTGATGGTTTTACACATGTGAATAATAGTGGTCAGGACACAGTACTTGCGGTGTATAGTTGAATTTATACACTGCCAAGACATGGGCTGTATACGTACCAAAAGAAATGTATGTCATTATATTGTTGTGATTATTACTGTTTGGATTTTATTAAACTGTAATAAAATTGTTTCTTGTATCTATTGAGGTATGGCAATTTGTCATGCAACCAAACTGAGGACCTGAACTTGTGCATACAAATAAACAGCTAATTTAAGAGTATACTGCTCATATTCTGCTAAACCAGTTTAACAAATCTTGTACTACAATGCTGGAAAAATGACAGAGCTGACTCGGATGTACAGAAAAAGTTCTGCACTGGCTGAAGGACTTCCCCACACTGGAGTTCGTAATGTTGCGTTTATTGGAGTAGAACAGAAAGTGCACTTCTATTAAAAATGCGACAGTCGGTGCAGAAACGTAAGGCAGACGAGCGGATGTGGCACATTCTTTTCAGGGCCCTCCATGCCTACTACTGCATTTCTAGTCTTCCTGTGCTCTGCGTATAAGCCCCTGTTCAGCCAAGGTTTTTACTCCATGACAGTTGTTCTACAGGGTTCGTAGCAATATTGAAGAAAAAAATTCAATGGTTTTCAAGGACTTTCGAGGCCCCGACACAGTAACTTCAAGGACCTCGTGCAATGTGTGTAGTAGTTTGGACAGGCAATAACTTGTTCAAGAACACCGTTAACTTTAATGCAAACAAAAGAAAGCAAAACAAATCGCATTTCAGTGATTTCAAACATTTGAAAGACTGCTAATTTGCCTTTCACCGCCCACCACTAAACGCACACAAGGAAGCATTTCAAGAAAGCGCTCAGTTTTTCTGCAATAGCACAATTAACTACTTGGACCTGCAACATTTGCAGTTTTTGAATACTGTTTGGTTTGACAGTGTATGTGATGTCATCTGTTGCCTCAGCTTTTTTCACCATCATATAAGCAATAGTCATTTTTAATTTCTTTTTATTGTGTCTGTCGCTCTCAATTTACTCTTCACGGCTTCTCTTCGAATGCCTCAACTGTTGGGCTTCCTGCTTCTGCTCCTCCAAGCACATTTGTCGCCGGTTCCATGTGCATAAAACTGGTATCTGCAGCTCCTTTGTAATTTCAACTTTAAGGATGTCGCTTTCCTTCTATTACCTCCAGAGACAATTTTCTGTGACATGCGAAAGAGTGTCACAGAAGGGAAAAAAAGCGCTTGGCAATGTCTGCTAAGTCTAGCCAAGTGTACAAGTTTAAGGACTTTCCAGTACTTCTAAAAATTCAAGGGTTTTCAATGCCTTGAAAATGGCATTTTAGAAATAAAGGATTTTCAAGGATCGCTACAAACCCTGGATTCTGGCACCTAAATAATTTTACAAGCTTATTTTGGCATGGAGTTAGGAAATTCATGCTTTCTAGCTAACGCTGCACTATCTCTGTACAGTGAAGCCACGAGAGCGCAACTATTTTGGAGTAAAGAAAAATACTGAAAGCTTTTAATACCACTCTTCTTTTTTTCTATGGAGCTTCGTATTGCCTAGTTAAGTTTACGAATGTGCCTGGTTTTGGCGGGCGTTTCTTCGACATTTTCTGGAAGAAGCAGATGTCTAGACCCCGTATTCAGAAATGTATCTTAATACAAAGCTCATGCTTGACTTGATATAAACGACGCCTGGTGCGAACGTCCCCCAAGACGCTCACTGCCTTTCTT
Organism: Dermacentor andersoni; assembly: GCF_023375885.2. Lineage (NCBI taxonomy): Eukaryota > Metazoa > Arthropoda > Arachnida > Ixodida > Ixodidae > Dermacentor > Dermacentor andersoni. The sequence continues at coordinate 78,307,971 of NC_092814.1, forward strand.
TTGGTGCGTTCACGACTTGCGTCGTTTAGATCAAGTCAAGCATGGGCTTCAAGTTATGATGCATTTCTGCATATGGGGGTAAGCGTGCACAATTCCGGGCAACGCACTGTACCATTGACACTGAGAGAAAACGGGGAAAACAGAGTTAATCACTTATGCTCCTAAACTTTCGCGTACCTGTGGTGTGCGTGTATCGTGGAAGAAGAAACAGCGCAAACACAAGGACGAAAAAAAGCATCAACCACACCAGCGCTTCGTGGTGTGGCATGTTTTTGCGTCGTCCTTGTGTTGCGCTGTTTCTTCTAAAATGCTCAACCAATTAGCCGGCAAGTCCATCCTGTGCATATATAAATTGAACACACGCATGAGTGTAGATGGTCTTCGAAGCTTTTAGAACGAGCACTGCCACGGGATACGAGCAGTGCACGCGTAACAAGTGGACACATTAGTCATTTAAACATGCGTGCCAATGCATTTGACGCGGCTATCGACATAAGCAGTCTCCAAATGCTGGAATGCATGCGCTTCAAAACGCTAACGATCCGCTGCTAATGCAGGACAACAGCTCACAGCGGACTGAACCAAACTCTAAACTAATGCACTTGAAAAGAACGCCTACACGGCAGCGTGAGGCACGTCGAAATACCTGGTACTGGCGTCGCAGTTGCTCACCAGTATACGCGCGGAGTAAATTCACATACGTGGATGGTTGGCGCAATACTTTGTATCCGCGTATATTGGAGAACATGGACTGGAGAAGCACTCGATCATGAGCTGAACGGCACATTTGTTATTTTCCTGCGGTGACGACAAGCCGTGAATAGTTCTCACGTTGTCGTCTACGTTGTCTTCCTTCGTTAGTCGTGGCAAGGAATGGAAATGATGCAAACGCACACGTATTCCAGTACACAACAGCACAGCACACTGCAGAGAAACCCCACCCACCACAGCCGATTCATCAAATACGTTTGGTATATATATAACCTCTAAAAGAACACGTCTGGGCGTGGCGGCGCTGTGGTGTAATGGTTATGATGTGTGTTTTGAATTGTACAAATGCGAGTGTACGCGGGTTCGAATTCACATGATGTATAGAGCATTGCGATTCTTGATAAGTATGTGATTCCCTTGTCAATTGTATTCTAATTAGAATGTGTGACTCCTGATTGTGAAATTTGCGAAGATATTTGCAGATTAAGTGTTAATTCGCTTTTTTTTCTCCTCAGTGGCGTTCGTGACGCATACGCATAGGCCGCTTCAGAGCAGTCACGCCTCACGGTAGGCAGCAAATAGCCAGGAAAAAATGACTGCATAACTTTGCTCACGCCTATTCTGAAGGCCGCTTGGAATCGGGCCAGTGTCTCTGAGGAGCCGCCTAGGGAACAGTATACCAGCGGCCCTAAGTTGATCTGATTTCCTGCCTGCATGCGTGACCAGGACTTGGCTAAGAGGGTATTGGGAAGAGCACTAGCACTCTGTTCTGAAGGAGTACAAGCACTCTGTTTGGGGGAGTAGAAGTACTCGGTCTGGCGGTGTACTATTAACCCTGCGGGGAGAGTATTAGCACTCTGCGGAAGAGTACTAGCACTCCCTGTGGGAAGAGTATTATCACTCTGCGGAAGAGTACTAGCAATCCCTTGCGGTGGAGTAACAAAACTCTGTCAGGAGGAGTTGACCTACTCTCTCTCAAAGAGGGTCGATCTACTCTCGAAAAGAGAGTGAAATATGGGACAAGCAGCTACTCCCTCAAAGAGAGTGCCCGGCACTCCCTTAGTTTTTAGAGTGTAGAGGCAAGTCTGCTGCACCTTGCCAGTCGCAGGAGTGCTATAATTTAAATCCAGATGTACGTCGTTGCCGTGTTGCACAATAGCCAGCTTTCCCAACATCCAAACGATAGATTGTTTCGCGTAGAACGTCCACCCATATTCTTTTGCTAACCACACGTGCGGCGGGCAGCGCCTGTCCGTCAGCAGGCGCCGGTCTCTCCGGTTTTCTCCTCTTTGGTGACGAACTTCTTTCTTTCTCATTTTGTTCTTCGGTCAGATCGTGGGAGTCATTCGAGTGAGAAGGCAAAGAGCCGAGGCCGCACACCTTCCAGTCGAGACCGGGAAGAGGTCAAGGCACCGGACAAGGCCGAGACCCACGAGACCGCCACCGAGAGGGAACATTCCGAAGCCATCAGGCAGCAACAGGCACGCCTCCTCGCGGTTGCGAACCAGGCTGACAAGCAGCGGGCCCAAACATCCGATGAACAGTCCGCGCTGGAACAAGCGGCGCCCGGTGCCTGCACAGAGTCGCAGCCCAAATGGGATCCGACGAAGCCTTGGCGCTGCCAGCACTGTACCTTCATCAACGAGGCCGGTTCGCGCATTTGTCTCATCTGCTGCAAGACAACGTTTCGCGAAGAGTCTCCGGCTCCTGTTTCTGACGACGAGGAGCGTCAGAAGAAGAGAGCAGGATTCCAGGACACGCTGGCGGACAAGGAGATCGAGGTGTCTACCGCCAAGAGCGACGCCGATCCTCCGAGCAGCGAGTTAGCCCCTGCTGAGCCCAAGCCCGAGGCCAAGCTGTGTCCCGACACCGACAACGACAACCAGGTGAACTTCACGGACGAGTTTATTAAGGAGCAGCAAGAGGTGGAGAAGGTGAGCGGGACGTGTCGTGGACCGCAGCTGTCGCAAAGGAGTATGCTCGATAATCCTCTTTATTTGTACTAGCAGTCGCAGCAAAGCAGCATTAGTAACAGCAGCGGCAATAATAGTAGTAGTAGTAGTAGTAGTACTAGTAGTAGTAGCAGTAGTAGTAGTATTGGTAGTATTAGTATTAGTAGTAGTAATACTACTACTAGTAGTAGTAGTAGTACTACCACTACTAGTAGTAGTAATAATAGTAGAAGTAGCAGTAGTAGTGGTAGTAGTCACGCTCGGTCGCCGCGGGATGGATTTTCTTAGTTGAGCCAGGAGTTGCAGAAATAGATTGGCAGTTAAAGGGCCGGTGGTCAATTTCGGAAGGCTGTATAGGCCTTCAAAAATCAATGGCAACATTTGAGATTCTTTACAAAATGCGGATATATTGTTCATCCGCTACAGGTGCACTAAAGACAACTGTTCAACAGTATATTTAGCGCAAGAAACCGCTGAACATTTCTGCCTAAAGCTTTGCACATATATGCGTGAAATCTTGCACGCTTGGAATAACATGTTGAGTGTGCCTCTATAGGCTCAAACGTATGAATTTGTGAGCGTTAATTGTAAGCGGTGGTTCGGTCAACGCCGACGCGCGCGCGACAGCTGTGGTTCGCCGCGTCGCGTCTAGACAGTGAGTGAGAAGGGTACAGGAGCAATGCACCCCGATTGAGTTACACAGAAATCAGAAACGCCTCTGTGCTGGGAAAACGCTGGGAGGATCTTACCATGAGCGTGCCAGGTGCGGCAGCCTCCTCTTTTAGAACTTAACTGCGCTAGGGTTTCTTTAGTTGTAACTCTACAAAGCTCGCACATGCTTGCCGCGTTATTTGGCCTCTGTTAACTGGCACGTATGTAGGGCACTCCTTTAATGTTGTCATTGTTACTCAACGTACATCTGGTTATGTCGCAATAGAAGAGCCCTCTAGAAAAAATAAGCTGTGCTTCGCACTCAGGTTTTCTTCAGTCGTCATTAAGAGCCACCAGAGAACGACACCGCTCTGTCGACTAGTTCCAGAATACGTCCTGCCAGCGAAATAGCTGGGCAGACATCTTGTTGCGGACCTTGAGTTTAACAGGAGTCCGACTTGTTTTTTTTTTTTTTAGGCCAATTATGCCCCGGCATCTTTTTTTCTACCAATTAGTTGTGCCGGAAGGCCTGAGGCGCTCCACTAAACATGCGCGCCTCTAATATATCGGTGGAAATAAGTTTTCTGATGTACTGCAAGAATGAACAAGTCAGGATGATCGGAACGTGCTATATTTTTTCCATATTTCATTTAAAGCATGAGAGGATTAACACACAGCAACATACAGTTAGCTTACATAGCCTCGGCGCCAAATGGGTGCGCGTGGTGCCGTTTGTCACTACATAGGACACTAAGTGGCCCTAATGCACTACAAAAAATAAATGAGAAGGCTCAGGTCACCTCTTGCCGCTCGCTCGCATGCGTACTTGCCAAGTTAAGAAATACACTTTTAGAGAGCATTCAGAAGACTGCGGCTAACTCACAGTGGTGGCATAGTGGCTATGGCGTTCCGCATCTGGCCATTCGGTCGCGGGTTCGATTCCTAGCTGTGGTGGTCGGATGACAATTGAGTCGGTAAGTAAGGACACTCGCGCACATTACTAAGGAAGCAGGCTAATGAAGCCTATATGGGGTCAAAATTCAGCCAGAGATCTATAATACGGCGTAATTCAAAGCCCGTGTGTTGCTTCTGGACGTTAAGCCCGTGATTTCTAAAGACTGGGCTTACCTTTTCAAAAAAATGTTTATAGATGCTCATTGCTTTCAAAACACTTGCAGATTACAATCACTCACGCTCTTCACCTGTGTTGTACAAATGAGCCGGAAGGTTTGAAATGTGTGGTCAACTGGTCGAAGTAACGGATGAATAAATATCGGTCCTCGATGACGTGGTAAGTTTTTATTTTGATAGCTGCTAAGTGCTGGTTGTTCGCAATTTGACTGAATTTAGGTTACCAGAAAGGAAGTGTTAAGGGGGGGGGGGGGGGCAGAAGCCGTGGATTTGTGGTGGGTGCGAGTTGAGTAACGTAATTTCGCTACTGACTTTCCAGTTTGACGCGTTCCGTGTTAATACAAAGAAAATCTTGAACAGGAACGGCCGCACTTGTCCACAGAGAAAGAACATCTGGCATCTTGATCTTACTATCGACACCGTACTGACGTTTTGTTTATTTTCTCAAACGACACGCAGGAAATTCGCCGGCGCCTCGAAATCCAGATGCGAATAGACGAAGAAAACCGTCGTATAGAGAGCGCCGGTGTGGTGCACGAAAGGCCAACCGTGCAGCATTTCCAAGGAGATGCCGCAGAGACGGAAAGCTCCAGCATGACGCCACAGCAAGCCATGGCACTCGGCGCCGAAGCAGGGTCGTCGCCTTCCGCCAACGTAAATGCGATCGCCACAGGGGTGCAAGCAGCTTCTAGTTACCAATCAAACGTCCAACAGTGCCACTCATCGAGCCAGACCATGTCAATGGGCAGCGAGCACAGTCCGGCCACGAGTGACTCTTTGCCGCCGGACACGACATCGGGAGTGACTATGCAGAGTGTGAGACCCAAAGTTTTGTATAAGGCGTCGGTAGCTACAGACACTGAGGACTTCACGGATCCTTCAACGTCGTCGCCGCTGTCGGATGCCCAGCAGGACAGGCAGGAGCGCCGCCGGATCTTTGCCGAGGCGAAGGCGCAGTCCCTGGACCATTCCCGGCCAGCATTCCTGCAACCAAAGGGCGCACAAGCGGCCCCCAGGGGCACGCGCATCGGTAACCTGATCAGGTGCGCAGTGTAGGCGCTTTAGGCTGCCGTCCTGATTTTGCGTATATTGAACTAATTTTGCACTGAACCATTAACAACTGCTTACCTGCTCAGTTTTTTCGCTTCCGGAAAGCTAAGTGCTTCTGCACTAACTGCGCTACGCAAGGCAAAATTTAATGCTGTAATAACCGCAAACTTTTCGCATCAATTGTCCAATATATCATCTTAAGATCTGTCTTCATAAGAGGATGAGTCGTTCATAGTACAGCAGTTCATAGTAGACGAACTTCCCGTAAACAGCTACAGCAACAGTGTCACGAGTTCTGAATGTTACGAGTACATAGTAAACTGTATGCATGTATTTTTTTCGCTTAACACAGGGAAGAATAAACACTGGTCCCCTAAGACCAAGTTTTATCAAAAGCACAAGGAACAGATGAGTGGCGAACGAAATGTAAATAGCGGCATCCCCGATATTATGGCACTTTAGAAGCGGGACAAAAGAGAGAACGTACAGTACGGGTTCACTGCAATATTAGGGCCGAGCACTGGCCTGCTGCTGAAACTGCGCTCGCACGCCTCGTGCAAGGACCCTCTCGAAGACGTCTCTGCAAAACACGGAACCAGAGGGCCGCCTGTACCGCAGCCACAGTCGGTCCTCCCTGCACAGCGATATGTCGGACGCGTCGCCGGTGCGCAGGGGCATCGCGAGGCACGGCTCGCTGGCGGAGTTCGACCGCCCGTTTGGCCTGGAGAGCAACAGGAAGGACGACGACGCGTCCTCACTCGTCGGCGCCACATCCAGTAGCTACATCTCGGAGGTACGTGCTCGGCCGGTTTTCCTTTGGCGTGCGTGAGTTCACACTGTCGTTACCGGTATTCGTTTTGAGAAGCTCGACTTAATCTGTAGTTCTGTTTGAATTTAGGAACTGGCTAGAGAAAAAAAAAGAAAGCAACTAACAGCACCAGGTCTTCGTTTTGCTGAAATGTCTACAAAGGATCACCATCGTTACTGGCAGCCAGGCCACAAGCCAACAGGATCGACGCTCTGCAGACATTGCGCAGCTTGATGCGCTGGTGCATGGAAAGAGAAAACTTTAACTACGTATATGTATATACGCAGCTTGACAAGTAGAGTAGTGCAGCACCTGAATGAAGGAGCTCGCGTTGCGTTATTCGGTGCTATACGAATGAAACTTACTGTTGAATGTCCAGAAGCGGCTATTGGCCACGAAGGCTTGGGCTAACTACTGCATGCGTGTAAGCACATTGCGGCGCTTCATCACTACTGGATTTAATCTTTTGGAAGAGAATACTCCAACTGTGCCCAGCTTGTGCTTGTCAGCAGAAACAGAAGCGGCATAAGCAGCGCACCAAATGAAAAGCAGAGGCTGCGCCTTTTGTCTGTTCAAATGAGTTAGTGCTTCAACGAGCAATATTGTTTTTCTGTCTCGTGGTCACTCTTTTTTTGACGAATTTGAAATAATCTGAGATTGAGCACACAGATATGAATATTCCGGAATAGTGCCTTCTTTAAATTGCTCCCATAAGAGTTGCGTCAAGTTTTAAACAAAGGAGCCGCAGATATGCGATAGCAATGCCGCCAGAACCAATTTAATAGCATCAGTATTATTGCGAATGAGTTGTGCATGTCACGGAAATATGTCCGATTGTTTCCGATGCAGAAATGATGGTTTACTGCGGCGTTTCCTTGCGATGATATCGGAATGTCTTTCTAAAATAATAGCTCGATTCCCCACTTCATCTGAAGGTGCTAGCGACGGAAACTTTCTAGTATGAGCATTCTACGGCATGATGTGTATATATGGTGTCCCACGTAAGTTGAGCCAAACTTTAAAAATACAGAAATGCCACGTTGCTGTACGGAATCAAGGTGATGTTGTTTCCCATGAGAGAAGCCCGGGAATACGCGCAATGTGCCTCGAGCGGCCAGTCTCGCGGCAATTTTTCGTGTAATAGCGGGCTTCTCTCATGCTTGGAAAAGCACTTTTACGTAGCCCATATTGAGCCTAAGAAAACTGTGTCGGAAATTTTTCATGTTGCTCTACAATTTTCTCATTGACACTTTTCATCTAATTATAACATTTGAGAAGACGATGAATAATTAAGAATAATTAGGTAATTAGGCGGTAAGCAAAAAAAAATAATTTGAGTATCACCAAGCGATGGCAAACAACATTGCCTTGGTTTTGTCCAGCTGCGTGGCATTTGCATATTTTAAATGTTTGCCTCAAGTTACGTGGGACACTCGGTATGTGACGTGTGCTGCTGTTGATGACATCCGTACGCAGGGCAGGAAGCAGGACTACTACCTTAGCCTGGAGGAGCTGGTGCAGCAACGCAAGCAGGAGCAGATGCGCACGCAGGGACTCGAGCTGGTCCGCCTCATTCGGGTACGTCAACGCAAAGAGAAGGACCGTTCAGAATGTCCGAAGAGCGCTTTCGGCAACGTTTGGCAGCGCTTCACAACAGAACGTCTAACGTTCGATTTATTCAACTTGCTGTTTTTCTTCTTGACTCAACATTTTTCTCGCTTCGGCGTCAAACAGATCAGGCCTCAAAACTGTAAGATGTGTCCTTGATTTGCTGTATTTATTTCAGTGAATAAATAAGCACAAACAAAATGTTCCCAAGAAAACGGATACTTAAATTGATCAATAGTGATACGAACAAGGGAAGCGTCAGGCTGGAGCCAACGTTACGACGAGGGCAGTTGCCTCATCAAGTCCGCTCGTCGAAAGGTTGGCTCCACCATGTCGTATCGCTTGTCCATCCTCTGTTGATCGGTTTAATAAAGTATACTTCTAGCAAAGTTGTAGGGTCATTTACCCAGAAGAGCGACTATCTTCATCAGATTGCTTTTCGAATGAAACAGAGAATAAAAAATAGAAAATGTCTAACACGACAACGTCCAGGCGAATCTCTTATAGCAATTCTTGTAGAATGGCATTTAGCCAGTGCAGCTGTCATCTTCAATGCTTTGCAAGCGGACTAGCGAAGGAAGAGAGCGGTTTTGCGAAAGCTCGTCTTATCAACAATGATTATAGAGTGAAAGTTTTAAAACTTACATCATTAGTGAAAGACTATAACGTAAATTAATAAAATTTCTCAAAAGAATTAAAGAACTGTTGTGGAGCAGGCAGTACACGGAATGTATTTTCGTTTCCTTTTCAACTTTAATGCTTGTCGCCGGCTCTGATATCATTTGTTCAATAGAATAGCTTGCATTCACCTTGAGTGGTATGGAGAGTGTCTTAAGTCACTCAACGACTATTAAGAAAAGCAAGTTTCACTACTTGTTATCTATAGCGTGTTCGCAGCGAGTTTCCACGGTCATCGAGCGAGATGTGTCCATGTTTACCTGTGTGCGCTTGACACTGTGCTTGTTACTTTAATTAGTAGGCGAATGTTTACAAGTTTATACGGCCGATAAATCTACCATCCTTACTTCGTATAGCTATATACTAATTTGCTATCACAATCGATGCTTCGTCTTTCGGGTGGAACTGCGACTTTTTTTTTTCTATTTATCCATCCGGGTCGTTGATTACGCTAGAATCAACCCTAACTACATTATAAATCACGCAATTCTTGCATGTCTTGAGGTGTTTCAAAAAAGTTTCCTTTTGTGTCTGTTCCGCCCAGGAAGCTGAACAGCGCGGCTTCACAGCCGATGACCTGCAGGTGGCAATGAACCACTGCGGCAATGACAATCCCATCAACTGGTTGCGGGACAACTGGCAGAACATGACGGAGACTGTCGTGACGCTTGCCACAAACTACGGCCACGACCGGCGAGAAAATACCATCGGCATTGTGTCCGTCAGCGAGGCCCAGAACGCACTGCGTCGCCAGAAGGGCAACATCTGGGCTGCCGTCACCGAGTGCGTCGAGAACCGCCAGAGAATGGTATAATGCGCCATTTGCACTCTTCTCCCTTTGCCTTTCGCTATCTTGGCGTCTGGTGCCCTGCTAGTCTCTGCACCAAGACACAAGTTTCGCCTATCCGAATAACTGCAGTCGTTTACTTCAGAGATGATGGCTAACGTCATCATCATCATCATCATCAGCCTAGTTACGCCCACTGCAGGGCAAAGGCCTCTCCCATACTTCTCCAACTACCCCGGTCATGTACTAATTGTGGCCATGTATTTGCAAACGTCTTAATGTCATCCGCCCACCTAACTTTCTGCCGCCCCCTACTACGCTTCCCTTCCCTTGGAATCCAGTCCGTAACCCTTAATGACCATCGGTTATCTTCCCTCCTCATTACATGTTTGGCCCATGCCCATTTCTTTTTCTTGATTTCAACTAAGATGTCATTTACCCGCGTTTGTTCCCTCACCCAATCTGCTCTTTTCTTATCCCTTAACGTTACACCTATCATTCTTCTTTCCATAGCTCGTTGCGTCGTCCTCAATTTCAGCAGAACCCTTTTCGTAAGCCTCCAGGTTTCTGCCCCGTAGGTGAGTACTGGTGAGACACAGCTGTTATACACTTTCCTCTTGAGGGATAGTGGCAACCTGCTGTTCATGATTTGAGAATGCCTGCCAAATGCACCCCAGCCCATTCTTATTCTTCTGGTTATTTCAGTCTCATGATCCGGATCCGTGGTCACTACCTGCCCCAAGTAGATGTATTCCCTTACCACTTCCAGTGCCTCGCTACCTATCGTAAACTGCTGTTCTCTTCCGAGACTGTTAAACATTACTTTAGTTTTCTGTAGATTAATTTTCAGACCCACCCTTCTGCTTTGCCTCCCCAGGTCAGTGAGCATGCATTGCAATTGGTCTCCTGAGTTACTAAGCAAGGCAATATCATCAGCGAATCGCAAGTTGCTAAGGTATTCTCCATCAACCTTTATCCCCAATTCTTCCCACTCCAGGTCTCTGAATACCTCCTGTAAACATGCTGTGAATAGCATTGGACATATCGTATCTCCCTGTCTGACGCCTTTCTTTATTGTGATTTTGTTGCTTTCTTTGTGGAGGATTACGGTGGCTGTGGAACCGCTATAGATATCTTCCAGTATCTTTACATAGGGCTCATCTACACCCTGATTCCGTAGTGCCTTCATGACTGCTGAGGTTTCGACTGAATCAAATGCTTTTTCGTAATGAATGAAGGCTATATATAAGGGTTGGTTATATTCCGCACATTTCTCTATCAACTGATTGATAGTGTCAATATGGTCTATTGTTGAGTAGCCTTTACGGAATCCTGCCTGGTCCTTCGGTTGACAGAAATCTAAGGTATTCCTGATTCTATTTGCGATTACCTTAGTAAATACTTTGTAGGCAACGGACAGTAAGCTGATCGGTCTATAATTTTTCAAGTATTTGGCGTCCCCTTTCTTATGGATTAGGATTATGTTAGCGTTTTTCAAAGATTCCGGTACGTTCGAGGTCATGAGGCATTGTGTATATAGGGCGGCCAATCTTTCTAGGACAGTGCTCCCACCATCCTTCAACAAATCTGCTGTTACCTGATCCTCCCCAGCTGCCTTCCCCCTTTGCATAGCTCCCAAGGCGTTCTTTACCTCTTCCGGTGTTACTTGTGGGATTTCAAATTCCTCTAGACTATTCTCTCTCACCTTATCGTCGTGGGTGTTACTGGTACTGTATAAATCTCTATAAAACTCTTCAGCCACTTGAACTATCTCATCCATATTAGTAACGATATTGCCGGCTTTGTCTCTTAACGCACACATCTGATTCTTGTCTATTCCTAGTTTCTTCTTTACTGCTTTTAGGCTTCCTCCGTTCCTGAGAGCCTGTTCAATTCTATCCATATTATATTTCCTTATGTCCGCTGTCTTACGCTTGTTGATTAACTTAGAAAGTTCTGCCAGTTCTATTCTAGCTGTAGGGTTAGAGGCTTTCATACATTGGCGTTTCTTGATCAGATCTTTCGTCTCCTGCGATAGCTTACTGGTTTCCTGTATAACGGCGTTACCACCGACTTCTATTGCGCACTCCTTAATGATGCCCATAAGATTGTCGTTCATTGCTTCAACACTATGGTCCTCTTCCTGGGTTAAACCAAATACCTGTTCTGTAGCTCGATCCGGAATTCCTCTAGTTTCCCTCTTACCGCTAACTCATTGATTGGCTTCTTATGTACCAGTTTCTTCCGTTCCCTCCTCAAGTCAAGGCTAATTCGAGTTCTTACCATCCTATGGTCACTGCAGCGCACCTTGCCGAGCACGTCTACATCTTGTATGATGCCAGGGTTCGCGCAGAGTATGAAGTCGATTTCATTTCTAGTCTCACCATTCGGGCTCCTCCACGTCCACTTTCGGCTAACCCGCTTGCGGAAGAAGGTTTTCATTATCCGGCTATTCACTATGAATAGCCTATGAATAGGCTAGCACTAACATATATCAGAATGTGCTTAAGGGTCTTCATGCCTCGCGTCTTACAGACATGTACTCATTTGTACTAAATTTTAGATATCAACTAGCTGCGGAGCGACAGCGGTGTTTGAAATGTGCGGTAACGTTTCACTGATGTAAGAGTACGAGCCAGTTCCTGCCTCACAAGGATATGGGGAATATGTTTTTGAGTTCTGTTATGAATGCGTTATTGCTGTGGAGTGACTGAGGTAGGAAATATCTCGGCTAATTCTAGCTATTGTTTTTTACAGCGTAATAAGTTAATGGAGAAAGTGCAGTAAAGACAATGCTGCTAAACATCAGCACGCTGTACGACAGAGCGTTCTGTTAGCGTTTAACTGCTGTACATGTCATTGCACCAAATGCGAGACATACTTCAGATAATTTATTTTATCTTTGGCGCAGGAGCCGTCAGTGTGTTTAACAAGGGTAGTGTGTCCTGACGTACATGTCGCTCAAAGCTTAGGCCGCAATAGAGTACGAAAAGGCCGTCACTGCATACATGGCCATGCGAACCCACTTATCACAAACACCAATCTACACTTTGTTCGCTGAAATATATTTCAATACGCTCGCTTTTTGCTGCAGCAGGTGCCCTGACCATAGTCCTAGGGAGAGAACGAGAAAGAGAGAGAGACGGGAAATAGGAGATGAAAAACAGAGGTTAACGAGAGTAATTGTCCAATTGGCCACTCTGCTCGCGGGGAAGAGGAAAGGGCACAAAAGAAGAAAAAAAAAAGACGAGAAGATATTAAAGGGATCTGTCCGCCCAAGCACGAGAAAGGCACCTGACAACGACTGCAGTTCTTCTTTCAGTAAAGACGCTTAGAAACAAAGGAAAGAAATTACACCCAGGGCTTTCAAACCAACTCCGGCTGACGTCGGCTGGAACCAGGGTTCATGAATTCTCTTTTTCGTAAGGAGGCGGCTGTCAAGCGTGTCGAGCCTGGTGCAGGGCGCTTTTATTTGTACATTGAAAGGAGGACAATCACAGAGGAGGTGCGAAACCGCCTTTTTGCGCACGATGGAAGTATTTTATGTAAGGTTAAAAGGGCACCTCTCCTGTCTTCACAGTTTATTCACTCATGCATGTTTTAAACGTTTTCGAGGTCCTAACCACAACAGGCCTCAGGACAAATAGCACAACGTATCCTGAACTGAATTCTGGGGTTAATGTGACTACCTGAAACAAGCCAAATGTATTTTTTTTCCAGAAAGCGTTTTGAAGTACCTAGGAATACATTTAAGCGCAGTAATTAGCCAAGTAACATAACTATATCGTAGTTGGATCTTGCTTTGTACTAATATTAACGTCTGGATGTTCGTCGTCTGAGCTGCAACGAAATTAGCGATAAGGTGTTCTACTTTTAAAACCAAAGCTAAGGTTTTTTTAACGAAAGTTGCCAATAGAGAGAGAGCAAATGATAAAGGAAAGGTAGAGAGGTTAACCAGGACTGAGCCCGGTTGACTACCTTACACTGGGGAAAGGGAAAAGGGGACGGAAAGATTAAAAAAAGAAGAGAAAGTCTTAAAAATTATGGGGTTTTCTTACGTGCCAAAACCACTTTCTGATTAAGAGGCACGCCGTAGTGGAGGACTCCGGAAATTTCGACCACCTGGGGTTCTTTAACGTGCACCTAAATCTAAGTACACGGGTGTTTTGGCATTTCGCCCCCATCGAAATGCGGCCGCCGTGGCCGGGATTCGATCCCGCGACCTCGTGCTCAGCAGAAGAGAAAGTCTACTGGGGATACTGGGGATACTGTAGTTGACAATATTTCCCATATAACTACAGGGTGTTCAAAATTAAGCTATATGGTTTACTTAAATTTAGGCACTGGGAGGCTCGCGAAGACCACCTGTGCAAGTATGTGGCCAGGGGGGCACAAAGTGAGATGATAGTTAGCCCTGTCAGCAGTGCACTTAACTAAAATTGAATAATTAACTTTTTTTGACTGCAGTATGTGGTATAGAGGCAGTCGTGTTTCTACATAGTATCAGTTGGAAGAATTCTTCTAGCGTGTCTGTGCTCAGAGATATGCGACTCCAAATTTTAATTGTCGTTCGCATGATTACGCATGCAAGAGAGTTAGGAATGGCGCAAAGGTCCTCCCTGATGTGACGCGGCTGTTGCGTGCGGCGTTTAGTCTGACAACGGGGCGGAGGCATAGGCAAAGATGATAACAGTCCCTCTTCCCCTCTCGGCTGGCGAAATAAAAAATCGAAGAACCTGGAACTGCTGTCGTAACACGCGACGGCACAACCTGTAACGATGGCGGCAGCTGCCATGCCGAGATAATGGCGCGAGCGGAGAAGCCGGAGGGCAGAGCGCGTGCGTAATGGTGACGAGACGAGCGGGCATGGTCCTTGCCGGGGCTGCGCAAATAAAATGCCTGCTGATTTCCAACTACTGTAAGTTTTATTGAAATCAAGAGCAACAACTGCACGGCACACCGCGCTGTCATATATTGATTTCGCCAGCCCAGAGGGGAAGGGGAACAGTTATCATCTTTGCCTATGCTATCGCCCTCTTGTCAGACTAAACGTCGCACGCAACATCAGGGAGGAGCTTCGCGCCGATCCTCGCTCTCTTGCATACGTAATCATGCGAACGACAATTTAAATTTGGAGTCGGATATCGCGGAGCACAGGCATCCTAGAAGAATTCTTCCAAGTGAAACTGTATAAAAGCACGACTGCCTCTAACTTTTGAATACAAACATACACACTTACTACAGTCAATAGAAAGTTAATTATTCAATTTTAGGTAATTACTCTGCTGACAGCGATAATTATCATCTCACTTTGTGTCTCCCTGGCCTCATAACTTATTTGCACAGGTATTCTTAGCGTGCCTCCTAGTGCCTAATTTAAGAAAACCATAAAGCTGAATTTTGAACACCCGGTATATCAAAGCAAGTTTCCTTTGCTTTCAACATGCTACTTCAAAAGCTGTATGCTCTGCTTGCAAAAGCTTTGGAAACGAGCAAATACACGCAGTAACGCGCGAGCACGCATCCGTGGGGGGGGGGGGGGGGGGGGGACATCTCCGTGCACCGACATCACTGACACGCAACATCCCTGTTTTTATTGGATTACTAGCTCTTCCAGAAAAAAGAAAAAAAAAATTAGGAAAGAGAGAGGGAGGCTTCATGCAAACTGTGTAGCTCCTATAGGCAGGGAGATTTACGATAACCAGGATTGCACTCGGTTTGTGGCATTACATGCACAGGGCAGGGCACCTTGGCAAGCACGTCCGCATCTTGTATGATGCCAGGGTTAACGCAGAGTATGAGGTCTATTTCATTTCTAGTCTCGCCATTCGGGCTCCTCCACGTTCACTTTCGGCTATCCCGCTTGCGGAATAAGGTATTTATTATCCGCATATTATTCCTTTCTGCAAACTCTACTAATAACTCTCCCCTGGTATTCCTAGAACCTATGCCATATTCCCCCACTGACTTGTCTCCAGCCTGCTTCTTGCCTACCCTGGCATTGAAGTCGCGCATCAGTATAGCGTATTTTGTTTTTACTTTAGCCATCGCCGATTCCACGTCTTCATAGAAGCTTTCAACGTCCTGGTCATCATAACTGGATGTAGGGGCGTAGACCTGTACGACTTTCAATTTGTACCTCTTATTAAGTTTCACAACAAGACCTGCCACCTTCTCGTTAATACTATAGAGTTCCCGTATGTACTAGCTATATCCTTATAATCAGGAATCCGACTCCTAGTTCTCGGTACTCCGCTAAGCCCCGGCAGCACAGGATCTGCCCGCTTTTTAGCACTGTATATGCTTCTTTTGTCCTCCTATAACCTCACTGAGCCCTATTATATCCCATTTACTGCCCGCTAAACGAGAAAGCGTTTGATTCAGTCGAAACCTCAGCAGCGACGATGATGATGAGTTCGTTGTTTTATGGAGCAGGGGCCAATTATGACCAAAGAGCGCGAGGTCAGTGTTGATGGGTTTGCAGTGGGTAGATGAATTCCGTGAGTGATTGTGACGTAGCTGTAAAGGGCCTAAAAGCAATCTTTGTAAAGTGCATAAAAGCTATATGTAATAAAATTATGGCAATGACTAGTGAGTACTACTAAGAACACAAAAGATACATTGTGATAGAATGATGATATTTAAAAATACATGAAGGTAAACGTTTGCAAGAAGCACTACTGCCTAAGAGAGCCCTTGGAACGGAAGGGCCTGAAGGCATGTGCTATACAAGAATATATTATCGCAGCGGCATCCTCTGGAGAGAGGATGTGCTACAAATTCGTAGGGCTAACAACATGTAAGACAACATCGTTTAGGAAATTTAGGACTGCTCTGGTGTCAAACAACGGTTCTTTACCAAGAAACATTACAGGATGAAGGGGGATGTGCTGCCGGTATGCTAGCGGAAGAAACCTCAGCAGTCATGGAGGCATTACGGAATCAGGATGTAGACGAGCCGTATGTAAAAATACTGAAAGATATCTATAGCGGCTCCACAGCCACCATAGTCCTCCATAAAGAAATCAAGAAAATCCCAATAAAGAAAGGAGTCACGCAGGGAGATACGATCTCTCCAATGCTATTCACAGCGTGTTTACAGGAGGTATTCAGAGACCTTGATTGGGAAGAATTGGGGATAAGAGTTAATGGAGAATACCTTAGTAACTTGCGATTCGCTGATGATATTGCCTTGCTTAGTAACTCAGGGGACCAATTGCAATGCATGCTCACTGATCTGGAGAGCCAAAGCAGAAGGGTGGGTCTAAATATTAATCTGCAGAAAACTAAGGTAATGTTTAACAGTATCGATAGAGAACAGCAGTTTACGATAGGTAGCGAGACACTGGAAGTGGTAAGGGAATACATCTACTTAGGGCAGGAAGCGACCGCGGATCCGGATCATGAGACTGAAATAATCAGAAGAATAAGAATGGGCTGGGGTGCGTTTGGCAGGCATTCTCAGATCATGAACAGCAGGTTGCCATTATCCCTCAAGAGAAAAGTGTATAACAGCTGTGTCTTACCAGTGCTCACGTACGGGGCAGTAACCCGAAGGGTTACGAAAAGGGTTCTACTTAAATTGAGGACGACGCAACGAGCTATGGAAAGAAGAATGATGGGTGTAACGTTAAGGGATAAGAAAAGAGCAGATTGGGTGAAGGAACAAGCGCGAGTTAATGACATCTTAGTTGAAATCAAGGAAAAGAAATGGGCATGGGCAGGACATGTAATGAGAAGGGAAGATAACCGATGGTCATTAAGGGTTACGGACTGGATTCCAAGGGAAGGGAAGCGTAGCAGGGGGCGGCAGAAAGTTAGGTGGGCGGATGAGATTAGGAAGTTTGCAGGGACGACATGGCCACAATTAGTACATGACCGCTGTAGTTGGAGAAGTATGGGAGAGGCCTTTGTCCTGCAGTGGGCGTAACCAGGCTGATGAATTCCTCCAATAGCACTGCTGGACTCGTCTCACTAGATGACGTTCTATCGGTAAACGTTGCCAGGTTCAAATTCCAATTGCGGCCTGTCCGGACCCAGAGATTCTTAGCAGCCTCTGCTGTGTCCCAGGTTTGACCGCTGCCGTGGTCAGTTGCTTCGCAGCTGCTGGGGACTGAGGGCCGGGGTTTGATTGTTGTATTAATATAGAAGGGTTGGCCAAGTACTGCACCAGTGTGGCCAATCCTGCTCTGGTGAGGGAGTGCGCGTTACCGGTTCTGGTCACCGGGATCAAGCCGCACTCTAGACCTGTTTATGCAATTTCATCAAAACGTGGATCTTCTTTTTTTTTAATCGGGTGGAAAATTGCACGGCACCGGGATTCAAACCACGGTCCTCTTGCACGCGAGGCGGATGCTCTACCTCTACGCCGCCACTGCTCCACACAATTATGTGGTCGCAATTATGTGGTCGCAATTATGTGCAGCTTCACCAGGGCATTGAGGGAGAAACAGGCCTTTGTCAAACGTTAACTCCGGACGGGGGCTCCCTTTCTTCGCTCAGTGTTGGTTAGTTGTTAAACTTATTGTTATACGGCCGCTTAACTACAGGTGTTCGATGCAGTACCGAGCGTTTTCGCATTGTTGAGCAATGGTTGTGGGGAGTCCACTCAATTAAAAAATGTTTATTCACATCATTTTATACATTCGATACCATTCAGAAGTAAACGTTTGCCCGGTCAGCTGACTAGCTTGTAAATGAGAAACATCTGAAAGCAATTACACCTCACCATGACAACGACGGCAACGAAACGCAGGCGCAGCACGTCATGAGATGCACGCAGAGTGCCGTGTTCGTCGAAGGAGCAAAGCGTAATACTGCAGCACCGCTCATCGTTTTTTAAGAGATGCAAACATGACAAGATTGCCCGAATAATAAGTAGCTTTGCCTAAACCAACAAAACAAGTTCGTAAGCTGCCCAAAGGTGAGGTAAATGTGTGTAAATTATCTAGCAGAGGTTGGCTACTTCATGCGTTTACCCCGCAGCTGGTGCCTCTGTGCAGTAATGCTGTACGTCTCCCTTCCAGCAGGATCCTTATACTCTGGCCGCACCTGCGTATTCCGAGGCCGCGCGCTCCCTATATTGAAAGCGATCTGCAGACTGTAGGTGTGCCGACAGCTCATGAGTACCTTTGTGCGCGCTGTGTTCTCGCCACTCAGTTTGCGTTGAAGTGATAGACAGCACGAAGGTCACTTCGCTCGCTGCTGCTGCCGCGCTTCGTCACGCCAGCGTTCTGACAGCGAGTGTCCGCGGTCATCGAGTGTGATGTGTTCACGTTTGCCTGTGCGCGCTGACACCATGATTGTTAAGTTAGTTAGTAAGCGAATTCTCCCAAGTTTATAGGGCCGATACAACTCCTATCCTTACTTCGTATAGCTGTCTACTAATTTGCCATCGCAATCGATGCTTCGCCTTTCAAACGAAACTGCGACTTTTCTTTAATATTGCAATAACCCCCTTGTTGCGACTTAGGGCGGCGTTAGGGGAAGGAACCTGCTAAGCCCATCGACTGCTAGGTCAGGTTGTAGGAATGAAGGAAAAAGGGTTTATTGGCTTAGTTACACGGCTTCACTTACGGAAGCCTACTCCCTCCAGAAGCAACTTAAACGTCCGAGTTCACATCAGGAACCACTGTCTACTGAAGTAAAGTCCCCGCTTTTAATACCGTCGTCTTCCCTAGGCGAGTCGACTAACGTATTTAGAGACTGTCCAGCAGCAAATCACAATCGTAGCATCCGTTGCGATACCACGCCCATGCTCGCAACACTCCGCAGTAACCCCGCTTCCGAAGCCCGATGGTATGAAATAAACGGCAGGACAGCAACCTGTGAATCTCAGGTCACCGTCATTGTTCGGTAGCATTGGTTGCGGATCCCCCTTTCATCCTTAGCTCAGGCTGCCAGGTATGGTGAGGTGGCGGCCTTTTTCTGGACCCGTCAAGAGTCGGTGTCTATACGCTGCGCTGGCGTCTGGATGGATGGGCGGGTGGTTGCCTTGTGGCAAACGTCCAATTAACACCTTTGTGGTGTTGAGACGTAACAACCGCTGGGATGTTTAATATTGTCTTTTACTTTCTCATTCAGACGCCCAAAATCTAAATTTCTTACTTCATGATTCAAATTTGGTCCGCAAAAAAGTCAAAGTATTCTCGCAAGAGTATTCACGATGATGGATAAGTGAAAGTATCTTTATTTTAGTTTCCTTTCTCCCTTTGTATTTTTTTAATGTTTGTGTTTCCTCCGTCCAGCAATGACTCATTTCTACATTCCATCGCTGTTCTTATGAGTTTCCTCCACTACGTACAATTACTTGCTCATGCATTCACTCCATTTTATTGTGCGTGATTATCCTCTATGTTATTTTCCAAATGATTTCATACCAACGTTATTTTCCGTTGTTACCAGAACCAATATTCACTGCTTTCATCCCAATAGTGCTCTCGTCTCTATATAGACACCACGTGGGTGACGTGTCTATCATTTCAGTTCGCTCTTTAAACGCTCGAGACCACCCTGGCTCGAGATGATCACTGACCATTGTCACACACACACACACACACACACACACACACACACACACACACACACACACACACACACACACACACACACACACACACACACGCACACGCACACGCACGCACACACACACACACACACACACACACACACACACACACACACACACACACACGCACGCACGCACGCACGCACGCACGCACGCACGCACGCACGCACGCACGCACACAAAAAAGATTTTGCAGTGCATACCTCATAGCCATTGCAGGAGGGTGTGACAAAGACACTGCTGCAATTTTCCTCTAGCAGTCTTGTGCTTCTCTGTGATTGTTTTTATGCGTGCAAACCAAACAACAACAACAACATAAATAAATAAATAAATAAATAAATAAATAAATAAATAAATAAATAAAAATATAAATAATTAACCTGCACAAGCCGATGTAGGGATCCTATACATTGATATTAACGTGCGGTGATCGTGAACGTCTGTCTGTCTGTCTTGTCTTTCGACGTCCCGCTCGCTCATTCCCAAATGCAAGGTAGCAAACCGAATTTTTCCGTTCAGGTTAACCTCCTCGCCTTTTTCCTTTCGTATCGCTTTCTCTTTAACCTTGGTGCCAATGTCCAATACATTGACCGTAGTTCCGTGCCCTACATTTCTTCGAGGCATCACCTCAAGGCACTACCTAGCTTGTTAGCACACGCCTTACGATGACGCCTTGGCTCACAGGGAAGTTGGGCTGTGTATCCTGACAATTCCGTTTGGTACATCTGTGTTGTACAATGCATCTTTTTTTTCTCTTGTCTTCGTTGCGAATTAGTAGTATATAAAACAGCTGTTCTTATGTCTGTAAAACCATTCTTCACAACCGGCCCTATAACGTAAAACTATTCCAATATGTTTCTATTCCAATCTCCTAACGTCAAATTTGCGTAACCACCGACGCAAGCACCGGGCGGTCACCCACAGGGTTGTCTGTACAGACCAATCAAACACTCTCCTCGTCCATAGGAGGTCACTTTTGTTTGCTTGAAAAACGAATAACATTGCCTACACTGAGCGGCTTGTCGTATCTAATTGGCTGACAAAAGGCGAGGAGAACGCTCAAGTGGAGAGGGATCCGCTGGGGCAGAGCCAGTGAGCTGAAAATCGATAACCGGATGAAGAGGGTGGTGCCGGCATCTGCGATTGGTCGGCTTTCCCTTACTTAGCTTGTGGTGGCTGATCGAAAATCACGGCGGCATGCAACGGAAGCTTAAGAATGACGCTAAAACTGACCCTCAGCAAAGAAGAGTTGGCAGAATGAAGTGGTAAACGTGCCGAAAGTGCTCGAAAACGTTACACAGCCACGCAAGAAGTTTTATTATACGCAAATACACCCATGCTCTCCGGCAGGTACGAGTAGCCAGCGTCCAGCGATCGGCGGCAGCCATCTTTTATTCCTTTCGGAACGGGGCAGCCTGCGGCTATTCCGAAGAAAATTCAGTTTGGTTCGGCATATTAATGCATCTTTATCGCGTACACGTCACTTTGACGCGGTCAGTTTGTGCAGTTTTGTGACGTCGCGTGACAGGCAGGTGAAGTGGGTGCAGCCCGAAAACTTTTTACCAATAGCCGAGGGCTAATGGCGAAAAGGGGTCGAATCAGAAATAACTGTTTTTCTTTTTTCTGTAAAATCATACATAATCAGTGTGTACGCATCATATCAGATGGGGAGCTATCGCGGTTTTCGTGACGCCGCGTGACAGACAGGTGAAGTGGGGGTGGTCGAAAAAAGTTTTTGACCAATCGTGGAGGGCTGATAGCAGAATTGGAATAGAAAAGTTTGGAATAGTTTTACGCTATAGTGCCCCAAATTTGTTTTTAACACTTACCCGAAGTCATAGAATGCAGAAAGAATCGACGAACTCTTGGAAATACGTTTTTACAAGTGACGTATCTCCAGAAGGTCGTTGTCGTTCTTTTTTTTTTTTTTTTTTTTGCACAGACTGATGGAGGCATGGGCCGCCCCGGACAAAAAAAAACCTGGCTGCGTATCTGGATACTATTACAATAAATAGGCGCATACCTGTTTGAGGCAGTTGTTGCATGTTAAGTTTACACAAGCGTTTAAGTGTAAACAAGTGTAGTCACGCCAGTGGAAGTGCTACATTTCTTTCGCCCCGCAAATTTCGACGGTTTGCTCATTATAGACTGTCGCAAGCACAAGTAAATGATGCAAGAAGTAAACTTCTTGTACGATCATCTGGAGGACGCACATGTTTCACAAATTAGATTCCACTGTGCGCACTTTGTGCACACTGTCCTTGATAACGTGAACGCACGCAGTTGGTTGCTTGTAACTCATTTAAGTCGTAATACATGCCCAGTAACGTAAATGTTCGTTTGAAGCATTGTTAGACTTACAATTTTGGCTAGGATTCAGCTTAGTGAAAGGAAAGTGGAACCATAGAGTTGATAAAGAATGAATATCAAATTAACCACGTGAGGGTCCTCTTAGCATGGTGCTCTGTAGCAGTAATTTATAGGTGTTTATGTAGTTCTTGCCTGTTGCATTCCTCTAGTTCTGTAGAGAACGTATTTTCTACGGCATTAATTCTTATATAGAGTAATCTGAACCTTTCTATTAGAAGTGCACTGCAAAGGCTATCAGGTTAGTATTCAGATTCTTCATCCATTGCGACACCCCCTGCACGTGTGTTCACAGTTACGAAAGACATGGCAGTCATCCCTCGAGGCATTGAACGGTCCTTAGTCTAAAGCACCTAATTACGGCAAATTTCGGTGCAGCATGTATTGGATTCATTGTAGTTAACACACACACATGTGGCTACGTGTGCACTCAGATAGCTGTGTTGTATTGACCTTCTTTGTTTCCAATTACAATAGGGCTACGCGAATATGATAAATAAGTTGGACTTATAAACACAGCACAAAAAAAAATGGAAGGTTCTCTAGGCTCCGACAAGCAGTATATCACTGCATATGCATTTTTATCGATATGTGTCTTGCCGAAATGAAACGTGAGAGCAATAAATACTGAGCCAGGGAGCGCATTTCAATTTCTCCATACGCAATTGCACTGACACTGGCTTGATTCATCCACAGATTCTTCATTGTCGGGCTAGAGCACTTTTGTTGCCCGGTTACGTTGCGATCGCATCGAAATTTCAAGTAATAAACTTCAACACGCGTTCTTTGTTCGTACACCTTCACGTTTCATTTCGTAATTACTGTTAATGGTCAAATTAATCCCCAGTGAACAGCACGGCCGTGCAGATAAAATTACAAGAAGAGACAACGAATTTCTGTAAAATAAACTGTACAATAGTTTTGATTAAAGGACGGCAACGCGAGGCAATTATCAATGCCCTGAGTGAGAGAGAGAAATTTGTGTGGGAGGAAAGTGCAGACGCGGGCCTGAGGAGCATGTCTCCGGCCTGCTACTCTGCATTGCATGGGGTAAAGATGAACAGAACACTATGAACGCCAGATGATAGATAATAGCTGTTGAAGATGAATAAACGCGCGATGTCACATCTTATGAACAGTACGCAGCGTTGACTGCTGCACTATTTGGTTTAGAAAGTGGTTCTCGCTTCTGGATAAAAGCCAGTAGTATTTCCACATAAAGACTTATTCGCGCTGCTGATTTCGTCAAAAGTGTGCTTGAACCAGCCCCTATACACTGCAGGATATTTATAAGATGTCACGGTCACATTTAGACAGTTATACGAAGTAAGGCTCGTAGATTTACAGACCATGTAAGTCGCGTTAAGCATTGGCTTACTAACTGAATAAGCACGCTGTAACGCTCGCACAGACAAGAATAAACAGATCTCACTGGACGATCGCGAACATTCGCTGTTGCAACGCTGACGTGATGACGAGCGTCCGTGCTTGTCCCAAAGCGAGCATTTCGCGCTGCCGTTCGCTTTACCATGTCGCCTCTGCCACGTGTAGCTTACGCGAGCTCCTACACTAGGCGCACGGGAAGACAGCGCACGTAAAAGCCACCAGTCATCTCAGAGCGAGGGTATGCGCTCGCTCGCGTAGACAACCACTCTTGGGCAAACGGCGTGTCTTTTGGCGAAATGAAGCATGTCTGTCGCTAATTTTGAAGTCCCGGCATTTCCAGGTCAAATCAAATCGGAGTTTATTTCAAATACATTTTTGAGAAGTCTTGTTTGCTGGTCAATCTAAGCACATCGTGCTTGTTAGAAGACCAAGCAGCAGGTGGTACAGCTTTCAATAGAGATATGAAGCATTATACAATTACCGTTAAAAATTATAAAACTTAAAAGTAATATATTCTTACACACAAAGAATAAGTACTACGTTTTTCAGTCACGCATGAATCCCAATAGAAAATCACATATTACAATAAACAGTTGAATACCACTTCCTCACATGTTTCATCATTTTACCTTTTGAAATTATATCATACAGTGTTGCATCAAGTTCATTAAAATAATCAGGGAAGTTCATTAAAAATACGTACTGTTAAGGTGCTGTGATGTGTTAGGATCGTCACGTTGCAAAGCGTGTGACGCGAGGAAGATGGAGGAGACGGTGCATGATGAGCAAACACACGACAATTATATTACACGGTACGTAAACACGAAAATTATCTTAAACTAGACCAACACATACAAGGTTGTTCGTAAACAGGAAAAATGTAGTCTCACGACGTTGCGGTTGAAGTCCGGAGTGTGGTGAGACGTAGAGTAGAGTTCTTGAGGTGGAACACTCGCTCGTATAGGGATGACCGGCGTGGAAGAGCAGACGCAGCAGCACGGGGCCGGAAAAGGTGGACGCGTCCCCCAGCTCCGTAGTCGGGAACAGGCCACTCCGAAGTCTCGAGCAAAAAGACGGCCCCAGGCGTTCGTTTCGATGACGGACGCCCGGTCACCCGAACCTCGCGCGTAGAAGCGGGTTCCAAGATGTTAGCAGGCCGACCTGGGGCCTCGAGCAAGGCGACGACTAGAGGCGCTCCTCGTCTCGATGACGGACGCTCGCTCTCCCGAACCTCGCGCGTAGATGCGGGTTTGAGGCTGCAGCAGGCCGCTCCGAGGTCTCGGAGGCGTTCCTTGTCCCGAAGACAGACGCCCGGTCAAGTGAACCTCACCGGTAGATGTGGGTTCCGTAGGCCCGGCGGACCTTGTCGTGCCGGCGTTGTTGATGTTGTTGTTGTTATCCTGAGTGGCCGTGGCACATACCCACAGTGGGGGATTGGCCAAGAATCGGGTGGTTTAATTACGTGCATAAAATAATAATGATAACAAGGGAGTTAACAATTTGAGCGTGTGAGTTTAAAAGTAAACGTTTTGTGTTTGGAGAAAAAAGGAAATAATCAGATGAAAACCGGGTATAAAATAATAATAATAATAATAATAATAATAATAATAATAATAATAATAATAATAATAATAATAGATAACAAATAAAAGAAAGCTATGGTTGGGAGGGAGAACGATCAATCTAACATGGAAATCGATTGCCGGCGTTCCAACGATCTCCGTTGCGCGAGCCCCTTCTCATTCGCTGCAGGAGCCTCCCTTGTCTTTTTTTTCCTCTTGTTGAGGACGGCCGCAATGTCGTCTGCTCTCGCACTCGGTACTTTGTGCGTACTTCTTCACAGGTGCGTACTGTTAAGGCCTCCACGAGTCTCATTTGCCTCGGACAATTATTGCTCTCGACCTCGCGGTAAAGCTAAGCACCCCGATGTGTGTATATACAGCAAAGCTTCTGTTAGTTTTTCGCGCTTTCGTAAAATGTATGCTGACAAATTTTCACGGTATGACCTAGTAAAAAGGCTGCTTCAATAAAGTTTGTGTTACTATTGCAACGACTTTTGTAAAGTTACTATAAGAGCTCAATTTCAACATTCCTTTTAAAATCGTCGGGTAGCATGCTGGATTATGCTCGCACATAGCACACATGGACAGGTTTTGCTTTCATTTTTCCTTTACTTTTGAGAAACGATGCGCCGATCCAACACTACAAATACAGATAAAAATATTTGGCGTGGCACCCTTACTTGCTCACTCATTGTAAGCATTTTCGTACCGGCTTCAAATAGACGCCGTTGCTTCTCAGTCTCGAACGAATCAGGGAAAGGACATTTCCGAGTAGCCACAGACGTAGCGCAAGCAATGTTTTATTTGTGCACGTTGTGAACGATTTTGCAATGCGTTTCATTTCATCTGTTCGCAGTTCATGGAGCTGAGTTCGAGAGGGAACTTCACTCGGCAAGAGATACTGGCAGCGTTAACCGACAACCAGGGCAACATGGACATGGCGTACGCGCAGCTGACGAAGGCCACGCTCAAGCCGTTCCTCATGCGCATCTGGGGCCCCGGCACGGGAGTCGACAACGACGAGGGTCGCCGGCCGTCACCGCTCGGCGACAAGCGTGAGGAAAGCGTCACGGATCGGGTCAAGGACTGGCTCGAGTCCCTGGACGCCGCGTCGCAGCTGCCGTCCAGTAACGCGTCCTCGCTCGAAGAGAGGCGGGCCAAGCGCCACTCGTTCCACGGCTGCCGGAGCGACCAGCCGTTCTGCGGTGGCCACCGCGACCGCTCCAGCTCGCCGGCTTCGTCCTTCTCGAGCCACCGGGAAACCTCGGAAGTGAGCAGCGTCTCATCGGCCGCGCACGGCACCAGCTCTCGCCTCGAGGCGATTCTCCGTCGCCGAGAAGCCCAAAAAGAATTTGAAAAGGGTCGCAAGTCAAAGAAGGAAGTTCCCGCCGACGGCAACAAGAGGCGATG
Organism: Dermacentor andersoni; assembly: GCF_023375885.2. Lineage (NCBI taxonomy): Eukaryota > Metazoa > Arthropoda > Arachnida > Ixodida > Ixodidae > Dermacentor > Dermacentor andersoni. Next base: position 78,334,639 of record NC_092814.1, read on the forward strand.
GACGTTGGCTTCGGTGTTCAGTGCGAAGAAGCCCACTCCGAACGCCAAAAAGGACGAGTTCACGGGGGCAGGTTCCTCGGCTCAAAAGTCCTCTTCACAGACGACGCTCGCGTCTGACACGACGCAGCTTGACAGCAGCAGCAGTGGCGGAGCCACCGTGTCAATGGAAACCCTTACGTCAATCGAAGCAACAGGTGCAAAGCCAAAAACGTTTCTGGGCCGTTTTTCATCATTTAAGAATGAGAGTAGAAAGAAAGATACCAGGGCGACTGAAGCTGTCGACTCCGATGCGACAAATACTTCAGTGAAGGGCTCCCCTATTGGTGAGAGGGCTGCAGAAACATTAAAGGAACAGTTGAATTGCAAAACTGCGACAAACAAGGAAACAGACATAGTTCAAAATCAGTCACCAAGCGACTCTGAAACATTAGAAAAGGCAGACGCTACCGGAAACAGCGCACCTTTTGCTGCAAACCGCAATGCAATTGAAAATATAAAGCAGTCTATTCACGCCGCGAAATTGTCATTCATGTCTGCACCTCCAGGACCTGCTGCCCAGCAGTTGCCAGAAGCTGTCCATGAACCTTCAGCTAATGGGCCCCTGCCTGAAAACTCTGGACTCATGAAATTAGAACTAACCCCGTTGACTGCACAAGAAGCTGATAAACCTCAAGAAAACCATTCCAGTGAGCTAGGCGGCCAAGTTAAAAGCGAAATTGAAGGTAATGCTTCTAAGTTTGTGGAGTCGTCAAGCGCTGACATAAATGAAAGTGCGCAACACGCCCAGACGAAGCCCTCTAGTTCAAGCAAAAGCAATGACCCTTTGCCGGGAAAACAACCTAGTCCATCTCCAAAGACGCAAACGGTTAACAAAAACACCGCTTCTAGCGCGAAGGCTTCATTGCCTCTTAGCCCACGAGAAACACTCATCGTTGACGGCGCAGATGGGCAGCCAGTGGCCAAAGAGACGACGACGGAAGTTCCAGAAGCATCAGTCGAAGCGTTAGCTACCCCGACCGTCGTGGTACACTGCGACGAGAACTCAGCCACAATTTCGACAGCTGACAATTCTGACAGCAGCAGCCAGGCTGCGTCCTCCGAGTGCGTACCTCTAAAAGACGGCGAGCTGACCGGCGCAGACGGAGGCGTGAAAGCAGCCGAAAGCTTTTCGGCGGAGAGACGGCAAAGTGAGGCCAGTGCGCAGGTGGCGAGCGCAGTAATCACAGGAGGTGAGGGCTCAGCCGCCTCGATCACCCGAAAGCTAGGAAATCGCCTCGCGGACTCGGCAACTGTCAGGAGGCGCGAGCGCCCGCTCACCAACGGGACGGTCGAGAACGCCGAGCACGAGACGCTGAGGCCGCCGCCGTCTGCGGGCAAGGCGGGCCCGCTCCGTCGGCCGTCGGTGAGGCGCACCAGCCGCGAGGGCGCCGATGACTGTGTGGTGAGGGACCGCGACGGCAACGCCCTAATTGTCAAGCCCCAGAAGCCGATCGAGCGCCGTGGCAGCGTCAACGCCCGATCCGGCATGCAGATATCCAAGGCTGTGGCAGCTAACATTGCCAAACTGCGGTCAGTTCCGCCGCCAAGAAAGCGCAAGCAGGTGGTACAACCCAGGCCGGCCGGGAAACTACCCACAGAGAAACAGAAACAATACAAGGTGAACCGCACTGTGCGCCGCTTGTCTTTGTACTTCGATAGTTTAAACGTATTGCGATAAATAAATAAATAAATAAATAAATAAATAAATAAATAAATAAATAAATAAATAAATAAATACGCGTTCTAATGAAGTAAAAGACTTTAGTGTAAGAAAGGTACGCAAAGATTATATTCCACGATGAAAGTTTTTGAGCCTCTTCTGTGCTCACATTTTCATGATTTACGAAGCTACCAAACTGACACATTGGTGGTCTGATGCATTAAGTCCTACACCTCTATTTATCTTTTAGTACATAGCTAGCAAGGTGATCCAGTGAAACAAAGATTTTTTTTTCCTTTGTGCGGCAACTCATCTTTGTGCACGCTATGAGCACTTGTGCGTAAAATTATGAAAGCCAGGAGGTAGAGAGCTGAAGGACAAAGTATGACTATTACGAGAGAGAGAAAAGGCAGGGAAGTTAAGCACATGAGAGTTTCAGGTTTGCTACGCTGCCCTGGGGCGGGGGATATAGGGATTGTAAAGACGACAAAAGGCGATAAGAAAAAGAAAAGATAAAGAAGAAGGAAAGGAAAGAAAGACAGGTAACAGAAAAGGCGTTCCAATGACAGGCATTCGCACAGGCCGGTTGATCTGAAGAAGCGCAGTAGCGCTTGCACGGCCTTCTGATGCGATGGTTTCAAAATTCTTTCTTCCCACAGAGGCTGGTCGTCCAACGCAGTGAGCGCACAGCTTGTAGTGCTGAGATTGTATATGCAAAGTGAATTTCCTGAACCGCGTGTTTTGAGTTCGTTCGCTTAACAAATCGCTTCAGGCCACTTCGTTCAGTATCAAACCATGCCCCTCCGTAGTAAGCCCGTTGAGTGTGGATGCAACAGTTTTCCTTACAAAGATGGCAATACCATGTATCGAATGAAAGTGCGGTGCATCCGATATTGCGAGAGGGAAGAGCAGAGAACGATTACCAGGCATCCATTATGTTTCTAGAGTAGCGAGCAGGATCTCCTTTGATCTTCTTCGGTATGAGTGAACAGGGTAATTAACTGCAGGGGCCACATTATGTTGGTGAGTGTAACGAAACTCGCTTTCTGTCTGCACTTTTTGCAACTCCTATGAAGAGCGAAAATTGGGTGAAAAATGGCTATAAAGCACCAACTTTTGTTGTCGGAAACGGCAAAGCATTAATTTGTTAATATGTCATTACTGCTGTTTAATAAATCAGGTGAACCTGGGAAAGTAGACCACCGAAGGGCCGGGTATTCATCCCCTCCCCATGCACTATAAAAATAAACTCAAGCGACAAAGAAATGAGAGAAAAAAAAACCAATAAGCAACAAAGGTGGAAAGAAAGAAGTGCCCGGTAAAACAACCTGAATGCGATGCTCATCGTTAAACGAGAAGAAAGGAGATTAACCGAGGGGCGCGATTTTTATTATTCATATCATAAGATGCTAACAAACACTCACATGCGAAGGTTGTGGTATCGTTTCCCACCTGCGGCAAGTTATTTTTTCATCCACTTTCATTTCCATTATTTGTTTCATTTATTAAGCACAAGTAATATCCCCTATGTTTTCCTTGGTGTCAGTGTTTGTTGGCTTCTTATGATATACTTAGCATTAGCCATTGCAAATCAAAAGCGGGCCTCCAAGTGTGTATAGCTTGAGAGCACGATAGATGAACATGTTGCTGTTCTAAAAGAGACCGTAGCACGAAAAAGCCAACCTACCCAGGAGACACCTATGATGAATCGATAGCAAGAAACCGATATACCATGGAAATGTCAATATTGTTTAAAATATTTAAAATGTTTAAGAAGTTAAAAAATACGGAGAAAATAAATTAACATCTCAGGTTAATCTCACTTTCAAAAGAACCGACCGTATCACTAACGGCCGGAGAAACGTGCATTTTGCGAAGCAGTGGTTAATTTGTGATTCGTCCACAAATTCATACAAAAGGTACGTCTTATTTTTTTCTAATCAACCCATTTATTGTCAATGAAGTTTAACCCTCAGTACAGTTTTGGTCAGTAAATATAACTAACTGGGCTAGATGGGTTGAGGGAATACATTCTTCTATAGCGGAACGATTGATGATGTATGCAGGGACAGAAAGTACAGAACAAACGCTAGGCTATCAAATAGCGGTTTACGATGAATATATATATATATATATATATATATATATATATATATATAAATGGAAATAAATAAATAAATGAAATTGAATTCTGGTGTTCTTTGTACCAAAACCGCGATATGATTATGGGGCACATAGATTAAAGGTACATTTCATTAAAATAACCAATAAAATAAGTGCACACACTTTACACATGCGAACCTGTTAAAACACGCTGCAGGTTTCAATTTCTATTTTGGGACAAGGATACGAATGCAATTCTCACCCGCTGTCGCGTGCGGGTACGCCTCTTGAATCGCCCTTTCGCTCTCTTGTGGATACCATCGAAGAATGCGTGTTGCCGCAAAATCTGGTACGCACTCGCATCTTCGGCAGTGGTCGGCTAGATGACCTCTCGCCATCCGCACCCTTACAGCTGCACAATGCTCCCTAAGGCTGTCGTTAAGTCAACGCGACCGGCTTACCAGATACCGGCCTTGCCGCAGGATAAGGGGATTCTTCACACTGCGCTTTTATGGCCTTCCACAAATTTCGCGGCGCGACCCTTTTCACAGGCCTTCATCAGCCTCGTTGAGGAGACTACGCCACAGTGACGCGTGGATTCTATTAGAGTGCAAGAGTGCGGTTCCTACTGCATCATTTTGGCGTTGTTATGTCATCCTTCCATGTGGGCGCAGTACGTCGACGCAGCTGCCATGTTAGAATTCCCCCCCGCCCCCCCAGACGTGCATAACTGAAGTTGTACTCAGCCTCTCTTCGCGACGCTGCAACAGCGGCAACCGGTCACGTCGCGAATGCCAGGGTGGCCCAGTGTCATTCGTATATGTGAGCGAGTAACAATTGCTGAAGAATGCAGGTTTAACATTAGTTTTATGGCTGAATTTGTAACAGCGATTATTTATGTTAGCGAAGACGCACTCGGTGAAAATTGGCAAATCATTTACCTTGTACATCGTGAGCGCATTGACTTCGTTCTGTCATCATGAAGTTTAATTATTTCGCAGACATGTGTTGAATTCCAGTTAGGTATTGTTTTGTGCAGTTAACGCTTGCTTTAGAATATTATTTGCATACAAAAGAGGTTAGATGATGTTGTTTTAAATGTACCTCATTGAACACAATGTCTCACGGATCTCGACGAGTGCACAACATATTTCCTCCCTCGCGCGGCATCTTCGAGGTACAGCAGTTACGACGCTTGGTTCGATATCCATTGTTCGACCGCAGCTTATGTTCTTTAATTTCTTTACTCCGGCGAATCGTGACCAGCCTTACGTACCGAAAGAAAAACAGTAAGAAATAGCCCTGCTGGACATTCCTGTACATAGAATTTCAGCGGCTGATTTCACTGAGCATTTTGTTCGCAACAGCGTTGGCCATGGACCAATCACTTTCGTTACTGCCACCTTCGCTATCACAGCTGGAGTTGTTCTTACGAACCGTTTCCGCGTACGAGCTTTTGTGAAAACGGCCTCTTTCGTGGGATCCACGTGCGCAACGAATTCGTGGTCAGACAAGCTTTACATATTCACGCAAACACGCAACTCGCAAGTACATCAGCAGCCTGCGCTCGATTCGCAGTGACCTTACTAGCCAATAATGGTGCTGCGCGTAAACCTAACCGCAGTGCAGATAAAGGGTTCGCAAACAATGCGTGAATTTATGAAAACGCAGCAAAAATGGGGAAGCATGCTTGTAAGCGGAAATCTGAAGCAGCTGGTAATCTCCATGATAAGCTTTGCTAAATGCGAGTTATGGGTGGCTAAATTTTGCTGATGAAAATACAAGAGATTTGCACAGACGAAGTTGAATGTGTGCACAGGTGTGGGAGGAGAAATACTTCAACGGTACTCAAGACACAAATCCTGGCTCACGTTCTTTGGGTAGCAGAGTATTGCAGTTTATGCACAAAGAAGGTGCAATGTGAAAAATAAAAGAGAGAGTAAAAAAAGAACCTTCGTTCATTGGTCTTTTACAAGTTTAGACGAGTTCCTTTTTGCAGAAGCTGATTTTTACTATTGTGTTTATGGAGATTGTCGGTTCTTCGTTCTTATTTGCAGGCACTTTGGTGTAAGCACTCAGCTTTGTTCGACAGCAGCAATAAAAAGATGTGGGCGGTCCAGCGGCGTTTATTTTTTTAGTGAGCAAAATGGGGGAAAAGTATATAAACTACATATAAGGGAATGCCTCATTGTACTCACCGATTTTTTTCCTTGTAGTTTTCCTGGAACGAAAGAAATACCGCGGGTAATATAAACTGTTCGCGAAATGCCGACAGGAGGTGCTAAAGTGCGTCCAATAGCGGCGACTCTCATACGACAACATTGAAAGTAGCGAGCATTGTAGCGGTAAAAATGTTTCCTTTCTTTGTTAATTTTTTACGCTGCTTTCAACTCTGCGTGACTCGATCGCGTCCCTCGCTTTCTCGCCCCCTCTTGGAATGTTGACATGCGAGACCCTTGAATGACACATTCGTGACACTTCAACCGCAGGCCAAAGCCGAGGAACTCGTCCAGGAAGGTCGTTGTCCGACCATGGTGCACGCACATTTGGTGGCCGAGCTGATCGACATGAGCTTCGATGAAGAGGACGCCATCCTGGCTGCCGAGCAGTGCGAAAGCATCTACCAGGCAGTGAACTTCTTGCAGCAGGAGTGTGAGCTATGCGCGGCCAACTACTCCATCAGTCAGGTCAGCAACCCCCTGTTTCCCACCAGGCTCGGACACACACACACACACACACACACACACACACACACACACACACACACACACACACACACACACACACACACACACACACACACACGCACACGCACACGCACACACGCACACACGCACGCACACACGCACGCACGCACACGCACACGCACACACACACGCACACGCACGCACGCACACACACACACACACACACACACACACACACACACACACACACACACACACACGCACGCACGCACGCACACACACACACGCGCACGCACGCACGCAGTCTACATCATCGATACCGAGCGACTAGAGAAATACTACATTTTCTTGCACTGCAGAATTTTTCATCGCGATATCTTGGGTTTCAGCATCTTGGAAATGGGCTGATGAGGGTGACGAAGTCAGTGGGTTGGAAGCGTCTTACACATATTCGTTGTCATAGCTATCGAATGTCACTAGTTACGCTGCAGCGCGAATTAAATATGCATGCTTTGTCACAGTTCGCATAACCTTGAGTGCCTCCTCCTCTGTCTACTCCACCCTTCTATCAATAAAAAAAATCACTGCCCAAGCAACTTGGTCGGAGTGCTTGGGCAGTGATTAACCAGTGATTAACTTCGCTGGGCAGTTAACCAGCGGAGCTGAAATGTGCGACCCTAGGATTAACACATCACTGGGCTAATCCTGACGGTTCATTAGAGAGTTTTAGAATAGCGGCCCCAAACGTTTTGGGGCCCCAAAGAAATAGCGTCGAAGCCACTGCGCATGCGCGAGACGCAAACTGCGTTTGGGTTTTGCGTTGGGAACGCTATTTCACCGATTTAGCGGGAGCTCAAATAGCGTTCCCAAAAGCTTTGCGTCAACAAACATGGCGGCACCCATTGAAGCGACGGCTCTAACCTAGCACCAAACTGGGTTCGATTCGCGGTAATGCGTGAAGTTCGCAAGCTAGGAGAAGTGACTGCAGTTATTGCTTTCTCTCAACTAGCGTGTGTTATGAAGATTGATTCATTAGACGCCGCTGATTCCGAATACGAGTGTGGATTTTATGGCTCGTAGGCCTAACACGGCTAAGCTTGGCTGGTGAAGGCACGTAAAGTTGGTTTTGTTGCTCCAAACTAAGCACAACTAATTGTTTGCTGCTTGGAGAATAACCTCTAAATTGTAATTAAACGCAAATACACGCAAGTCAAAATTACTATTCATATCATAAGATGGTATATTTTATTTAATTATTTTTAATCGTTTTTCTTAGACGCCGTAGTGGCGCTGTCAGCGCAAGACGCTATCTGCAAACGCAAAGCCCTATTCTAAAACTCTTCACTCCTGCGTGCCCCAACGCTAACACCCGCAAAGCTCTTTGGGGCCCCAAAATATTGGGGCCCCTATTCTAAAACTCTCTATTAAACGACGGCTTGGTAGGCTGCCGGATTTCTCGGTACGCAGTTGCTGTTTGCGCTCGGCTGCACGAGCCTGTTCTTGCCTGGGCTGAAGCATCGGGACGGCGTAGACGAGCTCGTTCCCGGTCCTGCTCGCGGCGTTGCTGATCGAAAGCTGCCCGCTCCTCAAGAATACGTATGACGCGTGGCCTAGCCATTTCGGAGCCGGGAAAACAACTGCTGCGCCCACGCTCGGCTGCGACGGAGAGCAACGACGTCACTATTGGTGGAGCCAATCGCACGCCTCTCTTCCTTTTTTTTTTTCGCGCATGAGCATGGGGTTGCGTCGGAGGAGTTTTCAGCGTGCAGGCGACAGACGCACGGACGAACGAATCGGCTAGCCATATACAGCTTTGCTCTAAAAAGGAGAAAATACAGTGATATATTCACGACGTGGTGAAATTTGGTGGTGTATGAGCCTAAACTTTAGCTGTCATATAGCTAGCCTTCATTCAGCACATAAACCGAAACTCTTAAAGTACTGCATGTGTACTAGAGCAGGGAAGAAAAGCACCAGCTTTCTTTTAAAATGTGAACTTTCAAAGGATTATTGGCTCATTCCAGGCTCTTTGTGGCAAGTAAACTTCTGCCTCGCATCGTTTCAAGCCTCCTGTACAAAAAAAAAAGAAGAAAAAGGAAAAAAAAGAAAAGAATCGCAGCCATTCCACTCGGTGAATATGGGCTACCAGCGGAGCTGTAAAATAGACAAATGCCCACAACTGACTGTAAAAGTTTATTTTGGGGCTTTTCCCTTTCGCGTCTGTAGAATACTCTGCGAACACGCACAGTCGCTACTAATAGCGGCTCAATCTGTAGAGGTGGGCTAATTGAAATGCGTCAAGCGTCTCAAGGCGCTAGCTTGCCCACAAGAAGTTCGTAAGGGCGTTCTATGCCTCTGGCGTAATAGTTTCAATATCGGGCTTCTGTGCTAGAGGTCCTGTGTTCAAATCGTGCAGTCGTACACTATTAATAATGTTAATGTAATTATTTATTACAGAGTACATCGTTTAAAACGACAAGTTTACAAAGTCGACGGGACGTTTAAAGCCAGAAGGACGAAGATTAGGCAAATCCATGTACTATCGGCCAAAATAAGTAAACGGACCACGGCTTAGGTGGCCGGAGCGGCTGCGGGGCTACACCGGGGCGCTTCTATCTTGCTCCGCGCTAACGACGAGAGTGCCCCGAGTGACACCAGACTTCGCCCTCACTCTCACGAGGGGCCTCATCACGCTTCATAAACACTCAAAAAAACATTTACACCCTTTGGGGGTGTATATTTGCCACACAACAATAATCGTCATCTGTCTTGCCTGCATTTCCTTTCTTGAAAACGCTGAGCTCGTTGCTTTCCTGTCGAGAATGCTCTGTCATGCTGATAACGCGCGTGCCGTTCGTGACTTGGAAGTACTGGGCTCGCAGCGTTAAAGAAAGGAAATGCGGGCAGGACAGATGACGATTATCGTTGTGCATCAAATATACAGCCCAAAGGGTGCAACTGTTTTTAGAGTGAATTTTTAGTGCACCATTCGGTTGCTCCGTTGCTGACGGTCGTGACGAAGGGGACCGTGCATCGCCGGTAGTCCAGCACATGGCGCTGTCTCGCAGTAGCGGGGGGCCATCATCATCCTATTCATGTCCACTGCAGGACGAAAGCCTCTCCCTGCGATCTCCAATTACCCTTGTCCTGCCCCAATCGATTCCAACTAGCACCCGCAAATTTCCTAATTTCGTCGCACCACTTATAGTCTTCTGCCGTCCTCTACTGCGCTTGCCTTCTCTTGGCACCCATTCTGTAACCCTAATGGTCCACCGGTTATCTAACCTGCACATTTCATTACCTTCCCAGCGCCATCTTTTCTCTTAATGTCTATTAGAATATCGTCTATACCTATTTGCTCTCTGATCCAAACCGCTCGCTTTCCGTCTCTTAAAGTTAAATTATAGGGTTTTACGTGCCAAAACCAGTTTCTGATTATGAGGCATGCCGTAATGGAGGACTCCGGAAATTTCGACCACCTGGGGTTCTTTAACGTGCACCTAAATCTAAGTACACAGGTGTTTTCGCATTTCGCCGCCATCGAAATGCGGCCGCCGTGGCCGGGATTCGATCCCGCGACCTCGTGCTCAGCAGCCCGACACCATAGCCACTGAGCAACCACTGCGGTTTGTCTTAAAGTTATGCCTAGCATTCTTCGTTCCGTCGCTCTTTGCGTGGTGCTTAACTTGTTCTCAAGCTTCTTTGTCAGACTCCAAGTGTCTGCGCCATATGTAAGCGTATGTCAGCAATTTCCCTCTCATGGTCAGGCTCCCCTGTGATTAGTTGACCTAGGTAAACGTACTCCTTCACAGATTCTAGAGACTGACTTGCGATCTTGAACTCTTGTTCCCTTGCCCGGTTATTTATCATTATCTTTGTCTTCTGTATATTAATATTCAGCCACACTCTTACACTCTCCCTGTTAAGGTCCTCAATCATTTGTTGTAACTCGTCCGTAGTGTTGCTGAATAGAACAATGTCATCGACAAACCGATGGTTGCTGAGGTATTCGCCGTCGATCCTTACTCCTAAACCTTCCCAGTTTAATAGCTTGAATATTTCTTCCAAGCACGCAGTGAATAGCATTGGAGAGATTGTGTCTCGTTGTCTGACCCCTTTCTTTAAAGGTATCTTCCTACGTGTGTAGAATCAAGGTGGCTGTGGAATCTCTGTAGATATTTTCCAGGGTATTAACGTAAGCGGTCTGTACTTCTTGATTACGCAATGCCTCTATGACTGCTGGTATGTATACTGAATCAAATGCTTTTTCGTAATTTATGAAAGCCATATAGAGAGGCTTATTGTACTCTGCGGATTTCTTGATAACCTGATTAACGACATGGATGTGATCCATTGTAAAGTATCCTTTCCTGAAGCCTGCTTGCTCCCTTGGTTGACTAAAGTCCAATGTTGCCCTTATTCTATTGGAGAATATTTTGGTAAAGGTTTTATATAATACTGGGAGTAAGCTAATGTGCCATTAATTTTTCAGTTCTTTAACGTCGCCCTTTTTGTGGATTAGTATAATGTTTGCATCCTTCCAGTTTTCTGGGACCTGTTACGACATCCCACCGCTGCCACCACTGTTAGGACTTTGCACCGCTGCCACCCCTATTACGACTTTGAGCTGGTCCCGTAGCGCTCGTCACCCGTTTCGTGACAGAGCGTTGGTAGCGAAGACTCCGAGTCAGGCATCGGTGAGAATAACGAAAGGGACTTTATACATTATATACAGGTCATTATACAGGACAAGATCGGATCGGCACTGGGGCCGAGAGCTCACAGCAAACGCGATTGTTCCGCACGGTGACGTCCGGCGAAAACACGTGACACATCTCACTCCAGTCGAGAACGGCACTGGCTCCCGGTGGGTCGGCGGATCCGGTTTTCCAGGCGGTCGCGTCGCGGCTTATAATGACCCGAGAAACCATTGTCACTCAAACGGCCCAATACAAAGCCAGCACTCGACGGTCGTCCGAGAGGTCCAACCAGCGACCGCGCTGGCCACCCCGTTCAAAGTTGGCGGGCGCGGTGACCTCCAGGCAAAGGGAGGTACGGCGCCGGGCTGTCTGGCACTTGGTTGCACGTTTGGACATGTCGCTCGCCGATGCTTCTCCGCAGGACACCGCTGCCTGACGGCTCAGCATCTTGACTTGTCAAGGGAGAATTAGGGCGCTGTGCCTTTCGGCGCAGCCCCGGGTTTGTCCAAAGGGCGCTCGCAGGATAAATTCTGCATCTTGTAGAGTCGGAATCCTGGCTGGTGGTAATGGCACAACAGCATCCCCGCCCTCAGATAAGGCGCCGGGAAGACGAGCTGCCTCCACGTGGCTCGGATGCCAGGCGCGCACGTTCGTCAGGCTCGTCCAAGTTCACGTCCAGTGTCTGGACGCCAGGTAACTTCACGTGCCCAGGTCCCACTCGCCAGGACAGGAGCTCTGCTCACCGCGTTGTCGCCAAGGCACCTCAACCAGCTCCGCTCGGGTCGTTCCTAAGCCCTTGCTTCTCGCCACTGGTCCCGGTTGGTCGTTCTGCAGCTTGCAAAACCGACCGGCAAAAGGCAACACCCAACACGAACAAGTGCCCTCTGTCTCCCGTCAAACACCAGACAAGGCCATAATCCAAATCAACCTAACTGAATTGCTATCCCCCTTTTTGCTCCCGCTGCAACAAGAGGCAGGTGGACGATCTGGTACACAAGGCTCAAACAACCAGTTTTCAAATTAACAACACACGAAAATATCAGGAACAATTAATAATCAGCAATAATAATGACAAATAGAATGGTCCCCTTGGAATCACTTGGACCGAAAACATACTACTGAGGAAGCAAATGAGGTCATTCATTTTTCCCGGTGATATTTTCGCGGAATCAGAAGCTGCTTATATTTGCGACCCTGCTTATCCGACTAGCGGCGGTACAATAAGCCAGATTCCTCGTAAAATGAAACCCTTTTTTTTTCACTCCCCGTTTGACGCTCTTCCTCAAATCGGCTAGTGAACAGTCTTCCTGTTGCTCGCGAATCAGAGTTTCCCTTTCAACTGCAGCCTGCTCCTGCCAGCTGGCGGAAACCGGAGCGAGTGTGGAGCCCGCGTCGCCTAACTGCGGCGTCGCGTCCATATCGCGGCTAGCACTGCACGCGTCACTCCCACTCACTTCCAGAACACGCTCGCCCAGGCCAGCCTCCGAGCTCTGCCTCTCCCGTGCCTGCTCGCCACTCAAGTTACCTTGATCGGTCCTTGTGCCGCACTGCTGTTCGCTCACCGACGCAAAGTCAAGTTCCCTCGACAGCGGGCGCGCTTTGGATCGCGTGAGGGCCATGTACGCCACGTCGGCAAAGAATGATTTGCCCTGATCCTTTAGCAGCTGCTCCGAGCTATTTGAGAAGAGGTAGGGAAAGTGCTCCGGGAGGGCGGCAGACACAGCGGATTCTGTGTTAAGTTTCCCAAACTCTCCTTCAATGATAACCGTTGCGATCGGTAAAGAGACACTCTCCTCCTCGGCCACTTGCCGTATCCTAGCGCACTCTCCCGTAAAATCACTCGAGGAGACGAAAGACGGGTGAACAACGTCCATAGTTGCTGCAGAGTCCCGAAGTGCTCGGCACTTCTTGCCGTTTACCTTAATTTCCTGCATATACGGCTCCAATAGTCGTATGGTTTTGTGAGTTTCCTGTATTGTTGCAAAAGCAATTTTCTCTTGGCAGTCCGCAGCGATGTGCCCTTGCTTTTTGCAATTGTAGCAGGTTAACGGTTTCCGTTTTTCAAAAGAACACGTCGTATCGTCTCGCTGTTCTGTTGCAAAAGCAATTTTCTCTGGGCAGTTCGCAGCGATGTGCCCTTGCTTTTTGCAATTGTAGCAGGTGAACGGTTTCCGTTTTTCAAAAGAACGCGTCGTATCGTTTCGCTGTTTTGTTGCAAAAGCAATTTTCTCCGGGCAGTTCGCAGCGATGTGCCCTTGCTTTTTGCAATTGTAGCAAGTTAATGGCTTCCGTTTTTCGGGCTTCCCGGAAAACCCATCTATGCTATCTGCTTTTTCTATGCGCACTGCCTTGCTGTGCAAGCTGCGGTGGGTGTAATACTCTTCCGCTAACTCTGCTGCCTTGTTTAGCTTAACCTCCTTTAGCCTATCTTGCAGCCAGAGCCGGACATCCTCATCAATGCAAAGGTAGAACTGCTCCAACGCGATGCATTCGACGATTTTGTCGCGGTCGTCGTAAACCTCTTCGCCCTTCAGCTATTCCACCAGGTCGGCTTTTAGACGAAACGCGAAGTCAACATTCGACTCCCTGCCCTTTTTTGCATACCGGAACCTCTGCCGGAAAGCTTCGGGCGACAATTTGTACTTCCGCAGTAGCGCTTCCTTCACATCACTGTAGCTCTCAAACGCCTCTTTCGATAAGCAAGTTATTACGCCTGATGCCTCCCCAGGAAGCAAGGCTAACAGATTCTGTGCCCAGAGGGATCGCTCAATGCTATTCCGTTCGCACACGTGCTCAAATTTCACGAGGTATTTGGCCATATCCTCTCCGACGACAAAGGGTGGAAGTTGTTCGCGTATTCTTGGAACGTTAGAAGTGAGACTAGGCGCCGGCGAGCTATTTCGGGTCTCCAACTCTTTCATCTTAAGCTCGTGCTCGCGACGTTCCCTCTCTCTCCTTTCCTCCTTTTCCTCCTCGCGACGTTCCTTTTCTGCCTGCCACTCCCGACGTTCCTTTTCTTTCCTTTCCTCCCTTTCCCGACGTTCATTGATATCCGCCCAGGCCTCTTCGGCTTCCTCAGCCGTTACGTCCCCAGTCCTCATGACCTCAAGGATCGCATTCTTTCTTTTGGTTGAGCCCAACTCAATGCCCAACTCCTCACAAATTTGGAGAAGTTCCTTGACCTTGTACTTCTCCATCGTTCACACTGTCCTCCTGCTGTTTACCATTTTTGAATATACCTGCCGTACGCTACTATAACGCTACTAGTAAGACATCCGCAAGTATTTCACACACTGCCCTGTTTACCCCCTCAGCATCCCCTGGTTTTCAAAACACTCTCACTAGGCTTGAAACACACAAGGTTAACACAATGCAACACCAAATCCTTCCCTAAGCTACTATAACCTGTGTCAGAGAAAGTCTGGTGTTTGAGGTAAACTTCAGGCACTCACCGCGCCGAGGTAGCCGATGCTGGTCAATCCCGTAGCTGCCATCCACTGTTACGACATCCCACCGCTGCCACCACTGTTAGGACTTTGCACCGCTGCCACCCCTATTACGACTTTGAGGTGGTCCCGTAGCGCTCGTCACCCGTTTCGTGACAGAGCGTTGGTAGCGAAAACTCCGAGTCAGGCGTCAGTGAGAATAACGAAAGGGACTTTATACATTATATACAGGTCATTATACAGGACAAGATCGGATCGGCACTGGGGCCGAGAGCTCACAGCAAACGCGATTGTTCCGCACGGTGACGTCCGGCGAAAACACGTGACACATCTCACTCCAGTCGAGAGCGGCACTGGCTGGTGGGTCGGCGGATCCGGTTTTCCAGGCGGTCGCGTCGCGGCTTATAATGACCCGAGAAACCATTGTCACTCAAACGGCCCAATACAAAGCCAGCACTCGACGGTCGTCCGAGAGGTCCAACCAGCGACCGCGCTGGCCACCCCGTTCAAAGTTGGCGGGCGCGGTGACCTCCAGGCAAAGGGAGGTACGGCGCCGGGCTGTCTGGCACTTGGTTGCACGTTTGGACATGTCGCTCGCCGATGCTTCTCCGCAGGACACCGCTGCCTGACGGCTCAGCATCTTGACTTGTCAAGGGAGAATTAGGGCGCTGTGCCTTTCGGCGCAGCCCCGGGTTTGTCCAAAGGGCGCTCGCAGGATAAATTCTGCATCTTGTAGAGTCGGAATCCGGGCTTGTGGTAATGGCACAACAGACCCTTGCAGTCGATAGACACTTCGTATAGAGAGCCGCCAGTTTCCCTAGCATTATGTCTCCTCCATCTTTGATTAAATCGACAATTATTCCGTCCTCTCCTGCCGCTTGTTCCCGTTTCATGCCTTGCAAGGCCCTTCTGACCTCATCTCTAGTTATAGGAGGGGTTTCTGTATACTGTTCATTATTATTTCGAATAGAGTACTCCTCAGTCATCTGGGTACTGTACAGGTAACTATAGAGTTCTTCCGCTGCTTTTATTCTAACTTCGAGATTGCTGATATTACCCTGCTTATCTTTCAGAGCATACATCTTGGTTTGTCCTATGCAAAGTTTCCTTCTCACTGATTTCAGGCTGCGTCCATATTTTACGGCTTCTTCAGTCTTTCTCACGTTAAAATTTCTAACACCGCTTATTTTCGCTTTGTTGATCAGTTTTGACAGTTCCGCGAATTCTATCTTATCTCTTTGAGTTGGACACTTTCATTCTTTGTCGTTTCTTAATTTGGTGCTTTGTTACGTGGGAGAGCTTGCCTACTGGTTGCCTTGGTGCCTTTCCTCCCACTTCAATTGCTGCCTCTGAAGCCAGCCTCATTACGGTTTCATTCATTACCTGTATGTCATCATCATCATCATCTCTCTGTTCTAAGGCTGCATATTTGTTTGCAAGTACCAGCCTAAATTTGTGTGCTTTCACCCTTACTGCCTCTAAGTTGACCTGTTTTTTCTTGATCAATTTTACTCTTTGTCTGTTCAAATTGAGGTGAATCCTGGCCCTCACTAACCTATGATAACTGCATTTTACCCTACCTATCACTTCTACATCCTACACTACGCTGGGATCGGCAGAAAGTATGAAATCAATTTCATTTCTTGTTTCACGATTAGGGTTTTCCAGGTCCATTTCCTGTTCCTACGTTTCTTGAAAAAGGTGTTCATTATTCTCAGCTTATTCCTTTCTGCGAATTCTACAAACATCTCTACTTTAGCGTTTCTAGAACCGACACCGTAGTTACCAATTGACTGAATTGCCTGTTCACCTGCCTGCTTTTTCCCCGCTTTTGCATTGAAGTCGCCCATTACTACTGTATGCCGCGTTTGCACTTTTCTCATCGCTAATTCAACATCTTCATACAACTGACCTACTTCCTCATCTTCGTGACTGAACGTTGGAGCGTAGGTTTGTACTACCTTTATCCTATACCTCTTATAGAGATTTACTACGACTACAGCTACCCTCTCGTTGATGCTGTAGAATTCGTCAATGTTGCCCGCTATGTCCTTATGGATTAGGAATCCTACCCCGTATTGCTTCTTATCCGGGAGACCTCTATAGCAGAGGACATGGCCTTTACTCAGCAATGTATAAGCCTCACCAGTTCTTCTAATCAAAGCGGCGGGCGGCCGCAGGGCATCAAACCGCGGCACTGAGAAGGAACGTAGACCCGTTCGGATTGTTGTGTTGCTTATACTCACCTTATCTTTCGTATTAGTGCATGTCGCCTGCGTCCACCGCTGCTCGATCTTAGGCAACTTCCCGTAAGTAGCCGCAACGGCGGCTAGGGTGACGCGCGCTCTTTCACGCGCCTGCGCGATAAGTTACCGAGTGGGAAGCGCTGCGCGGATGTCCGAAGCTATAGCGGCGGCGCTCTATTACTGGATGCCAAAGTGAGTAAGCCAAGTGATCGCTGTCGACGGCAACTTTTCATCGCACGGTGGACCCCTTCAAGCCATGGAATGCTTCCTTGAATAAACTTTCACGACTGACCAGTTTTTCCGATTCGTCTTCCCAATCATTTCTACTGACGGTACTTTTGTAAAGTTTCATCATGGCCTACGCATTGAAATAGCTAATTAAAGCAGTTTTCAGAGGCGTCGCTGATTTAATTATTAAACCCACTGCTCGACACAATGCCGGAAAAGTAATCTCGACAGAAAAGCCGTGCCCGCAGTAAACCTTGGCACCTGTGATTTATCGCGCCGGCGTGAAAGAGCGGGCGTCATCGTAGCCGCCCTTGCGGCTACTTGCGTTATGTTGCCTAAAATCGAGCAGCGGTGGACGCCGACGGCATGCACTAATATGACAGATAATGTGAATATAAGCAACACAACAATCAGAACGGGTCTTCGTTCCTTCTCAGTGCCGCGGTTTGATGCCCCGCAGCCGAGCGCTACTGCGCGACAGCGCTATATGCTGGAGTACCGGCAATGCACGGTCCCCTTCCTCGCAACCGCCAGCAGCAGAGCAACCGAAAGGCGCACCAGAAATTTATGCAGCGTGACAAGGCCCAGCGCGAGAGTGAGGGCGAAGACTGGCGTCACTCGGGGCACTCTCGCCATCAGCGCGCGGAGCGAGATAGCAGCGCCCCGGTGTGGCCCCGCAGCCTCTCCGGGCACCTAAGCCGTGTCCGTTTACTTTTTTTGGCCGACAGTACTTCACACAATTCTCATGCTGGCTGAATCGCTCCGATTGTAGCTGCCGTAGGCACTAGTGCCAGAGTTCCCTCCGGTAAGTATTGTATACGAAATTGTCGATTGGGTGGTTTCTTATGGTGAATTGCACTGGTCGATCTGGAGCACGTGTTCTTGCTCTGTGGCAAAAAATCGAATTGCACTGGTCGATTGGGATCAACCGGCTCCTAGTTAATCCGCTGAGCAGGGACGGATTTCACCGGAACTCCGAAGACGCGTTGGTGTCACTTCCAGCTTGTTTGGGTGGCTTGGCTGTTTTCAGCTCCTCTTGAGGCGTTGTTTGGTAACCTTGCGCAGTTGCTTACGTTTTCGAAATGACGTCGTTCACCCGTGCGGCAGTGATTCTTGCCTTGAGCTATTCTGACAGCAAATCTAATCTCTCGAAAAGTTGCAGCAGCGACGAGAAGGAGTTGTACGTGCTTTACGAAATAGTATTTAAGGTGGAAATGATGAAATCGCGTTATGGCTGGCAGATATGGCGGGCGCCCAACTTCCGCTGCACTTCCTGCCGGAGCATGTTTATTTTTCGCTGGTCGATCTGGATTGGGTCGCCCCGTATTGGGTCACCCCATGCCGGATTTCGTTGATCTCTCGTGGATTCAACACACCGCTCGAGATCGACCAGTGGAATTCACCGTTAGCTTTCCTCTTGCTACGACTGGTGTCAGCACATTCCTTAGCGGTTGGCTTTGCCTCCTCACAGAGGGCCCAGGAGCTCTGAGGCATGGACATTGAAAAATGCGTAGGCGAGTAGACATATATAGCTCCGCTGTAAAAAAAAAAAAAAAAGAAAGACAAAAAAAGAAGGGAAAAGGAAAGAGAAAGAAAGAAGCGAAAGAGAAAAAATTTAAATTTCCACTGGGGGGATCAAGCCTTTGCTCCCAAGCCTACAACATCGCGATGGTCGAACTATCTAAGCCATATTCGCACGCGCACATCTCTTGCGTCAACGACAACTAGCTCTATGAGACGAGTGGCGCGTGCGCCAAGTCGCATAGCACGAGCGAGAGCACGTGCGCACAAGCCAACCTATAGTTGGCCACTGATTTATCCAAAAAGATCACGTACTCGTGACGCCTGTGGCTGACAGGATGTGCCACATCCGCTGCCAAGGTTTGTGAGTGGTGGTGCTGGCTAACACTCCCAGGGTTAGTTCTATTATAGATAAACATAAATACCCCAGAAAGTGTATGGGAAAACGGCGCCGCGTTGGCTGAATTGGTTAGAGCATCGCACGCCTAATGCGAAGACGTGGGATCGTTCCCCACCTGCGTCAAGATCTTTTTTCATCCACTTTAATTTCCATTAATTTATCACTTCTTTAATTCAATTACTAAGTACACGTAATTTCTCCTGTGTTGTCCATGGTGTCTTTGTTCGTTGGCTTCTTATAATATATATATATATATATATATATATATATATATATATATATATACACAGAAAACTGGCGGCTGTCTATACGAAGTGTCTATCGACTTCAAGGGTCCCAGACAACTGGAAGAATGCAAACATTATACTAATGCACAAAAATGGAGACGTTAAAGAATTGAAAAATTATAGGCCCATTAAATTACTTCCAGTATTATAGAAAATATTCACCAAGATAATTTCTAATAGAATAAGGGCAACACTGGACTTTAGTCAAGCGAGGGAACAAGCTGGCTTCAGGAAGAGATATTGTACAATAGATCACATCCACGAAACCAATCAGGCAATCGAGAAATCTGCAGAGTACAATCAGCCTCTCTATATGGCTTTCATAGATAGCGAAAAGGCATTTGATCCAGTAGAAATACGAGCAGTCATAGAGGCATTACGTAATCGAGGAGTACAGGAGGCTTACATCAATATCTTGGAAAATATCTACAAAGATTCCACAGCTACCTTGGTTCTCCACAAGTTGAAAGTTACCTATGAAGAAGTGGGTCAGGCAAGGAGCCACAATCTCTCCAATAATATTCACTGCATGCTTGGAAGAAATATTCAAGCTATTAAACTGGGAAGGCTTAGGAGTGAGGATCAACGGCGAATATCTGAGCAACCTTCGGTTTGCAGATGACATTGTCATCTTCAGCAACACTAGGGACAAGTTACGACAAATGATTGAGGATCTTAACGAAGAGAGTATAAGAGTGGGGTTGAAGATTAATATGCAGAAGACAAAGATAATGATTAATAACCGGGCAAGGGAACAAGAGTTCAGGATTGCCAGTCAGCCTCTAAAGTCTGCGAAGGAATACGTTTACCTACTCATAGGGGGGACCCTGATCATAAGAAGAAAATTTACCACAGAATAAAATTGGGATGGAGCTCATACGGCAGACATTGTCAGCCCCTGAATGGAAGCTTGCCATTAGCATTGAAAATGAAGGTGTACAATCAGTGCATTTTATCGGTGCTGACATATGGGGCAGAAACTTGGAGACTGACAAAGAAGCTCGAGAACAAGTTAAGGACCGCGCAAAGAGCGATGGAACGAAGAATATCAGGCGTAATGTTAAGAGACAGGAAGAGAGCGGTGTGGATCAGACAGCAAAAGGGGATAGCCGACATTATAATTGACATTAAGAGAAAAAACTAAAGCTGGGCAGGTCATGTAATGCACAGGTTAGATAATCGGTGGACCATTAGTGTTACAGAATGGGTGCCAAGAGAAGGGAAGCGCAGTTGAGGACGGCAGAAGCCTAGGTGGTGCGACGAAATTAGGAAATTTGCGGGCGCTAGTTGGAAGCGGCTGGCGCAGGACAGGGGTGATTGGAGATCACAGGGAAAGGCCTTCGTCCTGCACTGGACATAAGATAGGCTGCTGCTGCTGCTGCAGCTGATGATGATGATGATGATGACGACGATATACAAGGGCGAATAAGAAAGTCTTTGCCCCTATATTTATTAGCCAAAATAAGGTACACCCGGCCACAAAATATTATGGACCATGAAATCTGAGAAAAAGTTGAATATCTCCGCAACGACACAACGCAGCTTGGTATTTGCATTTCGGCCCTCGACTAGAATATGGTAACAACATTGTCGCATACAGTTCTTCAGGCTGCTGCTACAGGCTGCTGGGGAATTGAACGTTTTCAGAGATCCCGTTGTCCGTAAACTTTTGTGGCCGGGTGTACATATAGGTAATTACAAATATATGTACTATTCTACATATCTTACACTATTTCTCTACATAATCGCCACAACGGTTCAGTCATCTGTCCCATCGCAGCATTAAATTTGAGATGCCCCTGTGCCACGTTGTGAGTCTGCAACGCACGCGGCCTCCCCGAACGCTCGTTGTCATGCAAGTCTTCGCGGCCTTTTGCGAACTCACAACGACACCACCTCATACTTCTCAAAGGGAGACACCTTTCCCCATACGTGGGCTGCATTTCCCTGTGGGTTTAGATCGGCGTTCGTCCCTTGCTCCATAGAAAACGAATCACACTACGTTACTCGTACGCCGTAGACGTGTGAAGCACAACCGCCATCTTCAATAACTGACAGCAGCGCCTTGCCGCGGAACTAAGGCCAGGACGGCCAGGACGGCCTTAGTTCCAGGATAGGCCAGGATAGGCCAGGACAGGCCAGGATAAGGCCAGGACGGCCCAAGAAAGTTCCACCGCTGGGAATGGATATGATGACTTTGCATTAACGTTTACGTATATATATATATATATATATATATATATATATATATATATATATATATATATATATATATATATATATAGTAGTAGGCAAAGTGGGATTCTTCAGGCTAGCTTTCAAACGTAAAGAACTTGAGTGGTGCTACAGGGTAAACAGAACAAGTATTTAATTTCGACAGTTTCGATCGGTGGACCGATCTTCATCAGGGTTTACAAGGGTTATATATATATATATATATATATATATATATATATATATATATATATATATATATATATATATATATACACGTAAACTGCTAGAATACGCAAATTATGTGCACGGTGGGTGCGCTGCACGGTGTGAATAAAGTAGGATGGCAGTGAGTGTTCTCTTGCCCTAGGCTACCTTTCTGCGTAACGCCGCACCGACATTCTGAGCAGTTTAGCTCACAGGACGGAAATGCAAAATATCCTATCTTTAAATTTGTTCACTGCTATTTAACAATTAATGCCAATAAGACAATTCCTGGATGTTGTTAATGAAGAGGTAAAATTTGCAACAAGAGGTAAAGTTGCAACAGAACTTCGATATTGCGGAAGTTGAGATAGATTTGCCGTAATTAGTGCGAACTGTTGAAATGAAGAAAAAAAGTGTTAGCATCAAATCTGTTACAACTTATAATTAGGAAATTATTAGGAATAACAATTGAACTGTCGAAATTTAATTTCTTTTTTTGATTATCTATTAGAACGATAAAAACTGATAATTTATATTTAAGATGATGCTGCATGGAAGAACAACCCTACTGGTAAAATCGCAGCAGCAATTGCAGAGAAATGATAAGAAACGCTTGATTTTGTATAAGCTGTAGAGATGACAGATGACATGTATTTCCCGAAGACACATTGTCCTAGTTGAAGTAGCTGGATAGGAAAGCAAAATACTGTGAAACAATGGCGGGGTGAGAAACACCGGACGTGCCTTATTTAACACGTGAATGCCAAATCTCTTCATGGGGCGCTATTCTGGACATTCCGCCATTTTCTTCGATGCGTGACGTAGACGCGACGCGAATAAAATGGCGCTGATTTTGCTTTCGTAACGTGACGCCAACTTGACGTTTTGCCTAAGAAACTGAAATGAAGGCGCTGAACGTAAGGTTCTCGGTAAAGCAAAACAGTTTTCTTCCACAGTAAAAAGCAGCTAGCTCAAAGTGCGTGATTATTCCGTCGAAAACGCTTCTCGCTTCCCTCGTCGCTGCGTACAAGCCGTCGTGTGCCTCAACAGCTAGGATGCGTGTCCCCGGAAAATGGAATGAGTCATCGCATGTTGGCGCCAACGCGCTTGTCTTCTTCCTTGAGACAACATACGCGACCTACCAATGGCGATGCGCGCCTTCTAGGCCACGTTATCGCTATCTCGTGAAACGCAAGTGACTCAGCCCGACTCGGCTGGCTGAGAAATGGCCGAATATCACCGATAGCGTTGCGCGCTCCAGAGATATCCACTATAGCGTGACGCAAGCGCCGGCGCTGCCATCTCTTGTTCACTTCGCTGGTTACTCGCACCGCGGGAGGAAACTTCAAGGCGCCGCCTTGCGTACATTTCTTTTTATAAATTAGAAAGACACCGTTGTCATAACTTTTGATTGTGCGCAAAGACATTAATCTTGATTAATGCAGCAGTGAAAAGTGGACAACATTGCCGAAAGCTTGCTCTGTTCAACCAATGTTATTTCGTATAAGCGCGTCCTTTTAAAGAATGGTGGCCCCAAACACAAACGCCAACACCACCCGAGAGCAATGCACATACTATGAGCACGCGTTATGAACAAGAGACTTTTATGGTGCCAAACGACGGGGAAAATGTGGCGATACGCATTCCTCTCGGCTGCCTGTGCATATGGCTGCTTATTAGCATAATTCGCGCGGCTCTTCGCACCAGAAATTATGGCGGAACATCTAAGCAATGGCGGCCCAGCGGAATGTCACGCATCGTCAAAATGACGTTTACGAAATAGCCCTTCCTGTGACGCTCCTCATGGGATATTCCTTCAGCCAATCAGCAAGCTGGCATGGCGCATATCTTGGATCGCCACCACATATTCGCGAAATTGCAGATGCATTGCACTGGCTTCTGTATGCTACCGCTCACATTCTTTTTGAAGCGCTAACGTCGCAATATAGCTGCCAAGGACCAAAAAAGTGTATTAGTCCATAAAATTTGCAGCTCCACGTCATGTTTCGTCATCTTGATGAAAACGCAAAATTGCATTTTGCAAAACTTCCGCTTCCCGGCACAAATTTCAAAGAACGTGACCTCTCGACAGCCAATCAGTGAGTCAACATGGCGGATAATGGCGGCCGTGAAGCCGCCATGCGTGTCGAGAATAGCGCCCATGAAGGTAATCAAGATTGGAGCCTAGATACCCTTAAGATTGGAGTCTAGATAAACAGCAATTTGTTCGGGCTATAGTCAGCAAATGGTTGTTGTATGCCACTATGTTACGCTGGCAATAGCAATAAGTGTTGATGTAAACATATTTAACGAAAGAGAAAAAATAGGAAGAAGCGAGAGAGAATATGAAGAGAAGATGGGTAGGGATGTTAATTGCTTGGGTAGTGTCCAGTTGGATACCCTACTTCGGGTAAGGAGCAAAACGGAATAGGAAGACAAAAGAGAGAAAAAGATGGTTCTCAGGGCACATGCATGCACAAAGGCAATGTCGCATGGTCAAGTGCAATCACACAGGCTAGCAAATATTCAAAGAAAAAAGAAAGACACCCAGTAGAGCTTTCAAAGCCTTGTGCCCGGACGAATGACACCAGAGCACTCCCTTGAAGAACGCGCTGCGTAATCTCATGTCCAGTTGTGTAATCATAATGTTTTGACATGCACATAAACCGTCTCCAACGAAAACATAAACAATGTGCACACTCGACCGTGCAGTCTTAGGGGGGTCGACATGCCTTCTCACATGTCACCTAAGACTCGCGCGCGATGACGTTATTTTGCCGAGCTTGATTCCCGGGAACCACCACCCCGGAGGCAACGTGATGACCGTGGATAGCATACCGGAGCTATTTTTCGTGCAAACGGTGTTTCTGCCTTCCGGAGTCGAATCCCATGCGCGAGCACGTTCCCCGCGATGTGCCCGGATGGGCTTCCTCGTGATCGAACTCCATGCACCCATTCACCAATCTCGGAACTGATGAGCGCTTCCTCGTATATGCGGCAGATGTTCCGCAAGCCCGCTTCTACTTGGACGTCAAACTTTTGCTGCCGCGACTTCTCGAGCTCAATGGATCGGTACCTGGCGCAGCCCAGTAATGCGATAGTTCTATAAGTGCTGAAAAAACAGTTGTGCAGAAATCCTCAAAGTGGAGGAAGTTTCTTGAAAGGGCAAAAATGTAATCCCCCTGAGAGTAGTATGAAACTAGAAACGAAATTTTTACGGGTCTGTCACAAAAGCTTCGCAGTTGAAGAAAACTTTGTCCTGGTCCGAAAATTGAATCAGTGACCAACGCCTTTCCGGAGTGGTCGCTTTACATCTGAGCTAACCAGGAGGCTAAGCAGATCGCAGAGGGAGGCCGAATTGATCGACAAATCGAAGCGAAAGACATAGAATATGGCGAATCAGTTCTGCTGTAATTGGCAAGGTCGAGAAAGTTTCATAAAAAAATTGTGCCCTAGTATTCCCTTTGTCATATGCTACGCTATGTCCCTGGGCTTTAATTTGTCCTGGACGAGGACAATTTTTCCTTCAGTTGTGAATGTTTCTGAGAAACTCGTATGAGTTTTCTTCGTAGCTTCGTGCTCCTCTTAGTTGAAGGACATTTTCCCATTTCAGGTCTATAAGAGCTCAACATGTCGAGCAGCGTAGACGACAGGACAGTGACATACGAGCAGGACAAATACGCTCAGGCTATCACTGACCGCACGTATATCACTGTATCGTAGTGTGCGCTCTTTGCTATATTGAATGTAAACGAACTATGCCAAGTTAGAACTCTCGTGCGGGTTTATAAGGCACCAAGTATTTCGATAATTTACCAAACTTCATTTTCATCATCTCCTACCTGACTTTGCTATTCGAATCACATGACGAATTTTACACCAGGCATTTAACACATTTGTCTGCCGCAAATTACCTAAGTTTCGAAAGGATGCTGGCACGCCCCCCCCCCCCCCCCCCCTTTTTTTTTTTTTTCTTACAGATGCCTTAGGGTTTTACGGATACTCGCATTGATGGGGCGCTCTACGAGATTTGCCTATGCCACCGCCGCACATTCTACCACAATTAAATGTTCAATAACGTGACTTTAGGATGCATGCAATCTTGTTCATGGCCGCTTTCAATGCAAAAACACTTGCAGTGATGATTTCAGAAACTCGGCCGCGTCGCTTGCTTCGACTTTGAGTACGGTTTTATCAAGAACGCCGAATGCTTTCGGTGAGCAGACTTCAAAAGGCACAGTGGGGGTCAGTCAATCCTGCGCCATGCCTCTGACCCGCATATTTAATCCTTGCTTCATTTTGAATCACTAAAACCGTACACAACATAATTATATGCAGCGGCAAATATACCTTAGTCCAACTCACTGAGAGCTATAGTGTATATAAATAGATCAGCCCATTACGTTCGCTCATTTCCGTGATCTCACGGTGGGGTCAAAATGCAGAGAGAGCAGACGCAGTACAGTTTCGCTGATGTAGCTCTTAATGAATCCTTAGCGTCTTGCCGAGAATAATGAGTATTTTCTGTATCTTCTTGTTGCAGATGGTTTCCTTGCTGAACTGCGTACACAGGGCGTGCAAAGAGTGCCTCACAGCCTATTTTACCATCCAAATACGGGACAGAAATATCATGGAACTTCTTTGCCCATTCTGCAATGAACCTGACTTGAGTGACGAAGACGTAGAGCTGAATTACTTTAATAACCTAGATATTTTGGTAAGTAAACTGATTAAATTTACTTTTAGTCCGAATGAAGATATCCCATTTACAATATATTTGAAGGAATAAAACGATTTTCTTACTAAAGAACCTAATAAAATATGATAGCTTTTCTTCATATCTATTAACTGCAGCCGACATCGAACAAAATGTGAGGAATGTAAGATATGTCCAATATTTTGGTACCGCCAGTTCACCCTATTGTCTGGTATTCCCTAATTTTATGGTTTTTTTTACCAGCTATGTTTAGAGACACTTTGATGCTGGAAGATGGCACGAGTTACTCTTTATCTCTGACGGGATACCTGTGCTGGAAACAATGTTCACGTCCGAAGCAGCGATTAGAAAATACACAGACATCTCCGTAGTTCACGTACTCAGAATATAAATGTTCACCATATAGAAATATTCTCGGGCAAGTGCTCCTGTCGAAAAATAGAAGGACGTTTCGGCATGCCAATTCGATAACGCCTTCAAGGCCTTTGACGCCTAATGGAAGCAATACCGCTGATCTATCGGTAATGTGGGGAATCAAACAAAACACTTTGCTTCGTGATGAAGGCTACTACGACAACATGAAGGTGGTATATTTCCCGAACGCCGTATTTACACAGATTTCGCCCTTAATAGGCAGGTAAAATATACCGGCAAAAGCTCCACCTATACGTGTCCAAGGACTGGACGCCTTAAACAGGATGGAAGAACGTGAAACTTTGTTGCAGTTTGCCAATGCTGCCGGAAGACACATACAAGCCACTCAGTGAGAAAGGTCGAAAGCTCTCTTGAAATTAACTTTCTGCTAAGAACTGGCAGTGTTGGGCCGGTTTCCATTAACTCGAAATATGCCGCAATTTCTAAAAAAATGATTTCGGGCTGTAATGATCTATTTACTACTTCTCGAGTTTGAGGAATATAGGTTCGAAAACATAATTCCTGTTTAAACTTACATTTGTCTAATTTAGATTTAATCTTTTTTTTTTTGCAGTTAAAGGGCTTGGTGGACAACGAAGTCTACGACCTGTTTCAACAAAAGCTACGAGACCGTGCGCTAATGAAGGATCCAAACTTCCGGTGGTGTTCACAGGTTTGTAGTTTTTCAACTCTCGTAAAGACACACCGACAACTTTCGCTGTATGGTTTCTGTCGCAGACTTGCTCTGCAGTTCGTGCTTGCACAAAAAAGAAAGAAAGAAAAGAGAAAAAGAAACCGGCTTTGTAAGCTGTGCCTTGCTGGGTTGTTTGTAATCATTCGACAAGCACGGAAGTTTCATCGCGGTGAGGCGAACTGCCACACGCTGACACGCTCGTCGACGCGCATGAGTGCTTGAAGGGGCCATGAAAGACCCTTTCTCTCTTTGCCATGTTTGAGCGCTGCCCAGCGTTTCATCTCTGATGTGGCGGGATGTCCCCTCTTTCGCTGTAGAAAATGAAAGCCGCCGTTGGCAGGCTTCCTGATTCAACAGAAGAGAGTGTATTCAATAGCGCATCATTGCTAACAACATGTTTTCCTTTCTGTCTAACGGCGGGTTATGTCTTTGCAGTGTTCCTCTGGTTTCATCACGTACCCTAATCAGATACGTCTTGTGTGCCCCGACTGCAAGGCAGTCACGTGTGCCTCTTGTCGCAAGCCTGTAAGTACTTTGCAGAGGCGCAGTGCATGGAACGTGTTGCATGTCATTTATTTAAAACTTTCAAGTTTAAATAACTGCGCATTGTTTTCTTTTTTGCGTACAACATGTTGCGTCCTGCAAAGTTATTGTGGCCTGCATATCATGCAATGACAAGTGCAAATTGTTTGATTTTTTCCAGTGGCAAAAACAACATGAAGGGATCAGCTGCGAGCAGTTTCAACAGTGGCAACAAAACAATGACCCCGAAAGTCAGGCTGAGGGAATCACGCGATACTTGGCTGAAAACGGAATCGGTACGCTACTCATCCTGTACACAAAGATTTTAGCGGCAGCTGTGCCATTTCATCGGGCAACTTCACATTACAGAAAACATTTATAAATAACATGGCGTATTGATTTGTCTTCGTTTTTAAAACCTCAGGTTTATTTACATTCGTTGTCATAATTATGGAATGCGAGCTGCGAGCATTGGTCAGAACTATATCAGTTGGAACAGCTGACTTTTGACGGGTTATTTTGCTATTGAGCTAATCTTAAAAATCTAAGCATGATGGCGTTTTGCTGTTATAAAATATGCAAATGTATGTATGTCATAAATATGCAAGCTTCTCTCCCTAAACCACCTGTTGTTTAATTGGTGTGAGGTAAAAAATAGAAAAGCGTACGTTGATGCCGGCAGCTGAAGCCTGAAGGCCGTTCGCTGTCGTTCACAGTAATTAAAGCCTAATCGTACTCTCGGCTTATTTTTACGACCATCAAGGGGTATTAATTTCATTGTATCTAGTCCACCGCTACCAGCGCCAGCATTATCGTGATCATCACAGTAACCATCCAGCATAAGAAACGGGTACACCCAACTTAATATTAGGCATTTTTACAAATTTTAAACTCTGCCTATCCTATTCACAACTTGAACAAAAGACAGCAGTTTACCATGACGTATTCTTACACATTTGCAGATTGTCCAAACTGCAAGTTTCGGTATGCACTAGCCCGCGGCGGCTGCATGCATTTCAAGTGCTATCAGTGTGGTTTCGACTTCTGTTGCGGGTGCAATTTGCCTTTTAAAATGGGCGAGGTAAGCGGAACAGTCGGTGAAAGCTACGTGTCGCGCCGGTAGTCTGACTTAACCTCACGCACCGAATGCTTATTTATATCTCTAGAAATGCGGCCGGTCTCCAAACTGCTCCAAACTGGGCCTACATGCCCACCACCCTAGGAACTGCCTTTTTTACCTCCGCGACAAGAATATTGAAGACTTGCAAAGGCTTCTAGAGGTGAGTGCGCATGAGAATTGGTTTCTTGGTTGGGTACATCGCGCTTGCCTGTGTATCATTTGCATGGCTTTCAGCTATACACTAATATTTTGTGTAAGTATCCTCTATGAAGCATAAACGTTATCCAAACTGTCCTGTCGCCGTAGTCACAATGAATTTCAACGCGCAAGTATATACGTCAGCCATGCAAACTGTGCAAGGCACAAATTTACGGGAATACGGGCGAACCGATTGACAGAGAGATAAGAAACAAATTAAGCCTTCATCTCTATTCGTTTTTATCCATTAATCTGTAAGAGTACTTGAAGGTCAGTCTTGTCGTAACCGTGAATCGAACAGATATTTAATTTAACGATGATGGATGCACTATACGTTCTTCATAAATTGTCTCGCTCCTATTTTGCAGGCACAATGTTAGCTGTAACGTAAGTAGTTTGGTAGAAGAAGAAAAGCCTACAAGAACAAGAAGTTGGTCGACATTGTATGACTTCATGGTTGACTAAATACCGTAAAAAGGACAAAAACACAAAACAAGAAGTAGGCCGGACGAGCGCTAACCTCAAACTGACGTTCAATGGAGAAGGAAAGATTTAAGACGCTGTCAAAGAAAAACGCAAAAAAACACTAAATGTCATAAGAAATTTATTTGAAGTATTCGGAGACTGGGGCGGCATTCCAATGATCCCTTTTTCGTACCGAGTTCAGCGTCTGTCGTAGATATTTTGAAAAATCAGAACCCTGTCTGGGGCCTATAGGGCTTTTAAAATATATGTCGTGGAGTTGTACAATTCGCTGCCACAGGACGTTCTGATGCAGAGTGCAAATGAATGAATTTGTAAACGAAAGGACGATACAGCATTTAGAACCAGTTGGGGTATATATCGGTTGAGGGTCTTTTAGAGTTGCTGACTTTCTATCTTCGATGTACACTTATTTGTTTGGATAGCTATGTTATTCATCCATTCTCTGGAGTTTTGCATCAGGCTACGTTATCGTATCACTATTTGCATGGTCTTTAGCTAAGGTTGACAAATAGAGCCTTAGAAAAGACGCTCTGTGGCCTCACACACAAACTCGCTTGTTACGTAGATGACTACTCATTTTTTTATCGTATGAACTTCGATTGTAACGTTGCAGATATGCTTAAGGTGTTTCGAAGCCAAGGCCTCCGCCTAAAGCGGAGTAGATTGGCGGGCTAGTTTGTTCTGCTTCTTGAACATGGCAGAGCTTGACACATACAGGACACAGAGAGACGGCACAAGGACAAGGCGCTGATAGCAAAATTTGATCGAGGGCCCAGAACACGGTGAACCTCACCTGAAATTTTTGTTCGAGACAGTAAAAGAGCATGAGAGATATTTTTCTTGATCTGTTGCTCGTGTTCGGTAGTACGCACTATTTTTGGGTGTAGAGCCGGCGTCAAAAATTGACGGGGTGCGATGCCTGAAGAAGCTGAATAGTTTCGCAGCTTACACATGCAGCCGGGAATTTACACCTTCAGCCTGGCCTAGCATATCCGATCAACACAGTATTTTGTTATTTCACTGGCTGCAGGCAGAAACTATGCAGCAATTGGACTTTTTTCTCGAAATCCGGGCCCCGCAAGTTTTCGGCGCTGACTGTACATGCCATAGTCGGTTAAAAGCTTCCTAAGCATCTGTTCCGGTCATTCTAAACTTGTGAAGAGGGGTGTCGCCTTTTCCTGCGACCAATTGAAACACCAACACCTTGACCACTTGCGCTAGCGAGAGCTACCCCACAGCAGTCAAGGCAGCAGCGTGAAAAATGGCTAAGGAAAAGGTGGGTAAATAAGGCCGCCTTGCGGTAATCCCGTCCTTCATTAATATTCATTAATAAATGCATCGACTAAGAAAAGTTCCTTCCCACGACAATGTGAAGGTAGAGCTTTCGGCCAGGCACTAGCCGAGAGCCATTTGCTCCGTATTGCAACAAGGGCTTGAGAATAAAGGCACACACCTGCCATACTCCAGAATTTTTACACACACACACACACACACACACACACACACACACACACACACACACACACACACACACACACACACACACACACACACACACGCACACGCACACGCACGCACGCACACACACACACACACACACACACACACACACACACACACACGCACACGCACACGCACACGCACACGCACACACACACACACACACACACACACAGAGAGAGAGAGAGAGAGAGACGTAGCGCCAAGCGGATGGCGAAAATTTGCCCTTGGTGAATATGGCGTACTCTAGCGTATTCTTTTTTCATCTAGGTGCAGTTTTAGTGGGCAGTCGGTTTGCTGTTTGAACATCAGGCAGAGGCACCAAAGCTAGTTGAGGCTCTACACATTAAAGAATAGCTCCATATGTGTTAGTCCTCCTTTGAAAACGTTTTTAAGCAGGGGAGCAGCGTCCCTTGAGAAATTCTTTTATTTATGGCCTTGATACACTACTCGTTGTAGTTGTAGTATTGTTTAAATTTTTGTATATTTTTGACAACGGCTTAAATGTGTCTTTGAGGTGACTATGGTGAGTGATTATGAGTGATTATGAGGTGAGTGCTCGTACGAGCTACTTCTTGTCTCGTGTTACGTACCGTCTGTTTTCCGCTCTTAGTCAACCATATATAAAATAGAAAAGCTTTCGAGTCATAATGTTTCGCGGTTATTATGCGTGCGTATGTAATGCTAAAGACGGAATTTGGTCGGCGTGGTGTGTTTTGTTTAAAATTATCTTTCTTATACTCTTCTTTATTTTTACCTATGCTTATTACTTAAAAGAGTGGTTCAGACGTTAATCTATGCGGTATCCCAAGTCATGAACTCATTGTACCTCATGTACATTGAATAAAAAAAACAAAGGAAATGAGGTTCTACACATTTAGCTCATTTAATACGAATGTTCCTGACATTCCTGCAGATTAAGAGACAGCTATATGCATAACATTACATTGAAACAAGGTAAGTCGACTTCATGGTCGGCGAGATTTATTATTATTCCTTGTGTCTTAATGCTTCTTTCAACGAAAATCAGAATGAAAACTGTACTCCTAATTGTCACATTAATGTTTGCAAAAATTTTAGACTGAGAGTATACTATATTCAAAACGGCAGCATGCGAACAAACAACGTAAACATCACTCATAACAAGAAGGGTCGAAACAATCAGAGCTCTACGATCGAAGGTATACAGAAACACAGTAAAAGACACAGCTTTTAAACACAGCACAGTATAAAGACGCGTGTCTAAGAAGTCAGTCAGTGGCACGTTAAAGTACAGAACGACTACGGTACGTTTGTGAAATGTAAAACATGTGGCGCCTTGATGCAGCACCGGCTATTCCTCGTTCGTGCGCCTGTTCTCTTTGCCGCATCTTAATCTGTACGACAAACACTTTGCAGGAAAGCAAGATAGTTTTCAATCGGGACTCACCTGCTCACTGGGCGAAGACGTCCCGTTGCCAAGTTCCTGAGCAAAAAGAGACCAGGGATGGCTTCAAGGACGACGTATGTGGTAGAACAGTGGAAGAAGGCACGGCAGGACTGTGCAGGTGGGCAACGAACGAATCTCACCCGCCGCGGTGGCTTAGCGGCTATCGTGTTGCGCTGCTAAGCACGAGGTCGCGGGATCGAATCCCGGCCGCGGCTGTCGCATTTTGATGAGGGCGAAATGCGAAAACGCCCGTGTGCCATGCATTGGGGGCACGTTAAAGATCCCCTGGTGGTCAAAGTTAACCCGCAGTCCCCCACTATGGCGTATTTTTGTGCCCCTCGGATTGCAAAAATAACCTAAATAAAAATGAGGGAAACCCGCACCACCAAGGTATAGCAGGTTTAAGCCAATCAAAATTAAATGAAGAGGGGTAGAAACCCAAAATGTAATTTGAGGAAAAGCCAATTCTTGAAAAAAAAACGAGGTAAGCCGACAGAAAATGTGTATCATTACAAGTAGGCGACAGGAATGAACGTCGGAATACCTGTCTGCATTGGCTTGTGGCGTGTGACGTCTCGTGTTTCGTCCAATTCTTTATTAGGTCACTGAGCATGAGCAAAAAACAGCAAATAAAGGAAAATAAAGAAGAGAGAATTAGGACGGCAGAAGAGGGCAGGGCCAGAGGAGGCCTGCAGGTCCAGCAGGATTCCGGACATCTGGAGCAGAGCTTTGGGTAGGCAGGACTGCACAACCCCGGAGACGTACTGGCTTGTAGTAGGTTCCTCTAGACAAAACGCAGTGGTATACTCTTGAAGGCTCGTGGGATGGTGTACTTTCCGTACATGTGACCGGAGGTCTCCGTTAGGTGTGACTTTACGTCAGGTATCAGAAGCACAGTGCAGTCCACTTGACTGCAGCTCGACTGAAGATCTTCAAGAGACCTGAAAAGGTGGCAAGCAGGTTCAGTAGGTGGATCTTGGGCACAGACAGGGAATGGAGGAAAAACTAAAGGGCCGAGTCAAGAAAACAGCCATTCCGTCTATAGTGTCCCCGGAGACAAGCTCCACCTTAGTTGGCATAACTAAGGACACTATAAAGCGAAAGGCGAAGGGCAAGGTGTGAGGGATATGGAATGGAAACAGGGAAAAAGGAGAGAGAAAGGAAACCGATGAAGAAATAAGGAATGGTTGTAGAAAAAAAAAATTAGGAGGAGTCCGGGAATGTGAACGATGAAATGATGCGATAAAGACGAATGAGAAGTGCCCGCTTTCTTTGATCGGTAAGAAGGGAGGGGTAAAGATCAGCTGTTACGGTAGTGGGGTGATTCTCTTTAAGGAGATTAGCAATGTGAGAAGTAAGAGGACAATCGTTGAAATAATGGAGCAAGTCTGTGCAAGGATTGCCACAGGCACAGTTACTGTGAGATAAAAGGTGAAATCCGAAATAATAAAAATTAAATTATGGGGTTTTACGTGCCAAAACCACTTTCTGATTATGAGGCACGCCGTAGTGGAGGACTCCGGAAATTTCGACCACCTGGGTTTCTTTAACGTGCACCTAAATCTAAGTACACGGGTGTTTTCGCATTTCGCCCCCATCGAAATGCGGCCGCCGTGGCCGGGATTCGATCCCGCGACCTCGTGCAATCCGAAATAATAGTAAGGGAAGCGGCCATGAGCGGTGATGAGGTGAACAATGGGTCTTTTCGGCGGGAAGAAAGGGGGAATGCGAGGGACGTTTTTTGTCCACTTAAAAAGTCCAGTGTCTTTGTTCTCTCGCGTCCAGTGAGCATTCCACTGGGCGAAGGAACAGGCCACGCATCTTTGATTTTATGGATGAGGGAGTGGCAAGGAGGAATCGAGAAACACCATGGGAGGCGGCGGAGTTAGGGAGGAAGTCCACCATCTCGTTGCCTTCGATGCCCTGGTGTGCCGGTATCTCTGAGGCTACGCTTTATGGGCCTTCTTCGCCTTATGACATTCTCAGCAGACGAGTGTCGTCTTTTCCCTCTCGGATGTGCTCTCAGCATAATCGGGAGCTCGAACCAGTCGGAAACCACTCTAATGCGTTGTGGTGTTTTCAGCTTTGTCTCGACGATTTTTAACCGTGGCTTAGTCTGGACTCCGGAACGTACACTTGGGACTACTGTACTGTATGCTTAGAAACTGGCTGCCTTAGCATTTTGACGTCAAACTTCTATGTAACTACTCGGCACAAGAGTCCTGATTAGTTATTTTCTGTTCACGTTTCGAGTAATACTGATAGTACCTATACACATAACGGATTAGGTAAAGGAATAAGTGGACTAATCGTCCAGCGTGTGCGAATAAACTAAGCAGCCCGTCGAAGGGCGTTTAATCCTTCTGTCGCTGCTTGCCCTAATTAGATCGTGTTGCTAAGTTCTTTTCCCCGTTTTTGTCACGCGTGTAATCCGCTTAACCAGTACCGACAAATTAGTCCGGAACACATTTATTTACGAGAGAGAAAGACAGAAAGAGGGCGTACACGTTATAATCGTGTGACCAATAAAATGTTTGAGCGAATGCAGAGCGACAACAAAGCGCAAGAAAATGCGTTACTAGGTTATTTGAATGGAGAGATTTATTAAAAAAAAAACAAGAGGGCGGCATGAACCACTGTGTTCTTGTCAGCTAGCCAACGTTGGGGCAAGGGAAGCAAAAGTAAAAGGCGGAAATGAAGATTAGGAGAGAAAATTAGATGCGTATGAATAATAATTCAAAAACTATGGAAGCACATATTACAATAGCATACCTACTTCAAAATCTATCAAAAAAAAGCCGCAATCACTTTTCTTGTCTGCTACGCAGAGTATTTCGGTCACGGACTCAAATGAAGACTTTTATAAAGTGGCTGGTTTTCGATTCATGACGAAAATTCAGTTATTGATTGTTACTACCGCAAGTACAGTGATCAAACTGATCACGCACAAAGCACGTGATCAAAACAGTCTCTGGAGCACCCCGGTGTGTCTGGATGGCGAGTAATATGACTATAGTGTTGCGTAAAAACCACGCCAAATCTCCTTCTAAGCAGAAGAAATAAGCCAATAAGCCTCTTTTCTGGAGGTTGTGTAGAGTCGCCATGTGGAGCCTGCGATGACGGTGACCTAGCTAAATCCAATACCTTCCTGTAGTTACGGGCATGATGTGGTATAACATAGCGTTAGCATCTGTTCTGGAAAATGGGATTGAAATTGAAATTGCGGAATGCCAACTTTGTTTCCTTGCCGTCGAACTCATGTCTAACCCATTGGCATGTAATATCGTTCCCATTCCGCAAGGTGGACTTATAAAAATCGGCCGCTTCGTGAGCAAGTCATAAAATTCATAAGCACAGAATCAATAATATGTAATGCTCGCTTAGCATCAAAAAGGCCGTTTGGAGGCGGTTCCTGGGATATCAAAGGAACTGCTTAGCGAATGGCAGCTATATCCACGGCCGCCTACATTGTCTTGCAATCGAGTTTGAAGCTTCGACGAAAAGACAAGGCTGGGAGATGAAAGCAGCCGCGGAGGTAGCTGAGGGTGCCAATCAATCAGTGCAGAGATGCACTATAGAGGCATATGCTACAGAGATGTGAGATAGCGCGATGAGATTCGCACCACATGATTTGTTTTATTTCTTGTTTATACTAGAAATTGAAAAGGACAACAAGGGTCATTAGAGCAATCATACTCACGTGTTTGAAAATTTAGCCAGTGCAAAGCACGCAGGGATAAATTGTTCGTGACGAGAGATCACTCAAGAAAAAAAGCAGCCTGGATGCGTACAGACTGGATTTCCAGACATATGAACAGTCATGCGAAGCATTGTGAAGCTGAAGATAAGCGCGCAGTAGTTGGTTAGGCAACTTTGTTCTGTCCATTTACGGGCATGATGTGGTATAACATAGCGTTAGCATCTGTTCTGGAAAATGGGATTGAAATTGAAATTGCGGAATGCCAACTTTGTTTCCTTGCCGTCGAACTCATGTCTAACCCATTGGCATGTAATATCGTTCCCATTCCGCAAGGTGGACTTATAAAAATCGGCCGCTTCGTGAGCAAGTCATAAAATTCATAAGCACAGAATCAATAATATGTAATGCTCGCTTAGCATCAAAAAGGCCGTTTGGAGGCGGTTCCTGGGATATCAAAGGAACTGCTTAGCGAATGGCAGCTATATCCACGGCCGCCTACATTGTCTTGCAATCGAGTTTGAAGCTTCGACGAAAAGACAAGGCTGGGAGATGAAAGCAGCCGCGGAGGTAGCTGAGGGTGCCAATCAATCAGTGCAGAGATGCACTATAGAGGCATATGCTACAGAGATGTGAGATAGCGCGATGAGATTCGCACCACATGATTTGTTTTATTTCTTGTTTATACTAGAAATTGAAAAGGACAACAAGGGTCATTAGAGCAATCATACTCACGTGTTTGAAAATTTAGCCAGTGCAAAGCACGCAGGGATAAATTGTTCGTGACGAGAGATCACTCAAGAAAAAAAGCAGCCTGGATGCGTACAGACTGGATTTCCAGACATATGAACAGTCATGCGAAGCATTGTGAAGCTGAAGATAAGCGCGCAGTAGTTGGTTAGGCAACTTTGTTCTGTCCATTTCTCTACGAAAGCATAAAAATATATCTGACTAAAAAGGTGCTGTATTTGGCATTTTTCATCAGTTGCAATCCTGCAGCACAAGCATTCCATATGTTTAAAGTGAGTTACATTAAACAACAAACCTGATTTAACGTGCTCTGGGGTATCGATGGAGCAGTATAGGTGGCCTGAATACTCGGCCTTACCATTCAAAACTTCTAACATCATAAACTGCAGGAATTATTAAAATAAGTTAAAAAATACGCTTGATTTGTGCAAGAAACGGCGAAATGCATATCAGACAGCACTGGTATTACAAAACGATGTGTTAGTTTATAAAAGGCCGTAATCATATATACATATATGTCACAATATATGTCACAATATATACCACAACTGTAGGCGCCGTAAATTATTACGAACAGCGGCAATAAAAGCAAGAGGCGAGAAACAAAGTAAACAAATGGCCTTATGTTTCGCTCGTAATTCCCTATGTCACCACGTCAGGTGTATGCAGGGCGATCATTTTTTAAGTTTTATGGAACTTTTAAAAATCGCCTGTGGCAGATAGCGTAATTCTTGTCCGTGAGTTGGAATACTCAAAGTGGACAATACTTGCACGAGAAATCGAAACACTTCTTCAACTAATTAACAAAAAATCCACTAATTAACTTCTGAACAATTACTTTACGGTCATGCAATTTACGAATTGTAGCCTCTGAGCTTTCAAGACGTACCCACTTGAAATGATTTTCCAGGATGACACCAATTTCGAGATACTCTTTCCCAAAGTGTGGAACAAAATACATGGGCGTTCCAGTTAATTTCGCGCATGAATTCATAAAATAGCGTTTTGTTAAACAAGTAAGTTGCACAACGGTGCATTTGTGCGGCAAGTTGGATGGTGTATATCTCCAAATTGGCGTCAAACTGGAAATTCATTCCAAGTCCTGCAATTCGTAAATTGCAATATGTGCCGTAAAGTAATTAATTCTAAAGATAATCTGCGGAGTTTTGTTAATTGGTTGAATATGTGTTTCGATTTCTCGTACAAGTAATGTCCGCCTTTCTGAATAATTCAGCTCAAGAACGAGAATCATGTTATCTCTAACAGGCTATTTTTAACAATTCCATAAAACTTAAAAATGATCACACTGTATTTTCCGTGCAATTCAGGCACAGCTGTTTTGTTGGTACTGCTGTTATGACGTTAACCGCAGTCCGGTGGCATCTTGTCAGTACTCCTCAGGAAGTGGAAAGTCATATAAAATCATCTTTAGAATTTACTTTCAGGAGTATGAAATTCTGCAGAGCCTTTCGTACTGTGCGCAAGTTCTACTGAGGCCTTCTATCGCTGTCTCTTAGTGACCGTTGCAAAATATTCCATATTCGTAACACAAATTCTATTCAATCGATGAGCATTCGTTCTCGAAAAGGTTCGTGAAAGAACAATGAATGATACCAACGTGAAGAGAAGACTGGCCTTTTATTCAGGATTGTAGTTCTGGATAATGTGCCGGTTAATACTGTTCGTGTGCCAAAATGTGGCACAGCTGTTATAAGAAAAGAACATAAGGTATTGTAACCGCATGCAGAGTGCAACTTTTATATGATTTACAGAAATAAATGTATTTTCGCGTCCACTTCAAACACAAGCTTGGGTCCCCTGACGCGAGCTGGTGTGCGGCTCGCTTGCCTCCTGATTTTCGTCATAACTACCAAAGAAAGTTTAACTGGAGGCCTGCTACACGTGCACCCAATTGGGCCATTCTGAAACCGGCCTGGTGAATTTTGCTGCGCTCGTCTAACGAAGGCAAACCCCGCCAAGTGTCTCTCACACAGCTTTTGCTGTAAAACACTCACGACGAGGAAGACGAGACGGGTGCACCTCATTATAAGCGCCGTTCCACCATTCTCTTACCTCTCCGCAGAATGCATTACGTGGAATACCTCGGGCAGCTGATATTCAAGAATCACGTTGACCCCTTACCCATTTTCGACGTGGACGAGTTGGAGCTGGTGCTGAAGCGCGCAAACATCCGGCTGCCATCGCGCTACAAGCTGTCGGATCGGGAATACCAGGACGCTCTCATCAAGGTAATGTACCAACAGTCGTAACGGTTGAAGTGTAGCCAGCGGCCGCAGAAAAGTGCTCGTAGCATCGGGGTCCCGCTGTTATCAGTCCCTGCGCACGAAAGGCTACCCGCACAGCGTGGGAACCCACCGGCGCCCTTTGCGCGAGGGCACCATGGGTCGTTATACTTCCCCCCGCTCCTTAGGAGCTTGCTCTTCATTACCGCCTTGTTAGTGCTCGGTAAAGCAAGCACGAGTCATGGAATACGATGTCGTTTAGAAAAGCGCAGATATTCATATTTGGTGAAGGTGACGCGGTTTTCTTCCTAAGACCTGAGTAAGTTTCGATATACCGTGAGCATGTAGACTGCAGGATGACTTGTTGGGTTAATAGTTGTTGGACTTGTTGGTTAATGACATATTGTAGCGAAGTTTTGATAATCGCCCTCAGTTGTCTTCCCGAGGTAGCTGGCATGCCTATATGCTGTATCTCGCTAAGTTGTTAGTAGCGCCTGTATCGAATCCTGGTCACGGCGACCGCATTTCGATGGGGTCGAAACGCGAAAACACCCGCGTACTTATATTTAGGTTCACGTTAAAGAACCCCAGGTGGTCCGAATTCCCACTGTGGCGTGCCTCGTAATCAAATTGTGGTTTTGGCACGTAAAAGTCCATGATTTTTTTTAAGTTTCCACATATACCACAAGTTACTTGCCGCTTCGGTACATATGAATCGATATACGGCTCTGCATTATGTTTGCGTCGGTGGAAATAAACCTGTGACTTTATATGCAAGCAAACGAACCTGTGCGCACTTTAGTGATGAAACTGAAGGACGTTGTAACTACTGCTCACACGTGCACTGATTAATTGAATGCGATTTGAGTGGGTGATGAACGGCTGCTCAGCGCTGCATATTGGAGTGGCGCCTGACACCGGCTAAAACGCCGAGAACCATAAGGGTGATGGTTTGGGCTAGTTGGTTTTCCATTTTAGACTTTGTGGTACTGCGCGAAGCGGGACAGGGGACACAGGAAAAAACGAGGGCAAGCGCTTACTGCCAACTGAAATTTTATTGCCTGATGCAAGGTGTTATATAGAAAAAAAAAAAAAAACAGAGGAAAACAACATAAATGAATGCACAAAAGCAAGAAGGCGGGTTTGGAGATGTTCTTTTCGGCAAAAACTTATAATTCTGATGTTCCCTTCCGCGTCATCGTTTCAGAACGAGGAGCGTGGCAGAAAAAATTGAGTTTGTTCTTGCAACAAAATCTGAAATCATTACCCGCAGAAGACCCGTTTTTGATTAATAACTTCCAAGAGGTGATTGATTTCCTTAAACTTAATTAATCTCGTAAGCTTATCGCATTCTCGATCAACATTAAGGACCTTTAATACTCGCTCCCACACCATAGGCCGTTGGAATGCATCAGTGAATTCATTGAAGATTTAGGTGAGGTTGACTTTCGTAACCGAACAGGGTTAAGCGCGGGAAGTTACCTCAATCTGGTGCAGTTTTAGCTTGAATCCACATACATGGAATGCAATGACAAAATATATCTTCAGAACAGAGGAGTGTCCATCGGGTCTTGTATTGCGCTTTTGTTGAGCGACCTGTTTTTGATAAAATCAGACAGAGCCTTGCAGCAACTATTAGAAGGAACTAAGGTTTTGAGAACGTTCAGATTCGTGGACGACTTTTTGGTACTTTCACATGGTGGTGCCTCGGAGTTGTTTTCCGCTTCATCACAACTAGTCGGTATATTTGAAGAATGTCTATCCCCCTGGTCTTAACACATGAAATGCTACAAGATGATTCCCTCCGTTTCCTCGATCTCAAGCTCGTGTTTTCTAATGATCATGTTTGCTGGACATATGAGCCCCGTGCACACAAACCACTTCTGCCCTTCTCATCAGCACACAGTAAACTAGTTCAGCTTAACAGACTTAGGTGGACTAATTGGTTGCTGGCTTGATGGAACATAGATATAACTGCGCGTTTTGAGGACAGGACACAGAGAGAATGCACACAGGACAGTCGCCGATTAGGCGACTGTGCTCCTTCTCTAATGCTTTAGACCGGTCCTGCCACCATAGTCTAAATTGCACTTTTAAAGCTCAAGTTACATGCCTGAAAGCCTCGGGCTATCCTGACGGATTACTCGTCTCAGTAGCTGGGCAATCCGCAGAAAAAGAAGGAAACTTAACAGCGAAGCCATGGTCACCGAAGAGTAGCCCACAGAGAAGGACCGTAAGGTCGCGGTGCTTCTACACAAGCATCAGATCGCCCATCGTCTCAAAAAACCGGTGAGTGGGTTGGTGTACGTGTAGTGTTTTCTGCCCCACAAAAGCTTTGTTCTATATCAAGTAAAAGCACCCCCATCAAAAAACAAAAAGCCCAATGTGAAGTCAAGCACCGCAACCGTTACGTGGATTGTGTGCAGGGGGTTGTGTATAGAATCCCCTTGATATGCGGCGCATGCTACGTAGGCCAGACAGGCAGGTGTCTGAACGATCGTCTGCGGGAACGATCGTCTGCGAATAATGTTAAGAATGGAAAAGAAGGTTACATCCGCGAGCGCTGCATGGCAGCGCAAGCAGATGTACCCCTTTGTTTGGAAAAACAAAAGTAATCTTCAAACACAGGGATGACCGAACGCGCATCATCGTTGAATGGCACGTGAAGTATGCCTGTGCATAAGTAAGCCATCCCTGGCCTTATCAGGAAGGGAGATGGCATTCTCAGACAATGGCAGTGCCAGTAGTGAGCGGTGACGGCATCTTTATAATGTTTGTCATCTTTATTTTTTTTTTTCGTCTTTATTGTTTGTTTTCTACATATATATCTTTATGTCGTTTTCCCTCCGTTTTTTTTTCTATTTAACACCTTATATCAGGCAACAATGTTTCAGTTGGCAGTAAGCGCTTGTCCTCGTTTATTTCTGTGTTCCCTGTCCCGCTTCGTGCTGCACCACAAAGCCGAGAACTAGTGAGGCTATACTAATCCAATTAGGAAGGACCACTAAGCTTCAACAAAGACACTCCCTCACCAGAACAGTAGTTGGCCTCCCTGGTGCAGTATTGGGCCACTACCTCCCTCGTGATTCCTACAATTAACCCGTGGCACTCAGTCCCCAGCAAATGCAGAGCACCTGGCCAAGGCGGCGGTAAGACCTGTAACGCAGCAGAGGGTGCTAAGAATCTCTGGACCCGGACAGGCCACCAATGGAAACTGACCCTTCCAACATTTAACGCCCGAACTCTTTCGAGTGATGCTAACTCAGCAGGACTCTTTGATGAACTATCGGGCATTGTTTAGGATATCATTGGCCTTAGTGAAGATAGAAGATCTGGTGAGGTTTATACAGTGCTAACGGCCACGTCCTCTGCTATAGAGGATTCCCAGATAGGAAGTTATGCGGGGGAGAGTTCCTAATACATAAGGACATAGCGGGCAACATTGACGAATTCTACAGCATTAATGAAAGGGCAGTAGTAGTCGTAATAAAACTTAATAAGAAGTATAAATTAAAGGTGGTACAAGCCTACACTCCAACCTCCAGTTATGTTGATGATGAAGTAGATCAGCTTTACGAAGATGTCGAATTAGCCACGAGGAAAGTGAAAACTCAGTATACTGCAGTAAAGGACGACTTCTATGCAAAAGTGGGGAAAAAGCAGGCTGGTGAACAAGCAGTTGGCAACTACGGCGTCGGTTCTAGAAACACTAGGGGGGAGATGTTGGTAGAATTCGCGGAAAGGAATAAGCTACGAATAATGATCACCTTCTTCAGAAAACGTAGCAACAAAAAGTGGACCTGGAAAAGCCCTACTGGTGAAACAAGGAATGAAATCGATTTCATACTTTCTGCTGATCCCAGCATAGTGCAGCATATAGAAGTGTTAGGCAGGGTAAAGTGCAATGATCATAGGTTAGTGAGGTCTAGGATTCACCTGAATTTGATGAGAGAAAGAGTACAATTGGTTAAGAAGAAACAAGCCAACCTAGACGCAGTAAGGATAAAAGCGGACGAATTCAGGCTAGTACTTGCAAACAAATATGCAGCCTTAGAACAGCGAGATGTAGATGACATAGGGGTAACGAATGAAACCGTAGCTGGCCGGCTTCAGAAGCAGCAATTGAAGTGGGAGGTAACGCATCAAGACAACCAGTACGGTAGCTCTCCCAAGCAATGGAGGACTTCATAAAGAAACGACAAAGAATGAAACAGACCAACTCATGAGATCAGATAGAATTCGCAGAATTGTCAGAATTGATCGACAAGGATAAAACAAAGGATATTCAAAATTACAATGTAAGAAAGACTGAGGAAGCAGTAATAAATAGACGCAGCATGAAATCAGTGAGAAGAAAACTTGGCATAGGACAAGCCAAGATGTATGCACTGAAAGATAAGCAGGGTAATATCATCAGCAATTTCGAAGATATAGTAGAAGCAGCGGAATAATTCTATAGAGAGCTGTACAATACCCAGAGCAGCCAGGATACCTCCATTGAAAGTAATAATGAATAGGTTACAGAAGCTCCTTCTATAACTTGCGATGAAGTCAGAAGGGCCTTAGAAAACATGAAACGAGGAAAGGCGGCAGGAGAAGATGGAATATCAGTCAATTTAATCAAAGATGGAGGACACATCATGCTTGAAAAGCTTGCGGCTCTTTATACGAAATGTCTCACAACTTCAAGGGTCCCAGATTACTCGAAAAATGCCAACATTATACTAATCTACAAAAAGGGAGACGTTATGGAATTGAAAAATCATAGGCCCATTAGCTTACTCCCAGTATTATATAAAACCTTTACCAAAATATTCTCCAATAGAATAATGGCAACACTTGACTTCAGTCAACCAAGGGAACAGGCTGGCTTCAGGAAGGGATACCGTACAATGTATCACGTCCATGTAATCAATCAGGTAATTGAGAAATCTGCGGCTACAATCATCCTCTCTACATGGCTTTCATAGATTACGAAAATGCATTTGATTCAGTAGAGATACCAGCAGTGATAGAGGCATTACGTAATCAAGGAGTGCAGGAGGCTTACGTAAATATCTTGGAAAACATCTACGAAAATTTCACAGCTGCCCTAGTTCTCCACAATAAAAGTAGCAATATGCCGATAAAGAAAGGGCTGAGACAAGGGGACACAATTTCTCCAATGCTATACACTGCGTGCTTGGAAGAAGTATTCAAGCTATCAAACTGGGAAGGCTTAGGAGTAAAGAACGACGGCGAATATCTCAGCAACCTTTGGTTTGCAGATGACATTGTCCTGTTCAACAACACTGAGTACGAGCTACAACAAATGATTGAGGACCTTAACATATAGAGTGTAAGAGTGGGGTTGAAGATTAATATGCGGAAGGCAAAGATAATCATGAATAACCGGGC
The DNA here is from genome assembly GCF_023375885.2 of Dermacentor andersoni. NCBI lineage: Eukaryota > Metazoa > Arthropoda > Arachnida > Ixodida > Ixodidae > Dermacentor > Dermacentor andersoni. The sequence continues at coordinate 78,379,544 of NC_092814.1, forward strand.
AAGGCAACAAGAGTTCAGGATCGCCAGTCATCCTATAGAGTCTGTGAAGGAGTACGTTTACCCAGGTTAATTAATCACATGGAACCTTGACCATGACAAGGAAATTCACAGAAGAATAAAAATGGGTTGGAGCACATACGGCAGACATTGTCAGCTCCTGACTGGAAGCTAACCATTATCATTCAAAAAAGAAGGTTTACAATCAGTGCATTTTACCGGTGCTGACATATGGGGCAGAAGCTTGGAGACTGACGAAGAAGCTTGAGACCAAGGACCGCGCAGAGAGCGATGGAACCAAGAATGCTAGGCAAAACGTTAAGAGACAGGAAGAGAGCGGTTTGGATCAGAGAGCAAACGGGTATAGCCGATTTTCTAATTTACAGCAAGTGAAAAAAATGGAGCTGGGCAGGTCATGCAATGCGTAGCTTAGATAACCGGTGGACGATTAGGTTTACAGAATGGGTGCCAAAAAAAAAAAAAGAAAAAGGGAAGCGCAGTCGAAGACGGCAAAAGATTAGGTGAGGTGATGAAATTCAGAAATTCGCAGGCGCAAATTGAAGTCGATTGCCGCAGCACAGGGATAATTTGGAGATCAGAGGGAGAGGCCTTCGCCCTGCAGTGGACTTAATATAGGTTGTTGTTGATGATGATGATGGTGATCATTTTGGAAGCCTGCTGAACACTTATGCCTCACGTTTTGAGAGCAATCCTCCTCTAAGTTTCACCCGAATTACTCTTTCGTATTGCTGTAATTATTATATGTTCCTTTCAGGTCATCGACACCGATGTGCCACTGGAAAAAGGCGCCGGCTGAAGTCAATGATGCAAGATTATATCAAAATCCAACGTCTTGGGACAGAGGTGCAACGCAAGAAGAAAATCAACTCTCAGTGTCCTGAAAAAAAAAACTTTCATTTTCCTTGTTTTCTTTTTTTTAAAGACTGTTTTGCTCAGAATAATTTATCTTCCTCATACCAAAGCCGAATTCTGGCGTCATTCTACTTAAAATTTGGTGCTCATCATTGTTCAAAACCACGTGCTGGTGGCAACACAATTGTCTGGATTGCTTGTTAGCCTCTATGATGTATTTTTTTCTGAAGGCACCGCAAAGGTCTTAAAGATGAGTCACTTGATTTTTGAGGTCGCGATTTTGTACAAAGTGGCAGCCAAGCGAAGCCGAGCGATATCCGTGAAGAGCTGGAGCAAAATCTATGACAAGCACACCAAAGCTCCGGAATCTTGAAAATGGAGGAGGAAAATCAAAAGAAAATTTACAAACTGCTACTTCCTTTGCAAGATTAGCGTCAAGGTCTAAAATCTCCCGAAGAATATCGATGAGAATATAAACTGAAGCATGGAGTACGTGCAGTAACATTCTTCGTCAAACGTTGAAGTCTTAAAAGAACACCACCGAAAAGTCTGAAATGTCAATGCCATAACAACTCTAAAGAAGAAACGTGGCGGCTGACTGCTGCAATTTCTCATAGCATTAAATATAAATTCAATATACAGTGTTTGCATATTTATATATACCACGCATGCCTGATCCGTATACTACAAAAAATCAGCGCTTAAGGATATATGGTTTTGCCGTGTGGAAGTTTGAGAACAAGGTTTAATGAACGATCCGGGAGCGGTAGAGGGAGTGAGAGAGGAAATAAGAGATAAACGGCAGGGAGGTAAACCAGATTAACTGTTTAGTTGGGTTCTTTACTCTGAGCTGAACAGCAAAGGAAATAAAATATCAGAAAAAGAGAAAAGAAACTGCCCGCATAAACGCGAGGATTGCGATTGAGAAATATTAGTCTTTTACACAGTTCCGATGCCTTTAAAACAGACTGGTGTTTTTCAACGCAACTCCGGCTGATGCGGGATGGTACTATAGGTTTCAAGAATTCTAGTTTCCGTAAGTTGCCGGTTTTCAAGTTTGTCGAGAGTAGCACATAGCGCTGTACTTTGTGTACTCAGACGAGAACATTCACAAATAAGGTGCGCCAATCGTCTTTTGCCACTCATAGACTTCACCTTCGGGACTTCTGCCCATTCATGTTACGAAGGATTAGGCATTTGTGGTTGCTACTCGAGTATTGTCGGTGGCATGGTTGGCTCCGATTGGTGATCAAGAAAGCGAGTAGAAAAACAAGCGGTGGTTTCGAAACTTAAATATTAATTCTAGAAGTGTACGACCTGTTTGTAAGTTGATAAATCGGTGAGCAGTCACTGCGCATGAAAAGTTACCAAACCGTATTTGCGGCTCAACGGAAGTGCTTAAACAAAAAGTGAAATAGTGCCTTTACTTTGAGATATTGGCCACTTCGTGAGAGGCTCCGTCCTGTTGAGACTGGCGGCGTTATCACAGTTTCGTCTCCTGAGAAACCGGTGAGTCATAAGTTAATTGTGCACGGTATAGTTGAGTTACAAAAGTTGGATGTTTTTACGGGTGGGCGATTTGACATAGATGCTGTGCATTGCATCGCAAGAAAGGCAGCTCGCTCATAAAGAAAGCAATGCTATCAGTGAAATTTCATACGACGAGGTCGCCTCTGATTATGAACTGTCCACTACAAATTAGAAGAAAAATATTAGCGGTAGCTAATCTTGCGTAAACCGGTTAGACCGGTGTTATTTGATTTGGTATGCCGCAGCTTTCTGTTACCAAAAGCTTGGCATTTCTTATTATGCTTTGCAATAGGATATAAGCGATGAAAGTTGTATTTATTAAGAACTTCACTTCTGCAAGGCATGCCACTGAGCCAAAGATACCACTAGAGCTCGCAAGGCTCGCACGACCTGCCGGTGTGTATCAATAAAGGCTAAGGCCAGATTATTACAGACAGCCATGAACTGTTCGTTTGTATAGGGAGTGGGTAGTTCACGCGATATCCAAGCGTGCGACGTGTGGCGCAGTATGGGCGTTGTTCATATCCCCGCACTGATCAATGTGGCAACGTAGCGCACCATGGGTAAGGACTTAATTATAGAGGAGCATCGCCACTGTGCAAAGTGCCTTGCTTTCTGTACAAGGTCATGACAGCAATACGGCAATAAAGAAAAGTGGCTGCTCAGTGCGGGCCAAAGCAGTAATGTCTGCTGTTCAGGAACACTTGCTGACGAAAGCTGCGCCTGTAGAGCTGCGCCTGAGGCACGATGCTAAAGCCGGTTACACTGCAGTGCTGAAGTGTTTGTAAGGAAGCCAACAAGCTGTGTGTGCCCACTTGCATTAGCGCTGTGCGCGTTGTGAACGTCGTTAAAGAGGCAAAGAAGAGTAACATTTAGTCTGCTTACACTAACCAAATATTCTTTAAAGGGCCTATGTAGTAGTACATTTGTATGACGGAAAAAGGTTCGTCGCTAGCGATGCAAATGAACATGAAACTTTCCATTCTGATCAAAAGTGAAAAAATGGGGGAGTTACTATGGAAGCATGGCTAAATTCAGAGAGCAGACTACTGGGACACAAGCTAAGGAACAAGAAAAGACAGGACACAGCGCCGTATCCTGTCTTGTGCCTTAGCTTGTGTCCCAGTAGTTCGCGCTCTGAATTTAGCCATGTTTCCAGTCTTCAGTTTTTCGCATATACAGCCGGGCCACTGCGTCTGTGTGAGGCCGCAGATTTGAAACAATTATTGCTTGGTATGGCCATTTTCGTGTAGACGTACTTTCGTGTGTTCGTGTAGACGTAATTTCTGGCTTAGCGAAAATTGTAAAACACGCACCACTTCTGAGATATCCGGCTTTAAAGCTTACCACGAAATAGACTGACGTTCCAACTAACAGTCTCCGAAAACCATGCGCAGTTCAGAATAATCTTGCCTGTAATGACAACGCATTTTCTTGTGTGCAGTATTTGGCGGTGGATACCTCGAAAATGGCGCTAATTATAGTCTTAATATTTCTGCTACTGACATGACTTCACTACTGCTTGACTTCAATTTCGCAGTTGGAACATGTGCCCTAATGTGAATCATTAAAATGATAATTGGGGAATGTTTGTAATTAGCCACCTGGAAAATAGTCGGACAATTAACGTCCGCCTACTATAGTAATCCACCCGAACGGATCGAATTGTGGGATATGCTCTGTGCGACTTGCAAAAATTTGTTCGAAAAACCAAACACAGACAGGGTATATTCAGCTTTGGGTACATTCGGACTCAGACTGACCAAAGTGAGACTTGGCTGGGTTCACTCGGGTTCACCAAAACTCTGACTTCGTCAGGCTCACTCGGACTCAAACTCAGCTAAGCGCAGACCCTGCCGCACTCAGTCGCACTTAGACTCTTTAGAACCACACTTAGGCAGATTCCCTCACACTCGCGGGCTCATGACTCACTCACTCAGGCTCACTCAGACTGACAAAATCATAGGTTCGGATTCACCCAAAGTCGCGGAATCGCGTACTCAGGCTCACAGCTTTATAAATCAGCTGAACTGTCAATATACCGCTCCACTGAAAGGACATTGAGTCAACCCAGACCTCAGTTCAGATTCTGATCTACGTGAACTTTTGTCAGAATCGGCGGGTTATATAGGCGGGCTGCAGGGTTCATTCATTGCACAGTGTGCGTGAATTCTTAACGCGTTGCATACGGGTCGTTTTTCCTGGTTTAGCTCGTTTTTCTCTTGTTTACGATAGAGCTTACAGAAACAGGGAATACACCGCTAACTACGGTCACCTCGGCGGGGACGCTTGCTGTTTCGATAGTAGGCAAACTAGGCGAGTTAGTGGAAGTTCATATTTGACAAGCAGCAGCGCTAACTAGCTCAGCGTTAACTAGCTGAGCTCCGTGGTGAAAAGTTATTCCAGTCGTTCCGGGGACTCAACATTTTGCGTTGAACCTCGAAGCTCGGCCGTTTGTCTTGGTGACCTAAAAAATTCAGAAAGAAAAACAACGTTCGTTGGGTTAAATTAGAAAATACTAAAAATATGTGCGCGAAGCGAAACTCGAAGCAAAAAAATATGTGTTTGGAGAAGGAAAGTGGGAAAACAACTAAATACATCTTGTAGCCAGAATACTGCAGCCTTCTTGCCACTTCCAAGCAGAGCACCGCTGTTAGAGTTGTGCAAAGCAGTCTTGGGGCAGAGTTTGAGTCAATTCAACATGTTCATCAGCACCAGTGCGAGGCTTCTCACCACGTGAAGCTGTGTTATCAGATCTCGGCAAGGGGTTTGGCACTTATGTCAGCCTTATTCATGGTTCAGAAGTCTGCTGAATGCCCGCATCGGTTGGACAAAATATAAAATGCTTGCTTTTTTCCTTGCTACAGACCTGAGCTAAGCAGTGGCAATTTGTTATCCAGTAAAAGCATTCGGGTTGCATGAAATACCAGAGATACTATATATGTCCCGCATGAGTCACAAGTAGTCCAATTGTATATACATGAAGCAAAGGGAAAACTAAATGCTTACGTATATTAAGGCGCGGAGGCTACGCACAACACAGGGAGAATGAAGGTTCCCGTCCCATTAACTCATACCTCAACATGCAAAAAATTGTCTCCTATCTTCACATCTTCACAAGCATCTTCACAATCAGCGCGAAAACTTACGCTACAGGCTAATTCCAACTACGGTCCCTTGGCTTCCATCCGATCATCTTGCAATGCGCTGAGTACAACTGAATAAAACTAACCCCACGACAGGATACACCAGGTAAAAAAAAAAGAAATAACATACCCGCGAGGGTGGCATGCTGGCTTTGGCGCTGCGCAGCTAACCTCGTGGTCGCGGGATCAAATCCCTGCAGCGGTGGCCGCATTTCGATGAGGGCGAAATGCAAAAACGCCGATGTCCCGTGCAGTGGGGGCATGTTAAAGATCCCCAGGTGGCAAAAATTAATCCGCAGTCCCCCACTAAGGCGTGCCTGATAATCAGGTGGTAGTCCTGGCACGTAAAAATCAAGAATTTAATTTTTTTTTCACAGCAGACAAAGACGACAAAAAGCCACCACAACTAGCCCAATTTCTCGCTTTATTCTTTCCCTATGACTTAATAACAATAGCACCACGAAAATAGCGGCGAGCTGCACGTTTGTCTAAGGGGCACGCGCACGTCATGTATGGTACTTTGTAACGCTACAGCGCGCGGTCGCTCTTAGCGTTACCGGCGTCGCTGCATCGCCACGACGGGATCCATGCTCCACCTTCAAGGCCACAGAAGCCCCCACTGCCCACACACGCATATAAGAAGAGTTGTGACGCAGTCTAGACCTCGCGATGCACTGCTGCTTCCATTCCCGTTTCTCGTCTGCTTCTGGTTTTCTTCATTAAATTGCATCCACTGTTCGCGCCTCCGCAGCTCGCCGGAAGAGGCCCTGGAAAGGAAGCCTCGCCTCAGAGTGCAAAGCATCGAGGCATATGCGAGTAGTTTATCATTTCACCCTCGTCATTAAGGCAGGGCGAAACTGTACAGCGAGATCTAGTTTATTTGGTGCAGTCCAAACTCTAGCCAAGACTTGTAGTGCCTGACACAAATATGGCGAGTTGAAACCGATAACTGCAGATAATCTTTACGTTGATTGCAACCAATTTGTAGACGTAATAAGCACCGATTATCTTACTCTTCTGTTATTTCTATAAATAGGCGGCAATACCGCGCCACGTTTGCACCCCTCTCATATTATATTGCTTTACGATTGCATATACTTCTTTAACATTTAGACATTATGCGAAAAAGCCTTCTTTTTTTCTGTGACGTTTCTTTCATTAACACCTAACTTACAAAATAATATCGGCCGAATCGTTTCGGCGTTTTTCAGTTTAACTAGCGTTGTCCGAATAGCAATCTTTTTTAAATGGAATGCGAATATTCGAGAAAGATGGCCTTCGAATATCCAATTCAATACGAAATATTTTCAACTTCCTCACCAAATGAACTGTAAAGGCTGTATGTAAAGCCCTGAGAAAAAAGAAACAAAGAAGAGAAAGTAATAAAAATCAAAATAAAAACAAACAAACAAACAAGCAAGGGAGCTGCATGGTCTCCACGTTATTTGATGTTGTTAACAACTCTATGTCAGGTAAACTGACAATCCCTTAAATACACACAAGACATTGATGTTGAGCGTACACGGTCTATCCCTAACAATAACGGTAATAAAACAAAGGAACCGTATTACCTAACGATATGCACGTAGTTAATTTTTACTTTTTAAGGAGCTAAGTGTAGTACTACAGCGGTGTACAGCGTTTTAAGGCATCAAAATATAATCAAATTGGACAAGTAACTAAGAGCTGTGTCTAAACTGAGACAACAAATTCGCAGGTTGCCGAAAGGGGGGGCATGCATATTTAGCGACAGGAATCTACTGTGCCGAGATGATGTCGTCCATGCGTTCGCTCAGAAAGTAGTGAATCTAGGCAACATATCATTTGGAACAGTCTCTACTTGCATAGTCCTTTCTTTTCGTAGACTGCAACTATTATTGTAATTCATTATAGTATTCGATCAGAATCGAATATTTGACACTTTCGAATGGTGAATGGCGCGAATGAATGCGAATTGAATAGCGAATACTGTTATATTTGTATTCTACATTTAGAATATTTGTACATCCCTTCTTTTAACCAAAATTTACAAGCCTAGTTATCGTTATTAGAAACGTCCATTTTTGCGAACTGGTATCTTGAAATCATTAAAGTAATACGGCAAAATCAGAACAAAATTAAAGAGCTGCTGTATTTGTAGTACACCAAGAAGAACGCTTGTTTTTTCTATGTCAACTGATTGCAATGGAGTGCCGTAAGTTACTGCATTTACAATTCCTTTCATTGTATTGTTCAAGTTCTGCGTCTTATAGTCTGAGCAAGTGCCATATAATGTTATCGCATACATTAATACAGATTCAACTAATGCTTTGTATATGGTTTTCCGCAAATTCAGTGGTGTTTTCCCTCGCAAATTGTACATCATTGCCGCAGTGGCCCTTATCCCTTTAGATATATAGGTAACATGTTCAGTCCATGTAACGTGTCAGTCAAAAAGAACACCCAGGTACTTAGCAACTGGTTCGTACCCTAAAACCAGACACCTATAAGGGGATAACACATAGAACCGTGCAGGTATAAAGGCGGCTGTAGAGAAACATTCTTCTGCGGGTTCCTGAAACATAGTAGCTCTGTTTTTTTAGGATTTACAAATATTGCATTTCCTAAGAACCAGTCTAGTACATTGCTAACATAGTACTGAAAGGTTTGATTCTATACTTAATATTTAGATACCTCTAGAGCAAGTGCTGTATCGTCTGCATATTCAGACAGCTTCGAATTAGTTTTTTTAATAGACCCAGATCAGATACATATATGTTGAAAAGCAACGGCCCGAGCGTGCTACCCTGTGGTACCCCATACTTTATTGGTTGAAAGTTACCATAAACGTCACCAAGTCTTACATACTGTAATCTATATTTAAAGTAAAACTCATTTCGAAAGCCGAAGCAGTTTAACTTTTCCAACAAAATATTGTGGTCTATTGTATCAAATGCTTTGGTCAGGTCTAAGAATAGTGCTAGTACTACGTGGTTATTTTCTAATGCGTTGTTGATAAAGTCCGCAAATTCTTCAAGTAGTGAAACAGAATTCTTGTTCTTTGTGAATCCAAACCGTGCTGTGTTATTTAAAGATGGCATGGTAGACGCAATGTGTTTTTCCCTGATATGAGCTAAGGAAGATAAAATTGCGATTGGCCTGTAGTTTGTGCACTCTGACTTTTTGCCATTCTTATAGCAAAAAGTTGCAAAAATTTGATGTCCCGAGTACTTTTATCTTATTTGACGAGCAACCTTACCTGCAGAAGAAAGGCATATGCATAGGCTCTTGCATAGCCCCTATACTTTGCTCTATCTTTTTATCATCTATCGATCGCTCTCTACACGATCATTTTAACCATTTTATTAATGACAAAGTCCTTAAAGTGTTTCGTTATATGGACGACTTTTTAATGGTTTTAAACAAGCAGTGCTCCGTTTCGAATGAGGCTACAGTGAGCAATGTTTTAGATGATTTTAGAAACCTGGGGAAAGGGCTAAGTTTTACTTATGAGCTACCGGATAATGGTTTGCTTCAGTTTTTAGATTTACAGTTAAAGTTTTCAGATAGGCACATTTGTTGGGCTTACTCCCCTCGTGCGCAAAAAGGGCTCCTGCCGTACAATTCGGCCCACTCAAAGGTAGTGAAAAGAGGCATCGCCAACCTCTGCCTGGAGTCATCGCTCCGGAAGTCGTGTGTGCATGAGATGCAAGCCAGTTTTTACAACCAACTGGGCAGGCTCGTTGCAGCTGGCTTCCCTGAGTCGGTCTTGGTCCCTGTGGCAGAAACGTTTTTGAAGAAGTTGTAGGCTGGGGTAAGCAGAGTAGAGACGAAGGGAAAAGAGCGGCCTATAGTGGTCCCCTACATCCATAAAGTCACGCACAACCTGAAAAAAGTGGCTAACCGGTATAATGTACCGGTGGTGTTCTCCGCTCCCCAAAAGCTTGCCCATCTAAGCCGCCGCATAACTTGTGAAAGCCAAATGCTTAGCTGTCAGAAGAAGTATGGCCAGCGTTTCGCAAAGTGTGCCACAAACGTCGTATATGAAATTACTCTGTCCTGCGGGAAATCCTACATTGGAGAGACGAAGCGTTGTGTGAACGACCGGCTTAGGGAGCATGCAAAAGATATAAAAAATTAAATTAAATTATGGGTTTTTACGTGCCAAAACCACTTTCTGATTATGAGGCACGCCGTAGTGGGGGACTCCGGAAATTCCGACCACCTCGGGTTCTTTAAAGAAAAAGGTATAAAAAATGATGCACGTGAGCGACTTGTGGATCACTGCAGGGCTTGAACCGATTGTTTTCCACAGTTCCGCGATGCGATGATTTTGGGTAGAGGCAGGCATCAGACATCGCGTGAAACATTGGAAGCCGTCTACATCAAGAAAGCGGGCCCGAACTGTGTTAGTGACACATCGGTTTTCCTTTACGAGGCTGAGCTGAAGTTTCTATCGCGCCTACTCTGATAAGACTTTTTACTGCATGCTGCCTTGTACGCGTGCGCGGTGTTTTGGAGGGCTATATATGTCGAGTGCTTTCACCCTCATTAAACAGTTGTAGCGCCCGTGGTGTCGTCGTCTTTCTTGTGTGTGGTTTTTCTGGCGCAAAATATTTTTAATTTCCATTTAGTACTTTGAGAATAACTTCCGTTAGCTTATTCAAGTTGTACAATAGATCTCTAAAGCGAATTTTATCATACCCAAGTGGTTTGTGCTTTTTTCATCAGGCACTTTTAGCATATAGATCAGATTCAGAAATAGGCGGCAAATACGCAGAATGCGCACAACCACGTTTTGGCCGATACGTGGTATCATCACGGCTAGATCAGCTGGTATACCCCCCAGGTAAATGGGAATTCCGTCACGAGTGCCAATTTCTCTCCCGGTGCGTGGTAGGCAGGCCAAATTCTGAGAGGAAAAAACAAAGAAAAAAATGAAGTCTGCTTCCATGGCAACGGTTTTGTTGATGCGCGAGGGGGGGGGGGGGAAACGCCGTGCCGCTTGTCGTCCGCTATGCGCTCGACGACCACACGACTTTCTCTGCAGGCGCCAACGGAAACCGAAACCACCTGCATTAATTTTTTCAGATATTGTTTTCAAGACTCTTCGGCTTCTAATTTCCTTTTCTTACTCAACGTATGTGCATCGCAACTGAGTGAAAACTTATGTTTTTCTGTTCAAGATTCGCGAGGCAGCATACCATGCCACGCGGCTATCTTGTTTCGGCAAAACATAAGTAGGCAGAAAAATGTGGTTTATTCACTGTTTTTATTAGCAACCCATCGCACAGCAAGGCATTCAATAGTCAATACAATAATGTAGAGCTGAGCATCTCATTAATCAGTACAAATGGGCGCATTCTGCACTACGATCATACATACGTAAGACAGCTTCCTACAATCTCTCAGACAGAAAATTGCTACAGAGGCCATGCTTGTTTGGTGTGTACAACAAAACTGTACCAAATCAATTTTTGTCGCAACAGTTATTTGTGAATAATAAAAAGATTATCAAGAGCAGCAGATCCACATTTTTCGCATAGCAGTAAAAAAACTTCTTTTATTCCATGCAACGCGTATAGTTGATAGTCCAAGCAACATGCTATACTTAGTCAATTTTCAGCATAGCTCTCCTTATGCGAGTGCGCCGATAAATATCCAGCAAATTATATTGAAAATGTCTATAGTCTTTTTTCATATGTGGTTTTCTTTCACCCGCCGTGGTTTCTCAGTGGCTATGGTGTTGGGCTGCTGAGCACGAGGTCGCGGGATCGAATCCCGGCGAAATGGAGGCGAAATGCGAAAACACCCGTGTGCTTAGATTTGGGTGTACGTTAAAGAACCCCAGGTGGTCGAAATTTTCGGAGTCCTCCACTACGGAGGGTCTCATAATCAGAAAGTGATTTTGGTACGTAAAACCCCATAATTTAATTTTAATGGTTTTGTTTCGCAGCACAACGTGTAAAACCACTAGAGCTTCATTCAGAGCTGTAACATTGCGAACAACGAATCAGTACGAAATTCCTCGCGAGCATATTGGAGATGTTTCTTAAAATTTGTAATGGACTTTGTTCTATCGTCATCTAGGCATAAACAGCACAGTTCCAAGACAATAACAACAAATAGTGCTAAGTTTTTCTGTTGAGAAACAGTAAATGCAAGACAAGAATGTGTCAATCGGCGGTTGATCCTCAGTAGAGGTTGGGCAAGGACATAGTGATGCACAAAGGTATTATTCAACACGTAGCTTCGGGACATTGAGAAACATTTTCTAAAAGCAACGCAAGTCGGCTGCATTCAATGCATCAGGGCAACCTGCTCAGAACACTTCTCTTTTTAATGGTTTTGAAGAGCTTCCTCGAATACACTGAATGTACATTACGCATTTACTTTAACAGAGCCTATATGCTCAGTTTCGTGCGACAGGTTGGAGCATACGGCAGGTGCTATAGAGCTATGTTACGAGTTTCGTCATTGGCTGGAGGTCATCCGTCGTGAGGATTTCGGTGTCGACGCAATAAGGAGGCGAAAGCATTCGAACTTTTCTAGAACACTCGTTTCTGGCACAGCATGCTTTCTTTGCTTACTAAGATTACTCGTGATTTTGCCGAAAGGAGACCCCCCCTCCACCAGTTCTGCTATATTAATGAAACCCCTTAAGAGTGTTGAGCAACATTAGTACTTGCACAACTTTACTAAAGTAATCTCAAGAAGATTTCAACATCCCAATATTTGTAATATGTAATAATATTTGAATAGGAGGGTGCAAGTGTGGGAGCAATGACGGTCTGCAGAAATACGTTGCATGATGTTTATGGAAATATTGAAATATGCCGAAATATTTTGTAAAGATAGGCTAATCACGAGACCGCCCTAAGAGCTATCGGAATTACAAAAAGAAAAAAATATCAGTAAGAAATTGTTTCTTAATTTTCAAGTGTTTGGGACTTTCTTTTTGCAGCGGGTTTACTCTCGAGCTGTTTTTTGAGATCCATATTGATGTCATTTATGTGCAGCATAAGCCACGCATGGCAGAACTGCTGCAGCAGGCCTATATATGCGGCCCTTATTAGAGCAAAACATTTATAGTACACCGCCGTTTAGCTTATCTTTCAGTGCAGTGGGCACATCGCACAACTGCGCGACCATGCTAACATGCTCCGGAAAACATTTATCCCTGTCATTTCATTCCTCTTGCGATAATGGAGCTTCACCTGGCACTGCAAGAGTTGGTAGAACTCTGGGCTCACATGATACCTCAAGTTCTCTAGTGATTCCCTCGTCACTTTAGCTTCGCTGACTTGCGATACGTTTCTGTATCATTCCTCAGTCGGATGATGACGCCTGCGGTGTCTGGTAAGTATAATAATTTCCGCTTTTGGCCTCGCTGCGGCGGTGTAGAACATGTAAAGACAGATACATCATCAGAACATCTTGTTAGGCTAGATGTCAAATTTTCGCCAAGTTGCACGCTGCGTAAAGGAACACTACACGCAGGCACACAAGAGAAGCGCACAGTCATGTCTATCCTTGAATGCCATGTTCCACTGTAAAGCGAATTCCAGTGGCAACGCATGCGTGCCAAATGACATCGCTTCATATTTATGGAAGCACGACATGAAAAGCCCATTCATTATCAAATTTCAAGCGCATGTGACAAAAAGAAAACAGAACTGTTTTCGTAAAATAGTTCTTTTAATCCGTGTAGGTTAGTTCTCATTATATTTGGTTGCAGGATTTCAAGCAGAAATACGCCCCTAAAATTTTATATACAAAGTTCCAAGCTTAAGGGAGATGCGCCCATTTGCATCTCACTAAAGGCGTATCACATATTCCAGTGACATCCCATATACCAGGAAGAGGTCGCCTTCGATAACCGAAGACAGTTGCTATGGACGCAAGCACTTGTTTTGTATGTCAGCAGTGTCCGCTCGCGTTGCGACCTCATAATTTCCAATGCACTGTAGGTGTGAAAAGTGTACCGGGCTTGAGTGTCAGGAACAAGCTTTTAATTCCTGCGCATTTGGTACCTGTAGCTGCAGTTATACAATACCGCACCATTTTGGTTGCATATATTAGAGCGAACTAACCTGAATATCAGACTGCGTACTGAGGCTGCTCAAATATCAAATTTTTCAGAGGAACCCGCGCCCTGTAATCTGTTGACACCTACAGGGCCTTCGTGTCACGGCAATTCGGTATTTTAGTGGTTGCTGTAAATGAGTGGGTCTGATTTAGGCAGAAATGTTTAAATGTTAGGACGTGCTGAACGCATGCCTTTTAAAACCACTAGCTGCTTCAGCATTTCTTCCGGCACCTAGAGATGTGTGGCTGAAAAGCAAGCAAGCAACGCAACCTTCGGCCTGCGTGTTCAAGCGAACCATGTGCGAAATGAAGCAGCAGGAAGCACCAACTATTCAACCTGATCCCCAAGTTAGCCATGCTCTAGGTGGACTGAAGCACGGTGGAAGAAGAGAGGTGAAGAGAGGTGATGACAGTCTCATACCGTATCTTCCTATTTGTGCAGGCCGGTCATTTTTCTATGCTGCCTACTAAATGTTTCAGGTCTGAAGACCGCTTTATAATTGTGCTTCCATGCCCAGAAGCAGTGTGTGGTTCTTTTTGCAAATTACTGTTGTTGTTGAGTGGCGACATAGAGCAAAACCCTGGTCCCGATGATAACGTTATGGCCGAATTGCTTAAAACTGTAAAAGAAACAAACGCGCGTTGTATTCGCATTGAAACAAACCAATCCAGTATGTCACAGGCGATAGAAGAGCTTAAACTTTCACAGCAGTACATCACACTTAGCATCAGTGATATGAATGAACGCCTACAAGCTCTAGAATGTCAGACTATTGGCTTTGAGACGTTGCAGCCAGAAATGAGTGACACGTGTCAAAATATAAAACGCGTGCAGCGAGAAACCGCCACGCTTCGTGAGCGACTTGACGATGCCGAAGACAGGTCACGACGAGAAAATCTTATATTCTTCGGGATACCCGATGGCCCGTCTGGGAATGCGCGTCAGTGCGAAGAAACAATTATCTCCATCGCCTCAGACAAACTGGATATACGTTTACCACTTGATAGTATAGAGCGTTCACATAGAATCGGGAAATTTGCCAGCGGCAAAAATAGGCCTCTAGTGGTGAAGTTTACCACATTCAAGACAAAAGAGCTGGTGTTTTCCAAACGGTCGTCTTTCGCGGGAACAGGTATCAGCGTAAGCGAAGACTTTTGCGAAGCCACGCGTCACGCCCGGAAGAAACTTTTGGAATTCGGTAGAGGCTTGAACACTAACTTCAAATTAAGCTACAAAAGACTATTTTCGGAAGGAAAGTGCTACATGTTCCATACCGACGAAAATTCCGTTATTGAAGTCAATACTGGCAGACAAACGAGCAATGCTGTGGCCATGTCCCCAGGAGCAACGCGTTCTGGACGTGTCTATGCGGGAAATAAATAGGCTCACGCGAGGGGTGGAGGCCCATCGGCAACAGCATCCGTAATCTTTACTAATATTCGGAGCGTTTTTCCTAAAAGAGATAGTTTGAACAGTTTAATTAACGATACTGGAGCTGATATTGTTGTACTAACGGAAACCTGGCTCTCCGAAAAAATAGAGACAGGCGAGCTCTTTCAATGCAACAAGAAATTTACTGTATATCGGCTAGACCGCACCGATAGAATAGGCGGTGGTGTTTTAATAGCTATTAACTCTAGTTTTGAATCATTCCTTTTGAGTGTAACTACTAATTTGGAATTACTCTGGTGCTGAATATCTATTGGTTTCAAAAAATAATCATAGGGGTCTGTTATCGTCCCCCTAATCCTGATTGTGATTTTGCAGAAAAAATTCATGACACCCTAAGCGAAATATCCGTTCGATTTCCTGGATCACCTATGTTTCTTTTAGGAGACTTTAATTTCCCAACTATCGAATGGTCGCGTTCCTGCCCCTTTTCTAATCCGACATCTGCCGAGGCTACAGGATTTATTAACGTTTGCGTAGATTTTAACCTTGCACAGCTCGTTATCAAACCAACACGTGTCACATCTACTACAAGTTCGTTGCTCGACTTGATTCTGACCACTCATGCTGATAAGGTTTCACCAGTGACCCACATGCCTGGCCTAAGCGACCATGACATCTTACACTTTAACATTTCCATCCCGCCTACAAAAGTAAAGAAACACACCAAATATATTAGGGACTACAAAAAGGCTAACTTTAACGCTATAAACTCTGAGCTATCAGCCTTTCTTGACTACTTCCTTATGGCACATGTAGACTTATCAGTTCAAGAAATGTGGTTGTCTTTTAAAACTACAGTAATGCATCTTATCTACAAATATATTCCACTTAGAATAATTCATCAATCTTCTAACGCCCCTTGGTACAATAACCATCTGAAAAGATTATCCAACAAAAAATGCAGACTTTTTCGTTCCGCCAAAAGGTCATTAAACGCTGATCGATGGTTAGCATATACATCTGCTGCGAAAGCCTATACAAGCGCTTTAAACACGTCCAAATTGAACTTCTTTAACTCAACCCTACCGTCTCTGATAAAAACTAACCCAAAACGCTTTTGGAACGTTATGAAATGTACCAAAGATAGCGTTATAAGTCTCGTAAACGATTCAGGCGATCAAGTTCCGAATCATCTTCGCGCTTCTGTACTAAACAACACGTTTGCCCAATCATTCTGCACAGAAAATTTAAGTGATTATCCCCCTTTTACACCCGTTAACTTTCCGGCGATGGATCCCATTACCCTAGACCCAGCAGGTATCCGAGCCAGAATTTTCAAGATAAAGCGGTCTTCATCATGTGGTATTGACGGTAATAATTCCAAGTTTCTCCAAAACACTGCAGAATAGAGCTCCATCATACTTACCTTTATTTTTACTAGATCACTTAACGACAGTGCCCTACCCATTGATTGGAAAACCGGTAAGGTTACCCCGCTTTTTAAATCGGGAAACCCACATCACCCTTTGAATTACAGACCCATCTCATTAACTTCGGTACCCTGCAAAATTTTTGAGCACATCATTTTCACTCCCCTTGTAAACTTTCTTGAATCAAACAATTTTTTTAGCCCTTATCAGCACAGTTTCAGGAAATCTTTTTCTTGTGAAACACAAGTAATAACATTCACTAATGACTTGCATGCGTTCTTGGACTCGGGTTTTGCGACGGACTGTATTTTTTTAGACTTTTCTAAAGCCTTTGATAAAGTTAATCACCAGTTATTTATCTATAAGCTAAGCCTTCTAAATATTGACCCTTTAATATTCAAATGGATTTGCAGCTTTCTTTGTAATCGTACCCAATATGTAACCATCAATGACAATGACTCAGCAGAGGTGCCAGTACAATCGGGTGTACCTCAAGGCTCTGTGTTGGCGCCTTTACTTTTCCTCATTTATATTAACGACCTGCCTAATCAAATCACTAGCTCTATTTGTTTGTTTGCCGATGATTGCGTAATTTACCGGAAAATAACTAATGATTCTGATATGGTTACATTACAATCAGACCTTGATAACGTTACAACCTGGTGCTCCCGCTGGCACATGAATCTTAACGCTTCAAAATGTAAATTCATGAGAATCTCACGCAGCCAAGTATCTTTTTATAACTACCATCTTAACAACATCCCACTTGAATCAGTATCTTGTTATAAATACCTCGGAGTGCACATTACAAATAATCTCTCATGGAAACGACATATCGAACACATTACATCAAAAGCTAACCGCATGCTAGGCTTTCTTAAACGAAATTTTTGACTCGCACCTTCTTCCCTGAAAAAACAGTTATATGTCACCTACATTCGGCCTAATCTAGAGTATGCATCCTCAATATGGGACCCTCATCAATTAACATTAACTAACAGCTTAGAAGCTGTGCAGAATCGGTCTGTTCGTTTTATTCTTAACAATTACCAGCGCACAGCAAGCGTAACTAGCATCAGACTTGCCCTCAACATATCTCTCCTTTCCAAACGCAGAAAAATCGCTCGCCTTTGTCTGTTCCATAAAATATACCACTTAATTCCTACACTCAAGTCACGCTTTATCGAACCAGCCTCTTTTACTTCTGCACGCTTGGACCATCGTCATAAGGTGAACATCCCATTCCACAAAACGTCTACTTATGGTAATTCATTTCTTCCAAAATCATGCCAGGAATGGAATCACCTACCGGATCCACTAGTCTATATAACTAACACAGATAACTTCCGTAAGGCACTTACTAATACTATCTAGTATGCCTTGATGTGAATGTACACCGAAGCAATTCCGTTTTCTCCTGATCAGTAGCGTTTATAAGTTTTCTTTTTTATTATCTACCTAATCTACAAACAGTGTATTTTGTATTATGCTTTATTTTCTATTATTCTGTGCTTATTGTCTCACTCTAACTGGTCCTATGTACCATGTATTTATATTTAATCTGTATTACCGAAGTTTTCCGTTTTTCTTTGTATAATTATTTTTTTTTACCGTAATATGCTTTCTTTTTGTGTCGCTCTTGCGTTATTTTTACATTGCACCATGCATTGTCATCTGATTAGTATTTGTGTTTTCTTTTCTCCTTTCTTGCATACTTATCTGTATTTGTTAGCCCCTCCCCTCTGTAATGCTTCATTGTAAGCCCTGAGGGTACTATAAATAAATAAATAAATAAATAAATAAATAAATAAATAAATAAATAAATAAGACGGCGGCCACTTAGTGTGAATTTAGTGGCAGCACCTGTTCTGGGGGCCTACCTTTTCGCTCGCTTTGCTGGCGCTTCTATGGGCGCTCTCGACAGAGGCACCTTGTTTCGATGCATATATGCCGTTCACCTGCTTAAAACGAATCTATTTGGTTGGAGGAACGTCCCTTTATATTTCTGCCGACATTCCGAGATTTAGTTCGACTCGAGACAGCATGAGTGATTTCTTAATTGAGGCCTCTAGCAGCTGTCATCTCAGCGCATGGCTGCATTAGACTCTAATTTTGATATTTACGAGAAACAGCGGCAATATAATTGCACACGTACTAAAAGTTCCAAAGTGAGCACCGTGTAACATACATTCAGAAGAGTGACCCGCCGTGGTTGCTCAGTGGCTATGGTGTTGGGCTGCTGAGCACGAGGTCGCGGGATTGAATCCTGGCCACGGCGGCCGCATTTCGATGGGGGCGAAATGAGAAAACACCCGTGTACAGATTTAGGTGCACGTTAAAGAACCCCAGGTGGTCGAAATTTCCGGAGTCCTCCACTACGGCACGCCTCATAATCAGAAAGTGGTTTTGACACGTTAAACTCCATAATTTAATTTTCTTAACATCTGAAAAATGGGCAAAATACCGCGCGCTCATAATCAAAGAACACTAAAAAGCAAAACCAAAGTGGAGAGTACGAATAAGCGACTAAAATATTCTGCCGTTATAAAGACAGGTTGAAAAGTGAAGCGAACCTATGTCGTTACGTAGGTAACTCGAACTTCATCTTGTAATTCAAAACGCGAATGGGTATTACGACGTAATTGATTTTTTTTTACTTCTGCCTTGTTTATGACCATTCAAAGGTGGTAATGTAAATACAAAAAACTAGTCACCGGAATACTATCCAGCGTAACCAGTTTATGCAGCAAGCATTCAAATACCTTCGGCAGATATAAATTGAAAGTTTTCCACTCATGCGAAAAAATGAAGAGCAACCGCCAACATATACCGAAGCGAAATTTCCGTCTGCGCGGCAGCTAACATCAATCGGGCAAGCAGTGTCAGTTTCTTACAACAATGCAGAAAAATTCTCCGCGCCAAACCAAAAAAGATATTCACTTGAAAACAAGCACCGAAGATCTTTGGTTTCGTCCTATAGCTTTTTTTTATAAGCACAGCGCTTGTTTCTTCATAACGACTACAGAAAAAGTGTGCTAGCTTTCCTCTCGTCCGCTGGGAAACAGAAAAATTTCGCTCCTTGCTTTTCTCCCCGAGTTGCCACATCACACAGCCACGCAGCAAGTCTTGTATTCTTTCCTCAGTTTTTTTTTAGACATTGCCGGAACATTCACAGGCACAGAAAGAAAGTTTTAAACTGCAGAGCCTTCGAAAAAACGTGCACGTGCAATGAAAGCGGCAGAAGCACGCAAAGAGAACGGCAGCCGAAGCGATAAGAGCGAAAGCGTCGCCCATTGGCGCAACAAATTAAGCGACCAAATGAAGATATAAGATGACGAAAAAGAAAATAGCCAAAAGCCCATTTTATTTCTGCGCATAATTTCATCACTTCACTTTATTGTAATGTAGTTTGAAAAGACGGAGCCGCATATGTAAACGTTATTGAATTGTCCTTTGGCTATCAGTGTCATGGCGATGCTTTATTGCCAATACCGAAACTAGCCCCACTGTCCACCCACTGGTACTTTATCAGGGTTCATACGTCTCAGTTCTTCTGCTACACTTGCGAAGGTCGTATTGAATTTATCGAATAAGGTGGGGAAATCTTACCCGGGAAAGTTTTTTTTTTTACTGCGTCGTCAATAGACGCCTTCTTGGAGCTGCCCATAATTTCGTTCTACATTTCCCAAGTTGTTTTGCTATCATTTTTAAGAGTAAACTGCCACATGAGGTACGTTCGTTTAACTTGTAGAATTTTCGCGGTTACAAGATTTCTCAATGATCTCTATTCATCCCTGTATGAAAAATTTTCTGGGTCTTTTTCGCACTTTATCCAAGTTTCATCTTTCAGATAACATAACTGATCTAGCTCTTCAGTCATCCATTTATTGTCAGCGTTTCTTATTTTAATGTTTACTCGTTGCGTTCACTTGAGATAAATATTTTGCGATCTTTCTGTTATCTTGTGCAAATTTACGTGACCAAGTCGTAACAGGGCCATCCAATCAAAATTTTCAGTATACTTATATACTACGTTTTTATCTAATACCTGTTTTGTAATAATGTGATCATCACAAATTTCAATGTGTTTATCCGTCATCACCACAATGGACAGAAAATAATGATCCGCCGATTTTTGTATTATGATACCACAAGCATAGCATTCATTTGCAAAACGAACCGCAATGTGATCAATGCAGAATCTTGTAATTTTCGAGCCACGATATTCCTCTCTAGTGAAATCTTTATTTACATTTTCTAGGCTAAATTCTGCTAATAAATTGAGATAATCCGTTACAGCTCGACTAGATTCCTTCATTGTGTCTATGTTACTGTCTCCAACTAAAGGTAACCGCGCTTCATTCATGTGTCTTCTAAAAATATATGCTTAGTTCGTCTAGAAAACCACTGGGGTCCATATTAGGAGGTCTATATATCGCACATTACGTATAATCCACATCTTGTTTCTTTATAGAAAGTCCCACTACTTCTGCATCATTAAAGCTTACTTCTATATTATTCGACATCCAGTCATCATGAATGAACACAACAACACTTCCACCTTTCCTAATTTTCCTGCACCACGCATAGCTAATATAACCATTCATGGTATACATATTTACCGAAGACATTTCTACATTAACTTCACTTAAAACAGTAACGTCACTCGGAAGAACTGCTCGTTCTAGACATGAACATAATTAATCCCATTTTTTTTAAAGCTGCGTATATTTATGTGTACCAGATTTAAATTTATTTGTAGCCCTTCGTCCTCTATCTTATCATTTACAAGAGTGTTCCAGTCATTGAAGTAGTGAAATGTACCCATTACGTTATGTAGATAAGATCTCTTACTGTCCTGATGTGCTTTTTAAGCACTCCTTCAGTTTTTCTCATTAGTCTTCGTCCGTTCTGCGTTGAAACTTACTGGTAGCCTTTTTGTTTAGCAAGCTGTCGGCATAGCCAAAATAGTTGCTTCTGGTTCCTTGCGATGTTGTCATTGATGAAAATGTTGTCATACTTTGGCGTTTCTCTTTTTGATAGCCAAGTGTCCCTAGTTTTTCGGTCTCTGAAGCGAACAATGGTTGACGCAATTCTGTCAGGCCGTGCTCGTAGTCTTTGCGCCGCTTCAACTTTTGTGTTTCGGTATCGGCAACTGTAGCCTCGAGCTAATTTCTGTCAATGTACGATACAAATCTTCGTTAGGCACCTCACGAATTCGATGTATTTCAATGTTCCTACGCCTCCAGTACACTTCCTTAGTTTCCACAGTGTCTTTCAACAGAAATATTACGCTTACTGTTGCAGCAAATTTTTCTGTTAGCTTTTCCGATGTTTTTTTCAGCTTCTCGATCTGCGTGACATGAACATCAACCTTAGTCAGAAGTTCCTCGTATTTAGGAGAAAACATTTAAACTGTCTTGTCCATATCTTCAGTTATATTACATTGTTTATCAAGCTTTTTACAGACTTTCCAATCTGACCAAAACTGCACCAAGGTTTCGACTTAGGACATCGATCAGTATGCTCAATTTCTTTCGCTCATTTGCATTTTCCTTTTCATGATCATCAGAGTCAGCATCAAACTTTCGGAATTCTTTTCGTTTGCATTCATCACATTTCCATGTCAACAAAACGCTGGGTACAATAGTATTCAAAGCGCGCTTCGATATTCCCGAGCACTTCCCAGGATGGTACATGCTGCAACACTCACTCCATGTCAAACTCTGTTGGCATTTGCCAAAATTTTTCCGACATGAAAAGCAATCTTGCGCAGCCATAGTCACAAAGCAAGACAGGATGCAGTCCAGTGGAGCACACAACGGTAATATGAAAACTGGCTCTCACCTAAGACCAACAAAAAACACGGTTAGAACCGCATTCCATGCTCCACCGGACCCGTCCCCTGCAGGCTGGCCTCCCATGCATTTTCCTTTTTATGCAGCTTGTTGCCCCCGTGTCCGCGACGTAACCGCTGCGTGTTGCCCCCGCGATGAGCTGTCCTTTTCTTCGGCGCAAATGCTGGTTCGGCCACGGCGGCCGCATTTCAATAGGGGCGAAATGCGAAAACACCCGTTTGCTTAGATTTAGGTTCCCGTTAAAGAACCCTAGGTGGTCGAAATTTCCGGAGTCCTCCACTACGGCGTGCGTCATAATCAGAAAGTTGTTTTGGCACGTAAAACCTCATAATTTATTAATAAATACGGTTTTTCTGCGCGGGGATACCGTTCAGCTGTTCCACGTACGCAGCAGGCAAGCACCGGGCACGCAGACGGCTAAGATCAACAAAAAACACGGTTAGAACCGCATTCAATGCTCCACGGTCGTGGCAGTCACGTGCGCAGGTACCGAAACTATGCCATCTTCTACCGTGTTGCAGATCGTGATCATGCTCTGCGATCCGCTTGTTCTGCCTCAGTATTCGTGTAGCACTAAATTATAGCGCTAGTGCTTGTGTCCTTGTGTTCTTGTGTTCCAAGTGTCCTTGTGCTCAGCGCGCAAAATCGTGCGCTGCGCGAACGAGACAACAGCTCGCGTGTGACGCTGTCAGCGGAAGTGCGTAGGCCCGAAAAAAGAAAGCGAGGGGAAAAGAAATGAAGGTGGGGCCTGTGACGTATGCGTCACGCGATCCTCGAGGTCCGGTATGGGCACGGAGGAAGGAAACTAAGGAGAGGCCCTGACGTCACTCTTTGTGAAGCAAAAGTGAAGCCGGAATTTGGCGTTGCTCATGGCGATGCTCCGCCTTTTGGGCCACCCTCCTCTCTTGTTTACATCTTTCGCGAAACCACGCCGCGCTGCGCGTGGTGTCGCGCGCGGAGCGCGCGCGCTCGCGGAACATCTGGCAGAGCACGGTGCAGGTAACACAGCGCAACAAGACACGGTGACTAACGCAAACCCGCCCACTCAGCGCCTTTGCCACGGCCCGAAACCTACCAGAGCAACACGTGTGAGCGCTCAAAACCATAACAACGCCGCCATTGTGGCCCAAAAGGCGTGGCCATACACCCAAAAAAATAAAAAAGCAGCAAAAAAATGAGAACCTACTACGTCATTTCCGCCACACTTTTCTCCTAGCGCGCGGAGGGGGTAGGGCCTCTCCTTAGTTTCCTTCCTCCGTGGGTATGGGAGAACACAGGGAAGGAATTTCGCTTGCGGAGGCTAGACGGGGCGAGTGGAGAGAGCGCCTTGCTTGGCGGTGGAGCCTGCCTGTGAAATCATGGGTTCGCGGCATTGAAATATTTATATCTTGGCTGTTAATGACCCGATTTGAAAAATTTTCGCGCCACAACGCTCCCGGGAGGACATGTAACAACTTGCAGCGTAGGACGAAAATTTGCTATGGGGCCTGGTCAGGGTCCCTTTAAAATCTTTCTTAAGAGGTGAACGGCGAAAGCCTACTCTTCTTGCTCTTATTATTCGCCTCGTTCTCTTTGCCTCTTCTCTTTCTCTTTTTTCTTTTAGTCATTACTGCTCACTACTAAGCATTTTCAGTCATTTGTAATCAATTGTGGTCATTACAAGCCGTTGTTAGACATGTTGGTCATATCATAGTCAATAGTAGTCATTACAAGTCATTTCAGTCATTATTAGTCATTACTGGTCATGTAAAACGCAAAAACGTTTTTCTGAGATAACTCCTGCACCAATTTTAATGAAATTTGTTGCATTTCAGAGAGAAAGTTAAGTTCTAGTGACTGTTGGAAGCGGAATTTTGATTTAGGGCTTGAATTTCGTTAAAAAGATTTTCGAAAATTTGGAAGTTTGAAAATATAGAAGCATGGAGTTTACAAATTCATAGCCCTGCATCAAGAACAGATATCGCGGTTCTGTAAACAGCATCCATTAAATCATTTAAAGCGGACCAATTCGATATGTCATTTTACATCTTACGTGAATTTGTTACGTTGGTTACAAGGGTTCTGCAAAAGCTGTATTTCCATATTACTAAGCTTTTTTTACACTAATCTGTAAGATATCTATTTTGTCCGCTTTAGATGTACTATTGTATGCAATTCGCAGAATTGTATTATCATTTTTCGTTGTTGAGTTACAGGGTTATAAACTTGATAGCTTCGTTTTTCGAAAAATTTCAATTTTCGACAATCTTTAATAAAAACTTGACGACCTAACTCAAAAATTCGGAACCAACAGTCACTAGATTTTAAGTTTTTCTTTTAAATGCAACAAACCTCGTCAAATTTGGTGCAGTGATTGCCGAGAAAAACGAATTCTCCTTTTACATGTATTTAGATAGGAGCACCCGAGCTAAAGCTTCCTCTTAAGAAGTGGTGCGCTTTACGCCACAGCTACTACTCATATCTTTCTTCTCTCCGGTGACGCTTTTGCACAACCTAACCAGTTTGCTCGGCACCAAAAACACTAGCGTGATGCCGTTCCTAGTGGCCGACGACTTAAGGTTATGAGACAGGCCATGCAAATACGACATCATGAATAAAGGGAAAATCAGACATCCACCCGTTCGTAGCAATTGCTACAAAGGAAACCCATACGGGTTCCTCGAAAGAAAAGCCTCATAGTTGAAGAAAAATTTGTCCTGGTCTGGGAATTCTGGAATTTCTGCTGCTTTCACAGACCCCTTATACGGTTTTGACAACAGAACCTTGGCTGCACTGTGGTATACAAGATGACGTAATTATTTCCCCTGGACACAAAATGCTTAGAAAGGACAGCGATTCACGTGAAGGAGGAGTGTGTATCATAATTAAGAATTCTGTCCAAGCGGCCCTAATGGATAGTGACATACCTGCAACAGTATGGTGCAGGACTTCCTTTCAAAGTGTTGTTTATCTAGTCGGTGCAATATATCGGTCACCTTCGACTTCCCTGGACTTCTAAAACCGATTCAACACATTTTTTTGTGCAACAATGTACATAGGAACACACGGTTAATTATGGCCGGAGACATCAATTTACCGCACATTAACTGGCAGGACCTAGTCTGCAGCGGCGTTGAAGCATCCAGCGCTGATAAACTACTAGATATAATATTTTTTATCTAAATCAAATCGTTCAAGATGATACAAGAATAACTTCTAGTTCGTGGTCATTGCTGGACCTAGTGATCCTATCCAATAATGTAGATCATTTGTTGACAACTGAAGACGCCATTTCTGATCCCAAAATGATTGTAGTTAATGTGACTGCCAGCAATATGCTCCGTAGGAAATGCTCTACTGCAATTACGATGAAGGACTACAAACGTGCTGATGACAATTCAATTTTAGATTTTTTGGAATTCTCGTCTGGCCAGTTTGAGCACCACGCAAAGGAAAAAAAAAAACTGCAGATAAGCTAAGAATGAATTTAAGGATATATTAAACCATTGTGTGGACCGATTTGTGTCAACTCGAAAAAAAAAGTCCAAACAACGCCGACCTTGGATTAACCGCGGCATCATTCACATGAAAAGGAAGCTAAAGCGACTGCGTAAAAAGAAAAAGGGTTCGAACGAAATAACGAGACTTCGCGCAGAATTACGATGTACTCTGACACTATCCAAAAAGCAGTTCTTTGAACAAACACTGACAGGGTTCCTAAAAAGTTATCCACAAAAATTCTGGAGATATCTCCGCAGCAGGAAAGATATAATTGAAGAAATCGTAAAAGACAATATAACGTTAACAAAGTCTGCGGACATTGCCGAACATTTTATTTACTTGTTTCAATCTGTGTTTACTAACAAATAACCGCAAACACAGACTAGTATTTACAGTACATTATACGCTACCCAATGGAAAATCTGGTAATCAAACATGAAGGAGTGTTCAAATTGCTGCTGAATTTAGATGAAAAAAATCTAGTGGACCTGACAGGATTTGTCCTGAATTTCTGAAACGCTTTGCTGAATGGATGTCCTACTACTTTCGAGAATTTTCGAGAAATCATTACATACGCGTTCTTTACCCAGGGCCTGCAGTGCAGGGCCGTAGTTATACCAGTGTACAAAGGCGGTGATCGCACACTTGTAAATAATTACCCTCCCATTTCACTCATATCTGCCCGTTGTAAACTTCTAGAACACATCATTGCAACACATATTTTAGAATTTCTAGAAGAGAATAGTTTACTTTACTCATCCCCGCATGGCTTCCGTACTGGAATATCTACCATTACACAATTAACCAAAGTGGTTCATGATCTCGCTGCAACCTTAGATGAGAAGCACCAGATTGACGTCATCTGTATAGATTTTGCGAAAGCCTTTGATAATTTTACGCATGATAAGCTGATCTTTAAACTGAGAGAAATTGGTGTCGAGGAAGGATTAGTGTTTTGGATAAAAGAATACTGAAACAGACCGTAAGTTTAAATGGCAGCTTGTCGAGTCCACTCCAAGTACTTTCACGTGTCGGTCTTGGGCCCACTCTTATTTCTTATAATTATATAAACGATATCTCCTCTGTTGATGATAAACCGGTGAGGCTGATGCTTCTCGCAGATGACTGCCTAACTTATTCTACCGTAACCAATGTTCAGGATCAACTCAGAATTAGCCGTTGCTTAGAAAATTTCAGTCAATGGTATAATTATGGGGTATGGATATAAACTACATTAAAACAACATACACACATAGGACTAAACAAGTAAACGTTCTGCCTTTTAACATCGATGGTAATTTGTTAGTTCATGATAACCAGTTTAAATATTTAGGTGTTTTTTTTAATTATGGGCTTTTACGTGCCAAAACCACTTTCTGATTATGAGGCACGCCGTAGTGGAGGACTCCGGAAATTTAGACCACCTGGGGTTCTTTAACGTGCACCTAAATCTAAGTACACGGGTGTTTTCGCATTTCGCCCCCATCGAAATGCGGCCGCCGTGGCCGGGATTCGATCCCGCGACCTCGTGCTCAACAGCCCAACACCATAGCCACTGAGCAACCACGGCGGCTAATATTTAGGTGTTACAGTCACGCATAATGTGACATGGCAGACGCACATAGAAAATGTGTGCTCGAAGGCGAACCAGAGACTAGGTTTCTTAAGGCAAAAAAGATCAGTGCCCTTCCACTCTGTGAAGAAGGATGACCAGCGAAGCTGTGTATGTGGGCCCCAAAATGGCGAACTGCACCTCCGCCGCAGGTCGGCCCGGCATTGCACTATCTTCGGGATCGGTCCACGTATGGGGAGTTTTTTTTTTTTTTTTTTGCTTACGACAACGACAAGAAAATTTCGTTCGACGGTAAAGGTATACAGCTTCGCTGTAAAACTAGATCAACCGTCGCGAGATGCAAAGCTCATAGCTTATAAAACTTTTGTTAGGCCTTTACTTGAATATGCCTCAGTCATCTGGAGCCCTCATCAGAACGCAATGACTACAAGGTTAGAAAACGTTCAACGTCGTGCCGTGCGCTTCATAAGCGCTAAGTAGCGCCGTTTAGATTCCGACACACAGATGTTGCAGTCTTGTGGACTGGAAACACTAGAAGCACGAAGGCAAACAAATCGTCTCAAAGTGTTTTTAGGATACTACATGGACATTTAGAAATTAACAAAGATGAGTACGTGCAACTTCCAGGGAAACGAAGCAGTCGTGTTAATCCCCATTATGTTTTACGACCATACTTTGCTCGCAGTGATGTGTTCCGCTATTCTTTATTCCCTGCCGTGAATGCACTTTGGAATGCGATACCACACTTTGTGGCAAATGCCAGTGATGTTTGTCAATTTTAAAAATCGTTAAACATGTATTTCTGTGATTCCGCTGCCGTTTGATGCAACTGTATATACGGTTTGTCTGTTTTTAAAACCCTCCCTGTAAGAACCCTCAGGAGAGGGTTGACAGCATGAATTAAGCAAATAAAAATAAAATAAGAGCTTCGATGTCTTTTATAGATTGGTTGTTTTCTATGCAGCCACTATGTAGTATATTTTATGCAGATGCTGCCCCGCGGTGGAGGTGATCTAAAGCGGGGTAACGTGGCGTAGGTAAATTTAAGGTGACCGAACAGCAGTTGGCATCGAAGAAACTAAAACGAGGTCTCCTGGCGGGAGCCTCTCTTCCTTCCCGAATAACAAACGTGGAAAAAACGTGCAATTAACATTACCTAATTAACAGTAATACCAGTTCGGTATTACTGTTACTTATATGCATGGTATTGTCTGGGCTAGTCGGTGTTGCGTTTCCCAGAAAATAAAATCAAACAAAATGATAAGAAACGAAAGCGAAAAAAAAGAAATGAGGCCACTTAAATAGAAGACACAACGTTATTGCAAGGTAGAAGGGGTTAATGCCATATAAATTGTGTTGTACTGCGTACACATGAGGGATTTATTTGGATCAAATTGGAAACGTTGGCACCTATTGTGTCGTCGCTTTCTCCACAGACAATAAATTGTTCAATAATAAAAAGGTGATAATTATTGTTGTTGTTTGTTTTAAAAACACATATACACATGGCAGGAAAGAGAAAGTGAGGAGCAGGCAGGATAACATGAGGTGATATGAAAACATTCAGGCAATAAAGCACATTTCGTAAACGCGCTTAAACTTAATACAGAAAAAAGGCGAGTCAAAAATGGTTGACATCGAAGAAAAACAAGATCTTCAGGGGCGCATTAGTGTACCATGTGGTTTGTTGTTCCATGTTTCTCCATGTTTGTCATTCGGGAGCGAAGAGAGGCTCCCGCGAGGAGAACTCGTTTTAGTTTCTTCGATGTCAACTGCTGTTCGGTCACCTTAAATTCACCTACGCCACGTTACCCCGCTTTAGTGCCATTTACGCTTACATCTATAGAGTTCTTTACTTAACCTTCGCTTTTCTTTACTTACCTTATCTTTAGTCTGCACTACCTTCGGGATCGGCCCAAATTTTTATACTACGCTAACTCCAGGATCGGCCCATGGGCCCTATAACGTAAAACTATCCCAATATGTTTCTATTCCAATCTCCTGACGTCAAATTTGTGTAACCACCGATGCAAGCACCGGGCGGTCACCCACAGGGTTGTCTGTACAGACCAATCAAACACTCTCCTCGTCCATAGGAGGTCACTTAGGCTTGCTTGAAAAACGAATAAAATTGCCTACACTGAGCGGCTTGTCGTGTCTAATTGGCTGACAAGAGGAGAGGAGAACGCTCAAGTGGAGAGGGACCCTCTGGGACAGAGCCAGTGCACTGAAAATTGATAACCGGTTGAAGAGGGTGCTGCCGGCGTCTGCGAATGGTCGGCTTTCCCTTACTTAGCTTGTGGTGACTGGTCGAAAATCGCGGCAGCATGCAACGGTAGCTTAAGAATGACGCTAAAACTGACCCTCAGCAAAGAAGAGTTGGCAGATTGAGGTGGTAAACGTGCCGAAAGTGCTCGAAAACGTTACACGGCCACACAAGAAGTTTTATTATACGCAAATACACCCATGCTCTCCGGCAGGTGCGAGTAGCCAGCGTCTCAGCGATCGGCGGCAGCCATCTTCTATTCCTTTCGGAACGGGGCAGCCTGCGGCTATTCCGAAGAAAATTCAGTTTTGTTCGGCATATTAATGCATCTTTATCGCGTACACGTCACTTTGACGCGGTCAGTTTGTGCAGTTTTGTGACGTCGCGTGACAGGCAGGTGAAGTGGGTGCAGCCCGAAAACTTTTTACCAATAGCCGAGGGCTAATGGCGAAAAGGGGTCGAATCAGAAATAACTGTTTTTCTTTTTTCTGTCAAATTATGCATAATCAGTGCGTACACATCATATCAGATGGCGAGCTATCGCGGTTTTCGTGATGTTGCGTGACAGACAGGTGAAGTGGGGGTGGTCGAAAAAAGTTTTTGACCAATCGTGGAGGGCTGATAGCAGAATTGGAATACAAAAGTTTCGAATAGTTTTACGTTATAGCGCCCCATATTTTGGTTGAGTAAAGCCACACTTCCAGTTCCGGTTTTAGACGCGCCCAGTTTAAACGAGCACGCGCGCGTTTCATTTCGTTTTTTTTTTTTCATGAATTACGCATTTATTAATGCTCTGTACACCGCTCCATACTAACTTGGTGCGCCCTTTTTTGTTTCAAGCTTCCCTTTGATGCTTTTTTTTGTGGACCCGCATTCACTAAAAGGCCTCAAATCGTCTAACTTACGAGAGAGAAGTGACCAGATATCCAGATCCCACGTAGCCCAAATCGAGCTGAACCCCGCAATGAATGACAATGAAAGCGGATGAAAAAACAACTTGCCGCAGGTGGGGAGCGATCCCACGTATTTGCATTACTAGCATCGCAGAGCATCGCACGCGTAATGCGAAGACGTGGAAGCGTTCCCCACCTAAGGCAAGTTGTTTTTTCATCCGCTTTCATTGCCACTAATTTATAATTTCTTTAATTCAATTAGTAAGTACAAGTAATTTCCCCTGTGATTTCCTTGGTGACTTTGTTTGTTGGCTTCTCATGATATGTTTTATACCAGGAAGTTATAAAATAGTTTAGATAGCTATGAATGAACGCATAGTATAGGGTAATCAAAGTATGCAAATCGAAATGGCATCTTTGAGTCGCACCATAATTCTCGCAGAATTTTCTTTTGCAATTCTTCGATGTTCAAGTTAAACTTTAGGTGTGAAACGAGCTCGACGCCAAAGGACGAACAATCGGAAGCATAAATAAGCATACGAGCGTATTAACAAAATGGGGCAAAGCTTGTGTGTCATTTATGGGTGTAGAATTAAAGATTGTGAGCGTGGTGGCTTAGAAAATTACCTGAAGATATAGGTGTGGTGGCGCCTTTGTAGAAGGCGCATTCCGTTGTTAACCGTACATTTCGGCACATTGTTAATATATCGGATATTTTTTTGTTTTTGTTTTACGGAATTGTAAAAATCAGCTGCGGCAGATAGCATAATCTTATTGTTTGAGCTGCAATATTCGAAGCGGTAGACATTGCTTCCGCTAGAAATCAGAACACACATTCAACTAATTCACAGAAATTCCCTAACTAACCTCCTAATTACTTTGCGGTACATATTGCAATTTACGAACTGTAGCCAGTGACTCTGCAATGCGTATCCATTCAAAATGAATTTTCAAGATGACACCCGTTTCGAGATATTCATTGCCAAAGCGTGCGAGGGAATACATGGGCATCCTAGTTACTTTTGAGTTTTAATGCATAAAATAACGTTAGTGCTAGAGAAAAGTAAGTGTAACAACAGTGAATTTTTACCGCGATTTGATGGCGCATGTTTCGAAACCCATACCTCAAAATTGGTTCCTAGTGGATATGCTTTGCAATCTCGCCGGATACAGCTTGTAAATTGCAATGTGTGCGGTAAAGTACATAATTAAGAACTTAATTGGTGAATTTGCGTCAATAATTTGATTCTGTGTTTTAGTTTCTAGTGCGCGTAATGTCCGCCCCTTTGAATATTCCAGATAAAAGAATGGAATTATGCTATCTGCCACAAGTGATTCTTAAAGATTTTCTAAAACTTCAAAAGGATCATCTCGTATAGCAAAAATAAGTGAACTTAGAAATGAGCCTTGTAGGACACCAATGTTAATTATTTCATCGACAGAATAAATGCCGGAGATGGATACTAGTTGCTCACGAATCAGATAAGTAACTTCGAAAAATGTTTAGAGTGGATCCTTCAATGCCGCAAGACGCAAGTTTAGCGCAGAGAATGTTATATGTTGGTATGAAAAGTTTTAGTGCAATCTAAAAAAAAGTTGAATGAGCTTAGTTGCCTAGGTCAATCCTTATCTCGTATTTATCGATGAAGTAAATAAGAGTGAGGGTAGTCGAATAACTGTGATGGATGAAACAAGCTAAAAATTTCCAGAAAGTTTTTCCAACTATTTTACTAAAAAATAGCAGAATGAAAATACGCTTTTAACGAGAAATTAAGCATTTATTACCTTTTTTAAACACCGGACTAACTTTACTCGCCTATAACTCAAGGGCAAATACATTCGTTTCGAAAATTACATTAACTATAAGGCGAACATATTCGCAATAACAGCAACAACCATTTTTATGTAATTTGCCTGAACGTTATCCACTTCTGCGCTTGACGATTTTATGTTGGTGATGATACGCTTTACCTCTCCAGGTGTTCTGGGGAAAAGAAAGAATGATTGACATGCGATGACCAAGTTTGTCTGGGGGAGCAGATGGAACAGGTACAGTGGAGGAGTCGGTAATGAATGCCTTAGCAACGTCCACTTGGGTGCAGATTATTGATCCCTCATGAGCAATGTTCGTTATAGTAGGACTTCTGGTCTTATTAAGTAAAGAATTGATCAAGCGCCATTGTTTTTTTAATATCAGAACACGAACGAGTAATTTCATTTTGCAAATAGCTCTTTTTCGCACTTGTTAGCAGTTTGTTCAAAGTGCTACAGTACTGCTTATAGTCATCCTTCTGGTGTAGATTACATAGTTGCCTTATTTACTTTGTTTCATATAAGTTATCTCTCTTAGTAAGCTATTTAGTAATGCTAGTGTCAATCATGGATTCCGCGAGAAGGGTTAACTTTCGTGGCACTGTACACATGCTGAGGGTGACTGATGCAATTGTATATGTTTGAGACCAAAGTGCTGTATGCTGACCCAACATCGTTCATAGGAGTAACGCGAGACCAATCAGAGTTGGATATCAATTCTACAAATGTAACACTATCAAACATGTTCTTTACAAGATTCGTGTAATTAACGCGAGGAAGACGAGGAAGAGAGAAAGCAAGGAGAGAAGAGGCAAGCTGGTTTGCTACCCTACACGCGAGGTAAGGGAAAGGGTATGTACAAAGAGGAAGAGAGTGAGCACTGAGTGCACGTGAGCACTTCAAGTACCGCACTAGTGCGCGAATCGCTTTTTGTGCCAGCGACGGATGTGGCCACGGTCCGAGTAGCCTCGACTCGGAGTACTATATCTAGTCCAGTCAGATTAAAGTTGTCCGGATAGAGAGGTGCTGGGTGTGGTAGCGTGTAAAGGAGCACAATAGGTACTGGATAGCTTCTTCGCCCCTACAGCAGTCACACGTCGGGATATTGGGCATTTTCATACGGTAGAAGTAAGCGTTAGTAAACACCGCTCCCAGTCACAAGCAGCACAGCAATGTTGCTTCGCCGCGGGAAAGGCTAGGTGTCACTTGTAGTCGTAGCAAGAAGTCTAGCTTACGCAGTCGGCAATTGAAGGCACTCGGAGAACTCTAAAAAACTTGCGTATTCTTGCGGGCAAGTCGACGAAGCTCCTTGGCAGCGTCCGTCGTCACCAAAGGTATTGTAAATGTCTGGGTGTCTTCAAGGGCAGACCGTCAACAGCAAAGTTGCTGTTGACGATGCCACAATGAGGTGGAAGTCACTGAAATATTACGTCATGCCGTGTTTCTAGAGCATGATGGAGTATTTCTGTAATGTTGAATACCAGCCTCTCATATGTTATTTGACGTAAAAGAGACTTGAGACTCCGAAGAGAGGCTTTAGAGTCACGAAATATCACCAATTTCTGTACCGCTTCATCGGTGACGTAGTCCAAAGCGGCAAGGAAGGCTGCGAGTTCTGCCTCCATAGATTTGGTCATGTGTGACATTTTGAATTTAACTGCGATCTGCTTCAATGGAACGACGAAAGCGGCTGCTGTGCTGGTAGGCGAGGTCCATTCATTGGTATAGTATATGTGCACGCGGTCCTGGTATGTCTGGTGCTGTATTAGAAGCGTCAGTTGCTTGAAAGGCAATGCCCGATCACTGGCGTTTTTTTTTTTGTAATTCCGGGAATAACTAGATTTACTTGAGACTGCCGTAGGCTCCATTGGGGATAGTGTATACTGTCAGCTTGTACACCTAAGTTGAAGCCTTCATCTGATTAACGCACAAACTTGTGAAAGCAGAGAGCTATAGGGAAATGATGGACTCGCAAGGACTCGCAAAAGGATTTCTACTTTTGAGATAGTAACGTATCGATGTGGCGCTGGATTTGTTTTGGATTCGCCTCACCTTCCTCAGATTGTGAATACACTTGGTGCGCCTGTGTCTGCCTTCTGCTCGCCGGCGAATCGCTCGAAGCATTTCCAATTCACTTTCGCATTGTGTATACATTGGAGCAGGCCTAAAATGAGCATATCCTCTTGTAGTGCATTTCGAATCTGATTCTCCAGGATTGACGCGTAGCCTTCTTAACATTCGTACTCCATATATGATCTGAACTTTGCCCAGTCGGTTCTACGGAGGGCAGCAGATAGAGACATGTCCACTCCCTTGAACTTCAAATAGGTAGAAAAATTATCAGTTCAGTGGTGTCTATGTCTAAGAAAAACTTTATGCTGCTTTGAAGGTATCGAGATCAAAGTCAAGACAGCTGCTGTAGGTCAGTCCCTGAACAAATGTCGGCTGCCGTCACTGAGACAACAAAGCTCTTGGTCCGAGGCAAGCGCTACTAGTTTTCCTCCCTTGCAATTCATCTTCACACTTCCCCAGAGAGGGTAACGGGTGTTAAAATTTCCACTAAAAATGCAAGGGCCAGGTGTTGCGGATAACAAAGTACCCAGTCGTTGCGCGTCAAAATGACTGTTTGAAGAAATATATGCAGCGACAAGAGTTAATTAAGTTTGTTTGCTTTTGCAGTTAAACGTACGTAAACAAAGCCTTGTCATAGTACATAATTGAGTTAACAACGGACGTAAACGACGACCTTGCTGAGGACACTAAACATCGCGGACGATAAAGCGCCATAGCCGGATAGCCGGGTGGTAGTTTGAAGGTTTGTTTCGCAGACGACAATGATGGGAAATTATTTTTTATCATCTCTTCTTTTCTCATCTCTTCTGCCCTTAACCAATCCTCTTGTGCAGAGCAGCCAACCGGACACCTAATTTAATTAAACTCTCTGTCTTTCACCTGTTGTTTTCTCTCTTTCTCTCTCTTTGAGATAATAAATAGTGAAGAAACTAAGCAATCTCCATTATAAAGCTTGAGATTGAAAACAGCAAGAAAATAGGCTTACCTGAAACGTCTATAACCACACCACTTCTTTAACGCATCCTCCGTCTGTCATCGAATTTGCATATCCAAACAATGAACACGTGGCGCATTTATGCAGTCGCTTGTTTTTCCCACTTTCGGAGCTCACAAACCACCGGAACATGACATTCTGATGCAGCCACAGTAAAAAAACTCAATGCGTACACGACAGAAAAGTAATCCACTGCAAAGGAAACTGTAGGAACAGAGTGGCCTGTGCATGATAACCCTACGAACGTCCTTGGGGAGGCTGAAAAAAAAAAAACTGACTTTCAAGCAGGTCTCGAACGCTTTTCCAGGCGTGGAAGAACGCCCTAGGCAAGCGAAGGAAGCAGGCCCGGGTTGGTCGGGTGCGCCATTCATTAGGAACAAAAGCAGTAAATTGGACGTGCCCTCCGCCGAGGGAGGCAATACCCTGTCGACTTGTAATAAAAGCCACGGCAAAAAAAAAAAAAGAAAAAAGAAGAAGAAGAAGAAGAAGGAGAAGAGAAGAGCTCCACCGCAAGAGCACCGCATGCCGGATGGGCGAAACAGCCCTCGGAAATATGCGCCTGTGGACAAGGAAGAAAATAGCGACACTTCTGCATTTCGTGTTTCTCGCGTATAGTTATTTCCATCGTATGCAAGCACAGAGATACTAGAATACGCTGGGCGTGGAAGCACTTTCCTGAAAAATTTTCATTCTTTTGCTAGTATCATGTTCACATAGCAAGGAAACCACGTTTTTTCCCGACTGTTTCTTGGAAATAACGTGGATACATCGCTAAGCGATGAAGGAACAGAGAACGCAAGGACTGCGCACCCACAATTTTCAACTTCAAAAATCAATAGAAAGAAAGAAAATTTATCAAACATAAAGGAAGCACAACAAGCCAACATACTGCATGTTTTAAATGTTTACCGTTTAAAATTCGAGCCGATCTCTCTGATCTGCTGTTTCCCATTATACGTTTTTCAGAGAGATAAATTTTCACTCTAGATATTAATTAACATTCCCTTTCAGGTAACACACTGGTAAGCGCTTGATCTTTCTAGCCACTCTCTATTTTTTACAATAACATTTGGGAAAATTGATTGATAGAGGCGAGTACGGCTGACTGAAACAGTTAACACTCCGAAGATTAAAAAGTGGTAACTGCTGTTGCGAAGCCGCCTCAACAAAATTGCGGTGATTCACATCTCTGAATTTTACGTAATAGAATACCAGAACTAGTATTATAGAGGAGAAACCTTGGTTGTTAAACTTTTTAATGGAAGCAAACAACAATTACAAGTACCTCCAATCTAACGTCCCTGGACTAAAACTCCTTTTTTGTTATACTGTTACTCTTTTTTTATCTGTTATAAAGCGTCTTCCTCATTTTTGCCATTACCTCGTGAAGGCCTGGGTGTTCGTCCGTGTCGGTTGCTTCGCATCTCGCCAGCCATACCTGGTAACTACGCTCAGTCATCAAGAGAGCGAACTGGTTCCCCCCTCCATTTTCGAAGTGGGTTCAAGACTCGGACAGTCTGGTATGACACTCCCAGCAGCTTGAATAGATTTTTCATTTTCTCTAGCAATGCTGCCGGGACCAGGCACTGATAAAATATGTGCTCATGCGTTTCTTTGGCGTTACA
The DNA here is from genome assembly GCF_023375885.2 of Dermacentor andersoni. Lineage (NCBI taxonomy): Eukaryota > Metazoa > Arthropoda > Arachnida > Ixodida > Ixodidae > Dermacentor > Dermacentor andersoni. The sequence goes on from NC_092814.1 coordinate 78,416,554, forward strand.
GAAGAGGCAGTTTCTGTTATGGGCCGGCCTTAGCCAATACGAATGCTATTTCTCTTATTGGCAGGCACCCCCTCGCGAAAGGCCATATGAATGATGCTCTTCGAGCATCAAGGAAGTCTGCCAAAATCAAATTCCAGCTCGGTTTTTCGGCCGGTTTGTTGAACTGCTCCAATTGTTTCGGCAACTTCGGGGACGAGTGCTCAACGAGCCCTTTCAGAGCCGTGCTTGCTAGGTCTAAATGGAAGATTGACTTCTTTAGTTTACAGAATGCGTTCGCGGCTTCTTTGTAAAAGGGTGGGGGGAATTCTGAGCGGGGTGTGGAATGCCGGAGTGGGGTACCTGTGAAAGAAACTGTTCTCATACCGAGAAAAAACTAAGCCAGCTTCTTTGTTAAATGAATGTCTGCATTAAGGGCTTTTCGTCTTCAGTTGTTATGTAAGGGTTCGCCATTACGCTCAAGTCTGGAACACCTAGGCCACCTCGAAATCGTGAAAGTTTCGCTATTACTCGTTTAACATTACCTTGTACTCCTTGCCAGAGGAAGCGGAAACACGCTTGTCAGACAAAGAGTGCCGTATCAGTAGCTGCCGCAACTTGGTCGAGACGTTCGTTTGCCAACTTCCTCGCGCTTGTCGTCACGCGGTGTTTCATATGATATGATAGCGGGGCCGCCTTTACTGCACTTCCTGGGCGCTCCCTTTCTTGAAATTTGAAATTCGATGATAAATATCAAAAATTAGGTACGGCCTTCAAGATGTTTAAAAGATGATGGTGCATTATAACGTGACTGCCTTCAAATTCGCCATTTAAAAACCTATCCCTAAGGCTTGAATAAAAGAGGCGAGTAATGAATTTTTGTTATTGAGTTTTCTGAAGCTCACGTTATTAGCGGCAAGTATGACCGCCTCGCCCAGGAACTTGTCTGCAAAAACGCTAACGTTCGCAGCGCTTTTACCCTTTTTACCAAAAGAAATGTGTAAAAGATACTGTTGTGCACAGTATATCGCAATCCAGTGAACACCACTTAAATACCCCAACCGCAAGAAGTCTAAGGATTTGTCTTGGAGTACCTCGATCAACGTCGTGTAGTCTTGTCACAGCCGAAGCAAAGGAACTTCCTGTTTTTCTGGCTGTCCTCACATCACCACGGCCATCCCCTGCGAAACAAGCTTCTCTAGAGATTTGGGAAAGTCTTTCACGCAGTGCGAGCATTCAGGATTTGTTACCCAAACAATACTACTATCCGCGTCCAGACTTGACCTGTCCTCCTTGGCAGCTCATTACGTCTTCTGTGAGGCGGCAGGTTGCAGGTCTTGAAACGAAGGGATCAACGCATCCACTAGAGGTCAAATTTATTACTCGCATATAAACAAGTTACTGGAGAGTACCACCTTTGCGTTCACGGATGGATCTTCAACATATGCTTGTTGAATGGCTGCCAAACTTCCCACTTTTCACATTTAATAAAAAAGAAGAAAAAAGAAGAAGAGCGCGAGAAGGCACCTTCGCACACCAAGTACGCACCAAGGTCTTTAATTCCACGACTCTAGGCAATGGGGCGTCACGAAGAGTGTACAAAAATTGCACAGGGTGTGCTTTCCGCACACAACTTACTATCAATGTTGTACAGGCGTTTAAGAGTAAATCCTTGGCAGCGGAGGGGGGGGGGGGGGTGGTAGGTGTCTGTGCACCCGCTTGAGAGTGAAAAAAAAATTATTTTGGAAGCCAACGCACTCGCAACACTGTCGACGGTTATAAATAGCCTTCAGGCTTCACCATATAGATCGATTGAGGAGCGTCGAATTGGTGACGGTATGTTATTTACAAACAGTAAGAAGAGAAGAGGGCCACGAAAATTATCCTTCAGCAAATCCGCTATGTTACCTCCCAGCAAACAAAGCTCCGTTCGTTAAGCTCACGGAGCCACGTATGCTGTTTAGGTAATTTAATAACAGGCATTTATGGTATGCTCATTTGGTTAACTTTATCATTGAGGAGATCATGTCAACCTACATCAAATGTTTTACATAGGGCAAAGTAAACATTTTCTAATTAGCCTTTACTATACTGGGTCCCTCCTGGAGTTAAGGGAAACAAGTCGTGGCGTTGCGCTCACGTGCGCTTGATGGGAAAGCCGTTGGCGCAGGAAAGTGGGAGAACCTTCAGCTTCACAACGCGATGAGCTCAGTTGGCTTCGAACAGATGAGCGGAAAGGACATTCTTCAGAGTGTACCCCTGCTTCGTCACTGCGACATCAAGGGTTCTGCACGCCGAACACGCTCCGTCGCACACGTCACTCTCTGTGAGGGATTTTTTTTTTTTGCGAGATAAGGCATAACCACGCTTCCCCAGGCTCCATACAGTCCCGACCTCGCTCCCTATAATTTTTTCCTGTTTCCGAAAATTAATCACGCATTGAAAGGACACCGATACGACACCATGGAAGACGTCTAAAGGACCGTAACTAAGGTGCTCAATGAGATTCCAGAAAAGGACTTCCAAGAAGCCTACAAACAATGGTAAACATTCTGGGTTGGCTGTGTCGATGGCCAAGGTTCTTATTTTGAAGAATACTTGGTGTATTGAAAGATTCTGTCATATGAAATGTGCTTTCTATACTCAGCTTCCTTACTTTCAGGACAGTAATGCAAAAGGATAGAAAGTTGGGCGAGTTGGTACGGTAACATGATCTTGAATTGTAGCGCGAAGTGACACAGACAGAGACTGTGTCACTTCGTACTGTAGCGCTCGTCCTGTCTGCGTCACTTCGCGCTACAATTCAAGATCATGTTTCAGGATAGGCCCTGTATATACCACTGGAAGCGTGGTTCATGAAAGTAACCAAGCTAGTTGTCACAACGCGCCTTGAAAAAGCCAACCTGAAGAAAAAGTGGTCACTGGTCAAGTCAAGGAGCCCATGCAGATTCTTTGGTCACGCTGGTCGTTAATCCGACCAAGAAACTCAAGCAGGCTCCGCAACCTCTGTTTTTTTTTTCTTTGACTTGATCAGTGACCGAAACGTCTTCACCAGGTTACCCGACGAGACGAGTTTTCGTCCAACCCTTGACTAGAAAGTCACCCTGTTCATCAATTGAAATATTTTAGCACTAACAGTAAGCATGGAATGTATTATAGTTTCAAATACTTTAAGACGGAGCGCAAAAAATAGAGATCGGCCTGTAGTTGGTAACTGAAGTTTTATTTAATTTTATTTAATTTTAAGACATTGCAGACCACTATAAGGACCCACTGAAGAGGGACATAAGGTACACACACTCACACACACACACAAAAAGGAAAATATGCGTAAATAAAAAGCAAAGAAGAATAAGTTGTAACAATGAAGCAGTTAAATTAGGAAAAACAAGACCCCGCCAAGAAAATAAAGATATTTTTCCCCGTAATGGAGTAATGCAACTGTGGTGCTATTTGATTGGGGAAACACGGTCAAATTACAGGGTTGTACAAAGTTGCATTGAGCAATGTTTCATTTGTTAATAATGCTTTTATGATTTGTACACGTATGTTAGTGTTTTATTTCCCACCTTTTAGTTTGTATATAGGGTGCATCTGTTCCAGTGTCTTTAATAGGATCTACGTCATTTTTGTACATCCTCATTTGGGCGATAGCCCCGAGGGGCCTGTGTTATTAATAAATAAATAAATAAATAAATAAATAAATAAATAAATAAAGGCACAAGGCTTCGAGAGAGTGAAATATGGAGTAGCTGTTTAATGAAAACTGGACAGGCTTGCCTGGCGGCATGCCTAGCCTGCTACTCCAGATGGGAACGACTAGAAATCAAATGTTGCACTCAGCGAACGTCAACGTTTTCCCTAAAGCTTTGTGGTTAACAAAACCGAATACTGTCATGACGGTTAAAAAGCATGTCGGATGTACCACAAGAGATAATTACGCACAAGTATGAGCGTCCAACTTCGCGTACAATGTTCACTGATGCAGACACACTAGTGGGTTGGAGACGAGCTTTTGAGACAATGTGCCCATGCTCATATTAAAAAACAAAGAACAAAAAAAAAGAACAGTGCAGCTTGAATAAAACAGATTGAACAGACTGCCATCAAAATGTGCCAGAGAGAGAGAGAGAAAAGCAAGGATAGGAAAGGCAGGGAGGTCAACCATAAGAGCATCCGGTTTGCTACCCTACACTGGGGGTGGGGGATAGGGGAATAGAAAGAGGAAAAGGGTAGAAAGTGAGCACTGAGTGCGTGTGGGCGGGACACTATGCACAGGGACACTATAAACGGTCTCGTTTATAAACGGTCGGACACTATAAACGGTCTTCAAGTATTGCACTAATGCACGATTCGCTTTTCGTGCCAGTGACGGGTGTGGCCACGGTCCGAGTATCTTTGACTCGTTGAACGGTCTTAAGTCCAGTCGGTGTAAAGTTTCCCGCAGAGAGAGGCGTTGTACATAGTAGCGGGGGCAGGTGCACAATAAGTGCTCGATGGTCTCCTCGCACCCACAGGAATCGCACATCGGGCTCTCGGCCATTCCCAAACGATAGGAGTATGAGTTCGTGAACGCTACTCCCAGCCACAAGCGGTACAGCAAGGTTGCTTCACCGCGGGAAAGGCTAGATGGCAGTTGTAGCCGTAGCGCGGGGTCCAGTTTATATAATCGGCAATTGTAGGCACTTGAACTCCAGAGATCTTGCGACTTTTTGCGTGCATGTAGGCGAAGTTCCTTGGCAGCGTCCGACCCCGCCAGAAAATTCACTACGCGAATGTAGGCGCCCCGAGCTCTGGGGTTCGAAAAATGAAAAGAACCCTGTTTGTTTATCGTTACACCGAAGTGGGCTTACAAGGTCAGCTAATGGGTTTTAAGCGAGAAAGCTTTGTTTACGTACCCATAACGAGGAAAGGAAGAAGCACGCTGTTTTAAGCAGCAGCAATACGTGAAAGATTTCTGCCGTGAGAATAATAAAGAATGGAAGCAGAGTGAATTGTATCCGCTTCGTTTAGCATAGGCTAGGCTGGACGGCTGCCATTCAAATTTATTGGCAGTAAAAATGTCGAGACTCAAAACAACGTGTACGAGAGGAAGAGCTATGTTTTGGACGTCGCGCATTACGCGAAAATTTATTGCACCACTTGTGAAAAATATGGGCTGTGGGGAAACAACTACCACGTGCACTCACGTGATACGCTAGCAGGCATTTCCCAGAAAGCTGTCGGCTGCGCGCAAAGTGACGTTCCGCAGGGCAGGTTGCGCCGCGCGTTTTCACTTTCGTTCAACAGTAGCAAGGGCGAAGTGTTGCAACACATTTCCTTCCTCAAGCCGGAAATCTTGACGGCCTAGAAAACGCTTTTAACCTCCTATACTCACTTCCTTTGTCTTTTTCCGATGGTTCTTCATTCTCCGGGTAATTGCATTACTTTACATGAAATTCAGGTTGCGAGAGAGCTTTTTGTATACGGGCTGTTCTTTTTCTTTTCCTCATTTCCGTACCAAAATAAAGAAGACAATATCAGTCGCGCTAGCCTTATGCTGACCACGTGAGTGTCCACAAAGGTAGCTTCAAGATAAAGTAATTGACATAGAGATTAACTAAACATTTTATTTATCTAACTTAGCAGCCTGGCTGATCGCCTGGCATGCTACTCCGGGTGCTGGATGGTAATTATGATACACGCAGTGATCACATAAATTTATACACGGCACATACAGTCCCACACACGCGCACACAAACATACACACACACATACGCACGCACACACACAGAGACGCAAACACACACATATATTTGCAAAGTTTCGTTAAGGCTTGTGGTTCGCAGAGCTTTCGTGGTGCGTAAAGCGCAGGTGGTGCTTAGCCCCGGGCCGAGAATGTGCCGCAGTTGCAAGCTCGAGTCCGTTGCAAGTGTAGTGCCTCTTTCAAAGACTGTCTCTCTGACGCTTAGCGGCAGCAATAGCACAGATACTATTGCAGGTCTTCAAGGGAGTTGCAGTCAGAGCCTACTGGCGAGTCCGTCAGTTGAATCTTGCACTTGAAGAGAAGTTCGTGTATACGCCACATTGAACCTGGTGCGTGACTGAGGCATGTTTCTCGCTCACTGAGGCCTCGCGGCATATAAAAGTCACAAGATAGATCAATTTTCTAAGAGGCCTGCTCAAATGACTTGCATCGGTACAGAGAAATCGCTGTAAATTCAAAGAGAGAGAGAGGGAGAGAGAGAGAGAGAGAATACAGAGAAAGGCAGGGAGGTTAACCAGAGGTAGTTCCGGTTGGCTACCCTGCACGGGGGGAAGGGTTAAGGAGGACAAAAAGAGAAAGAGAGTGGAAGGGGAAGATAGAGAGAAAGCGAGACGAGCACTAACAAAGCGCGTACAATATAGAACGGTAGGAGGCGGCGTTCTTAAAGTGTATCATGAGGCTCGTAGACCGGAGGAACCTTAATAACGAGAGTAAGGCCTTCAACGCTGATCTTTCAGAGCACTGACCTAAAGCTTTCAGTTCTGATAGTGGACGATTGTCCAACTGGTCCAGTACTCTGCACATCACTTGTCTCTGGCACTATATCGCGGGCAGACACAGATAATATGTGTGAGCGTCTCTTCGCTGTTACATGTATCGCACGTGGGGCTGTTGGCCATTCCAATAAGGAAAGCATATGAGTTTGTAAAGGCAACGCCTAGCCACAGGCGGTACAGCATGGTCCGTCCACGTCGTGGTAATCCCGGCGAAAGGTGCATCCGTATGTCCGGAGACAACGGCCACAAACGACACATGGTGAAAACGTTCGAGTCCCACAGGGGCAAAGTACAATCACGGGACATCAATCGCAGCCCAGCCACAGCGTCTCCTCGGGAAAGCAGAATGAAGACTCGTTGACCACTTTCATGGGCATGATCGGGCGGCTTCGTCGGCGTGGTCGTTCCTACTGATGTTACAATGTCCTGGAAGCCATTGAAAGATTATGTTGTGTCCCTTGTCATGGCTGTGATGTGTCGAATTTCTGAGGTCAGTTGTTCATTGGGTCAGTGGCGCATTGGGCTTTGCATGCACTGAAGAGTTGCCTTCGAGTCACTAAAGACAGTCTATTGTTGCGGTGGTTCCTGCTTAATGAAATCAAGTGCAGCACGGAGTGCCGCGAGTTCTGCACCCGTTGATGTGGTCACATATGAAGTTTTCAATTTGATTTCTTCAGATTTTGCGGGGATGAAGACTGCAGCAGCAGAGCTGTTGAGTTTCACCCAACCATCTGTGTAGACATGTTGCCGGAATCGGTGCACGTTGTGAATGTGTCCCAAAGTTGTTTGTTTCAAAGATTGCAAAGGCGCTGCGGCTTTGTTTCTGATGCCTGGAATTGTCAACTGCACTTGCGGCCGGTGCAGACACCACAACGGGTCGGATAATCGTGTAGCAGGCGTAAATTGGGATGTCAAGTAGGACTGATGTCTTACAGATACTTTTGACAAAAGTTGAATGTGGCCTTTTTGCTGGCAAGCAAGCAAGATGGTGGGAGCGAGTCTGAGTCAGGTGTCGGATGTGTGCTCTGAGGACATCTGTATCAATGTAGACTGTCAAAGGAGCGTCTTTGGCAATGGCCAATGTCGCAATCGATGATGTAGTTTTTGGGAGACAGAGACAAGTTCTGAGTGCTTGTGCTTGTACACTCTGAAGTTTGCGGATGCTTGTAGTGCAATTATTTCCAAGTACAGGTAAGCTGTACCGCAGGAAGCCCAAAAACAGTGCTTTATACAGTTGCAACATTGATGGTACTGTTGCGCCCCAGGACTTCCCGCCGAGGAACGCAAGAAGGCCCGCAATGGCTGCCAAACGCTTTGTCATGTACGAGACGTGAGGGCTCCAAGGCAAGTCTCTATCAATGATGACGCCAAGAAATCGGTGCGTTCGTCCATATCTTATAGTTTGGTCTTTAATTCGCAAAGCATACGGGGCCATCGCTTTGCAAGTAAAAGCAACGAGTGCACATTTATCAGCTGAAAGCTCCAGGCCTTGCCTTCTTAGGTATGTTGACACAGCCGTTGAAGCTTTCTGAAGTCGCGCGCGGGCTTGTACACGTGTCACTCCTGAAGCCCATATGCAAATGTCGTCTGCATATACGGACAGCTGAACGGAAATACAAAGCGTGTGCAGATGCCAGTGTCGCCGCGTCCTTTCTTGAGAGAGATATCTGGACCATTTCTTTCCAAGTGCCGCATCTAATATAGATAGATGATATATTTAAGCAATTGGAGACTCATTGACGAGGTTATACAGGGTAATCAAAGTTAAAGTAACAGTAATATTAATAGTAATATTAATAAGTAAAGTAATAATAATAAAGATGCGATGCGAGCTACGCAAAATATACTTGCCCAGGTGGTTTATGCGCTTTGGCGCCTACAATTTTCCCAAAACTACACTCATCAAAGGCATAATTAACAAAAAAACCTTGATTAACTTTTTTTGCTATCATGATTTTGCTAGATATTTATATAGTTGAAACGTCAGGACAATTGTGTTTGAAGACAATTTAACTTTGACTCTCCTGCAGATAGTCTGTTCCGACCTATTCATCATCAATTTTGACACTCCGTCAGCTAATTTCGCACTCAGGGGAGTGGATCTCTTCACAATGTCAAGCCGTGATGGAACGTCAACGTGAGGAAAAGTGGAAAATTCAGTTGATGCTTGTTTTCGCCAGCCGATAGCAAGAGCGCAGCAATTATCAGCTTCGCCCAGCTTGCAAGCAATATGCCACACGCAGTTAGCTACGTCACAATAGGAGTTTAACGTTATGTCGAGATCCATGCCACCCAATGGGAAATTAGCTGAATGAGTGTAAAATTTCATCATGAGTATCTCAGAACAGAAGCGTTCCAGTAAAATGAACAATGTGAAACTGTCTTCAAACACGATTGTCCTAAATTTTTAAATATAAACATATATCCCAATTGCGATAGCAACACAATGAATTAATAATTTTTTGATAATTATGTGTTTGGCGACAGTAACTTGTTCAGAAAAGTTGTGTCCGCGAAAGCGGATACACTACCTCTGCAAACAGATTTTGCCTAGTTTGCATAGCGTTTATATAAAGTCACTGTTAGTTAAACTTTGAAGACGCTGTATATCCAGGCGATATATTTCTGAATGCAAAAGGTTTTGTGGGAGCGAAGCGAATAGTTATTTCTCCTTTACAGACTCGCTGAAAGAAAGAGCGCCTGTTGCGTAATGTGACGCGTATAAGCGGGAGGCAGCGTTCAAATTTAGATGGGACGCAGCGTAGGGTTTTTCCAAAGCGCCCGCGTGCGGTGCTTGGGATGCACGTTAATGTACCCCAGAGAGTCACAAATAATCCGGAGACTTACACTTCAGCGTTTAGTCTCTCATAACGCCTGCGTTGTTTGAGAGCTCTGGGACGTTAAACCCAATGAATACACGAGGCAGCTCAGCTTTTACAGTCCGCTCCACACAGATGTGTGAACTCTAACATGTTGCACGTAGCCTCTCGGCGGGAAGCCTGGTTCGTGTGTTCACAATTAACGATCATGCCGGGCGTGAAAAGCGCCATGTAAATGTGCTGAATGAGCGGGATGTGATAGTAGAGTATCCTTGGCTTTCCCGCTGCTTTGCCGCCGTGTCACTGGTCTCTCTGCAACAAGTGCGTCTTGTTGTATTTTAAGAAATGTTGACCAATGAGAAGCTAGGCTACATTGGAGCCCGATATCCTAAGACACCTAAATATCGACGCGACCACTTATTCCATATAACATGGGGAAAAATTAAACAAAACTATAAACAGTAAAAAACGAAGCGACGAATAGCTGGAAGTGAGTTGTCTTGCGCTCTAGTTATTTAATTGTTAAGTTATCTCTCTTTTCATCCGCGTTCTGATGCTACAATACGACTGCTACCTCAGCAAAAAGTGCACCAGGTGCCACGTCACCCATTTGGGCTTTGTGGCTGCTTAGTGTCATCACCTACAAACCCGCTACTTCTTGCTATGCAGATGCTATCCGCCGTCCTTGTTCATCTGCTCCTTGCTGCCGGTGTGACTGCTTCTGCTGACACACCGCCGGCCTGTGGACTGCTGTGCTACGACTCTGCTCCGCCCAATATCCAGCTGACAACCGTTAACGTGTCAAGCTTGAACCCGCCGCTGTCTGCTTTCCTGACACCACTGCCGCTGAGCCTGGCCCTGGATGGTGGATGGTGGATCAGCTGCGCTGCCAACTATAAGTAAGCTGCAACTGTCAGCCGCGCTTCGTGGGCTTGGTGCTGCTTAGTGTCGTCACCTAAAAACCCGCTACTTCTGGCTATGCAGATTGGTGTATCACAATTCCTCTTTACTAAGAAGACTAGTAATTACTTCTTGCTGCAACTACCGAGCCCACGTTGCTGCTGTGCGACCGTTGTTGAGTGTGCTCATGTTGTTCAGTTATTGTTGGTTTTATTATCGGATGACGTAGAGTCAAACCCCGGCCCTGATCCTATTCTCGTGAAACTACAAAATCTTTCCGCGGGCCAGTCAGCGCTAATAAGCGAAGCGCAGGGACTAAAGAACCAACTATTAACAACAGAGCACACCCTATCTGACCTAACTAAGAGAATGGCCGATATTGAATATCATTACCATTCTCTGCCATCCCTCACAAGCCGAACTAGAACTTCTCAAAAATAACACCGTTCATACAGCACGCCTAACAGACGATATTGAGGCACGTTTGGATGACGCCGAAAACAGGTCGCCACGTAACAATCTAATTTTGTACGGCCTTCCGGACACCAAGCCTTCTGAACCGTATGCCGAATCTGAACCAATAATCATTTGACATTGCCGTGACCACTTAGGAGTAGATATAAACCCTAAAGAAATCGACCGTGCGCATCGCTTAGGCCGCCACACAGGCGGGAGATGTTGGCCGATAATAACGAAATTCGCGTTCCACAAAATAAAAGACGGGATCCTTTCAAACGTACGTAAGTTGAAAGGAACGCCCTATAGTATAGGTGAGGATTTCTCACGCAGGGTTCAGAACGCCAGAAGTCAATTGGTTAAATTTGCAAGACAGAAATCTGTTCCAGTTTCTGTACGCTATAAAACGCTTCACATCGGCTCGAAACGCTATCTATTCAATGAAACCTCAAGAACAGTGCAAAAAATCCAGAGCAACCATATCGGCGTCAAGCAGTTATCACCGGTTTTCATTTTAGACCAAAAGCTAACCTTTTTTTTTTTGCGTAATTTTCACTAACATTCGAAGTTTCATACCCAAACGTGAGCACCTGTCATATCTTCTATTCTTATCTTGTATTAGCAGTATTCTGATACTAACCGAAACATGGCTATCAAGTGATGTTGCCGACGCAGAAGTACTCGCCGATTTACCGAATTTCAATGTCTATCGGAATGACAGCAAAGACACTCGCGGGGGCGGTGTTCTCATTGCAGCCAGTAAACAATTACCGTGTTCTCTAGTTAACATTGGCTCCGACTTGGAAATTTTATGGGTATTATTTCAAGCTTTGCCACAATCTGTATTATTGGTTGTTTGCTATAGACCCCCATATAACAATCCTAACTTTTCCCGCGCATTTAATAATAATCTAAACCAGCTTACCTTGACATATCCTAAAGCCGATCTCGTTCTTTTTGGCGATTTCAATTTTCTTGGTATTAATTCGAGCGAAGAAACTGCAATGGCTAACACAACTGAAACTAGAGATTTTCTTGATGTTTGCCTTGACTATAACCTAACGCAGTTAGTAACTCAGCTAACGCGTGTCACTTGCGATTTCTCTAACATTTCGTATTTAATACTCACAACCCATCCCCGATAGCCTGTCTTCGATTCACTATCTCCGTGAAATTAATAACCATAAAGTTATTCATGTAGATTTCAGTTTCTGCCCTACTGCCAATCCCTCGCACAAGAAAACTATAACCTTATACAATAGGGGAAATTATGATGCCATAAATAACAAACTTTGCACCTTTTTACCGACATATGAGGTCAATTTTTACCATGGTTCCTTTCACGAAAACTGGCTCACTTTTAAGCAGAAACTAACCGAGCTAATACACATGTTCATCCTTAAAACTACTATCCATGTAAAGAGCCCAAAACCATGGTTTAACAAAATTTGGCACCGCCTAGATAACAAGAAAAAATGTTTATTCCGGAATGCCAAACTTAAAGGGGCGCCCAAAACTGGGAGAAGTATTATGCAGCTGAAAAAGCTTATCTCACAGGAATCAGCAACGCCAAATTCACTTTCTTTAACAACGATTTGCCTAATATGTTAACTAATAACCCCCACAACTTTTGGCAGATAATTAACCCCCAAGCAGTAGCTTCTATCACTCTTACTAACGACTCTGGAGAGGTTATTTCAGAAGCTGAATGTGCCGATGCTTTTAACAAGGCCTTTTCATCTGTCTTTACTAAAGAAGCAGACATTTCCTTACCTATGTTTTCATGTCGTATCACGTCTTCCATGCCTGAAATCAGCTTTTCTGTTGATGGTATCTCATCCCTCATCGAAAAGACCAAGTTGTCATTGGCATCTGTACTGGACGACATTGACGCTAAAGTGTTGAAAAGTATAAGTCACGTTGCTTCGGCTTATCTTGTCTTATTATTTTCGCAATATCTTTCAACAAGTATCATTTCAGATGACTGGAAAGTGGGAAAGGTCGTTCCCATCTTCAAATCCGGTAACAAAAACTCACCTCTGAACTACCGACCAATTTCCTTGACCAGCGTACCTTGAAAACTCATGGAACACGTCAGTTACTCTTACATCATGAATTTCCTCGACCCTCATAACTTCTTTCACCATTCTCAACATGGGTTTCGTAGGGGTTTCTCTTGCGAAACCCAGCTTGCCATCTTTGTTCATGACCTTCATGTTAACCTTGATGTTAACGTACAAAATGACTCCTTATTTCTTGACTTCGCGAAGCATTAAATAAAGTACCCCACAAACGCCTAATTTTAAAATTATCCTTCTTAATCTTGCACCCGAATGTACTAAATTGGATAAAATAATTCTTGACTAACCGTTCACAAGTGTTGTTTACAAATAACACATTGTCCAGCCCACTTCCAGTATCATCGGGGGTGCCTCAAGGCTCTGTCCTCGGCCCTCTTCTGTTCCTAACATACATTAACGGCCTACCTTTGCTTGTATCTTCTAATATCCGCATGTTTGCTGACGACTGCGTTATCTACCGAACCATTACTAGCTCATCTGATCATATGCTTCTACAACAAGATCTCGACCACATAGTACAATGGTGTGATGACAGGCTAATGTCCCTAAACCCTACTAAATGCAAGCTCATTCCCTTTACACGTCGTAAAATTCCCCTTCACTTCACTTATAACATAGCTAACGTCCCCGTTGAATACCTTGGAGTTAGCTTATCTAACAATATGTCTTAGAACACGCACATTGCTAAAGTCACATCATCAGCTAACAGAACTTTGGGTTTCTTAAAACGTCATTTATGTAACGCTCCGAGACACGTAAAACTACTTGCTTACAAATAATTAGTGAGGGCTAAGTTAGAGTACGCATCTCCCATCTGGAACCCACCCGAAGTAGGTCTCACTGATACCCTAGAATCCGTTCAAAATCGTGCTGCTAGATTCATTCATGCTACGTATTCATATTAAATCAGTGCTCATCCCTCAAAGCCAAGTGTAACTTATCACCTTTGTCCTGTCGCAGACACATTGCAACCCTCTCTCTATTTCACAAGTTCGTTTACTCGCCACTTAATTGCGTTCCTTACATTATCCCTGCAGCTCACATATCTCATCGCACTGGACATGCGTTACAAGTTTCTCGCCCACGTGCCCACAATAAAATATTTTCTGCTTCATTTTTTCCCAGAGCAGCAAAAGACTGGAACGGCCTTTCTCGCAACATCGCCACTATCACCTGCCGTTCAAGCTTCATGCATAGCATATCAAATATAACATCGCACTGATCGTTGTCAACAACATTCTGTCTAACAAAAAAAAAAAACACCCCTTATCTAATACCCCCTCGGGGGTCTTTAAGGAACTAAAAATGAATGAATGAATGAATGTTTTAAAGTTCGACTGGGAAGCCATCAGAACGCTTCACCAAGAAGTGAAGTGTGGTCATTCTTGCCTTCTGACAACGCACTGATGAATGGCTTTCAGGAGTAACACACACGTGCACAACCATAACATATACTCACCCAGGAACCTCTAGACAGCTCGATAACGGCGTGCATACCTCATAAGGAAAACCAACTAATAATGAAATATAATAATGAAAACCAACTTCTGGCCCGGAGATGGACAGACTATGTTACACTTCCTAATCCTACCAGGCTCTGCTTTCACAATGGATTTTGTTGAACGAAGGGCGTCCTACGCCCGTAGAAAAGTAAGGGTCAATAGCAGTAGCGCAAAATGACGACGAGAACCGCTTCTCCGGCTGCCGCAATTGCCGATCACGAACAGCAGCAAGCAGACGAATAACCCAGCATACAAACATGATTATGGGGTGCTAAATCGACACACGCAAGGGAGAAACACGCAGACACACGTAGAACCACATTTTTACTTATGCGTGTCTTTTAGGCGCCCTAAGGTCGTGTTTTACAAATCGCACCAACTTACCCAAGAAGTTTTACAACCTAGTATACAAGAATGTTCTCACTGTTGAACTCCGCGCCTCACATCATCATCATGATCATCATCATCATCATCATCATCATCATCGTCAGCAGCAGCAGCAGCATCATCATTATCATCATCACACGTCGTCATCATCATCATATTCTTCTTATTCATCCTATTTTATGTCCCCTGCGGGACGAGGGCCTCTCCCTGCGATCTCCAATTGCCCCTGTCCTGCGCCAACCGATTCCAGCTAGCGCCTGCGAATTCCTTAATTTCATCACACCACCTAGACATCTGCCGTTGTCGACTGCGCTTCCCTTCTTTTGGCACCCATTCTGTAACTCTCATGCTGCTACGCATCTAATCTAACCTACGCATTACATGACCTGCACAGCTCCATTTCTTTCTCTTCATGTCACTTACAATATCGGCTATCCCTGTTTGCTTTCTGATCCATGCCGCTCTCTACCTGTCTCTTAACTTTATGACTAACATTCTTTGTTCCATTGCCCTTTGGGCGGTTCTTAACTTGTTTTCGAGCTTCTTTGTCAGTCTCCAAGTTTCTGCCCCATATGTCAGCACCGGTGGAAAGCATTGATTGTGCACCTTTTTTTTTTTAATGACAATGGTAAGCTTCCAGCCAGGATCTGACAATGTCTGCCGAATGCCCTCCAACCCATTTTTATTCTTCTGTAAATTTCCTTCTCATGATCAGGGTGCCCTGTGAGAAATTGACCTAGGTAAACGTGCTCTTTCACAGACTCTAGATGCTTACTGGCGATCCTGAACTCTTGTTCACTTGCCCGGCTATTGATCATTACCTTTGTCTTCTGCATATTAATATTCAACCCCACTCTTACACTCTCTTTTCAGGTCCTCAGTCATTTGTTGCAACTCGTCTCCATTGTTGCTGAACAGGACAATGTCATCTGCAAATCTAAGGTTTCTGAGATATTCGCCGTTGATCCTTACTCCTAAGCCTTCCCAGTTTAATATTACAGCTTGAATACTTCTACCAAGCACGCAGTGAATATCATTGGAGAGATTATGTCTACTTGTCTGACCCCTTTGTTTATACATACCTTCCTACTTTTTTTTTGTGGAGAATTAAGGTAGCTGTGAAATGTCTGTAGATATTTTCCAGGATATTTACGTAAACGGTCTGTGCTCCTTGATTACGTAATGCTTCTATGACTGGTTGTGTCTCGACTGAATCAAATGTATTTTCGTAATCTATGAAGTTCATATAGAGAGGCTGGTTGTACTCTGCGGATTTCTCGATTAGCTGTTTGATGACATGTATGAGATCCATTGTAAAGTATCCCTTCGTGAAACCTCCCTGTTCCCTTGGTTGACTAAAGTCCAGCGTTGCTCTTACTCTATTGGCCATTACGAAATTGGGGCTACCTTACGCACACTGCGGTAGTAACGAGACACGTCGACATAAGTGCGATCACAAAATACGAGAGCTAGATTCGACCAGCGGCTCATCACCGGCGATGGCCGCCAGAGGGAATGGCCTTGTACACAGACTGTCCCAAAAGCCAGTGGGATGCCTCTCATTGGCACTCACGGGAAGACTATAAATGAAGCCGTACAGGGTGATAGAGGCTAGACAAGTTTTGTAGTGAGGGAAGCTAAAAGGTTGCTTTCGAAGAATCACTCAAGAATATGAAAGAAAGTAAATGGGTTGCGAGAGTGTTCAGGTATATGTACAGAAAAAGAAACATTGACTGACAGTGGAGGAGAAGCACCAAGAGGCTTGCCAGCAAGTATGCTACCGTTATAACAACCACCATGGCAGCAAAGAACGTTAAACACAAATTCAGAGAAGCTGAGATAATCTTCTGGGTTGCGGCAATGGAAAAGAAACCCGCTATGAGTAACTGCCTAACAGGTATAAACGAAATCAGGAAGGAAACAACTTATGATCGCTCAAAGGGAAGCTCTTTACTTTTCGAAGCGAGATAAGGATGCCTTAGAACGCGTCGTTATAAAGCGAGGTACGGTCGGCGACAAATGAAACGCGAACAGCAGAGCATGTGGCCGAAGTGCAACTGGAGGCATAGTGCGCATCGAGCAGTCATCACCATTGACAGAAACGCACACTCGGCTTGACCGCGCTGGGCGATGATGCTAACCCTACGCTACAATACTTTCGTTTCTGTTCTCGTTCTATTAACCCCAGTTTTGCCATTCAAAGCATACACGTGTTAATTGTTTGCTAAGTATAAAGTATTAAAAACCCGACTGTATGAGTAACAGCGGTCAATAGCATTTAGAACTGAAATAAATGACAACTTTAAATACCATAAGCAGTTAGCCTATTTGCAACGTAATCCCTCTGGTCACTGGTATATTCCGCGGCCGCGTACAAATTACGGTTTTCAACTGCTGCGCTATTCTCGCCCAAACATACCAAATAGGCATAAGCTAAGGAACGAAATTCCGCGTGTTTTGTCAATTAATGGTATATTGTGAATACTGGCACTGGTAAATATTGATATATTCCAAATGTAGTGTTGAATGCTGAATTTAGAGTTATGGGATTGTATATTTTCTCGCCATGGAGTTTTTGTATTTTCAAGTCTTAGGAGGTGCTATGTGAATATATTTATGTCGTTACCTCCTGCTGCCTTTGTTTTGGTAGGGCTAGTCAAGTTTCCATAACGAAGCTTTTATAACAGTATCGTTTGCCACTTATACGCATCCCCATATGTACCAAGGAGGTCAAAATAAAACCAGCGCGTCAATTCAACTCATCAACTAATCGTACCAGCTGTTGTTCTTGTTGTCATTTTTTTCCTTTGTTTTGAAGTTCCAAAAGATCATTTTTTAAAAATCACGTTTGACAAATTCCTCTTTTCCGTCTTTTCAGGTAGAATAACCAGAAATTACCTGCCTGAGTAATCGTACCATATCCGCATCGCTAACTAAACAGGTTTACAAATTAACTTTTTATTTTTCACTGTGGAACGCACCTTACAATGGCCACATTAAAGCCGAGCAGTAGTTAAAACCAATTTGTTCATACGAAAGCGGTAAAGAGCGCTAAACATGATTTCACACAGGCAGTGCCACATGTCAGCATACTCAGTCTCTTCCTTCTTACTGCATAATGGTGGATTTACCTGTCATCCAGGTTAACTGTATCACGGCCAGGTAACTGACATGCGGGTAACAATTTTCACGATACGCTGATTATGTGTGCGTTAGAGCCCCTGGGTCTAGTGTGCATTTTCTTCGAATGGCACTGCGACAAGGCGTAAATATCGGAACGAGAGAAGGGTATGACTCCGTAACTCGCTAAAACAGTGGTATTACCCGTCAGCAGTGAACAAGTTTCCGCCTCTGTATACAAGAACAACCTTTAAATATCGCAAAATAGCCTTGATTCCTTGGAATGCTACTGGATCAGCAGCTATCCTTGGCTCCGCACGTAAAGAAACTCAAAAAAGTAAATTAACGCACTAGCGAAATTACTTCGCGGCATTGCTTGTACATCATGGGAAGGATCGCTGTCAACCATGCTCAGATTTAACGCTGTCTTAATTCGACAACAGACTCTGCGCCAAGCTTGAAATTTGAAATTTATTTGTTTCCACAAGCAAGGAGGTACATGGTTGTGGCGGAAAAACAATGGGAAAAAGCTGCGGAAAAGCAGCTTGACTGGCCCCAGGTTCCGTTTACAATGGCAGCAGCAGGGCAGGTGGGAAACGTTAAGGGGAAAAAAAAAGAGGAGAAAAAAAGAAAAAGCAAAAACACTAAGGGCAAAAATCACTAAGTACAACGGTACACCCAAGATTGCAGGAACATATCACGCAGATTTTTTGCGGAACAAGTGAGCACATTGATATTGCATCTGGTGAGATCATTGAGTAAACTGGGCAGCCAGTGGCATAACATTTGCTGGCCATAATTAGTCCGAAGTTGAGGAACACACCAAGTCTCAGGAGCTCGAGTTGTGTAAGAGGTTTCTCAGTTTGTGAGATTAGCGAGAGAGCTGAGGGCGCCAATATTTTTCTCATATCTTCTGTAGGTTGACAACAAGCGCAGCTTTATTAGGGCAGGCAATTTAAGGGTTCTAAGCGCGCTGAAAAGAGGAGCGGAATGAAAATCACGAGGCTTATTACAAATAACACGAAGAAATTTCTTCTGGATTACAAACAGCTTGTGAATATTTGTGGCTGAAGTTGTCCCCTTTACGAGGCAGCAGTAATTGAGGTGACTGAAAAAAAGTGAGTTATAAATCAGCAATTTAACGGATTGCGGCAGGTATCTAAAGGAATAGACAACACCCAACACCTGTGACAGTTTGCCGGTGAGGAAATCTACATGAGAGCGCCATGCCATACCATGATCAAAGTGCACACCCAGACATTTGATTGATTGGACAACTTCAATAGTACTGGAGTTAAGCACAATATCTCCAGGTAGCACGACATTCATATTTCTTGGATGAAAGAGCAAGGCTTTGGTTTTTGAGGAGTTGATTGTGAGACCATTTTCAAGGGAGCACACTGTTAGCACGTAAGACCAGGTCATCCAGAGATTTGGATGAAAAAAGAAGTGTGGTGTCATCGGCATGCATAATGTACATTGTGCTAGAATCAATGCTAATGAAGTCATTGACAAAAATATTGAACAAGAGAGGGCCCAAGATGCTTCCTTGTGGGACACCTACATGAACAGGAAGGACACTGGATGATAATCCATTTACATGCACAAATTGCTTTCTGTGATTCAAGTAAGATTCAAGTAAGCTGAGAGCAATGCCATGGATGCCATAATAAGTTAGTTTATGAACCAGAAGTTTATGATCAATAGAATCGAAGGCTTTAGATAAGTCGACAAAAACGCCTAAGGTTAATAAACGTGTCTCAAAATTTGCAAGGATTAGTTCTTTCTGCTTCAGGAGTGCTAGTTCAGTCTGCGGAAAGCGTGTTGATGTGGGGATAATAAGTTATGTTTGTCAAGAAAACAGGATAACCAACAAAATATTATCTTCTCTAGTCCTCTGGAAAAAATCAGAAGCTTACACGGCTTTTCGCAAACCTGGGAAGAATCACTCCAACAACCCTTAGCGAAAGATACTCGCGCATGGCTGGGAGTTCTACGAGCGGCTATACTAACTCGCTTGTTGTTGTTGAGGTTCGCCGACCGTTCCTGTTCTGAGAACAACAGAAATATGTCGGCATGTTTACAGACTTCTAATTCAGCATGGAAACCACGCATCGGCTTCAAAGGGACCGACAACCGTCCGGAATGAGCAGTGAGGTTATTGTGCCGATAGAAAGATCGTAATGCACTATGATAGGAACGAGCATAATTTTACCCCTTAAACGTGGAAATATATGTTTAAATCAGCACTGAAACTCGAGCAAAAATGACGTGGGGCGACTCTCTGCGGTGAAACGTGTCATTAGGCCCTTGAAGACCGCGTCTAAATAAATATATAGGCCTCTGTTCTTTTCAAATGCTATATCGATAAATTCCCAAAGATGTTTATTTCCTAATATTGAAAATTATGCCTATTTACCTGTGTATTTGCAAAGTGCAAAAAATTTTATTGAAAATTGGCGCTGCCTACGCTCTATAGGAAGCGGAGCCGACCATTGACAGGAGCGCCGCCGCGGTTGCGTCTCACTGACGGAAGCGAATCTCAAGCATGCATCGAAAGTGATTGCGGACCCGGAAACATATCATGGCTTTCATGTTATAGACGACGAATTTTTCTTGCATTGGCGGGAAGATTTGCACAGCAGAACGCCCACGATATCTCACAATTAATGAAAAGTTGTTGCGGCTGTTTTTATGACCGCAATTGCAGCGTTTCAGCTCTTCTGCCAGCTGACCTGCGCGCTTCGGTCGCGCACTGTCGCGATCGAAATCACTTATCCCTGTTGCCGGCATCCGTGCACGTTAAGCAGAAGAAATTTGCAAGATCACAAAGTTCTGTTTGAAAACATTCCAGAGGTTTCCTGAACGAACTGCATCGGGCATAGGTATGTTTTTTTTTTCTTTATTGCGCCGATAACCGAAGTCTTCGTGACGTTGTCATAGTTTGTGCAAATCATTTAAAGTTGCTGTACTGATAACTATTTTTTTTCTTGTGTGTTTTTACACGTTGATGCACTTCAATTAATTTTATCCCAGTTTTGTTTTTATGTTGTATTTACATTTACGCAATGTTTTTTGCCTCACCGATGCAACCTTTACCCTATGTAATACCCTCCCTAGAGGGCCTTTAGGGTTATTGTGAAATAAGAAAATTAAAATATGTAGAGCAAAAAAAACTAGAAAAAAGAAACAAGGTGCGATATATCTAAGGGAGAGCTTGAGAATCAGTTGTCAGTCCCTTTACACATGAGAAGTGACGGCAAGCCACGTGAAAAAATAATTCATCAACACCTCGCTATCCTTGAAAGTCATGAATTCTGCCAACCAGACGTCGAATATCCTCCGTGGGTACTAGCGCTCCCAAACAGAGTTATCAGTGGAAGGTATAATTAGAAAATAAGACATGTTTTTCAAGGCAGCTAAAAAACTAGCGCTATACAAAATATGCATGCGGTATCCAGGATACATACGTATTGTGTAACAAACTCATCTACTTCAACATTTGTGATACCTCAGTTTAATAAACAAGAAACATTCAGGTTGTTTATGTCAATCTTGTCAACAACGGCGGAACTATTCACTTTCCTATGATCGATTAAATTAACTTCCGTACAAGATGTACAAAAGTTGGTAGTTTTGAGCGGCGCCCAGGTGAAACTCTCATGGCTTAGCAGCACAAATATGAAAGCAATGAATGCTGCTGTAGTTTACGAGACGTTCGAAGAGCTGGCAACGGCAATTCAAGCGCAGCACGCAATAAAGTTTCAGTGGATTCAGGGACACTACACCAATACAGCGGCGCGTCTTAGCTAACATTTGGAGCTAGTCTTCACGACTTATAATTGAGACATAAAATTGCGAGACTCTGCCTGTATCACAAGTTCTATCAAATTACCAGTCACCCTGCTATATTGCGTGCACATCGCCACTGTTCGCGCATCCATCACGAGAACACCGCATATCCACCGCCCGTGCGTGCTTCTTCACACCTTAGGTTTTTCATCGCTCAGGCAGCAAGACATTGGAGTGATCTGCTTGAAGAAGCTGTTCACCATTCCAGAACATCGCACGTCAAGGGCACTATTGAATACATCTTTCTTCATTAAAACGACCTAGCCCTGATGTTATACCCTTAATAGGGGCATTTGAGGAGCTAATAAATAAATAAATAAATAAATAAATAAATAAATAAATTATTCGAGGCAACATTGGGACCGATGAGGTAGCCAGACAAGTATACTGGAGGAGTGAGATGCTTTCCTTCCCGCTGTCAGGAAGTGAGCTGCAATGTATCACAAAAACCCGTCAATCAGCTTGTGTAAAGGACATCGCTGGACAAAACTTTCAGGACTTCCAATTTATTTTGCGTTGACCCTCTTATTGAATCTAACGTTCCACTTGAATAGAACTACAGGCGCTCTTATTCACCGAGTATGGCTTTTCCCCGCCTACACCAAAAACTTCGTGAACAGAACTGGGCGCGCTGAGATCCCACACTGTGATGGCGGCCACGAGGACGAAGACACATGTCAGCTCATTTTAGAATTCTCTCGACTTAAGACGCATGGACTCAAGCCGTCACTAATGGCACTAGATCACAGATCGTTCATTTTAAAGAAATTACTGGGACCATGACCAACAAATTCGATCCATTATAAAACATGCATGGTTACAGTGTTCAGGATGACGAAGACAAAAATTAATTACGCAGGATGGGAGTCGGACATTAACTTGATCTGCTGCTCCAATGCTCACATGCTTGAAGGCCCACTCACATCAAAGTTACAGAGTTATGTCTTCCAGTACGCGCACCTCCGACGGGATCGTAAGAAAACCTTGTGATCTTAAGCGTTCTGTTTTTGTGAAATTTCTTTTTCTAATTCTGCAACTATTGAAGTCCGATAGTTATAGTGCAATTTGTGCGACATGTTCTGGCGAATAGTTTTCGGCCTAGCGACAGCAATGAGGCGGCGCCCACTGCACACCTACTTTCCTTCCAAGCTGATTGCCCTCGTACCTCTTTCGCCCCAGCGGATGCCATTCGCAGTAACGTGGTCATTTCTCTTCGACGCGCTAGAGGTGATCTCGTTCCGAGGTGATGAGGCTTCACAACTGCGAGAGGAAAACGAATGCCTTCGCAAGGACCATTCCCGAGGCGTCAAACAAAATGCCCGAAACATCAGGCCTGAAAGACAGCGGCTGGTTGCCTGTGGGACGAGATGATGCGTCGTGCGGGTGTCACGGGATGGAAGCCACCTGTCCACTCTACAACGCCATCTATTCTCGCCGCATCATTCCTTAGGGTCTACGAACATATAGTAGTTGAATAACTCGCAATGGTTTGCCGCTTCCACTGCTGGAAAATATTTCGAGACGGAAAATGAAAGCAAAGGCCCTGTGTCAATCTCAACATTTCATCAACATCTCAACAAGGTTTCTCCACTCTGATGCCGGCGCCTTAGAACGAAGTATGACTCAAGCAGGATACTGGCTTGAGCTACTTGGTGAATCATACTTCAGGGAACCAACGGCGCTAGGAAGACGCGCGTATGCGTTCAATGTCCGCGTCTTTTTCTACGCCATTAATTTTCTGAAGTACGATTCTTATTTCTCCATTCCTCCTCATGGCATAAATGGAGGCTATATATATAGGCGGCCTGTGCAAGCCACCGTTCCGTGCGTTACTGCACGACGACATGCTGCACGCTTCGGGACTATATAGCCCCCGAAGTTCAATGTGGTCCGTAGTCTCAACATCCACTAAAACGTTCGTGGTCTCCAACGACAGAATGTACTTTGATGTTCTTTTGTCGTCCTTCCATATTGCTGTTGTTTGCGAAACGTGTTTGTGCGGTGAAGTTCCATAGGCAGATTTCGTCTCACCACACTACATCTTCAGCACTGGATGGGGGGAATTCAGCGAATGTAAACAGAACGTTATTGGCCTGGCGATTCATTTATTTATTGAACCCTCAAGGCTTTACAGCATTGTAAAGGAGAGGGGCACAGAAAGAACACTTACAAATTTGATAAGGAGCACTTTACATAAAACAAAACCAGAAAAAAAAACACAGCAAAAAAGAAGTGAATGAAAAATAATGGCATGTTGACATAAGGTACATGAAATGACATGGTGACACATAGGTCATGGCGCTACGCACGCATACACGCGCTAAAGAAAAGAAAAAATATGTAAGAACAAGAACAAAAACACACCAAAAGGACCTGTTCAGTTCCTCGCAGAATCTTTCTTGGTTACTAATAATGACGGTTGAGGCTGGCAGGTGGTTCCAGTCACGGCTAGTTTTGGGTAGAAATGAATGAGAATATTTTACCGTGTTTGCTCAACGAATATCAACTTTGCAATGGTGATCAAGGAGTGAAGATATCAAAGGAGCAGGCTGTATCCAGCGCGATTTAAGTACGTGATTGTGATAACATATCTTTTGAAAAAGGCAGAGGCGAGATAGTTTTGTGCGCACTACAATGTTAGGGAGATTAAGGCTATTTTTCATGGTTGTTACATTGTGTGTTTGATGGTCATCTGAAAGCATGAAATGTGCTGAGCAATTTTGAACTGCTTCGAGCTTGTTGATTAGTGTTACCCGGCCGGGGTCCCATACGGATGAAGCGTATTCCAGCACAGGACGGACATAAGTGACATATAGCTGTTTCTTTAATGATGATGGTGCAAGGTAAAATTACGTTTCATGTAACCAAGCATACGATTGGATTTCGATGTCATTGTTGCAAACACAGACGGGAATAAAAATCGTGATTATCAGATATTGGGACACATTCTTTTGGTAAAAAATTCCAGTCTGTCACACTTGGTGGAAAAAAGGATTGGGCAAAACAGTGCGTATTACAGCTGTATTCTCACACCTTTGAGTTGGTCGAGCCCAGTCGAGACGTAAGTTGGCTCCGACAGGTAGTTGCGGCTATCAATGCCTGTTCGATTGTAGAAAATACGGTGGAAGAACTTCAGTTTAAATTTTTTTCCTTCTGGTGATCAACGTTTCCAAGGCCAGCAATGCTTTTATTTCAGTGATACTTTCGAAATGGTTCTAATTATTGGAGACGAAGCGTGCAGCCTGATTTTGAAGTTTTTCTATTACTTGTATCAAATATTCCTGATATGGGTCCCAAATCATAGAGGCATAGTCGAAGATAGATATGACATGCAAAAAATAAAGTGTTTCTTTAACTTCTTTGGAGGCTGATTTGAAATTTCTACGAATAAAAAACAACATTTTACTTGCCTTAGATACTGACTGCGGGATGTGCACCTTCCATTTAAGTTTCGGTGTGAAGTAAACACCAACGTACTTGCACTCTGAGACAGTTTTTATCGTTGTGTTTCTAGCTTTGTACTGTGTTTGAGGTTCGAATTTTTTATCGGAAGAACTGACGTGATTACACTTATTAATATACAGATTCATTTGCCAGCGTAGACACCAATATGCTATTTTATCAAGGCCCCTCTGCAAGTTTGTTACATCTGATGGTGCATTTATTTCTCTGTAAAGAACGCAGTCATCTGCAAATAATTTCAAGGGGTATTGTATGTTATCTACAATGTCAATAACATATACGAGGAATAATAGTGGTCCCAGAACGCTGCCCTGGAGCACTCTTGAAGATACGGTTATGTGTGATGAACTACAGCCATTAAGAACCACGTACTGTTTACGACCATTTAGATAGTTACAAATCCAGTTTCGGGTTTTATTATGTATGCTCAAGCACGTTAACTCAATATTCAGCAAGTGATGAGGTACTGTGTCAAACGCTTTCTTAAGTCAAGGAATAGCACATTTACGTGTTTATTCTTATCAAGGGAGTTACCTATAAAGTGTTCAAATTCAACTAAATGTGTTGCACGGATAACCGTTACGAAAACCATGCTGTGAGGCAATAAAAAAGTTAATAGATTCGAGGTATTTAAATAATTGACCATACAATATATACTCAAAAACCTTGCAGGATACTGACGTTAAGGATGTAGGCCTGTAATTTTCCACCAGTTTCTTGTCTCCTGATTTAAAGATGGGATTCACACCCGCAATTTTTCAGTCCTGTGGCACTAACCTGGGGTGAACGGTTCGGAGTTTGTTATTGGCCAGTTAATTCCCTCGACAAGTGAAAGAGGGAAATAAACGCCATAAAAAAGCAGATCTGGACGGCTGAGAGGGAGGCTCGAACATGTGTGTGTGAGTGATTTTTATGAGGAAAAGTGAAGGAATAAGTGCAGCGCCGTACCTGACTCTCGGCCGAGGTCACCTCAACAGCACTGCACGAAGAAGGGGAGGGGGGAGTAAAAGGAGAGAGAGAGAGAGAGATGAGGGGAGTGGATGGAAGAAGGCGGCAAGTAGTAGTAATAAAAGGAAACATATTTAGTGGAGAAGCGTATGCGGGGCCTAAAGCCGCGCTTTGAGGTTTGTTGTGGCACAGAATTCAAGCAATGCCGCAAATGCACACTCGATTATGGAACTGTGAGCATTGGGGAAGAGTAGGCACTGCAGAGTGTTGGATGGCAGGCAGTACCGACGGTAGCAGTCGTCCAGAACGTCACTCTCGTCCCCGAAGGCAGTGCAGTGAAGCAAGAGGTGCTCTAGTGTCTCCACACCGTCGTAGTTGCCACACACGGGGCTGCCGGTTCCCGTGAGCCTTGAGTGAGTGAATAAACTTTATTGCAGGTCCGGCGAGGACGCGAACTCGTGGCGCAACCGGCTAGTCCCACGTCGGGACCGGCAGGTCTGGCCCACCGGCCCGGTCGCGGGCACGCCGGACGGCCAGGATTTGCTTTCCTAGAGCGGGGCTACGCAGAAGCGAGTCCCACTCCTCCTTGATGAACTTGGGGTATGACGACCCGCACTCCCAGAGCATGTGAGGTAGAGTGGAGGTCTGGCCGCAGGACGGGCAGGCGTGGTCGCGATACACGTCGGGGTAAGCCTCGTGGAGAGCGGACAGACACGGATATGTGCTGGTCTGTAGAAGCCTAAGCGAAACGGCTTCCGCCCTATTCAACTTGGGGTGAGGGGGTGGAAAGACCCTTCTGGACATGTGGAAATATTTAATAATCTCGTTGTGAGTAGCGGGAGCGTCCCTGTGACTGTAGAGAGGAGGGGAGTCAGCGCTCCTTATAGAGGAAGCGCGGTTGGTGAGGTCACGCGCAGCCTCGTGGGCAGACTCATTGAGGTTCGTGGGAGCACTCTCGACCGATCCTACGTGAGCGGGAAACCAGTGAATTGAATGGTTTGTGAGAGCATGTGGACTCGAGCCGCTAAGAAGACGAACAGCTTCCTTGGCGATGCAACCCTTCTGAAAAGCCCTAACTGCCGTTTTCGAATCACTATATATTTCGGACCCACGACCGTCTAGCAGGGCGAGGGCGATGGCGACTTGCTCGGCGACTCCGGGGTCTGAAGTGCGAATCGAGGCGCTATTGGAAATCTTTCCGCTCGAGTCGACCACAACGACGGCAAAGGTCTTCCCGTCACTGTACTCCGCGGCGTCGACGAAACATGCTCTAATGTCGTGTTGCTTGATCTGTTTGAGGATGGCTGCTGCTCTGGCCTTGCGTCTGCCCTCGTTGTGGACGGGATGGACGTTTCGGGGCACAGGGGCCACTACGAACTTGTCTCGAATGCACCTAGGGATCGGGGTACTGACAATCGGGAATTCCGCTGGGTGGTAACCCAGCTCTTCGAGGATGCGTTTACCTGCCGCTGTGGTGGTCGGGCGACTAAGTTGCGCGCGTTCTTGAAGATCTTGAGGATCTCTTGAAGCTGGGGGTACATAACACCGCCGAGAAGATTGTCGAAGCCCGTGAGCCTTGTGTGTGTGCAGCTGTTGTGTAGCAGCCGATGCGCAAGCGGAGCAGAAAAGTGCAATCCGCACGAGAGAGACCCGCACTCTGGAGCATACGGGTGGGTGGGGGGTGGGGAGGGGGAAAGGCGTTTCTGCCGCGACGCGCTGGTCGGGGGGTTGCGCACTGAGGCTGCGCAGAACGGCCGTTTTGGCCGAAACACTCTAGCTTGTAGTGTGCTCAAAAATTTGGAGCAGTGTGTGTAAAACTCAACCATGTACCTTTGAATATAAACCTTTTCTGTTCTCATAAACGTCACTCGGAACCCTTCTTTCTCCCGGCACCTGGCACGGCACCAACCACGGAACCTTCTTGGCCGCACGGACCCCCGACTTCACAACAGCATTCATCAACGCGCCAGCGCTGTGAGACGCCTGGTATCTGCGCCAGGACGCTATTCCTGCTGCGCAGCAGCAGTTGTTTGCGATGTTGCGTGGCGCCAACATGTCACCTCGGTGTATTGTTATGACACTGTCCGAGGAGCTCGAGCGCAGCGCTAAACCTTGATATCGCTGTCAACGTTTCGGCTCCGGGCGAAACTGCAATTTTTTTTTGTCGAAGCATTCGTGCAGTGAGAAGCAACAATACTTGCCTGTACTATCCTTGAATGATCTGACAAAACGAAATTAGTGACTTGTTCGCCTTGGCAAAATGTTCAGCGCATATGATGCCTAAAAACTCCAGTTGCAAAAGACTTTCTAGTACTGTCATACATTGTCGTAGCAACCGTAGATGAATACGGTGCATGTAAGCGGTTGCTTGAACACCTCATTAATATATGTTCTTTCTTTTTATCATTATGACGTCGTAATGGACCAGTATGCGCATACCGTGACTTTGTTTCGTTTTTGGCCTGTTTTGAAGTGCTCGGTCAACAACCTAAGTCGGTCAAATTTAGTCATGAATCCGTCCACTGAGGCTCAGTCTCAAGTGTGATTCGGCGTCAGAATGAGACTATATAGTCCAAGTGACTGTGAGTGTCTCCAAGTCAGTCCAAGTGGACACTTGTGGGTGCCAGCACGACTCGGAGTAAGTTAATAATTAAACAGAAAGAAAAAAAACACATTTAGCAAATCAAACTGCGTGACGTTCCTTAATTTTCACCGACGTATGCCTACATCAGTTCTACACTTCCTCAACACTGGTGCGATGGTGGGCTCATAATCTTTTAATCATCATCATTACGAGTTTATTTTATGTCCACTGTAGGACGAAGGTCTCTCCCTGCGATCTCCAATTATCCATGTCGTGCGCCAACTGATTCCAACTTGCGACTGCGAATTTCCTCATTTCATCACCCCACCTAGTTTTGCTATACTTTATGATCCTTTATTTGCCTGATATTACGCTACAATGGCTACAAATCTCAATTTGGATTAGTTGGCAAACAAGCATTGGTGACAGTTCCACGTTTTCATAGTGAGAAAGCAGTGAGCAGAAATTAACTAAGCAGCAAGAGTTCTGTAGAGAAATGTGGCCCTTCATTACAGCAGAACCGACTTCGGGCTGCTCCACAAAGCAGGCCGCTACAATGGCTACAAATCTCAATTTGGATTAGTTGGCAAACAAGCATTGGTGACAGTTCCACGTTTTCATAGTGAGAAAGCAGTGAGCAGAAATTAACTAAGCAGCAAGAATTCTGTAGAGGAATCTGGCCCTTCATTACAGCAGAACCGACTTCGGGCTGCTCCACAAAGCAGGCCGCTACAATGGCTACAAATCTCAATTTGTATTAGTTGGCAAACAAGCATTGGTGACAGTTCCACGTTTTCATAGTGAGAAAGCAGTGAGCAGAAATTAACTAAGCAGCAAGAGTTCTGTAGAGAAATCTGGCCCTTCATTACAGCAGAACCGACTTCGGCCTGCTCCACAAAGCACGGCTTGGCCGCCAGCTCCTCTGTCTTTTCGAGCAATGCGTTCTCCGCTGACGCTGGAGCTGTCGAAGGAAAAGCGTCAGGGAATAAGAAAAGGAGTGCGGAGTAAGGTCTCGGGGCAGCGGTGATACGGGGAGAGGCACGTTCAGAAGATTATATATCACCAGCTTCATACAGCGGTGTGAAGCGATCACCGAGAGGAAAATACTCATAACGCTGCCTTTATTGAAATACCACCGCCCGCTAAGGCGGGCAAAAAAACGTGTACGGTAGAAAAGGCTCTGCGTAGTAGCTGGCCTTTGTCTGCAGCCGCAGGAAAACAGGGCGGCGCTTTGTGCCCCGATTAACGCGAGAATCCGTGAAAGACGAGCTGCGGGCCTCCGTAGTGTGATGCGTTCAAAGGCGTTTTCGTTCCCAGCGGGTGACCATAAGCGGTGTTATTATGGCGGGATACAGTCTGTACGCCGCGCATCGCCTGTGTTTTCATCGCCTGCACTCCTGGAGCGAAGATTATTAAGCGGATCACAATCGTTATTTAGTGCTTAACGAAAATACACCGCATAAAGAAAGGCGAACGGGAAAAAAAGCGTTTGGAGACTATACTGATGACATTCATATAGGAACTAAGCCCTGCTCACTGATAACTGTGCATTTTGTATTTTGTTGCTTCTTGAACAGGCTTACCGTCTTATGACGTGACCTCATATTTACAGCACCGCTGGACCATTATTGACAATGTATAACGTCAGGTGCCGTAGTACATGCAGGCGCCACTTCCCGCTGATATTGAGCCGGAAGAGAGAGAGATTTTCATCCCAAATACGGAAATTGCACGTTTTGTGTTTAAGCCACGAGACATGCGTTATATTTAAAGTCACTGGAACCTGGAAAGCACCACAACCCTTGGACCGCGCGTAGGAAGCATTGTGCTGCTGGTGCCAAATTTGGTCCAACGAATCTCGCCGACGAAAGGAGCCATATATGCTGTGTAGCTTCGCTTACCGTGCGGTTTATAATATCATAAATCATGCGCCTTCCTTCATCCTTTAAGATGAAATTCTGCATCTACGATGCATGCCAAAATGTTTCACAGGTGAGTAGAATGGCAAACTAAGAATCTTGTGAAGCAAGACGGGGCTTGTGATAAGACGGACGCTCAAACTTCGTTGCTATCGTACTCGCCACTTTGCCCGAACTGCCCGGCAAGTTATGTGTTCGTTGAAAAAAAAAACATACCTGGTGGGTACTACATTTTTCTACACTGTGGTCAAATACGAAGCAATGTTATTGTTCTAAGCGTGTATATTTCGCCGGGCGAAGATGTGCATCTCGCGTTCGTCAGAAATATGACATGGCTCGCTGCTTACTCGTAGACATATACTGTATGCGCACCGAAAAGCGCTTCGCGTTTTCTATACTTGCGCCTGTAAAGAATAAATAATAGTTGTCAAAGTTGCTGTTATGAAATACATGCGCCAAACCGAACGCGATACACGTGCCGTACAGGCTATATTAGTTGACCAGGAATCAAGCGCTGGTGCGCATCGTCTTAAAGCATGACTCTAATTACGCCTTGCTGGAGCTCGAAACCCTTTATACTGATTGACGTCGCATGGATCGACCTATGCCGTGTGGCTGTAGTACAGGAAAGGTTTGTGTAATGTGAACCATCGAGGCCGTTCGCCTTGTTTTAGGTCAGAGTAAACAACAAAACAATGTACGTCAAACTGAAGGACTAAAAAACACTGCACAGAGACACACACATGTGTGTGTGTGTGTTGGAAAAAGATGAACTTCTTGGAAGTAAGACGTGTTTACTTAACATTTTCGGCCGGTGGACCAGTCTTCGTCAGAGTAAAGTCTTTATTCTGACGAAGACTGGTGCACCAGAAGTTCATCTCTTTCCTGCATATGTTACGTCGGGCCCTGCGTGCTGAACTTTGAAGAAACTCTCTCTCTCTCTCTCTCTCTCTCTCTCTCTCTCTCTATATATATATATATATATATATATATATATATATATATATATATATATATATATATATATATATATATATATATATATATATATATATACGTCGCATTATATATACATTGCATTACGTGTGCGATGCTCATTACGCGTTCGATGCACTACAATTACATCGCACGCGTAATGCGAAGACGTCGGATGATTCCCCACCTGCGGCAAGTTGTTTTTCATCCACATTCAATTCCGTTAATTTATCATTTCTTTAATTCAATGAGCTAGTAGACGTAATTTCCACCATGTTGTCCTTGGTGTCCTTGTTTGTTGGCTTCTTATGTGATTAATAAAAATCCGGCCCTTCCGTTTAACCCCCTTTCTTCTCGTTGATGTACATATATACACAAGTCTTTCCTATGAATGAACTAGCAGTTGAAAGTAAAACAGGGCCTGTGTTGTTTCACCTTTCAGTGGCCCTGTGGCTGTGTTGTTTTTCTCGGGATGTCTATGAACCAACTAGACCAACTTCGCATTCTTGTAAAAAGTATTTGTTTGTTTAGAACTCCAAGGAATTTTTCGTGTGACACACATTTTCTCTTCTTGGTACGGGTACTTGGAGTGATACCCGGCCATGGTTGTTGGTTGATGTAACTTTTCGAAAGAAGACAACTAGAATAAACACGACCTTCCCCAAATTGGTGTATGGTTGTGATGTATTGGTAAAGGCCCGTCACTGTTTTGACCCTCAAGTTTTACGGATACATTACTTTGCTTTTATAGAGTCACATTTATTATTGCTTGGAGTCTTGGGGCAGTACGTACAAAACCTATGTAGATCCTGTCGTCGGTCTTCGAAAACGGGCGATACGAATAGTTACCTTTTCTAAGCTTACTGATCCAAGTAAACCTCTGTTTCAATTGCTTCGTGTTCTGCCGTTCAGTGAGGCGTATGAAGTAAAAGTTGCTCAGGCAGTCAATGCAATAATACGTTTTAATAATCCACTACCTATCACTATACGTAATTTTCCGGTACGAAACACGAGGGTTGCTACTAAAAACTGTATTAACTTACCACCATGTCACAATGTATATGGACAGAGACTCGTGGAGTTCAACGGTGCTTTAATATGGAACGCACTCCCACTCAGTGTAAAGACTAGCCAAAACTTAGAACAATGCTTAAAAAGCTTCTTTCATGAATGCTCACAGGGTCTTCTTATTAATATCCCCAGATGTCATAAGATAGTCTTTTGTTTATTCTTTTTCTCTGTAAAAATGCTTTACTAACGTGTGTTTAAGTTGTCACGTACAATAAGTACGCTGTTCTTATGTCTATTTGTTATTGGACCCCAAACTAGGCGCCAAGGCTATTGGTCCAAACAGTATTGTGTATTGTGTGTATGCAACGAATTAAACAAAGGAAAAAAAAACAATGTAGCTGCATTTTTGTGCAGTGCCGCATAACACTGAAATGATTTATCTTAATGAACCATACAGCGAAGTACCAAATGGTGCAAAAGCCCGTAACGTTATAGGCGCGTTAATTCAAGCACTTACGCAAAGAGCACATGAGAACGTCTAAGTTTCAACCCTTTGAAATATCGGAACTTGCATGGATGCGTCGTTAGAATTTAGTTGCAGGCTGTGCAGAACAACACATCCTTTGTAAGGACAATGCCTATCATACAGGCCTGTGTCGTTGCCAACTAGTATGTTAGTGCTACACTGGTCCCTCAACATCAACGCACGCGGTTTTAATGCAGTATGTAGGTGGAAATAAATGGAATTACATGTGTTTACAACGCCACGGGCACTATGGCCTTCGAAAATAAATCACAGTATGCCTGCGCCCCTCGGGCTAAAGCCATAGTTTGGCAACCTCTCTCACAAGTCCATTAACTCAAGCTCACTCAGACTCAGACCGACCCGTAAGTCTGACTGAGTCTGAGTGAGATCGGCTGAGAATAATTTTGCTGAGTGTGAGTCAGAGTGAGCCCTAAGCAAAAATTATAATTTTGTGAGGGAATCTGAGTGAGTTCCATTTATTTTGCTGATCTTCGGTAACAGTGTATTCAGTTTCGGGCATAACATTATAGACACCAGAGAGACAGCGGTCCGCGTCACATAAGGTAGAAATAAAAACAACAATCGTTCACTCAAATAAATTCGCAGGTGAGGCTGAGAAACGTCGTTTACCAAGCTTTTCATTCTCCTTAACTGTGAACCGTTATGAATGCGTATGAACCAGTTCAAACGGGTTGGAACCATTATATTTCTGCTTGGGAGCAGAAACTGAACCTAACTGGAAACAATACAGAAGGCCAAACCTGAACCCGAACCAAAACTTTTTGGTTCGACAGCCTGCTTCTCGGGGCTAATAACTGGTCAGGCTACCACCAGTTTCCAGATATCCGTCCCTAACTTTCGACGTAAATTACATTTCCCTTCAAATGCATCAGGGGTGACTGTAGTTGCGGAACTCTATTGTGTCATCCGACATACGAGTATCGACCGCGTAACGACCGCGTGATTTATGCGCCAACTACGTCAGGCATTTTCTCCACGCTCCTCATTATACACTCGTCCTCCAGCGTAATGTCGTTCCGCGTGGCTGCAGCCCACTCATTTGTATACGTAGCGAGCTGTATTTTCCCAGATCTCGTTGCCCAAACCATTTGCAAACTGTCCAGAGACCCCATGTTCCAAGAAATTGCGTACGCTGACTGAACAAAAGCTTCGAGGTCAGCGGACTGTCGCGTCACCTGTCGGTATAAAAACAAACCACGACGTATAAGTTTTCAAGTTGCTTACCGTGCTCCTAGCCATCCTCTATCTGGTTACTCGCAACCAAACCAAACGCTCCACCAATAAAGAAAATAAGTTCGAGGCCCGTTGTTCGCATGCAGAGTTTACCAATGCTGTATGCGCTGCCAAAGATAAATGTTGTACTGAAGTACGAAGGGCAGCCAAAAGCAAGAAAATCGAACGCAACGAGGAACCCCCCCCCCCCCCCAACGCCAGAATTTCTTGGAATAAACCAACAAATATGAGTGATTTGGGACAATGCACGCTGTGACGTCAAACATGCATGTACGTCATAGCTCGCTCAGTTCTCCGAAGCCCACTGACGTTTTTTGGCAGCGTATCCGAACAAGCACTCGACGCTGCTGCAGACCAAGCCACTCGCATTACGTAGTTTTGTTATCATCTGGTGCGCTGGAATGCAACTGGGATGAGCGCCGCATTTTTGAGCAACGTGATTGCAATGACTATGTATTTCTTTTTTTCATTTTTGAGCAACCGACAAGGCATATACACCCATGGCAGGGGCCTCTATTTCCTATCTTAGATTTCTTTTTTGTTACTGCATTCTTCTTTCTCTTTTCATTGAAAGTTTATATGATCGCTCAGACACCGGGGACAAAATTCGAAATAAATAAGGAAAAATAGAAAAATAAATAGTACAGTACACAATTCATGGGTTTCATTATAGATACAACATCAGAGCGTAAGTTTAGTTACAAGTTGACTTACTGAAGTGTCTGCAATAATTAGAATTAATTTGAAATCACTACCTCGTAACAGGACAAGAGACGAAATTCAAAACAAACAAGAAAAAAAAGAAAAAAATAGTACAGTATAATACTCATGGATTTCTTTATAGATATAATACCAGAGCATGAGTTTAGTTGGAAGTTCAGTTACTGAAGTGTCTGGAATAATCATAATTAATTAGAAATTACTGAGACGACCGGGGACGAACTTCAAAATAAATCTGAAAGAATAGAAAAATATTGTACAGTAGACAATTCATGGGTTTTATTGCAGATACAACATCAGAGCATAAGTTTAGTTACAAGTTGAGTTACTGAAGTGTCTGGAATAATTAGAATTAATGATAACTTACTGATTCCAGTGGACGAAATTAAAATAAATCAGAAAAAAAGACAGCACAGTACAAAATTCGTGGGTTTCATAATAGATATGATATCAGAGCATTAGTTCAGTCGCAGGTTCAGTTACTGAAGTAGCCGCCGTAGTTGCTTAGTGGCAATAAAGAAAGAAAGTGGTTGCTGAGTGGCTATGGTGTTGGGCTGCTAAGCAGGAGGTCGCGAGATCGAATCCCGGCCACGGCGGCCGCATTTCGTTGGGGGCGAAAGGCGAAAACACCCGTGTATTTAGGTGCACGTTAAAGAACCCCGGGTGGTGCTTATTTCCGGAGTCCCCCCACTACGGCGTGCTTCATAATCAGAAAGTGGTTTTAGAACGTAAAACCCCATAATTTATTTTTTAATTAGTTACTGAAGTGCCTGGACTAATTAGAAACAATTAGAAATCAGTGATACAACCGTGGACGAAATTAAAAATAAATCAGAAAAATAGAAAAAGGTAGTACAGTACAAAATTTATTGGTTTCAATATAGATATGATGTCAGATCATAAGTTTAGTTACTAGTTGAGTTACAGAAGTGTCTGTAATATTTAGAATTAAATTGAAATCACTGATTACCGCGCACCAAATCACAAAATTGTAGACGTTAGGAGACCCGTCACGGGAGCACCCACTTGGTGAAATTCCTGGAAACGCAGAAGTAGAAAGTGGAAGTAATGACGTCACTAGTGACGTCACACACAAGGAGGTGGCATGATATTTAACCGGCTAATTCATGGAAAACAATTGCTTCTGACTTCGGTTCATGCGTTGCGTTCACCTAAAGTTAACCTGAAGAACACCAACGCCGAGGTGCGAGTGCCACTAAGAGGCACCTAAGTCAAAGATTAGAGCCGCTTATCATTTTTTTTTTAATTTTAATAACATTAAAATGAGACATTATATGCATGGAGGCTTTGTTATTTCACAAATTTTGCAAGAAGAACACATTTGGTCCACACGGTTGAAGAAAGCACTTGGCATATTTAGGCACTTGCCCTGCTCAACCATAAAAAAAAAACTGCATTATGTGCGCACCTCACCATTGGAGAAGCTGGCTTCTGGACAGGTTGTCTGTCCCGTCGAACCAGGTAAACAAAGACACAAGTGTATTAAATGATGCGGACCAAAACGGCAATACTTTTGCGAAATTTCAGCAAGAGAAGAGCAGCGGCAAGCGCCAAATCTTATCTTAAAGCTGCCAGAATAAAATGGGGGTGAATGTGTTTGAAGTTACGATTAGTATGCTGGGCCCATGGATGGGTGGGAAGCAAGCAAACTGTGATAGGAGTTGAACAAAAGGTCAAAGGCACAAAGAGTACAGCGAGAGCGATATCCTCAGCAAAGCTGATATTACCTGAAATGGTTTGTTGTGTACATAAAGTTATCCACAACGCGAAGAAGATGGCAAATGAATGTCATTTACCTTTTCTTATATAAACGAAAAAATTTGAGGTGGCACTTAGTTATCCCTACGTGGATGAATGCGAAAGCATTGCGACCACCGCGCCATGCTTAGACATTTGCCACAAGGCAAGGTTGTGGGTTCGACTCCCATCAAAGGTCGAGGGTTCAACTCTCCACAAGCTTGGTGGGTTCGAGTGTCTTAATTAACTCTACGTTAATTCACTGTACCTTAATTAACTTCGAGTTAATTAACACCAAAGGTCGTGGGTTCGACTCCTACCGAAGGCCGTGGATTCGAGTGCCTTAATTAACTCCATCTTATCCAAATGTGCCGTAATTAACTTCACCTTAATTAACACCAAGCGTCGAGGGTTCAATGACCTTTCGGACCATCGATGGTAACGCCAACGCCGACAACTACGCCGGATTTCTCGTCTCATGAGCCATGTAATGCTTTCGCATTAAAATAAAAAATACGCCTCATGTAAAACCTGCTTTGGCGTGCTATACACAAGTCCCTTTACGTGCGTTATGTCATGTACGCTAGGCAGACGTGAAGCTTCATAAAGAGCCGAGCCACTAAAAGCGCTCTATACCCTGTCAGTTTAGTGTCACTTTGAGCGAGTTCCCTCCGCCGTTCGTGTTATTCACATGCTACCGCGCGGAAAGGTTCAGTGACATTCGCTGCAGTACACGCTGCTTGCGCACCATGCGATCGTCGAAATCCCTTGGCCGCGTCGAAGTGTGTAGCCTCGTTGGCAATGCTTCAAATATGAATAATATCCAGTAGACGGTCGCCGTGAATTCATAAACCTTTGTTTTGTTTTTGGGATTT
This sequence comes from Dermacentor andersoni, assembly GCF_023375885.2. Classification (NCBI taxonomy): domain Eukaryota; kingdom Metazoa; phylum Arthropoda; class Arachnida; order Ixodida; family Ixodidae; genus Dermacentor; species Dermacentor andersoni. Next base: position 78,454,201 of record NC_092814.1, read on the forward strand.
ATAATGTTCTATGCGTCCCTGTTTTTGAAAACAGCCCTACCTCCCTTGCCAATAAAATATCTCGTTTTTTGGGCGCTGACGCTTTGCCACTGTCGGGACTTTTCAAACGCCTAGCGCATCGTTTGGGTGTTGGATGCAGTGCCGTATGGTCTTCCCTCGTGACAAGTGATCGTGCTAATGATATTTTGCAAAATTTGCATACAATATCAAATATATAATGCACTGGTCGAATTACCGATCCGCACTGTCATCAATTCAACATGACACTTTCTTTTCAGGTCTAGCAGCGCGATCGGCGCGCCGCCAAAGTGACGCTCGGTGCGGCGAAGCGCACTCGCTCAACGTGTCGCTAAATTTGCTCGTCTGGCTCCGGTATAAGCTTGAAAAAAATAAATAAATAAAAACAACAACAACAGGTTAGCCCACTTGTAGATCGCACTGAAAGGTCAGCAGGAACACTCCTGCTTTCCCGCTTGCATGAGATAAGGATTCTGTGCAAAACGAGCAAAACACCAACCAATCGAAATATACCCACATAATATAGCATGTTATTCACCCCGGCAGTGCGACATTGATTACGTTGCACTTGAGAGACCGGCATGACACCTTGTTGCCCCGTCAAGCAAACGTTGTGAAAACGTTGTGATGTGCGTTTTAGATTCCTTGCATATTTATTCATGGGTTTATACTTACAGTGATGATGACGAAACGTTTGTTGAAAAGTGTGGCGCTATCAATGGAGGAACTTAGACGGAAAGCATACATACAAGTGCCAACGCACTGATATTTAAGTAACCTCCAAGCAGCCTCCAAAATTTCTTGATTCGCAGCTCTCCGACGAAAGCACCGGGAGCAAGCGGTCAGCTTCGAGGACTAGATCCGTCCCTCGGCAGAGGCCGATAGTGCCCTGTCCTGCTAGTGCTGTACGGTTTTGCTGCGGAAGCGGCCGTCCTCCGCGTGGTGTTATCGTGCGGAGAAGCATTTCCAGATATCTGACCCTGCCTGCATTACACCTAGTAGGCCAACGAGCCACCCACTCTTTAACCATGCTTCATCATCATCATCAGCAGCAGCAGGAATCATTCTAAGCTCCCCAGTTTTGGTGCAACGCTCACTACACAGCAGAGGGCAGTGAGCGAGGCTCCGATCGCTTCGTCTCCGAACTCACTCACTGCGACCGCAGTATGCTCGCACAGGAGAGCTAGTCACCTTGTTTGCTTGCTTACTTGTACCTCAAATAAGCGCGCTCACACATTACGCGGGAATGACCAAGCCAGCTATGATAGGATAGTTGGGAGGTCAGGGGTGTATCGTATGCGCAACGTGTAACGTGCGCTCCACCCGCATTAAGCTGTAACTGATGTGCACTATAGCAAAGTGACGTGTGCGTTCTCACCTTTCCACTCTGTTTGTATATACCAGTCGCTCAATAACGTATGCGTTATTTTCTCCTCTTGTGCTCGATCTACCATGATTCTGATACAACCAGGAGATGATGCGGTTAAGAACGCCGTATTATATCAAAGTAAGAATGTGCGAAAAATAAAATATTTGATATACTATCTGAACAGATACCTATAAATTTGTAATAATAAAGAAAAGTGTAAATTAAATAAATGATGCTCAGATTATTCTTTGTAACATTTTGTTTCTGTATGATATAGTACTCAAATTAAAATGTATGGTAAATGACGTTACGATATGGGGCATGCTAAATGATTATAAAATATCAGAATAATTTTCATGGTGCAGTTTTTAGACTGAATGATTTCGAAGGCTCCAGCAAGGATTATCCACCGTAGGAGGCCAGGACTTCTACAACGGATGGAACAATGATGATGATGATGATAATGATGATTATTCATTGACATCCCTTTTGAAACAGGGCGGTGACAAAAAGTCACCTAACCTGCTTGACTTAATCAAGTGTACTATGCATGATTTTCATTCTAGGATTTTTAAGTGCTGAGCACTTAAGGGCCCGGGATGGTCGTCCTTCAGATGCCGCTGGACGTCACGTACCCGTCTTATACCGAAACTAGTCAAGAGAGGGCGCCACAGGCTCTCTGAATATAAGGTCCCTGAATAAAACTAAAAGGTAGCGACGTACTTGTATCTTGCCGCCGCCGCTGCTGCGAGGAGGCCGGACACAAGGTCTGCGTCCCTCAATTGGTTGGACGCCATCACGTGGTATTTTCCGCGCTCGCCACCATGACAGTTGGCCGTCGAGTGTCTGCCGTGAGGCTTTCGCATGTTTTGGCTGTTTCGTGGCTAACAGCGTCATTGCAAAACTCAGTTTTCGTTTTGTTTTAATGCGACAGGAGCCCGCGTTGTAGTAGATCCGGCGTCCCGCATTGGCGTCGAACATCGTTCCTGAAAAAAAAAAAAGAAAACGATTTTCAAACCACGTAGACCCAGTTCAAACCACGTAGACCCAGGTCATCCATGTGACGCAAGTGATTGACTGAACTAAATTGAATTCCTCCAACTAAAACACGCAGAAAAATTCTAAACTATAACTTGCACACAACCTACAGACATGATAGCTCCGGGACTGTAATTTTACTATACGAGAAAACATAATTCTGTTACGCGAAAACTCAGAGAAACCCCTTCACACACACATACCGGCCGTGGCATCCGCCATTTTGCGCGTGCCGGCGCGATGGGTATCTTGGGGGCCACGGAACGGCGCGCCCGGTTCCTCGCAATACCTCCAGCTGGTGCTAGCCTCCACCGCATCGCGATCCACGCCAGAGGCCGTGTTTCCACCACAAAGCTCGCCTTCGTGCATAGCGTTCGCGACCAGTGTTTCCCGGGAAGCGTGAGAAGCAGTCAAGGATCTTTGAACGCTATCAGCGTTCCACTCTTAAAGGCGAAGCTTAAGCGTCCTCCAAATTCTTATCTTATGGATTGATTTTAAGAATGCTGGAGGTGCAAACGTGTACGAATGGAGCTTTTTTTCTTTATTGACGGGGTACGAAGCTCAGGCATGGGTAAGTTTAAAGGGACACTAAAGGTTACCAGAAAGTCAAGTTAAAGTGATAAAGCAATGCTCTAGAACGTCTAAGGCGTCAATATTATCGCGAACAGAGCTTTAGTAACCGAGAAATTGAGGTAAATGCATGACACCATTTGAGACCCCCCAGCGACATTCCGGTACTAGCCCGATGACGAAAGCACTCCTCATAATTTATGTCGCTAGTACTCAAATACTCGTATTAAAAAGATCATTTCATTAGATTATAAGACGGAAGAAAATGCTACTTGCCTACTTCTATTCGATTCTAAGAAAAAGTAACATTTTCACATTACCCTTGAGTAGTACGGGTGATCGAAAGGTTTCGTTTTCGCTCGACTCTGCGCGCGCTTTGGAGTTTCAGTTTTTCTTTATCGCGTCGTGCTGCGGTGGTCCTGCTGGCCCGCGAAACTTGCATTTGGAACAAGCAGCGAGAATGCCACGTCCATGTGATGTCGTGGGATGCGCGAACGGTCCGCGGAACTTGGCCAAGGGCAGTTGCAGCGGCGAATCCAACGTTACTTATCACTGTGTGCCAACGAGTGAACCTCTCCGTTCGAAATGGTTAAGTGCCGTACCTCTGCCACAGCGCGCTGGCAAAGAGCCGAAAAATCACATAGTGAGCTCGCTGCACTTTCGTCCAGAGGATTACGAGTTCAACGCCGACTTAGTGAAGTCGCGTGGAGTGCCTTTCAAAGCAGGCCACCGTCGCAGTAGTACGCAACGACGCCGGCAGCGCGAGCCCTCAGCAGCAGGTCACGTTCATCAGTGCTTAAATCGCGAGCCAACGACCCCAGCATCGCGAGCCAATGTGTCGTTGTCAGGGTCGTCCATTGCAACGAGCGTCGAAGTTGGCGTCATAAAATAAAGTACACGCTTATCGTCGCGCGCTTTCCCTTCCGCTAGCCTCGATAGTTCCGCTTTCGCGCTGCTGTCGGCTCTGTTTCTGGCCGCGCGTTTTCGTTTTGCGCAAAAAAGCAGTAGCGCCGTCTGCGGGAGCCGTTTTACTCACCGACGGCGCAACGTCACTATGAGACCATGACGTCAATACTCCTCGATCGGGGGGCGGGTGATTTGAACTGCGCTAGATCTACGCGAACGCTTCAGAACGCATTTTCTCTTAAAATAAGTATCTTCTTCGCACGAAACAAGCGTTTCGAGGTTTCTGGGATGGTATTTCAACAGTCCACGTTGAATTAATATTAACCTTTAGTGTCCCTTTAAGCACGGGGGCTATTCTCGGTGCTCGTTCAGATTTGTTTTCCTGATCGCGCTACCGTTAACAAGTGTATGAACATATGGAGTGCGTAGGTTGTGTTCTGTCATAGTTCGTGCTAGAAATGTAACACGTGTTATTGTTGTAGTACTGAGACTGTGTTGCTTTGTCAGTTCAGGCTTTTGTTAGGCGCAGCAAATATATTTTGCGAGGACATGCATGCTGTTCCCTACCAGTGCAAATGATTTTGACTATGGTGAGTAGGCTTTCTACGCTTCGCCATCTCGGCAGGATAAAATGGTGCACGAGTTTGTTGGCTCATATTGACTTGGGACAGCGCAAAGGTGGAAAGTTCTCATTGATAGAAATCATTTCTATGTGTAACTTTCGTCCCTGCATACGCCTTCGCAAATGAAGTACAGTTTCCACTGTGATGTTTGCTTGAGAGCCGACGACACCAGTTTTTCATAAAAGCGTAGGACCAGTTTCACTGCGTAAAGTGATGCTAGGATCATGAGGAAACGACAAGAATAGCTGAGATGCTCCGCGTTGATCGCACACGTTTCTGCATGACGCTCGCGTTATTCAGGCGAATATGTCACGCGCCTTGCGTTCGGTCATCATGGTACTAAGATGATTAAATTATAAAGCTGCACAAGCTGGACACACTGCAGTCGATTGAGCACACACAAGTACACACCTACGCACTTCGAGCAGCGCAAACGCGTTCGAGTTGTTAAATCGGCAGCTACATAATGCTGCACACATGCAAGCGCATCGCCTTTGGCGTGTACGGGCGACACCTTCATCAGTACAATGCATGGCCGTGGGCGACATAACATTCAAACAAAGCTCTGGCATGTATATAAACATCGTCTAGATTAAGTATACATTATTAGCGAGACAAAGAGTTCTGATTTTTGTGCTAGTACTGGACACTAAAAGGAATTTGTCGACCAAGCTAGCCTGAAAAGGCTGCCAGCTGGAAGCAGGCAGCCAGCCCGAAGCGGCAAAACACGGGCGCAGTTACGCTCCGAAAAAGCACAAAAAACATCTGCTTCTGCCAGTTTCATAGCGTTCCATCATCGCTCCTAGCACAGCACAATATAATGAAGCCTTAAATACGGTAAATATTCATGCGCAAACACCCAACAACAGTTTTTGATGTCTCACCTCGTGTAACTCGGTGGGAGGCTTTCGAGCGAACGAGAGAAAGAGCGAGCGGCGAAAAGGCCAGGAGAAGGAGAGGCCGGGAAAAGAGGAATGACGCTACCTTTTAGTTTTATTCAGGGACCTTGTCTGAATAGACCATGCGAACAAAGAGCCGGTCTGTCCCACCATGGACGCCGAACAGTTGGCACGGATCGAGCGACAGCTGGCGCTTGCTCGAGAAAGACAGCGAGGCAGGAGGGCCAATTTGTCTTTGTGACAACGTGAAGCAGAAGCCAAGCGTCAACGTAGAGAGGAAAATCTCGAGCTTCGTCAGGCAGCAGTCGAGACACAACAACAGCGAAGGAAAGTAAATCTTGTGGTTAAAGCTGATGAAGCTCAAGCGAAACTGCTGAAAACCCAAGCTAACCGAAATTTGGTTAAAGCTTAAACCATGTCTACTGTCGTTACTAAATGTACTAAAATTACAAATAAAATCTAAAGTCAACCTCAAGTAACAAAGGAAAAGAAACAGTGGATAAACATAAGAAAAGAAAAGAACAGATAAACAAAAGCAAGACACAGAAAAAGAAAATAAAAAACACAAAAATAAAAGCTAAACACAAAAAATATTAGAACAAAAACACCGAGAACCAAAAACAAAACACGAATAAACAGAAGATAAACAAAAGGTGTTCACAAGAATAACAAGGGAAGCACTGGCGAATCACTGCTTCGCACTTCCGACAGCTTTCACGTTGAGTGGAAGTGCATGCATTTTATACACCTCCTTAATCATTTTTCTCTTCCTAAAAACTGCCCTATTCGCCTTGTACCGCTAGGTATGCTTGCAACGAATCCGGTCGTATACAATCTCTTCCCTGCTTTTTCCCCGCCAATACTTAAACGTATCTTGCTTATCTCGACTGCTGACCGGTTGATGCTTCCACCCACTTTCAGTCGAAACACTTCTGGAATGTGTGTTGGGAACTCGGTTTAACGGAGGCAAGTAATACACGCTTTGAGAGGTTGAGAACAGCAAGTCGACTGGCTTTATTCCACAGGAAAACAGGTTTCCCGGTGGCTGTGGTAACGCCCCTGTTGGGCAGCCACCTCACTTCCAAGAAAGAGCAGGGGGCAATGACCCCCACGTGGAGGCCAGGCGAGGTAATGAATTTCCCAGAAGCGGGGGACACCGTAAAGTGACGGACGGTTGCTACAAGGGCTCACCCCGCCCTCCTCCCCTAGAATGCTAGAGGCTTAGGTGTGAATGGCGGAAGGAATGAAGCGTTAATGTCAATATATACTGGTTTCACACAGTCGTATGATACTCTCTTCTTTACAGCGAACATCACTCTTCAAGGTTTTCTCTGAACGCGTAACCACACGTAAGAGGCCTTCATAGGAAGGAGTCAACTGTGGCTTGATAGAGTCGCGCCGCAGAAAGACGTGTGTGGTTATGTCCATTGTCGGGAGATTAAACACAGGCTGCCCGCGGGCGATACATCGGGGTGTAGGTCGAAGCTGGTCGAGCCAAGAATGCTGGCTCTGGCGGGAAAGTACTGCGCAGGCTCTGGCGGAGTGCCTTGCTCAGTGCCGAAAAACTGGCCTGGAACGTGGACTGCTGATCCACAGAACATCTCGGCTGCGCTGACTCCGAGGTCATCCTTGATTGTTGTTCGCAGCCCCAGTAGTACTCGGGGTAGCCTTTCCACCCAGTGCTGTCTGTCGAGCGTGGCGGTCAATGACGCCTTCACTTGTCGGTGGAGACACTCGACCACGCCGTTGCTCTGTGGGTAGTACGCCGTGGTGTTATGAAGGCGCGTGCCGAGCAGTCTCACCAGGGCAGAAAAAAACGAGCTTTGGGATTGTCGTTGTAGAATTGTAGTTATTCTCAAAGGACAACCGTACCGCCACAACCACGTAACAGTAAATGCTTCCGCCACTGTCTCGGCCGTGATGTTTTGTAGAGGCGTCGCCTCAGGCCACCTTGAGTACCGGTCGACACACGCGAGGAGGTACCTGAAACCTTGCACATGATCGAAACAGCTGCACTGCTGAACGCATGCTGAACAATGCAGGCTTGGCAGCTTCTCGCCCAGCCTCGAACATCTTTGTTGATCACTGGCCAGAAGAAGCGTTCTGTGATAAGCCTCTGTGTCACTCTGATGCCAGGATGGCTTAGCCCGTGCAGTGAATTGAATATTGGCCGCCGAAACTGATGGGCACGAACGGGCAAGGAGCGGCCTCTGATATGTCGCACGTGACCATTGTTGTTATGTAAGGAAGCGGCACCGCCGCAAGTTGTACGACGAGCATTTTCCCCGCAATTGGCGTCGCTCGGGGTCGCTTTGCTGGACGGAGGCTAGAGCTTGGAAATCCACAGGGCCAACAGACACAACGTCGATCCGCGACAGTGCGTCAGCTGTCTGATTTTCGGTCCCAGTGATAGGGCGGATGTCAGCAGAAAATTTGGGGATAAAAGAAAGTTGCCAAAGCTCACGTTCCGAGGGACCTTCAACTTCAATATCTGCTTTTTGCAATGATTTGAACACTATACTTGGTATCTTGTCTTCAGAAAAGAATAATGTTGTACTTCTTCGTGACATTAACATCAATTTTTTGGATGACTGCAGCGCTGCTACTACTGCCTACACTAACTGCCTTCAGAGATTTGGCTTCGAATCATTGGTTCCCCTTCCAACTAGATGTAGTTTGGCGGCTTCGGCCACCTTAATAGATCACATATTTTCCAACCTGAGGTGCCCTCCAGTTTGCGGTATACTTGAAGTTAACATCACTGACCGCTTTCCTGTCTTTTTTAACCTTCCTTATCAATTATATGAACTTTGTCATGAATTCTATAAAGCTGTGAATAATAAAGAAGACTTCATCGCTCGCGTTGGTGAGCTAAATTGGTGTTCTGTGTTTTCAGAGTCAAATGCTGAATTTGCATTTAATGACTTTTATGAGAACATAAAGAAATGTATCGCTAATTCTACAAGCTCTGTAAAATGCAGAAGACATGTCCCAGCGTTACAGATCCCTTGGTTAACCAATGGTCTACTAACTAGCCTACGTAAAAAAGATAACCTGTACCGAAAAGTTAAACAACGCCCTTTTAACATTCGACTCAAAACTCGCTATAATATATATTGTAACTTGCTAAACCGGTTGCTCAGGGTAGCCAAAAGAAATTATTATGAATTCAGAATAGCCGAAGCCGGTGCAGATTCAAAAGGGCAGTGGAATATAATAAATTCCTTCTTGAACCTACCCCATTCGGCTGAACCAATAAGTAAGCTTCATTCATCAGACGCCACGTATGAACAAGCAGAAGAAGTCGAGAACGCATTTAATGAGTTTTCTTGTGACCATTCCTCTGATCATACCACTGATACTCAACTATAATTTCAACGATGCTTACAATCATTGTACCTATTTCCAACTGGCCCAGATGAAATAATCAATGTCATACATGATTTAAAGGTTACAGGAGCAGGTCTGGACGAAATCAGTTCCATTAATATTAAATTAGTAGATAATCTTATCGCTCGCCCGTTATTTCATATTACCAATTTGATCTTTAAGACTAGTGTATTTCCAAGTCAACTAAAAAAAGCAAAAATTATTCCAGTATTTAAAAAGGGTGACCGCTCCTACATATCTAATTATCGCTCCATTGCTATTCTTCCTTTCTGTAGCAAGGTTATCGAAAAATGTATTGAAAAGCGCTTAACCAAATACTTCTCAAAACTTAACATACTTTCGCCAAATCAATTTGGCTTCAGGGTAGGATCCTCGACTGCCTGGGCTATACTTTCACGGTTAAAATAAAAAGCGCTATAGATGCCGGTTTCTACGCAGGATCAGTTTTTATCGATTTATCCAAAGCATTTGAATCCATGCATAAACCACGTCATCTTACTTGCTAAACAACGGGCAGTATGCGTCGATGGCCAAGCATTAGCACATATAAAAAGTTACGTAACAGATAGACGACAAGCTGTGTGTTTTAGTTCCTCACTTTCTAATTTCAGAGAGAGAGAGAGAGATGCAAATGAGAGAAACGCAGAGAGGTTAACCAGAGTTAAAACTTCCGGTTTGCTACCCTGCAACAGGGGAAGGGACAGGGGAAGTAAAGACGGAAAGAAGAGCGTGAGAAAAAGAAATATGAAAAGGGACGGAATAGGGTCATTATAGTCTTTCTAATAAGCCACTGTCACGTAAAAAGGTCAACAAAGCCTTTACCGACTTTCGCTGCGACGACAGTTCATGTCGGCATTCCAAAAGTGACTGTTCTGAAAGTGGCCTGTCGTCAAGGCGTGCCAACGCGGTCGCTAGTGACAGCCGGTGAGCGCTGTATTGAGGACGGTGGCAAAATACGTGTTCGATAGTCTCCTCGCCGCCGCAGTGACTGCAAGCCACGCTGTCGTCCATACCGACTCGGAAGGCGAAAGATCTTGTGTAGGCGACACCAAGCCACAGTCGGCAAAGTACTGCTGTTTCGAGTCGAGAGAGTCCAGATGGAGGTCGAAGTCGATGGGATGGGTCCAGTCGGTGTAGACATGTATGCTTCAAGCTTGGTGTGTTCCATAAAGTTTTGATGGCTTCATTTGCAAGCACACAAATTTTCATTGCAGCGTCTGTTCTTGAGAATGGAATGGAGTCTTGCAAGCCCTCCTCATGTGCAGATCGTGCTGCTGCGTCGGCATGTTCATTGCCCATTATGCTAATTTCAGAATAACCAATAAAGGGGTCCCGCAGGGGTATGTACTTGGCCCACTACTATTCCTGCTTTATATAAATGATTTACCCGGTTATTCAACAGAAACTGAGGCCTTCCTTTACGCTGACGACACATTACTTGCAACCGATCGTTCAGTAAGCTAAACACTCATCTGACAAATATTTTAACGTGACGCCAGCTTAACTCGCTAAGAATAAATCTTACCAAAACATATTTTATGCTTTTTCATTCGAATCATAGGACACCAGAATTCATTCCCATTGCCAACCTAAACTCTCTTGACATCAGTGCAGTTAATGAATGCTAATTTCTTGGAATAATTCCTCACTCAAACTTAAAATTTACGAAGCATATCGCCTATTTTAAGCGCAATATTTCTCCCGGTATTATAATTTTACTTAAATCTAGATATTATTTTAGCAAACCAACATTGCCAACCTTGCATTATTCTTTTATTCACAGTCATCTCAATTATTGCATTACAGCATGGGGTAACACATATCCAACTCATATAGCACCACTACAGCATTTGCAGAATCAAGCCATCCGGATATCGTCGTTCAGCTCATTCTACTGCAATGCTTCTGATATGCTTCTCAACCACAGAATACTTTCAGTAAAAAATCTTGTTAAATATAAATTAGCCGTAATGTTATTTAAGGTAACACGTAATCCTCCTCCAGTAAATACATTTTCTGAGGCTACTTTGGTTAACTTGAACCGAACAAGATTTGCAGCTAACAACAATTTCTTATTGCCACTAATACATACTAATTATGGAAAACAATCTGGATATTTCGCAGCATTATCTACTTGGAACAGCCTCCCACTATATGTCAAGCGCTCTTCGTCTTTAGGTTTCTTCAAGAAAACATTATTCACTTTTCTACTAGATAGCCAAAATAATCCACATATCTAAGCTATTCACTTCACTCCTGCTCATTTCCTTCCCGAGTTTCCTTTCTGTTTAGTTTTTTTTCCCTCATTTGTAGCCTTTATAAATGTTTTTGGTTTGTTCTGTTTCGAATGCCTTAAACTATTGTTTTAATTCTACGACTAGCTATTGACCTTATATTATTTTGCAGTTTGTACTACATTGACTTTGTATAATCTTCCAATTAGTGACTTCTGTATTGCTGTTTTATGCTGGGTATTTGCTTTAATGTATATATTTTCTGACAGGAGGTCCCCTTTCAGCCACATGCTCTGGGACCTCCTTCTGTATACTTCTGTAAGCATGTATGTCTCCTCCTTATTAAAGAAATAAACTGAAACTGAAACTTGCGGACAGGATGGTATGAAGCGCCTGTGAAAATTTTGAGCCCCAGAAACTCGCGCAACTTTCGGAAGGAGGTTGGAGAGGGAAAGTCCTTGATTGCCCGCACCCGTGATTCCGCAAGTATGTTGTCGTACATTGTAACCGGCCGAAACTTACGGATGCCAGATAAGGTGAGGTTGGACTGCGTGCCAAGTACATGGAGGGATGTGACGTTATCCTTTAGGCGCCGATCACGAGCGCTCACATCTATAGGTTGAAATGGCTGAGGAAGTCCACTCCCAGTATGGCAAACCTGACGTCGGCGATCAGAATCACCCATCTGTGCAAGCGCCGGGGTCCGATGTCTAGGGTTATTGACCAGAGCCCATACGATGAGACGGCAGTGTTGTTCACTGCGTGGAGCGTGGGTGTGGACTTGCCGCGTTGGCGATTTGCGGCAGTGACGGGAACGATAGAACAGCTCGGCTCCAGTGTCGACGAGGAGGCGGTTACCGGTGATGCGGTCGACTACGAAAAATAGGCGGCTTGCGCGACGGCCGATGTCGCATGCCGCCGTTAGCAACGATGACAGGAGACGTAATCGTGGCGTCTTCTCTGTCAGCAGGAGTAGGAGCAGCGCCGTCCATGGCAGTGTTCGAAAAAAAAAAAAAAAAACGTAATGTTCTGAGTCACCACTTGTTGGGAGCTCGGTTTAGTGGTGGCAAGTAATATACGTTTTGACAGGTTGTGAACAAATAGTCGACTGGCTTTATTCCACATTACAACAGGTTTGCCAAGTGACTGTGTTGGCGCCGCTGTTGGGCAGCCACCTCACTTCCAAGAAACAGCACGGGGCAATGACCTCCACGTGGAGGCCAGGCGAGGTAACTGAGTTTACCAGAAGCGGGGAACAACGTAAAGGGACAGATGGTTGCTACGTGTACGTTACCTCATTGCAAAAGAAGTAATTTTGGAGCGCAGCTCTTAGGTGCCCGTTTCTGCGTTGGGCGTTGGCGTCATACCTCGGCGGCGTAACCGAGCATCTAAGTGCTCCGCGTAAAGCGTGTTATTTATTATAAGGTTTTAAAAATGTACATCGCTTCCGATCGCAGCACACTGGTCGGCGGAATTTTCAGCCGCCCCTAGCCATATGACGTAAATCGCCCAGTCGACGTCATTAGGGCGAGCTATCCGATTGGCTGCCCAGGGCGTGTCATCGATAATTTTTCCACCTTTATGGTGAACAAATGATGTTCGTAATAGTTCGAATGTTAGTTAATTTGTTTCCATAAAGAGAAAGTAACAGAAAGAGAATGCACAAGAACAATTTCTCACTACACTTAAGCGCTTCCGGCACACAGCAAGCGTCGTCTGCTTGGGTTCGACGCAATCCATTTTGACGAGAGCTCCGCGGTCGGAGTCGGTCTCAGTGTTTTCGCGAGCACTATGATTCGACTTTGTTGCGTTGTGGTCTGCAAATGTAGCGACTGGCAAATATGTCAAGCTGCGACATCCTGTCCCTCTGCAAGGCAGCAGACGAGCGAACTGGCTGCAGCGTATCGGACTGCCGCTATCCGATCAGCGCCGGGATTTGCGCGTTTGCGGCCGTCACTTAACACAGGAAGATTACTAACGCAATAGCGTTTCGCGAGTTCGGTATTAGGACAAGCGCAAGGAGACAGGGCCTGGCCGCTTGACTGTGCCGTTTAGGGCCGATTTACGCTCGAGCCGCCCATCGCCGCAAGCCGCACCGCACGCTTCCGGTCGCGCGAAAAATTGCACGTATCCAGCACTTGCGCACAAATTACCCTTTACACTGTGTGCGCAGTGTATACCTTACACATTGCAAACCGAAATTTGTGCACAAGTGTTTGATACGTGCAATCTTTCGCGCGACCGCACGCGTGCGGTGCGGCTTGCGGTCGCGCGAAAAATTGCACGTATCCAGCACTTGAGCACAAATTACCATTTACACTGTGTGCACGGTGTATACCTTACACATTGTAAACCGAAATTTGTGCACAAGTGTTTGATACGTGCAATCTTTCGCGCGACCGCACGCGTGCGGTGCGGCTTGCGGCGATGGGTGGCTCGAGCGTAAATCGGCCCTTAACGGGATGAGCAGAAGCGCAAATGTGAATGGTCCGCATGGTGCAGCCACCTGGTGGTACAGAGCTCAACCATACAGAGTAGCAGTAACGAAATGTATTCTTTGCTGCTGGTGTAAATTTTTCGCAGGTGTATAATCATCAACAAGTTGTTTTTGTAAATGTTTAAAATGTTTTACACTTGGTTAGAGCAATATTAGCGCTTTGTTTGTCTAGTTCAGCTCTGCGCCTACAAATTGGCTGGACCATGCAGACCGATCAGGCCGCTCACGTAGCCTACGCTAAAGTTATTTCATCAGCTTGAGTTTATGCCTCCAGCCATCTGCCGAAACACCCAGCTTGCCTGTGGTTACCGGAATACCAGACACGTTCGGCGCTTCGACAGAATGCTCGCAACGCACGCTGCTTTGACAGCTCACGCTTGGGGTCGACTACCAAGCAACCGCACGGCCACAATAGGCATTGGCTCACTCAGAACCCCGACGTTACCTACCTGCAACAAAGGAACCCCACAAGGGGCTGTTCTATCACCCACCCTTTTCAATATTGTTATGATGAAATTACCTGACAAACTCAACGCAATACCAGGAATCAGGCATGCAATATACGCCGATGACATCACTATCTGGACCACCTCTGGTTCCGAAGGAGAAACAAGATGCCCTTTAACAAGCGACCGACGTCGTCCAGCAATATGCAGAAACAAGTGGTCTCCGGTGCTCTCCCGAGAAGTCAGAACTATTAGTCATTCGACAGAAATCACGAAGAAAACTCAGTGAACTACCCCACAACACATTCACCCTCGACAACAAAGAAATACCCACACTAAACCGCGTCCGCATTCTCGGCCTCCACATACAACAGGACGGCGGAGGCGCATACACCATCCAACGCCTCAAGCAGACCACCTTCCAAATAATGCGAATGGTCAGCCGAATTACCACCAAACAATACGGACTGAAAGAAGACGACATAATACAGCTCGTCAAGGGCCTGATAATCAGCCGTATTGCCTACGCTGCCCCGTACTTACCCCTCACTCCCAAGGAGATAGATCAATTAGACGTACTTCTTCGCAAAGCCTACAAGCAAGCGCTCGGTCTACCACCGGGAACAGCGACACTCAAGCTTGAAGCCCTAGGAGTCCATAACACTATAAGAGAAATTATAGAGGCCCACCTCACAAGCCAACGAGAACGCCTATAGCCAATGGCCACGAAAAAGCAATCCATCTGGCCCCCAACTTCCGGGAGCACATCAAGGTAGCCCCTATGCCCAGAAGCATGCACCCGGAACATCATGCCGATCGTCGCCAAGCTCGCGCAAAAACTCTACAGACAAAATATGGCAGTCTTCCCGCCACACCATACACAGATGCCGCGCACTACCCCCAAAAAGCAGCCATGACGGCCAGCGTTGTCGACTATAACCTACATGAGGTGGTCTCGATGACTGTCCGCACTGCCAGCGCCCTCGTAGCGGAGGAGACAGCCATCGCCTTGGCCATCAGCTCTAGTCTGACCAACGATTACGTCACAAATATTACTTACTCCCAGGCAGCTTGCCGTAGCTACGCGAGAGGCAGAATATCTTCAATCGCCCACCGACTCCTCAAACAAGCCTCCCAATTCCCGGACGTTAAAATAGTGTGGACTCCAGGACACGAGTCACTCCGTGGAAATCAGCGTGCGCACGTTGTAGCCCGATCTCATGCCTCCGGGGCGCCACAAGAGAGGGACACGGCCGCATCCATGGAGCCCGTACCTTTACAATACAACGCCATACTACAACACCACAGATTGAACAGACTACAATACCCACCTCCACACAAGACCCTCTCACGTGAAGACGCCGTAACATGGCGACAACTACAAACCAATACATACCCCCATTTAAGCAGACTACACGCAACAAACCCTGCACTATATTCATACAAATGTCCCCTTTGCAACGATTAGGCCTCCCTATATCATACCACATGGGCGTGCCCCAACTTGAAAACGGCCCCGTAAATACCCAACCCCACACCCGAGCAGTGGGAAGCCGTGCTGACCAGCTCGGACCCTCCTAACCAGCAGCAACTGGTGCGGGGGGCCTGGGAGACAGCAAGAGCCGCAGGAGCCCTGGACTAATAAGGGCGCCTCCCGCACAACAGAAAGACACCTGCTTGTCCTTTCTTTTTTTAAAATAAATGTTTCTCCTCCTGCTCCTCTGCCAAGCAGCTGGCGGAGAGTTTGGACAGGCTTCGCGCGCTCGCTCCTATATATAGAGAACCGAAAGTCGACGACACGACGTGTCATCATGACCCAGAGCCAATGAAGGCAGTGCTTAGCCCCGATCACTCGGCGAACGAAATGAGGAGAAAATACATGACTATGAGGAGGGTAACTTGCAATCGTCCGTAGCTCTCTTAATATGAGACGTTTCACACAAATTGTGGCGCGAATGATTAACTTTAGCTGTACCCTACGCGTCTACAAAATTTGTCCGAACCGTTTCAGGGGCCCTTTAAGGACATCTTCTATGCTATGCGCAAAACGTCATCATCGTCTCCTAGAATAGTGGCGGCTGCGGCGTCCGTAATACATGCCCACAGGCCACCGCTGTCAGAGTATGCGTAGAGCAGGGTATCTGTTCGCGAATAACCTTGCACAGGTCGCCAAGTGCTATTGTCACGGGATAGCGTAGCGATTAGCGCATTCGGCTCCCAGTTGGACACTGCTGCAGTGATAAGTTCTAATGCCGGTGGCGGAGGCGGTAGCGAAAGTTTTGATGAAAGTGCTTATTTCACTGCCCACAGCTCGATTTTCCCTCGTTCTTATGTAGCACCTGATTTGTTGCAACAACATCGGTGATCCATCTCTGTTATTAAGCACTTGAATATCACGTGATGCTATATTATCAGCCTGTGTGCCCTAAAGATACCTATGAGCCTACCATGCACACACACACACACACACACCAGGGTGTATATATATATATATATATATATATATATATATATATTGTATCATGATTGATTGTTTGATTACGCAGAATTGCGTTCACTGGCACCACGTTGTGGGCAATTTCCTTATACCTAAGCCGATTTGCGGGTGCCTGGATTGTCTGCAGTGCGAGCAATTTAGCGGTCGTGGTGGACAGTTTTTTTTTCTTGCTCTTTGGCGATGGCGAAGCTGACCGTGAGGAAGCGGCCTCACAACGACCTAAAAACATTGACGACGACAACGGTGGTCGTCAGCGTAACGGAGCGAACGGACAAAAAAACAAAAAACATAGCGAGCTATAACGTAGAGATCCTAAAATCTTTCTATTTCATTTTTGCCACTAGCACTCTAAATTGGTCAAACATATTTCGGGCCACTACCCTCCACCCCCTTCACCGGTGTGGCACGAGACGTCAATAAACCGCCAGAACTACCCATACAATATTACTTGTACACACTGATTATGCATAATGAAGCCGAACAAACGAAAAATAATTCTTTCTGATTCTTCACTTTTTTCAACAATAGCTCTCCGATAACGATCAACAATTTTAGGGCCACGCCCACTTTGCCTATGTCACCCGACGGGAAAAAAACACGATAACTCACACGTAAAATGGACGTGTGCGCACTCAAGATGCTTTATTATTCCGTACAAAACTGATTATTCTTTTTTTACGGTATAGCCGGTGACTGCCCCGTTCCGAAAGGAAAAGAAGACTGCCCGCCGATCGCTCTACCACTTGCTACTCGGAGCGGCTGGGGACAATAGATTTGTGTGCGTAAATTATTGTTTTCTTTTTTTGCGTAGCGACATCAGGTTGTCGAGCCCTTTAGGCACGTATACGACATCGCCCTGCCATGTATTGTTCGCTGAGGATCCGTTTCGGCGTTATTTTTCACCTTCCGTTGCACGCCACTGCGATTTTCGTCCAGCCATAGCAAGTTAAGCAAGGGGAAGCAGGCCAATCACAGACGCCGGCATGGCCCTCCTCATCCGGTTATCTTCTTTCACTGTGCTACTTCGAACCTACCGAAACTATCTACTTCTTCACGCTCCTCACCTTTTGTCAGATAATTGAAGAAAAAAAAAAACCTGTCATGGTCGGTGATGCTACTTACTGTCAAAGCAAACAAAAGTGACCTCTATTAAACTAGAATAATGTTTTAATTGGCGGTTAAAACAAAGCGGCAGGTCACCTCCCGATGCTTGCGTCAGTGGTCAAGTAAATTTAATGTCAGGAGATTGGAATACAATCAGAATGGAATAATTTTACTCTATATTGTCTCTAGTTTGGTGCCCTTTAATACTGTTGCAGTAAAAAACACAGCAGACTTGTACGACTCTGCATGATCTCAATTAATCTCCATCCAAATGCTTTCGAGCATTTATATTACAAATTTTTTGAATGCGAAGCATTTATTTACTTAGTCGGAGTCAAGGTCAAACGCGAAGCCCTCCAAAGTCGCAGTGTGTGTCGCAGACGCGCGCGCACACCCATGCGCTCGCTCGCTCGCCGCTATTGGCCCGGTTGCGCTAGCTGCGTTAAGTTGCGCGTAGGCCTCTGCTTGGAGATGCAACAATGGGCCCTGGAAAGTGTCAAGCGTAAGAGTAGAGAGGTTAGAGAGGTATGCAATGCGCACCGAAGCGGGGAGGCGGAAGGCCAACCGACGGGCCGGCGAGATAGTTCGGCCGAGGAGTTCCAACAACAAGGGAAGCGACGCGCGACTTAAGAACACCGGTACACCAAGGGAACGGCCGCTGAACAGGCCGCCGGAACCAAGCGGCGCCGATTGGAGGACCGTCACTTGCTGAACGCATACGCGCGCTTTCAAAAGCGCTTTGCCGAAGACGAATTTAGTGTGGCGTGTAGAATCTGTGACCTCCTCTGGTTCCGATCGTACGTCGTCAGGGTGTCGCAGCCCAAGCAAGTGGCCTTCCTCGAACAAGCGTTTCCCCGCGAGGAGGCGAGTTCGTTCGCCCTCTGCGCCACGTGCAAGGGAGAAATGCTTCGCATTGACTTCGATAATAATCGAGGGTGGTGTCGGTCGTACTTCTTTTTTTTTTCAAAGGGCATAAGTTACGTACACACTTTCAACTTAGTCCGCATGTCACCCCATAACCCATTTCCCTGGTAAAGCTGAGTGACCTATCCTTAATTGACTGATGCTGTTGGCTCTGTTCATTTGCACCTCTTTGTGCTCTTATCTCCCGCAGCTTGGTCCAATCCGCGAGGCGAGCAGTGCCTATGTCGAGTCCATGGGGAGTGGTGGCTAGTAGAGAGTGATTGGTCCTCCAGATTGGTCCAGCAAGCTTGGAGGATGTTTCTAGTGAGGGTTACGTCGGGGTTAGTGTTTCTTGTAGCACTTGTGCCGAGCATCGTGCTATTCCCTGGGTCAGTCACGAGTGTGAGGGCCATGTCCTCAATAACTTCGTTAAGCAGGTTTCCCCTGTGGTTGGTGTACATATAACCCAAGAGGGGGTGAGTTGCATTGAAGTCGCCCCTATATCAGAAGCAGATGGTTGCCTGCTCCGTGCGCGGCTTGCTCCAAAACCTGTTTAAGGACCGTTCGCGGGCTTTTCGGCCGGCAGCAGATGATTAGAAAAAACGCGGGACTCTTCTTCTTTGTTGCCTGCGGGATAATTTCGAGCAGAATGGCAAGCGGTTCGCATTAATGGAGATAGTGTTGAACGGCCAGAGGCTTCTTACTGACCAGAGTGTGAAGGCTGTCATTCGAATTGGTGCCATACGTGACGTACCCGGGTATGCGGACGTGAGTGTTCGTCTCTTGCAGCGCGATGATTTCAGGTGCTCTTGTTGATGTAGAGATGTATCAGTTATCCGTACTTGTTCTTCTAGACCTGGTAATTCCATTGTCACACCGTGGCTTCGCCTGGGGAGCCCCCGCGCTTACTGCATGTATGTTGAGGATTAACCATCTTGGTTGTGAAAAAGGGGGGGGGGGGTATGCGTGCACCAGGTGTAGTTCTGGTTAGTCTAGAAAGTCTGGTAAATCTGGTAGGGTCTGGTGAGTTGTCTTCTTGGGGCGCCGATTTTGCCGAGCTTCCAGCGCAAGTATGCGTTCCTCTAGTCGCGTTCCACCCTCTGAGTGTTAGAGTGTTGTTGTTGAGTTGCGAATTGTTGTTGTGCCGCTGATTGTTATATAGGTGTGAGTTGTTGCATAGTAACTTGTAGGGATGTTTGAAGGCTCTGAATGACCTTTGCGATCATCTACTCTACCTTATGAGGAGTGGCATATTGGACGGGTATGACTGCCTGCGGTGTAGTGGGCTGCGTGATTGCTCGTTGCGGTGTCGGAACTGAAGTGGCTGTGTGCGCTGGATGCTCTTCCCGTTTCCAGTTCTCACGGCGGCAGGGTTGAAGTGATTTGTGTAAGGATAGCGCTATGTGTTCCTAGAAGTTCATCTTTAAGTGTTACGAACATTGCGTGTATGTTAGTGATTTCTGATTTGAGTATTGCGTTCTCTTCAGTGGGACGCTTAATGTGTGCGTCTGCTTTGCCCGTTCTCTGTCAGCAGGGGGTGAGTGGGGTCGAGCTTGCGGAGAGACAACCTGTGCCCAGCTCACCTGCTGCGGGACCTGCGCTGCTCCTTTTCGTCCCCTCCTGCCACTTCCGGAACGACCACGACCCGAGGTCCTGTCATCGGAAGGCGTCCGTTGTCGCGATGAGGTCCTGCGCCTGGAACCAGAACGCGGCCTGGAAGAAAAACTGCCGCGGAGTGCTTCCGTTGATTATCGTAGCCCGTTGATTCGGCAGCATTAAAGAAAAAAAAAACGAAAAAAAAAACGCGGCTGCTATTCGCGAAGCCTCACAAAAATCCGAAATGAACAATTATTGGGTTTGCCTCGTCGCGTCTAAGCGCTCTTATGATGAAAGTCATTTACAGCGGACGACCGGCTACTCTTTAGCAAGAAAACTGGTAACGCCGTCGTGACAGGTTTTTTGGTGAAGTTCAGGGCATAGGGATAAACTTTTAGCTCTTTCATTTCTGTTTCGATGACGTCAACCCATGTGACCACGGGAAGTTTGAAAAATTTGGCACTCCCGCGAACTTAACCCTGATATCCGCGGAAAAGCTCGATACGTTTTGAAGCAATAGCTGATTGTCGTCGTGTGTGTGTGTGTGTGTGCATGATGGTTTGCTCCACACCCTCGTCGGTTATACTTCGCTCATCGAAGAGGCAAGATGTGTTTAATAAAGGTAAAATGAGACACTACCCAATCGTAGCAATTGCTACAAAGGAAACCCAAACGGGTTCCTCGAAAGAAAAGCCTCGCAGTTGAAGAAAAATTCGTCCTGGTCCGGGGCTCGAACCCTGTACCACCGATTTTCTGCGGCAGCCGCTCTACCATCTGAGCTAACCAGGCAGCTACCAGCCTTACAAAAATACCTATTAACATTATTTAGAACTTCTATCAACTTTCTATTTACTTTAGCGACAGTCTATTTACATTTACATTCTAGTAACATTTGTTCATACACTGTCGAAATACTTCTTTCTTACTTTTGTATAAAGAATATTTTAAGTACACCGTTAAAAGACTTCCTTCTTACTTTTGTATAAATAATATCTTAAATACACCGTTGAAATACACCCTTCTTACTTTTGGATAAAGGATATCTTAAATATACCCTTAAGAGACTTCCTTAAATTCTTACTTTTGTATAAAGAATATTGACACGTGTACTTGTTTATCTTTATCGAGCGACCACGTTTCACCGCCTAAGAAATGTTATCGCACAGCGCATGACGCACTGTTACGGTTGGCGTCTAACACCCCGGGCAAAAAGGATGCTCTACCACCGTGCCTCACCGAAACGAAGGATAGATTCCTAATTTCCCATTGTTATCTGGAGTGGATGACCGGTCTGGCAGGGCTCCGCAGTGCTTACAGGCCGCTTCGTGTGTGTGCATGCCTAAGCGGAACGAAGGATGGATGCGTAATTTGCGGTGGTTGTCTCGAGTGGATGCCGGTCTGGCGGACGCCCCGCAGTGTTTACAGGCCCCTTTGTGTGTGTGCGTGAAAACCCTTTCCGCGAACCAGACAGGACCCCCGGGTTGCCGCCAGTGGAGGCAGGCTCGTGAAGAAAGACGTCAACTGGGACAATGGATCAGCTGCCTATGCACAACCAGACGCCCTCTCCACGAACTGTCAAGCTCTACAGGAGAACTACCGCGAACCAACGTCGCCTAGAAGAAAGGATAAGCGCCTACGATTCAGGACCTGCTGGTTGCCACCTGCGGAGGCGGGCTCGTGAAAGGTCGCCGGGTGTGTGGGTGCCGCCGCCAAGCACCGTGGGACTCAATGCATATCACGTGACGTTGACGTGAGCAAGATCCCGCCTACGACTTTATTGGGCCTATTTAAAGGGGCACGCAATGTGCTTTTCACTTCTCTTCTTATCTTTCACCAACCATTGTATTAACCGTGGAAGTTTGGCACTAGAAATCGTCTCGTCCTTGCCTGGTCGCCATGGTCTACCGGATGCCTGCAGCCCGCCGACAACGACACACTACCCAATAGTAACATCGGTCGAGCTTCGATAAACAGACGTTGCAACAACTGGTCGGCAGCGGTACGCTACCCTGGAGAACGCAACAGCGCCTGCATGTATCGGAAGTTTCTGGAATGTTATCGATGGTACCATCCTATGTCTGTCACAGAACCTTGTGTAATCTGATTGCATGTATGCGCGACGCGAATAGTGTAGAACTTTGTGGAAGACACGCGGGTCCCAGTGATTACTCTGGAACGTTCGACGACTGATGTATAAAAGCCGACAAGCTTGACCCGCTGATCAGATTTTCGATAATCGCCGACTCTGTTCGCCGTTTTCGTTGAGCATCGAGTATAGCCTGTTTTTTTCTGGGCACAGGTTCGCACAATAAAGTTAGTTTCGCCATTCACAGTTTTGTTGCTGTGTCCTCAACCGTCACTACCACGTGACAATATTTTAAATACACAGTTAAAAGTCTTCCGTCTTACTTTTGTATATGGTATATTTTAATTACACCGTTAAAATTCTGCCTTACTTTTCTACGTAGAATATTTTAAGTGCCCCTTAACATATCTTCTTCTAGCTTCTGTCTAAATAACAACTTTAGTACTCCGTCAAAAGGCTCGTTACTTTTGTGTAAGGAATGTTTTACTATACATCATCAAAATTATTTTTTCTGAAGGACATGTATCCTCAGTACGTCCACAGCCCATACGGTTTGCCGAAAAATATTAAGAGTGGGAAGTAACTTGAGTTTTTGATAAATTTTTCTAACACACATTAATGCCGATAATGACATACACAGAAATCAACTTTTGTTTTAAATCAGTTTCAATCCAAGTCGGTAGAGAATTGCTGACGGAGTGCTACTAAAATGTTTAAAGAAATATGTTCGTAAACTGTTAGAAACTGTTTTTAAAGGTACTACTGGACTACGTGAGCGTGCGGTGACGTCAGCAGACTTCGAGAAAATTTGCTTGCGCCTCACCACCTGACCGCTGTGATAGCGGAGTACTGTGCAGGCCACGCACCAGTTACACAGCTTTATCTCGGGCTTATGGCTGGTTAATTAAAGGCTGATTTACGCTTGAGCCGCGACACCGCCCGCTTGCCGCACGCGTGCGGTCGTGCGGAAAACTGCACATTTCGCACACTGGTCCACAAATTTGGTATACACTGGGCTCGCACATGCAGTGTAAACAGAAATTTGTGCACCAGCACGGCCGCTCGATAAAAAAGCTGTACTTTTGCATCGAGCGGCCGAAATGCGAAAATTTTCACCCGATCACATGCGTGCAGGCAGGCGGGTGGTGTGTCGTAGGGCTCGAGCGTAAATCGGCTCTTACCACGCACTGCTATTGCAAAGCCACCAATTAGCTTTGCAACGAGATAATCAGGTCGGTGCACTCCGCCATATAAATAGTGCGCTCTAAGCTGGAACGTGCCAGCGCAGTAGTGTCACGATACTTGTTAAAAAAGAAGAAAAAATTACCGACGATTACGTTACTTCCTAATGCGAAATTTGAGCGCAGCAAATAAGCTGTTTCACCTTTTCGATAGATTGAGGCAAAGAAATCGAGCAACACATGTATGCGCTATCACAGAATTTTTTTTTTATTTTTCACACGTATTCCTTTAACAAAGACTCCACTAACAGTTCTTGACAGTCATGAAGGAAGCTTTGTGGTCGGAGAAATAGACTGATATATGTTCGACTTGGTACACCAATGCTTGATTCTCAAAGACGAGATCTATACAAGTGCCTCGCGAGGTTGTCACAGCCGTGGGACGCGTTACGAGCGAGAGGAACGGGATGTTCTCCCGCATAAGTGTTAGGAAATTGCTGTTTGTCTTTATGTCAAGCCGCCACCGATCTGGCTCTCTGATTGCCACCGCACAGGGCGAACGGCAGCGGCAATTTCGGCTCGGGCGGTGCACATATACAGATCCGCCGCCACCGATCTGGCTCTCTGATTGCCACCGCACAGGGGTTGCATTGGAGGAGGAGCGAAGAAAGGAATTAAGTTCGAGCCGGCGCTTTGACAACCGGAGACTCGCAGGAAGAGGGGGGAGGGGGGCGGCGTGTACACCCAGCGGCAAACGATGGGGGCAGAAGCGCGCGCAGCAAGCGGACAACACGATAAAGGGAGGAGGGAAGAGATAGCAGCGACTGACTGATGCCGCTGACGCCGATAGTGAGTCAACCCCAGCTGCGGAGTTGGTTTCAGGGACAACGCCGCCGATGCCGACACAAACAATATGATACCCTCGCTTCCGCAGCGCTAAGAAGCAGGTCTAGCCGTGGGAAGGTGGTCACGTATTCGTCGACGTGCCGGGGCCTACGTGAAATAACCGGCGCGTCGGCAACTGAAGAGCACCCTATCCGCCACACAAGAACAGGGGGGGGGACCCTTTCCTCCTCTTTCTGCATGGCAGCGACGGTGTTCTATGCAGTCACGTTATCTTGACTCTCTAGCGGCGTCAGCGGCATCCAGCGGTATCAGTCGGTCGCTGCTAGCGCTGGGGGGATGAAAGGGGGGCGGAGCTGGTTACGAGGCCGACGACAACGCCGACGACGACGCGAAAACCAGGAACGGACGCCAAAGAGCTGCGCTCTAAAAGAGCCGAAACTCAGGGTAACATGGCGCTGGAACGTTGCCGCTCAAATATCCAAAAGGCTGCAAAATACAGCTGCTGCTGAGTGAGAGCGAGTGTTGATCTGAGTAAGCGCACAGGTCGAAAAAATAAAGAGGGAAAGTTGAACTCTTTGCAAGTAACACCTTTCTGTGAAAAAAAGAATGAAATTATCCTTACTGTATAAAAAAAAGTAGCTTTGTTCGCTTTCCTATTCGCGCGCTTTCGTCCCTGCCTCCTACCGACGGCTTCTGCATAGTAAAGGAAACTAATAGGACGTTGCATCAGTGCAGGCAAAGTAACTATGTCAACTTATCTGCTTTACGGCAATGGTAGCTTGCTGTGTGAGAAAACAGATCGAAAAGGGATAATTATGCACTCTTAATATTAAGTGCTTTCGCTTCATAACACGGCGATAAAATTCTAAGCTCCGACGAGGTGTTGCGGTGCCCTTATGAAATCCGTAATTATGGCATTCCGGATACCAAAAGCCAAGATATCAAAGGCCATGCTTCTACCGTGCTTCGGGTGTCTGAATACCGGTGATGTCATTACCGCCATGCTTTGGACATCTATTCAAATATAAAAATACTACTACAATAGAGTTCAGCATTATTTTGCGCTGGGCGCACGAAGCAAAATTTTGTCTTTGAAAGCGGCAAGTGCTAATGGGCACCCTGCAAAGAAGTTTGCCTGTACATGTCGCGCCACCTAGCAGCAGCGGTGAGCACCCGCGGGTAGGCCCTCACCGTCATTTCACCATTGTCCGTGGTGCGCTCAGGCCCGCCTGAAAGCCTGCTTTTCCAATTTTCCAATGATTTCACCGTGGCCTCTTGGCAGCTCCTTCGTGAGAAGTGTGAACAAAAAGAACAAGCGCAGATACTGCTGAGATAAGCATTGTCACAACCGCGAAGGGGATGTCGGTATCAAATTGTACCGCTTCCCTTCAAAACCGGGGGAAGCAACCCGGCGGCTGAAGCGGATTGTCGCGGTTCGTGTCGTTCTTGCGAATTTCTGTTAAACGAACTAAGACGTAAATGCAAAAACAAGGACAAATAAAAATAAAAAAAGAACCAGCAGCGGCATCCGTAGAAACACACAATAAAGCGTCAACTGCATAAAAACGCGTGAACTGATTCCAGCTCTTGTAAATCTGTTTATATAGTTGTTTAGCTCGTCTTGCTCCAAAACAAACGCGCACTGGTTGTTACCTGTCAAATCTAGCTTCGTAAGCGCTCCGTGCTAGAGCTTTGTACGCGCTGTGTTTCTTCCTGCGCCAAGATCAAGATGCGAATGCTGGAACCGAGCTCATTCGTGGCGATATTTTCTCGCGCTTAGAACAACAGAACTAAGGTTGGAGTACACTGCAGCCCACGTCGATTATTCGAAAATTAGCATTTCTCTCGTGCATGCTACCGCATATTTGTTCAGTCTTCACGTTGTTTAGTCTCAGCTGATTGCTCTATATGATGCTTCAGCGGTAATGCCCTCTGACATTCGAGCCCGAACGACAATACCAGAATATTTTCGGGGTACTTTGTCAACGGAGAAAAAAGCACTTACCTGCAAATTCGCCAAAACCTCTACAATTGTGAGGTGTAAGGCACGTTCCAAGTAATGAAAGCGACAAATGACAGTTCAAAGACGTCCACGGCCATATTTGCTCACTTAAGTGGCATAAAATAATGATTTTTTGACTCACTTTGAGTTCGACGTCGTAAGCATGCTTGCTTTGTTGTGACAAATAATTCGCGACCTGCGGTGGTTGCTTAAAGGGACCCTGAAACGATTTTGACGATTTTCTACAAACGTACTGAGTCGTTAGGGTAGGTCCTTCTGATCATTAATTGACGCATCTAAGTGCTCTGCGTAAAGCGTGTAAATTATTATAAGCTTTTAAAAATGCACATCGCCGCCGATCGCAGCACACTGCGCGGCGGAATTTTAAGCCACCCCTACCCATATGACGCGAATCACCCATATGACGTCAGCTATCCGATTGGCTGACCAGGGCGCGTGATCGATAATTTTTCCAACTTTATGGCAAACAAATGATGTTCGTAATAGTTGCAATGCTAGTCAATTTTTTTATAAAAAGAAAGTAACATAAAGGGAATGCACAAGAAATTTTTTTCAGTACACTTAAGCACTTCCGGCACACAGAAAGTGTCGTCTGATTCTGCTACAACCTGCTCCGTCTTTGACGAGAGCTCCGCCGTCAGTGTCGGTGTGTCTTTTCGCGAGCGCTATGATTCGACTTTGTTGCGTTGTGGACTGCAAACGTAGCGACTGGCAATATGTCAAGCTACGACATCGTGTCCTTCTGCAAGCCAGTAGACGAGCAGACTGGCTGCTGCGCATCGGACTGCCGCTATCCGATCGGCGCCAGGATTTGCGCGATTGTGGCCGTTGCTTTACACCGGAAGATTACTAACGCAATAGCGTTTCGCGAGTCCGGTATTAGGGCAAACGCAAGCGCAAACGGGACGTGGGCTGCCCGTGTCCCCTTGCGTGTCGTTTCATGGGATGAACAGAAGCGCAAATGCGAATGGTCTGCACGGTGCAGCCATGCAGCCACCGGGTGGCATAGAGCTCAACCAGACACAGTAGCAGTAACAAAATGTATTCTTCCTTGCTGCTGGTGTAAGTTTTTCGCAGCAGTGTAAGTTTTTCGCAGCAGTGTAATCGTTAACACGTTGTTGTTATAAATGTTTAAAATGTTTTACACTTGGTTAGAGCAATATTAGCTCATTATTTGGCTGGTTAAGCCCTGCGCGTACAGGTGGCTGGACCGTGGAGATCGATCAGGCAGCTCACGTGCGTCTACGCTAAAGTTGTAATCGCTTGTATCTCCATTAATACGTACCGCTTCACTTAAATTGTGGTGCGAATGTTCTACTTAAGTTGTACCCTACGCGCCTACAAAACTTGTTCGAACCGTTTCAGGGGCCCTTTAAGACCGATCCACACGACGGAACAAGTCTGCGGGCCGATCGGTCACGTGATGCGACGTCACGGCCCGCTGCGGTCCGGTCCGGCGTAGAGCACAACCACACGGCGGACCGCCATAGCAGACAGCAGAACAGACCAACCAGCTACACTCTCGGCCAGAGTGTTATCATTGTAATCATTCCGGCTCGAATCCCACAAAACCGAGAACTGCTCAACCGGGAATACAAAATGAAAAACTACCTCGTCACTCCAAGAAGACATGGTGTTTAAAAAATATTTCTTCTGCACGCACGTGTAGGCGGAACGGCGGACATGAAATGACTGGCTTTTGCTGAGCCGGAAACTATATTGGATTTGGCTGAAGACACTCTGTTGCCGGACAACATTCGTTGGTTACGCCAAAATCACTGCGGTTTGCATGCGGTCCGCCGCCAAAACTGAAGCGGGAAAAGCCGCGGTGATATGTTGCACCGCGAGGGCCGCGGTCTTGCGCGGGCCAACGGCGGTCCGCACGAACTGGTGACATCCTATCATGTGATGTGCGAACCGCGGTCCAAAAGAGCAATTTGGTCCACCGTGTGGATCGGCCTTTACTGGCTTTGGTGTTTGGCTGCTAAGTATGAGGTCGCGGGACTAAATCTCGGCCACGAAGTCCGAATTACGATGGGGTCGAAATACCAAAGCACCCGTGTAATTAGATTTAGGTCCACGTTAAAGAACCCCAGGTGGTCCAAATTATACCGGAGTCTCCCACCACGGCGTGCCTCCTAATCACACCGTGGTTTTGGCACCTAAAACACCATAATTTAATTTAAGCAACTCGCTGTGATGTCCGTGCTGTTTACTTCTTTGACACGATATACATAGTTGTAGTGGTAAATCTGACGTCCTTTCTCAAGCGTCGGTGGTCCAAATGGGCCTCGATGTTTTCAGTTGCCTTAAAACCGCAATTTAGAACGTCCGGCAGGTTTCAAACGAGCGCCGCAAAGGCATGCCTCCGTAGCAGCGGCCGCCTCGGTGTTTCGCGCAACTGGCACGGTGGCGCTGACGTCTGAGCCGATCGCTGCGCCGCCTGACCATTGCAGGGAACCCATAGGATGTTGTTGCGCAAAATGGAATAACCACATAATTTACCCCATATGATTTTATTTTTCCATTTATACTACATTTGGAGAAAAAAGTCGGTTTGAAGAACAATAATTGTCTCTAAAGAAAACTATACAGTCCCTAAATGCACAACAAAATTGAGCCGGCGGTCTTGTCAGGTTCTTCTTCAACATCGGCCATAAGGTACATTCCTCCCTCTAAATGCAGTTCCCAGAAAGGGGTGCGCACACAAAAGACCCCCACACCTGTCACCGAGAGGCGATGAATGTCCATGGTGTCGTCAACCCTCGCAAGGGAGGGGGGGGGGGGGGGGGCTGGTGTGGCATGGTTCGGCGTAAAAAGGGGCTTTAGTTTCGCGGTGGTCAAGGCGAAGCGGGTGGATGGAAAGAATGTCACATGCCTCTCTCGCGCATGCGCACAAATTTGACACTGGTCCGAGTCGAGGCAAAGAGGGAGACCATCGCAATCGCCATCAGTTCCTTCGCGACACCGGCGCGGTACGGTCTGAGCGAAGTAAGTGTTTGGTCGCGTATTGTAGCAGCAATCTAGCTATTTTCGATGTTGTTTATGCTTATTCAGTTTTTTGGCTGATTCATCGACGCAACCCAACCAGCAACGTGCTTGCGAAGCCCACGGCGCTTTCTTCGTTCCGTGATGTGAACGTTTCTGCAACTTCTCTGCCAGCTGCGATGCAGTGTCGCGTGAAGTGATAGTGATTTAATATTGGCACTGTCCGTGTTTGAAACGGCACACTGCACAACTAGCAAACAGCTGTTCCTCAAGACAGCACTGCGCCGAAGTTTTGTCTGTCTCCAAATTATAATAAAAGGTATGTTCTTTTTCATCATTATTCATAAACATATTATTTTGATGTTATTTTGATTTCACTTCCCTATGCCGCATTTTGGCAGGTTATTATAGCGCAAATTGTAATAACGTGAAATGTTTTAGGAACGATTTGCTTACATTCTTGAGCTACGCCACATGATGCGGTTCGCTTGAAGTTGCTATAAACACGAAGCGTACAAACAAAACGTTTTCACAGCGGTCGCGATGACTTAATGTGTGGTAAATATTGCTTCATCATGAACTCATTCTTTGCTCTTTCCTACTCTGGCTGTACAGGATGAGAGGTAGTGAAATATTGAGCGTATAGTTTCACGGTTCACAATGCCATAGGTTGCCATGGTTAGACAAGTGCGAATGTGAAAGAAACTTTTGCACTTGTCTAACCATTGCAACCTATATATGTCATTGCGAACCGGTATTTTTTTTACACTGATATTTTGTTTTCGAGTAAAAATAAACGAACACGTGAAATTACAGAAGCGTTCCGTATAATAAGGCGTGCTTAAAATGCATCAGTCAGCCATTGGTTGCAATCACTGACAACAATTTTGTATTCTTCACTGCTTCTAATCTAATCTTCTAATCTTTTCTAATCTGTTTATATAAAAATGGATGGCTCGTTTTGCACATGCTCGGTGCAACTAGCTGGCGCTTTTACGTTCTGTCTTGCCAAAAATAAACAGTTGTGAGTAAGTGCTCGCGTGTCCACCTTCTCTGCGTCCGTATCTATTTTGCGCACTACAAATTTCACCATGAATAAACCATGTAATTGACTTTTTGAGTGAGTAAATTATTTATTGCAAATAATTTGTCATGAAAACATTTTGGGAAACTGAAATTGGGGGCTATAATTTAGTTTAGTAGTAGTTTTAGGCTGTTTCCTTTTTTTGCCGAAGCGAGCTTACACACTTTCCTAATTTTAGTAACACGTAGTAAACACAACGCAGCAAAGGATATGCATAGCAAAATGTGCCCCGACCTTGCCATATCCTCTGCAAGTAAACAGAGATGACGGCTGCAATTTTAGCATTCATGTGAGCTTGCATGTGAACCTCGTTAAAAAGTTGTTCTATATATGTGATGTGCTAACCTGAACATGATGTTAACACTGACCATCTTGTTTCTGTGCAGGGTTCTGTCTGCAAACATTCTCGGAGACATAGCTCTGAATGTAAAAAATACATTATCATTGATGCTTGCTAGAGATTATGCGACAGCTGCCATGCCGTAATCAACTAAGTCATGATTTATTTAATATTTTTATTAATTTCTCTATTACTTTTCTCATAATTTTGTGTAAGTATATTGTGTGAATAAACTTATCTTAGTACAAACTTGCTTCTGTTTTCCATGTGCATGCACCTTCTAGGTTGCAAACTGCCTTTTACCAACATGTTCACACATACTGACAAATGTTACCAGGGGGCTAGTAAAACGTCAGTAGCAAGTACATAAGCACATGAAAATGAAATATTGCCACAATGTTACTAGACAGCCTAAGGACTTGTGTTGGTTGACTGTTACTAGAATGTTTACAGACCATCTATGAACATGCTTTAGTGGAAGTACGGTGGCCAATTGTTGACAGGATGTTACTACGGTGTATAAAGACAAATGTTAATAGGTGATTGGTAGGAAGTTGGTAGAACTTCACAAACATTATTCAATTGGAAGAATGTTGATAGGGTGTATAAAGAAGGCCTGTTAATAGGGGATTGGTAGGAAGTTGGCAGAACGTTTACAAACATTCTTCAATTGGAAGAATGTTAATAGGTGATTGATAGGAAGTTGGAAGAAGATATATGAACTTTCTTCTTTTGAAAGAATGTTACTAAGGTGTAAAAGACAAATGTTCGTAAAAAATTGGTAGCAAGTCTAAAGACACCCTATGAACAGCTGGAAGATTGGGAGTTGGAGGCCAATTGTTTCTAGGGTGTTACTAGAACGTTGTTAGGATATATAAAGGCAGTTGGTAGGACTTCAATTGACTATTTGGTAGGTTCTAGTTACAATATTCTAAAGACAGTCTAAAAAATGTTGCTAGAAATTATAAGGGTAGATGGCAGGGCGAAGTCGAATTTGTCAACAACTCGAAGCAAAGGCAAGAGTTTGACGTAATAGTCCTGCGGAAACCCGCAAGGTGGAAAGAAATAATTAATAAAGGGAAAATGAGACATGCACCCAATCGTAGCATTTGCTACAAAGGAAACCCATACGGGTTCCTCGAAAAAAAAAAGTCCCGTAGTTGAAGAAAAATTCGTCCTGGTCCGGGACTCGAAACCAGGACCACCGCCTTTCCGGGGCAGCTGCTCTACCATATGAGGTCTCATTTTCCCTTTATTAATTACTTCTCTCCACCTCGCGGGTTTCCGCAGAACTATTACGCCAGGCAAGATGTGTGTCGAGTGAGCTCCTGAATAGTACTTTGCAATGTGGTGAACGTGGTATCTGTCAAGGATCCGAAGCCTCACAGAGGTGTGCCGTAATGCCTACCACATTTATCGGTAACTTACAATTAATTGTTTTTCCTCCCTATGCGTAAAGTAGCCAGACGGGAAAGTCCATGGTTAACCTCCCTGTCTGTACTTCTTCCATTCTCTGCCCTTTTCTCTATGATGTGGCGCTTTGCCGGTGGCCTGCCTGATCTCTCCTAGGACGAAGTACAAAATGAAAGAAACCTAGCTGGGCTGGTCTCGGGCAGCTCGATTTAAAATATGTCGATTTAAAATGCATCGATTTCAAATATACATGTCTTATCTAAGCCTGAATGACAGCGATATAGGCGAGATGAGTTCCGGTAGCTCGTAGGTTTGGACTAACGACACTCTTCACGCAGCACTTTCGTCTTATGCGTGTTTGCGAACCGGAGTCAAGGGCAGTAGGGTAACCCGCCTTCCTAAAATGAAACATTCGGAATAACCCTTTGTTTCACGGTTAAACATATGTCAAGGGCTCACGATGCGAACCACCTTCAATTTGGTATGAGCTTGCAAAGGGGGAACTCAGATGAAACATTGTCAAGCGGATAGGCTTTTAATTATCATACGAATATCTTTATTGAAATTTAATTCGTTACCATGAGGCGAAAGCTGACTAATAAGCATTAAATTTTCTTTATTCTTAACACCTCCTGCTAATTTAAGGTTGCTGTCCTTTCCAACCTCCTAAATTAAAAAGTAAGTTATGAAAAATAAATCATTGCATTAAATGTGTAGACGCACATGCCCCCCAACAAAAGTCTTAGTCCATTTCCCAGTACTCCCTCAATGAAGATGTAGCCCGTCTATACTATCACGTTGTAGTGATGTGAGGAACAAGGCAGTTCGAAAAGAGTGAATCACGAATCTATCTCATTATAAGGCGAGCCTGCGTTGAAAAAAATAGCACTCAAAGCACGATGGCTGCACGCGAAATAGTGCTTCCTCTGAATCTGATCTACGGATCAAGGCATCGGTTCATCAGATTGGAATGCTCGTACATTGCAGCCAAACTCGGCCGCTCATATGTGATCGAGAATGTATGCCACTATTCGCTTCACACGTGCAATCTGATTAGATAACGCTCTTTAGCTATTGAATCCGGGACAACATACTGGATATTAGAAACACATGCAGGCGCATGTTGAGGTAACCGATAACTTTGGAACAGTGGTTAGACGCTAAAGAAAGCTCACCCAAAAAAGAAAAAAAATTGTATACAGTTGCTTTGAATATTAGCTGAAACATAGTGCTCGTGGTAAAAAGGGCCCCCCAAGACAGCACAGTGGCGCCGACATATCAAAAATTCAAGAGCTAAACACTTTCCGACTACAGTCGGGTACAACTTTAGAAAAAAGGGGAGGCCCCGCCCAGATGACCGAAGCGCGACAGCCGATTGCCTCCGCGACTAAAATAGTGCCGCTAAAGAAAATCGTGCTTCTAAAACGCGCAATTCTCGGTATAAATCAAGACTTATGTATGTTGATGACTGGTTTAATAGAGCTCTCATTTGCTACAGTACATGCCGGATCGCGAGAGAAAAATAACCCCGTGCCTTCTACAACGCTGCCCGTCGTCTGCTCTTCAGCTTCATTGCGAGTGACAAAAGTAGAAAGAGCAGCTTTGCATGGCTTATGCGCTGGTTAACATGTCCACGGCACATTTGCTACTCGTTCTCCAAGCTTAAAATGAATCAGTTGCTATTGAACAAGCACCCATAAAAAACAATGTATTTATCGCAACCATTACGAACCTGAGGGGAGATTACGGTCGAGACAGGAAAGGCACAAAAATGTTTTATTCATTCTTTTAAATAAGAACTCTTGGTTTTAAAAAGCATAAAAGTTGTATTTTTTGGTTTTGTTTTTGCACAACTTTTTTTTCTTTTCACTTTCTTTTTTTTTTTGGAAGCCCGAAATCTCGCCACTTCGCGTAAGGCATTCCGTGGGAGTTTTCCGCCATGAAGCCCAGTGATGTGACATCGGAATGCGATCCTTTGTTAGCGAACGAGCCTTGTGTCACCTCGATGTCCACACCACCAAGGAGGCTCGACAAGAAGAATAAGAGTGGCCACATCCTGAATAGCGATCCACGCAACATGATCCTCCACTGCTACACGTATTCGTGTAACAGGGAGTCTGAACGCAGCGTGGAGGACCACGGCCAAGTTTGTCGCCGAAATGCTCGGTGTCAGCGAAAGCACAGTGTTCAAGGTGAGGAGGGAGATCAAAGCGTCGCATATTTCGGGTGGCAAACTGTCGACGCCCTCGCGAAAGCGCCCACGAAATGCGGAGAAAAGAAGACGCAGCACGAAGTATGACAGCTTCACGTTGTGCGCGCTGAGGTCATATATGCACAATTTCTTTCGCCGCAACGAGATACCGACGGTTGAGAAGATAACTAACGAGTTTGCGAAGCGTACAGATCTCCCATGCGTCGCCTGCTTGTCGAGAGCGGATTCAAGCACCAGAAGAGGAGCCTCAATTCGCTGCTTATCGACCGGGACGACATCGCTGAATGGCGGAATCGCTACCTTCGTGACGTGGAGCGCTACCGGGCGGAAGGCCAAAAGATCTTTTTCCCGGACGAGACATGGGTGATGGCGGGACACAATCGGTCGATCGTGTGCACAGACACCGTGGTGCAGAGGCGCGGACACCTGTACCCTCGAGCAAATGGCCTGTCGACTGGTCTGAAACAACCTTCTGGAAAACGCCAGCGCCGGATTGTGACGCACATCGGCAGCGAGGATGGCTTCGTTGACAGCTGCTTGGATGTATTCCGAGGCCAAGAAACAGGCGACTACCACAAAGAAATCGACGGCAATCGCTTCGAAGAATGGTTTAATGACGTTCTGCAGAAGTTGCTAGCTGGTAGCGTCATTGTTTTGGACAATGCACCTTACCATACCCGGCGAGAAGAGAAATTAGCGAAAGCTTGAGAGAAGGAAAAAATACAGGAGTGGCTGAAAAGCAAAAACATCACCTACAGCGAAAGGATTGTGAAAAAGCAGCTGCTTGAGTTGGTAGCATCTGGAAACTCACACTTTCTGAGCTATACATCGTAGACAATGCAGCTGAAAGGGCCTGTTGCATTGTACTCAGCCTCCCACCGTACTACCGCGAATTTAATCATATCGAGCTTGTGTGCGCAAAAGTGAAACATGGCACCGCCGCGGACAACAGAGACTTCAAGCTGTCCACGGTCGAATACGTCTTGAGGGAAAGAGTCAAGCCCGTAACGGCGGAAGACTGGAGGAAGAACATTCACTACGTGATTGACCTTGAGGCAAGGTGAAGGCTTCACACATCTGGGAGTGACCACATCCAACCCATCACCATCCAACTGGGTGAAGACGACACTGAAGAAAGCGACTTCGACTCCGAGCTGTCCGGCATAGAGCCACTCGACAAAGCATAACAGCTTCTCATTAACGAAAGAACAGCCCTTATTAGGGCTACCAAAATTTTGCCGGTGGGTTCGCAGCAACCAACCATTCTCCCGTGACCTCTCAAATAAATAAGCAGTTCATTTGGTGACATGTTCCTCTTAATGGAAGCTCAATTATGAAAAAGTAACGTCCTTGCACAGATCGTGCTCAGTTTAAGTACTGGCATGGAAACATGCTTAAATGGTGCAAAATCTGAATGCAAATACAATTATTAACCCTGAATAATTATGTGAGGCCCAAAATGCTCATTTAGGCAGCCATTGTCCAGCTTGACACGAAAAAGCAATAGTCAACGCGAAATCGACAGCCACTCTTAGCAGACTGCACGCCAAAGCACATTCATGTGATTGCATTGTTTATTTTGGTTATTTGGCTCGGGCGAATAATGCGAATAAGAGATAAATTATAAAACATCATAAGCTTAATGATGCTCAAAGTGCTCACAAGGGCAACCATTCTTGAGTTGACGGGCCCTGTGGTGAAGTAGCAGCAGTCGAGGCGAAATTGATCGTCAATGTTTGCAGCCTGCAAGTCAAAAAGAAAACAATAGCAGTCGTGTTGGAGCCATCGTCAAGCTTTACATGCCCCTAAAGGCCAATACATGCAGCCAAGCAATAACAAAAACATACCTACGGCTCCGTTTACTCCACCGCACAGTCATTGTTTATTTCATCAAGCCACTTGAACAAATATGAACAATACAGAGTGATATGCCCCTGTTAGGCGGCCTGCGTCCAGGTAGTTGTGCTGTCCTTAGTGTTCTTTGCAGCAAGTTGAGATGAATAATGCCATTGTCAGAAGGCCCAAAATACTCTACAGGGCGGCCACCATCGAGCATGACGGGCCTGTGATAACAGTAGTCAGGGCACGCTTGAAAGGCACCATTAGCAGTCTGCAATTCAAAGCGCAGTCATGTCGTAGCCATTGTTGGTGAAACAGCACTAGTCAACGCGAAATTGACAGCCACCGTTGGCAGCCAGCATGCCAAAATATTTTAGAAATGGTTCTAGGGGCAAGAAATAAGATGCGGACAACAGAATAAAAGGCACGGACAGGTGCACAGACAAGCATAAGATGCCAAAGCATATTCATGTGGTTCCATCGTTTATTTTGGTTATCTGGTTCAGGCAAGTAATGCGAATAAGCGAACAATTATCAAACATCGTAAGC
Source organism: Dermacentor andersoni (assembly GCF_023375885.2). Taxonomy (NCBI): domain Eukaryota; kingdom Metazoa; phylum Arthropoda; class Arachnida; order Ixodida; family Ixodidae; genus Dermacentor; species Dermacentor andersoni. The sequence continues at coordinate 78,490,852 of NC_092814.1, forward strand.
TTAGTGAGGCCCAAAATAATCATTCGGGTAACTAATAATAGCAGTAGTCAAGGGTTGAGTTTTTGGCCTCCACATGGTGAACTGAGGAGTGACCATTTGTATTTTGTGAGGTCTGTGTCTGATTATGTGATTTACTTATTTTAAGTGTCGCTACGGTGGAGCAATTGCCGGCAGCAACTGCAAGGCTAATCCCACCAGTAGCCTACAACAACTCAACTCAACTCAAGGGCACGCTTGAAAGGCACTGTTTGCAGTCTGCACTTCAAATTGCACTCATGCCGTAGCCATTGTTTTATTTGTTTATCTGTCTGGGCAAGTAACACGAATGTAAGCACAATTATTCACTCTGAATAGCTCTGCTAGCATAGTGCTAAAAATGCTGGGTAACAGTGAATGTGTTTTATTGAGAAAATTTTTTTAATTCACAAGCCGTCGGCTTAGCGACGGCCAGATTCAGACAATGACATTGGTGAAGTAACAAATGGTGAAAGTTGCAAAAGCTCTCAGTGCACTGCTTTGCTGGGCTTCATTCACTTAAAAATGTCTTTGTAACGATGAAAGCATCAGACAGGAAATGACACCCCACTGCACAATATTATTGATGTTGAAAATTTGTACCAGCATATGTTACGGGCAGCAAAACCGCTTGCTTACTAAGACTGCAAGCGTGAAAATGCAACAACATAGCAAGGTGCTGTTTCACAATATGGCACCCTTTCATGTGCGCTTATGGCGAGCTGCCGCATGCACTGATGCATAAACATGAACAGAGGTAAGAGGCAAAGTTACTCTGCAACCCACATGACGCTTTTAAGATAATGTATCTGTAAACATTTCTGTTTTCATAGGTGATTAAAATTTGTTTTGCGCAAGTTGGTAAATCACACTGCGGCAACAACACAAATAGCAAGGACAGAACACAGCGAGTAGGCAGATTGAGAAGACGAGTTAGACCAGTGAGAAAGGGTTTAATGAGATGGAAGAGGCCAGCCCTGCAGTTTACAGGAGTTAGTGCTTTGAATAAGATGGGTGAATGCAAATGTGCACAAAGGCTTTGCTGAAAGAAAACTAGAAAGAACAAATGCTAATATAAAATAAAAGGACAGAAATAGGAGTAAGCGCAAACATGGATGGAAGCAGGCACATATTCACACACAAACGCAATAACTAAGAAAATGTTAAATATAAGGAAATGTGGGAAATCAAGAAATTAGACAAACGCAAGAACACATACACACACACATTTACAAATAGACGCGGGTAGAGGTATTTGGAGCGGGTTCACACGCTGATCGCGCTTACCTTCTCGTATGTTTTCTTTTTTTCTTTTTTCTTATCGTTCTCTTAACACTGTCTTAGGAAGTTTTCATTGCAACATAACACGAGAATCGAAAAGCAGCGCAGAGCTGTGTTGTGGGAAAGCATATCGAGCGCTGGCAACACACCTTATGAGTGATTGTGTCTATAGCACGCATTCTACAGCTTACGCGTGCAGTGAGCACTGGTGGACAGCAATCAATCGATGGTGCTACACAATGCTCGAACACCGCCGCTAGACGCTGGGCTGCCTCACTGCTGGCAACGATCGTTCACGCTAAGTTGATGGCAACAAATCTTTGCGTTGGAGGCTTCTTTTGCAAATATTTTCTGTTGAGACACTCGTGGGTTTGTTTCATGCGCGCACACTTTCCTCATTTCTCCTGTGAATGGTTTTGCTCCATCACTTCAGCCCGCCCGACCAAAAACCTATTTACTCGTAACTTCAATCGGGGGCGAAATAAAACAACATAGAACAAACACTCAAGATGTGTGTTTGTAGCGGTGTGTCGCCGCGAGATCCTGTTTTCAGGCAAAGCGTAGCGCAGCGTCAGCGATGCTCGCTGCAATGTTTCTTCGCCGGATCACGGCTCATAATAAACGCACACGGCATAAATGGTGCATCGTAAGCTCGCAGTAATATTTCCGGCATGATAGACCATCACAAACAGTTCGGGAATTGACTCTGACGAGGGGCTGACGCACACAGCTGACGCGACTTGGTCGAGTTCAAAGCGCGGGCGGCCATCTTCTCCTTAGGCGGGGTCACTGGCCCTCCGGTTGATGACGTCAGTCCAGAGTGCGCACCCATTGGTGGTTTGCTCGTGTGTATCCGCCTCTGAGGAGTAAACGACCCCTTTTTTCTAACGTTGTACGTGACTATAGGGGTATTTATCAAACCAGCATTTCGTAGTTCACTGTAGCCCTGTAGTCCAGGGGCCAGTTCCACCACGGGCACTAGCATCGGAGCTCATATTTCACGTGACTGCAGGTATGTCAGCATTAATTGTCACAAAATCAAAGTATTTCCTTGTTTAGGTCTTAACATTAGACAGCCAAAACACATGCAGCGAAACCCTCATCCTATTACTTCAGCACTTTTCGTTCTAACGTACATGTCCGCGCTGCTCCATATGTTACAAAGTACTGCAAATATATCCAATGCTTTCCCCCAGAGAACTGTATTTATTCCTGGTGATTCCAGGAAACCGAGCCTGATGCCACCAACGCTCGGAAATCTAATTGGGAGCGCGCACAACACCTTGTGCGATCGACCGTAGCGCTGAGGTGGTGCTTCTATAAATGTAGGAGAATCGGTTGTAATAGCAGAAGTGCATGGTTGGGCACATGCGCTCAAGCTCATGAACTTGATTTTAGCCAAAATAACCTGTCCAAGCTTTCACGCTTGCTTTTAACTGCACCAAACAAAACTATTAAACCTATAAAAATATTGGTGACATCATTTTATCATTCCACTGGTCAGATTGGTAACCTCTAGATGCGGGGTAAGTTGATAAGTTGTGTACGTAATTAATTAAGCTATGTTAATTAAATTGTCAACAGTTGATCTTAGGTGGCTAAAGAAAATAAGTAGTTTGGAGCCTGTCCTCAAGATTATCTAGCCAAGCGAAGACATTTTGATTAAACATGCTCCTGTAAGAGCTATGCGAACTAAAATTTTCCAATTAAACGCTTTTGGAATGCGTAACAGACGCAGAAAAATAACGTCTGTAAAGTAACAGAAAGAACAGCGCTTCAAGACAGGCCACAAAGGAGGAACCACACATACTGCGCTGACTAACAACGTGAAGCGCTGTTCTTTCTGTGATAATGATCCAACTAGACCTTCAGCCAATCCTTGCAAACCTGTAAGGTCAACCTCACCCCACCTGGAATTTGTGATGTTGTCATCAATAGTATGGCTCCGTGAGCATGTTCCTTGTGGCCAGTCCGCTTTCAATTTTGATTCACGCTGTTTTTTCGAAGGCAAGCACATTAAAGTTTTAGTGTCAACATAGCAGCGGACTTGTGCCACGGAAAGCTTGCTTGGTCGCAGAAGCGATGCATGACGCAAAGATTGCGCAGATTTAGCCTGTCGCTGGCATCAAGACAATGCCCTGCCGCCTAGGAAAGGAAGATAACGAAAGAGAACAGCTAGGTAGCTGCTCACGGAGCTGTGCCGATGGTGACAGTGTCATCGTGACGAGATCTGTGGCGGCGATATTGACGGCTCAGGCGCTTTTATTTTTTGCGTTGATTTCGCTTTCAGAAATAGATAATGCTATAAATGCATTGCCATTCGTTCTTGTCTCATAGATTTAAATATGGGCTTAAATAAACTGTTTCATTCATCCCCGAGAGTAGGTGAAAGCAGGGAAACACTTGCTCGCTCGCTCGCTCGCTCGCTGGCTCACACACGCACGCAGAAACAGGCACACTCAGAGATACGACACATGTTCACCCGCATTCACATTTGTACGCGCCCACGCATGCACACACGCAGAAAAATGTACGCACGCACGCACACAAACGTGCGTATGCTCGCACACGCTGCACTCGTGCGCACGCATATTCAAATACGGAGACACAAACACGCGCGCACATGCAAATGCAGGTACGCACGCTCAAGGCATGCACACGCATATACACTTCCTCTCCTTCCCCGCTACCTCAAAAAAACATGCACGGGCAAACAGACTGAATGACACTCGCTCTACACTTACCGTTCAAACTCCAGCCGTAATAAATCGCTTTACGGTTTAAATTTGGCGCTTCTTCAAGTAAATGTGCCCTCTGCCGAGAGGTGCAAAACCGTTTGCTCTTGTAGTGTGACATAACCGCCCATCTCCGACCAAAGCACTGCTGTAACGCGCCACCAGTATTCCGGCTAAGTGCCATAAATGCATATGTTGTTACAAGGGCGCACTACCCTCTCGGCGCAGTCAGTCAAGCAAAGTTGATACTCCGCCGATATATTGAAAGAAAATTGTCTAAAATATTGCCCATTCAGTTACGCATGTGCATTGCCGTGAAGTTCAACAGCATGGTGAAGGTGTAATGTCCAGAATTCCTGAGTTTGTCCATGCTACAAGGCACGATAGTTTCTTCTTTTTAACGTAACAGAAAGACATGCGCAGGCTTGTTCTTATGTTGTCCAAGCAATAAAAGCTGATAATAAAAGCGATGACTTAACAAATGAGCAACCGATTGCTACTTTTAAGGAAGTAAAAATAGAAAATATAATATTTGAAGAGCACTCCTCAAAAAACCAAAATCAAAGCCAAATCTTGAGTTTTGTGTTTCGACCACCTGGTGGGAGACTGTCGAATCAAGTCCTACGTGGTGTAAAAAAATTCGCAGTTCCGCCGAAAAGGCGTAACACCGATTGCGATAACAAATTAGTAGATAGCTGTACCAAGTAAGAATAGTAGCTTTATCGACCGTATAAACTTGTAAACATTCTCTTACTAACTAAATTAACAATCGTCGAATATGTACTCGTGACTCAACGAGGAGGTGGAAAGAAACAGACACACGGAGACAGCGCTGTCTTTGTCTGTCTGCTTCTTTCTACGTCCTTTCTACGTCAACTAGCCATGAACGCGTTTCAATTAACCAGCACGGTGTCACGCGCGCACAGGTAAACATGAACACACATCGCTCGATGACTGCGGAAATTGTCTGTGGGAACGCTGGAGATACGAATCGCGGAAGCAACCACGAGCCAATTGACCTCCGTGCATCTGTCGCTTCAACGCGTACGAAACACAGAAAGCACGGCGCATACGAAGCTACCGGTACTACGCGCACTCTGAAAACATCGCAGATCGCTTTGAATAAGAGACCCGCGCGGGTGCGCACTTTGGCCACGTTGCAGACCGCTTTCAAGACACACACACGAGCGTCGGACAGGCGGCCCTACGGCGGCCGCGATTCTCGCGGTCAACGCCGTAGTAGACGCCGCGGTTGCCATCACTCTGTACGGAAAGGCGGGCGAGGAGGATATCGAGGCACCGTAGCAGCCGCCGGAGAAGAATGCCCCTCCTCTCTCGCCTCACTCCCCTGCCTCGTGTGGCCCGGAAGAGGGCACGCATCTTGGCCGCGTTCCTCGCTCGCGCATGCGAGATAGAATCGCGTTCGCCGGCTCATCCTCATACGCTTTCACTCGTACAGAACATCACGGCGACGAAAGAAATGCGGCTGGAGTGTCCCAATTAATTGCTATCGCAATAAAAGATGTCACACAGCACGATATCAAGCCGCTACTAGCTTCACGCGGAATGATAGGCATGAGCGATCAAACCACTCGGCCGCGGCTTCCAACGGTTCCGCGAGTGATACGCTCCTGTTTTAATAGATACCACGTGAATTTGCACAGCTCTATTCTAAAAATCGCTCTTGGGAACAGTGTTACACCATGTATAGAGAGTCGAGATAGGCATCCATCGGAAGCTGACTCTCTGGACTACATACGCTGCAGCGACTATTACAATAGCAGACATGGTTTTATGAGAGCTACTGTTTTTGCCTCTAAAATCGAGTAACAACTTTTGTCGTTTCCATAGGCTTCCACGGCTGAATCTTTAACCGCTCTGGGAACAAACTTCTAGCTTGCCACAGCGTGATCACTGCATTTGGCTCGTGTGGATTGTCTTCGAGAACATGTCTGTCACCTGCCTTTTGCAATAATCGACCTGCAGCTTTAATTATTCGCGATAAACCCACTCGTTCCATTGAAAACGCACTAGCTTCGTGCCGCGGCCGCTTGGAGCGCTAGTTGGTGCGTGTCCAAAAAAGCTCGGTATGAGTGAAATCAATATAGTTCTCTATATACAGCCACCTGGGTGCGGGAAATGTGAGCGGAGCAGAGCGCAAGCGCCGCTCCATTGGAAATATCAATTGTTTGGTACCACATGTTGCGACACAGAGTCGACCTTTGCTTCGCCCTTGTGAAAGACTAAGTGCTGCAGAAAACTAGACACTTACAAGTGATGGCGAAACGGGCCAATAAGTGAAACATGATGCAGTTAGAGTTAATGCACAAGTCAGGCGCGGGTAATTGTAACGCAATGACCGGTATGTCAGAGTACGCGATATTTTAAACGCGTGAATAGGTGTGTTGCCCCTGCATAAAGACAAGAATGCAAACGGGGCTAACTACAGTTTTGTGAGTGCATGGCACGATCATTCAGCAAAAATACAAATATTCGAAAAAATCCCGCTTCGTACGTGGTTGATCTGCTTTATTTACGCTTTTTTCTTTTGTACCCAAGGTACGCTATTTGCCTAATGGTTGTTTTCGTTAAAGCTCAGTTCTAGGAAAATTAGAAAAAAAAAGAACTAAAATGATTTGAGTTCACAGAATCGAAAGCAGAGATGTGTTTCGAAAAAGAAAACAGTTATTTGAAACCACAAGCTGCAGTGGGCGTCGTAATGGAAAGAGGCGGCGTTTTCGCTCCTGGAGTGCGCTGATAAAGTTGTGGTTACCATCGTCACGTAGCTGCCGTCAAGGTATCAAACCGAAAGTGAAGCGAAAACCGAAAAGAAACTCATTTTCGCGCGACCCGGAACTGAACCAGACCGATAAACGACTTTCGGTCCATATTGCCACATGTAGGTCGAGGGCAAGAAAGGGTCGAGCCCAAAAAAACAAAGAAGACTGCGCGCCTTCCTTGCTCGCGAGCCAACCTCGACGGACGCGCATTTCAAGAGCCAGCTGCTTTGTGATTTTATTAAAACCCCAAGAGCACTTCTCAAGGCTCGTGACAAACTGGCGGAGGTATGAGGTAGCCCTCACGGATGTTGCGAACCCCTCCAAGGGTCCGCACGACGAATCCAGTGCCAGTCGACACTCCCGTGCGTCCGGCCAGCCGCAGGATCAGGGGACAAGTCCTGGAAGTCGTTGATGCTGCGGTTCCGACCACTTCAACCGGTATGACCAGCGCTTCCGCTAAACCCACCCCGACCGGTACGGAGAGCACGATGTTGAACCAGTATACACTTGAGAGCCGACAGGTTCCGTCGACGTTCCATGGCGCAGTGTTCGAAGACGTCGAAGATTGGATGGACGACTTCGAGCGCGTGGCCATCTTGAACCATTGGAACGACGCGGCAGAAATGAAGCACGTCTACTTCTAGCTGGAGTACGGCGCGCGTACATGGTTTTGAAACCGGGAGGAGCAACTGACGTCGTGGCACGAATTTTGTCGTCAGCTTCTTGAGACCTGCACGAGTGCTGATCGCCACAAACGAGCGAAACGAGCGATTTAGGCCCGCGTGTCCAGTTGCCAAACGAAACTGTGACCACGTACATCGAAGGAATGACGCGCCTCTTGAGACGAGCTGATCCAGGAATGACGGAGAAGAAGTTACGCCATCTGACCCGCGGGGTCAAGGAGCAGCTCTTTGCTGGTCTCGTGCGGAGCCCTCCGGAGACGGTCAAGGAGTTCTTGTCTGAGGTCGTGACCATGGAAAAAACGCTCCTGCACCGGTCCAATCAGTATGAGCGGCAAGTGAACAGCATGTCCGTTGCTGACATTTTCACTACCACTGGAAGCAACAGTTACTGCCTGAGAGAGCTCATCCGCTCTGTAGTGCGTGAAGAGTTGCAAAACGCCGGCGTCACACCAACACCACACCGTACGAAGCTCCCTTACAAGCGTCATCAAAGACGAGCTGCACCGTGATACCTTGCCACCTGATAATGCTACGGCACGACCTACTGAATATCGCCGTGCGACCTACGCGGAAGCCTTAAAAGGCTTCCTCTCCGCCGCTGTTCGTTCGGGCTCCTCCTACAGTGTCACTTCAGTCGGCGCAGCCGATATCGTACTGCGAAGCCGGGTACACGCCGCCGCCCTTTGCTCATGCTGCTCCAGTTGCCCATCGTCCGGAGCAACCGGTTCATTACATCGACGATAGACGTACGTCCCCTCGGAAGTCGGATGTTCGGCGCAAACCCGATCGCATATCCGCAATTGCTAGTAGGTAGAGCGGGGCGCGGCGTTTCTCGCGGAGCTCGATGTTTCTGTGCAGGCGCGAGTAAGAGCGGGTGTGAGAGAGGAAAACTGGGGGCTTTTGCTCCTTGAATATATGACTCTGCCAAGGCACTACGGAGGAGGTTTCTTAGCGCGCTTTGTATGCGTTTGTCCCCTAGACATGCTGGCTTTGCGGAGTGCGCTCGAGTTTACGCTCCTCCGCTGGCTGCCCCCGCGGTGAGGCAATGGGCACGGACGCCCCATTTGATGATCACTCTGTCTGAAGGGGCAAGGTTCTGACTGGTGTTGTATAAGTCGTGGGTCGCTCTTTTCGTCGCGACGATAGATTGGATTTTTTAGAAGCACTGCTCCAGGAGGGCACATATAACTGGCAAACGGAGGCCTCGGGAGAGCACTTGAGTTACAATAAAGCAGGCGGCGCAGTACCTCCAGGGCACCCAAGGGGTAGCGGGGGATCAAAGCTGGACGCAGGGCAGCCCGTGGGATGGGGCCGCGGAGGCCGAAGCGTGCCAGGGGGTGTTCGCATAAAAATTGGCCGTGCGCCATAGCGGAAAGCCGATCTTATACACCCCTGGCACACGCAGGCCTCGGCGAGCCCCAACTCATTGGCCAGTCCGGGTTCTAGCTTTGGCGTCCCCGTTTCCGCTTTGGTGTCCTGGAGGCGCCGCGAATAATGCGAAATAATGACATGTTGTTACAATTAGTAAAAAAAAACACGATTGAATAAATATAATTACGTCCGGCCGCGAACTTGTGACGCTAAGTTCAGCAGCCCCGCGACTTCTTCATCACCAGTCAGAACATTGCCTCTGAAGGTACGTTCGACAGACTTGCTCGCGCCTGCAGCGCTGGTGCTGAGTCAGTCATCGTCACCGGCGGCCTTTCAGCCACTTGCATTCAGCCGCGGTTGCTAAGGCGCTCTGCCTTCTAGATTTTCAATACATGTGGCCCGGGCTCTACTACGGTCGCTACTACTCCCACAGGAAGATCAGTGATGTTATTTACAAAGTACATTGCCGTAAGCCGCGAGAAAGCTATGATCCGCCACGACTGACATAGCACGACCGCCGCAGGTACGATACAGTCTGGCCGACACAGCGCTGGCCAAATTGGGCGTCAGTGCCCGCTGCTTCACCTGTTTCACCGCGCCGGCAGCCAGCGTTCGAGCGTAAACAAACTCGACCCACTCCGCAATGCCGGCAAGCCTAGGGACAAACGCATACAACACGCGCTAAAAAACCTCCTCCGTAGTGCCTAGGTAGAGTCATATTGCTACGGAACAGTATTTGCGATGACAAAGAGGCGAGCAGGGTGAAGACGACGACGACGATTAGAGCCTAGCGCGGGCTGTTGCCTCTTGGCCAAGTGCGGCGTATTGCCTTGTAAATATACTTGTGTATAGCTTTACGTCTGCGTCTTCCTACGTAACATATCTGGTAGAGGTGGACGTTCCCTGTACCTCGTTACGGAGCTTCGCAGTGGACGGTACGTCGAGCCTTCCTTCATGGCTCCCGGCGATGACAACTCGACTCCGCCGGCTCCGACACCTGCTGCCACTTCGACGACCTACATCCCTGTCCCCGCTCCCCGTGATCCTGGCGTGTTCTCTGGCAAAGATGGGGAAGACTTCGAAGACTGGATCAGCCTTTACGAACACGTCAGCCGCAATAACCGGTGGGACCCTACTATCATGCTCGCCAACGTAGTCTTTTGCCTTGGTGGCCCACCTCGAGTTTGGTTTCGGACGCACGAAGATGAGCTCACCAGTTGGGATTCACTTAAGCAAAAGCTCCGAGACTTGTTCGGCAACCCCTACGGTCACCAACTTGCCGCGCAGAAGGCGCTTTTCGGCCGTGTGCAGACATCAACAGAGCCCTACGTCACGCACATTCAGGACGTCTTGGCTCTGTGCCGCAAAGTAGAGACACACATGACTGAGTCAGATAAGGTTTCCCACATCCTCAAAGGTATTGCCGATGACGCCTTCAACTTGCTCGTTTTCAACAACGTGGCGACGGTGGATGCAGTTATAAAAGAGTGCCGCCGCCTGGAACTCGCTAATAGCCGACGTATCGACCAGCAGTTTGCCCGTCTGCCCAACACCCCGGCGACATTTTCCTGTGCCGACGCTCCTCGTCCCAACAACACTGGCGATGTTACCAGAATCGTCCGGCGTGAGATCGAGGCCGTCTATCCGGCTGCCTTCGATTCAAGGAGCAAAAGGCCCCAGATTTTCTCCCTCATGCCCGCTCTTACTCGCGCCTGGCTGAGCCGTACTCCCGCAAGGGTTGCAGAAGATAGTGCCAGCCTTTCCTCCTTTCCCCCGCAAGAACCACTTCTCTTGCACAAACGGATGGTGATCCCTTGATGGGCCCCTCACCACGTCTGGCCATTTTGACCTGACAAGTGCAGAGCATGCAATGCGCGCTAAGATCGTGTTCGCAAAGTATTGCATCGCTACCCGCCGCGGAAAGGTCTGAAATTTCAATCCGAACGCCGTTTTCCCTTTCCCTCGCGGGGTGACCGCGCTCCAAGCCGGACGGTGACGTACGCTTGTCCTTGCGCCTACGTACTCGTGTTCACAGTGTGACGTCAATCATCGAGACACGTCACGTCGAGAATTATTCAAGGCAACATCTGTTATCTGTGCGATATCTGTTGCTTGCATTGACGAATTCAAGTTTAGAGAAATGATAAAACACGCAAACGGAATGTCTGCGTGTTTTTTGTTTTGCTTCGCACCGAAGCAAGAGAGATGTACTTCTGCTTCGTCTGCTTGTTCCCACGGTCATGCAGCCACGTGCACAGGTACCAGAACCATACCATTTTCTACCGTGTTCCAGCGCGTGATCAGGCTCTGTGATCCGCTTGTGTCTGCCTCAGTATTGGTGTAGCACTGAATTATACCGCTAGTCAGGTGTCCTCGCGCACAGCGCGCGAAATCGTGCGCTGCGCGAATCGAGACAACAGTTCGCGCTCGAGGCTGTCAGTGGAAATGCGCCGCGCCACAAAAAAAAGAAGAAAGAAAAAAAAACGTGAGGAGAAAAAATGATGAAGGCGGGGCCCGTGACGAAGCGTCACGCGATCCTCGAGGTCCGGTGTGGGAGAACGCAGGGAAGGAATTTCACTTGCGGAGGCTAGACGGGGTGAGTGGAGAGAGTGTCTTTCTTGGCAGTGGAGCTCGCCTCCTGAAATCATGGGTTCGCGGCACTGAAATATTTCTATTTCGGCTATAAACTAAATTTTGGCTGCAGAACGCTCCTTAGAGGACACGCAATAACGTTCAGCGTATAACCAAAATTTGCTAGGGGCCTGGTGAGGGGCCCTTTAAATGAGCGTCTGGTGACATTGAGGACTACCTCTCTCAGCAGCGCCAGCCACCGCCTGCGGGGCGGCAGTCGCGGTAACGATTTTCACCTCCGCCCCAGCGGTATTCTGCCGCGCGGTCGCCTAGCCCAACACCCTCTAGAGAACTTAAGGCCTTCTGGCTATTGCTACCCGAAATTGTACCAGAAATTCGTCCTGAGTACTAAGGTTGAACCATTGGTCTTTTTATGGACGGGCTTTTTAATAACGCAGCGCGTAAATAGTTTTACATAAATAAAATAATATTGGAACACCCTCTGTGCTCTGCCTGTCATATGTTCAGCTATGCCTAAAAAAATAACTGCGCTCCGGTTAAACTGGCACGATCCCTGCGCGATCCCTTCATTCAACTCAGCAGAGACGCAGGCAACTGGTTTACATTTTTTTTGGAGCCTTTACTGGCTTTTGTCGGTAATAGAGAGAGAGAGAGAAAGAGAGTAATATAGAAAGGCAGGGATGTTAACCAGTCAATAGTCTGGTTGGCTACCCTACGCTGGGGGAAGGGAGAAGGGGAAGCGAGGGAAGGGAGAGAGAAGGTGTAGATACGTGTACGGACAGCACTTGAGTTAAAGACGCTAGCGCAAACCAGAAGTTCTGAGAAAGCATAAAAGTGCCTTCACTGCCTTCTGAGCAGTGAAGATCGGTCGGGACGGTGCTCTAGTAACGTATGTTCACTCAGAGGACGATCATCTAATTTCCTCAATGTGTTGGACAAAGATTGTGTTTGTGCTTGAAATTGAGGACAATGGCACAATAAGTGTTCAATGTTCTCCTCGCATCCGCAAACATCACATGCAGGACTATCAGCCATTTGAATTAGTGCTGAGTAGGCATTCGTGAAGGCAGCTCCAAGCCATAACCGACACAGAAGAGACGCTTCACGTCGGTGTAGACCGTCTGTAGGTCTGAGTTGAAGTGACGGGTTTGGTCTGTGCAGTGTCTGTGTGTGTGTCGGTAACACTGTTATAATGGGCGGAGACTTCAATATCAACATGCGTACTGATACTGCCGCTAAAAGAGAAATGGAGCAGCTCATTCTGTCCTTTGGATGCAGAAATTTTATTAGTTCTAACCGAATTACCCCTGCATCTGTAACATTACTTCACCTATTTATAACAAATAACTGCACACCTTGCAAAGGCGGAGTAATATGCAGCGATGTCAGCGATCACAATGCCATATACATGTACTTTGAAAATAACCATGCACGCCTAAAAAGCACACATCGTGTTCACTTCCAAGAAATAGCACCTAAACACTGAACTTTTCAGACAGAGCAAGTACTTTTGATTGGAGCAATGTGCTGTGCGAAACAGAAGCGGATCATGCGTACAACTTGTTCTTGAGTAGCTTTGTGAAGTTATATAATGCATAATTTGCTTACGAGTACCTTAAGCAGTAAAAAAAAATACGTAAGCCCTGGATAACGCCAAGTCTACTTACTAGAATCAAAGCGAAGGATAGGATGTACAAGAAGTTCTTGAAAACTCGCGATTGTGATCTCTTTAAAACATACTAATGCCTTCGTAACAAACTAACGAAAGATATCAGAACCGCTAGAGAGGAGTATTATTGCAATTTCTTTTTGAACTCAACTTCTAGGACTGACGTGACGTGGAAAAAGTTAAAAAGTGTGCTTAATCCTCCCTCCCTATCAAACCAAGTTATAAAAATTATTCAGAAAAATTAAGAATTGTCGGGCAGGAAGTTGGTTGATGCGTTTAATGATATTTTATTGATCTCCAGAGAAATTATTATGATGTGATGGCTCTGGACTACACAAACTGTATCGTAGATCAGGCATGTTTCCTAAGTCCTGTAACTCAGTCCGAAGTAGAGACCGTATTTCTTGCATTAAATTATTCTGGGAGCTCCGATAAAGACGGCATTAAGATAAAACCTGTGAAATATGTTATTAATTTAATAGCATGATGTGTTACCCATATATTCAACCCTTGTCTGGCAAATGGTGTCTTTCCTCAGCAAATGCAGACTGCAAGAGTAACAGTTGTTTTAAGAAAGGTGACAAGAATGACTTTGCAAACTATGAGCCTTTGTCAACACTGCCTGTTTTCTCGAAAGGGCTTGAGAAAGTAATTTTGACCTGGATGAATAATTTCTGTAATAAGCATGATATACTGACACCTTCACAATTTGGATTTCAGAAACACTGGTCCACCGAACTCGCTCTATTAGAACAAAATGAATACATTCGAAAATCTCTTGATGCCTGGAATATAGCTTTATGAATATATGGAGATTTTCTCAAAGGCTTTTGATCACTTGAACCACAACATACCTTTAAAAAAGCTTCAAGTATATGGCTTTCGAGGAACGTCATTGATGCTTTTGAGCAACTACCTCGGGAGTCGACAACAGTATGTTGAAATAAACAATCACGAATCCAACGTTAAAGCTCTCGTTTCCGGCGTGCCGCAAGGCAGCATTTTGGGCCCGTTCCTTTTTTAATATATACGTGAACGTCCTAACAGAAACAGACAGAGAAATAAAAACGGTCATATATGCTGATGACACCAGCTTACTGTTTTCAGCCTCATCAGCCTCGAACATGGTTACGAAAGCAAATCCAGCACTAAGGCAGCTTTAAAAGTTGACAAAATATAACGCTCTAAAAATTAACACTTCCAAAACAAATGCCATTATTTACCGACCAAAAAACAAGGATGTTCATATTAACGATGATATCATTCTTAAGAATTTTAAAATAGAGATAGTGAATTCCTTTAAAGTACTAGGTGCACTTTTCAACGAGAAAATGACATGGGGTGATCACACAAATTATGTAGCATCTAAACTGTTACGTGTCATTGCATCGCTTTACACTCATAAGCACATCCGCCCTATAAAAGTGAAAATGCTGCTTCACAATTCATTTTTATGTTCCCGTCTAAACTATTGTAATTTGGTATGGGGGAAATATCCCTCACGAATCTACGCAAATTACACGTCCAGCAGAAAAGAATGCTCAGAATAATATACAATGTAGCATATGACCATCCATCTAAACCGCTCTTTATGAAAGACAACATAATGCCAATTCATGATCTGTACGCTTACCGCTTAATTTTTAAATACATTACCGAGCTCAAAAACAATGTCCCGTTCATTGCACAAATGACTTCACTGGAGAAAACAAATATCACGTACGCAATCAGAGACACCGACATTTGGCACATACATTCATTAAGAACAGGTTACGCACAACATATGGTCAGAAACACTGTTCCATATTTCTTAAGCCTGTGCCAAAATTAAAATTTAAATTTTCAAAGCATTCGGCCAGAAGATATGCATCATTTTGTTCCGGTTATGCGCGAAAGAGTGCCACTTTTTGTTTGAAATATGCGACATGATACTATGCACATCGCTTGGTAGTCATGGATTTGTGCATTTGTGTAAAAAATTGGTGTTTGTTTGCGCATTCTGACATTCCTTTTTGTTTTTGCTCATATTGTTCTACTGTTTGCCTTTATTTTCTAAAAGTCATGTATGTGTATAGGGGAGGCGAGAGCCCGTCAAGCTGAAAACCTAGCTATTTCTCCCTGCCTCCCACATCCTTGTGATGGAAAATAAAGGTATTATTATTATTATTATTATTATTATTATTATTATTATTATTATTATTATCATTATTAACCCGTATCCCCAAGCACGCCACCGACCTCCTCTCCGCGACGTCACTCGCAGAGTGCTGAGGCCTTCTCTTGTCGGGTACAACTTGCGAAAGAAAAGGAGGCCCCGCCAAGCTGACCGAAGCGTGACAGCCGATTGCCTCCGCGACTAGAATAGTCCCGCTCAAAAAAATCGTGCTTCTGAAGCGCGAAATTCTCGGTATAAATAAAGACTTCCGTATTTTGATGACTGGTTTCGTAGAGCTCTCATGTGCTACAGCACAGGCCGGATAGCGAGAGAAAAATAACCCCGTGCCTTCTACAACGCTGCCCGTCGTCTGCTCTTCAGCTTCATTGCAAGTGCCAAAAGTAGAAACAGCAGCTCCGCATGGCTTTTGAACTGGTTTACAAGTACACGGCACATTTACTACTCGTTTTCCAAGGTTAAAATGAATCAGTTGCTATTGAACAAGTGCTTGTAAAAAACAATGCATTTAAAGCAACCATTACAAACCTGAAGTGAGAATGCGGTCGAGGAAGGAAAGGCACAAAAATGCTTTATTCATCGTTTTAAATAAAAACTCTTGGTTTTAAATAGCATAATAGTAGTACTTTTTCGTTTTGTGTTTTCACAACTTTTTTTTCTTTTCACTTTTTTTTGGAAGCCCCAAATCTCGCCACTTCGCGAAAGGCATTCGGTGGGAGTTTTCCGCCATGAAGCCCAGTGATGTAACATCGGAATGCGATCCTCTGTTGCCAAACAAGCATCGTGTCGCCTCGATGTCCCCACCACCAAGTAGCCTCGACAAGAAGAACAAGAGTGGCCACATCCTGGACAGCGATTCACGCAACATGATCCTCCACTGCTACACGTATTGGCGTAGCAGGGAGCCTGAACGCAACGTGGGCGAGACGACCAAGTTTGTCGCCGAGATGCTCGGTGTCAGCGAAAGCACAGTGTCTAAGGTGAGGAGGGAGATCAAACCGTCGCATATTTCGGGTGGCAAACTGTCGACGGCCTCGCGAAAGCACCCACGAAATGCGGAGAAAAGAAGACGCAGCACGAAGTATGACAGCTTCACGTTGTGCGCGCTGAGGTTATATATGCACGATTTCTTTCGCCGCAACGAGATACCAACAGTCGAGAAGATAACTAACGAGTTCTCGAAGCGTACGGATCTCCCATCACTGAAGCGGTGTACTGTGCGTCGCCTGCTTGCCGAGATCGGATTCAAGCACAAGAAGACGAGCCGCAATTCGCTGCTTATCGACCGGGACGACATCGCTGAATGGCGGAATCGCTACCTTCGTGACGTGGAGTGCTACCGGACGGAAGGCCGAAAGATCTTTTTCCTGGACCAGACATGGGTGACGGCGCGACACACTCGGTCGATCGTGTGGACAGACACCATGGTGCAGAAGCGCGGACGCCTGTACGCTCGAGGAAATGGCCTGTCGACTGGTCTCAAACAACGTTCTGGAAAACGCCAGCGCATGATTGTGACGCAGATCGGCAGCGAGGATGGCTTCGTTGACGGCTGCTTGGACGTATGCCGAGGCCAAAAAACAGGCGACTACCACGAAGAAATAGACGGCAATCGCTTCGAGGGATGGTTTAGTGACGTTCTGCAGAAGTTTCCAGCTGGTAGCGTCATTGTTTTGGACAATGCACCTTACCATACCTGGCGAGAAGAGAAATTACCGACAGGTTGGAAGAAGGAAAAAATACAGGAGTGACTCAAAAGCAAAAACACCTGCAGCGAAAGGATGGTGAAAAAGCAGCTGCTTGAGTTGGTCGCATCTGTAAAGTCACGCTTTCTGAGCTACATTGTAGACAATACAGCTGAAAGGGCCGGTTGTATTGTACTCAGGCTCCCGCTGTACCACGGCCAATTTAATCCTATCGAGCTCGTGTGGGCAAAGGTAAAAAATGGCATCGCGGCGCACAACAGAGACTTCCACAAGCTATCCACAATCGAATACATCTTGAGGGAAAGAGTCAAGCACGTAACGGCGGAACACTCGAGGAAGAACATTCACTACGTGATGGACCTGGAGGCAGAGTGCAGGCTTGACACATCTGGGAGTGACCACATTCAACCCATCATCATCCAAGTGGGGGAAGATGACACTGAAGAAACCGAATCCGACTCCGAGCTGTCCGGCATAGAGCCACTCGACAAAGCATAACAGTTTCTCATTAACGAAAGAACAGCCCTTATTAGGGCTACCAAAATTTTGCCGGCGGGTTCGCAGCAACCAACCATTCTCCCGTGACCTCTCAAATAAATAAGCAGTTCATTTGGTGACATGTTCCTCTTAATGGAAGCTCAATTCTGAAAAAGCAACGTCCTTGCACAGATCGTGCTCCGTTTAAGTACTGGCATGGAAACATGCTTAAGTGCTGCAAAATCCGAATGAAAATTCAATTATTAACCCTGAATAATTATGTGAGGCCCAAAATGCTCATTCAGGCAGCCATTGTCCAGCTTGACACGAAAAAGCAGTAGTCAACGCGAAATTGACAGTCACTCTTAGCAGCCTGCACGCCAAAGCACATTCATGTGATTGCATTGTGCATTTTAATTATCTGGCTCAGGCGAATAATGCGAATAAGAGAACAATTATAAAACGTCATTAGCTTAGTGAGGCGCAACGTGCTCACTAAGGCAGCCATTCTCGAGTTGACGGGCCCTATGGTGAAGTAGCAGCAGTCGAGGCGAAATTGATCGCCAGTGTTGGCAGCCTGCATGTCGAATGGAAAACAATAGCGGTCGTGTTGGAGCCACCGTCAAGTTTTACAAGACCCTAAAGGCCAATACATGCAGCCAAGCAATAAGAAAACACACAGTCGGCTCCGTTTACTCCACCGCACAGTCATTGTTAATTTCATCAAGCCACTTGAACAAATAAGAGCAATACAGAGTGACATGGCCCTGTAAGGGCGGCTAGCGTCTAGGTAGTTGTGCTGTTCTTTGTTCGTCTAGGTAGTTGTGCTGCTAGTTGTGCTGTCCTTACTGTTCTTTCGAGCCTGTTGAGATGAATAATGCCAACGTCAGAAGGCCCAAAATACTCTACTGGGCAGCCACCATCGAGCATGACGGGCCCTGTGATGAAATAACAGTAGTCGGGGCACGCTTGAAAGGCACCATTAACAGTCTGCACTTCAAAGCGCAGACATGTCGTAGCCATTGTTGGTGAAACTGCAGTAATCAACGCAAAAATGACAGCCACCGTTGGCAGCTTGCGTGCCAATGCATAATTATGTGGTTCCATTGTTTATGTTGGTTATCTGGTTCAGGCAAGTAATGCGAATAAGAGAACAATTATCAAACATCAGCTTAGTGAGGCCGAAAATACTCATTCGGGTAGCTATTATTAGCAGTAGTCAAGGGCACGCTTGAAAGGCGCTGTTTGCAGTCTGAACTTCAAATTGCAGTCATGCCGTAGACATTGTTTTATTTGTTTGTCTGTCTGGGCAAGTAACACGAATGCAAGCACAATTATTCACTCTAAATAGCTCTGCTAGCATTGTACTAAAACATGCTGAGTAACGTTGAATGCGTTTTATTTAGTCAATTTTTTAATTCACAAGCCATCGGCATAGCGACGGCCAGATTCAGTCAATGACATTGGTGAAGTAATAAATGCTGAAAGTTGCAAAAGCTCTCAGTGCACTGCTTTGCTGGGCTCCATTCATTTAAAAATGTCTTTGTAACGATGAAAGCATCAGACGCTAAATGACGCCCCACTGCACAATATTATTGATGTTGAAAATTTGTAACAGCATAGGCGATGGGCAGTGAAACCGTCTGCTTACTAAGACTGGAACCATTTTTCACAGATTCACACGCTTTGACATCAGCAAGGCGGCGGCCGCCAAGCTAAGCCTACGGAGGATTGCCAAGCTTTGCTCGCCGAGGCCACGCGCCTCGCGCCTCGGCCACGAGCCGCCTGCCCATGCCCGAGCTTTGACACCGAGCTTTTCGCCTCGTGAACCATCTGCCCGCCGCGTACTGGCCCTTTGAAGGCGGGGTACGCTTCATTTCTTGCTCAAGATGGAGTATCAAGTGACAGGGGAGGATATCTCCCCGGAAGAGATTACCCAAGATCAAGGTTGGCAGTCTGCGGGGGCCAGAAGAGTTAGCGCCAAAACGCGCACGGCTGACACTAATGCGCCATCGCCCCAGCCTGGACGCGCCGTGGCAAATCGGGTGGTGCTGCGCTAAAATCCAAAGTGATACGAGCGGGACGAATGCCCTCACTTCCTCGAGACGATATCAAGATTGTGATCAGGCCGCGAGGTGGACCCAATATCTCCAAGATTGGCGTTGTCACGGTGGCTGACGCAATACTCGCCGCCGCTGGCATCAGTCAGGAAGATCTATGCCAAGATACTCTATGCCCGAATCTACAACAAAATATTATGGTTGCCAGTACTCCCAAGCGCGAGAATGCGAACCGCTACGTCCGGATGAGGCAGATGCTCATCTCGGGCAAGGTATATGAGCTCAGTGCCTACGAGACGGCCCCGCACTCCACGTGCAAGGGAGTGATCCGCAACATCCCTCTTCAAGACGGCCCTGACGTCATCGATGCCAAGATTGTCAACGCCAATAATCCACTTGCCTTAGCAGCGAAGAGAATAGCTCAAACCGGCACGGTCATCGTCGCGTTCGACGGGCATCGTGTACCGAACTTTGTCAGGTATGGACCGTTACTCATGCAGTGCTCACTCTACCGAAAGCAAATCGACGTGTGCTATACGTGCGGCCGCCTCGGTCATCGCGCCGACGTGTGTCCCAATCCAGGTGACGCTATTTGCCGTGGCTGAGGTGCCACTAGTCCCGACGAGCAGCATCAGTGTACCCCCAAGTGTAAACTCTGTGGTGGCCAGCATCTCACGGCTAATAAGGACTGTGCTCAAAGGTTCAAGATCCCATACATCGTGCGTCGTCGTCGCAGTGAGCGCGCCAAGATGGCCGGTGCCGCGTCACCGTCCCCTCAGCCGCGCTCGGACACTGCGGAACTCGTCCAGGCTTCGTCCACTCCGGGTGCTCAGCGCAGAGGACGCTCCCGTTCCAGGGGCCGCTCGAGAGTCCGTTCCGTATCCAGGGCCCACTCCGCCTCCCGCCGTGGGTCCAGAGAACGGGCCTGTTCCCGGGGACGCTCCGGTTCTCGGCCTCACTCCAGCTCCAGGCCGAGGCGCGACACGTCGAGGCGGACCAGATCCTGCTCCCGCACGCCCACCGCCATTAGAAGCAAGTTCACGCTCTCCTGGGCCGACAAGGTTCGAGGGGGACGTGAGGGTCCAAGAGGTGACGACTCGCCTCGCGATTCGCACCACGCACATGAGCTCGAGGAGTTGCGACGAGTTAACGAGCAGTTGAGGAAAGAAAACGCTCAGGTTAAACAAGAAATGCGCAGGCTAGCTGCGGAGATGGCGGAGATTAGGAAACTCGCGCTTTCACCCTCCTCGCCGCAACCCGCTTTGGCCCCGGTCGCCATGGATACGTCCGAGACATCCCACGCGGCTCGCCCGCCCAAGCGTCGAGCGGTAGAGAACAGAGAGGAAGACGAGACTATAAAATTGCTCTCAGAACTCAAGAATGCCTTCGCCAGCATACAGGCTAGCTTAGCAAAGGTCCAGGATACTATAGCGCATCCAAAAATGGGCTTAGGTGCACTCAGTGAAAGGATAAGCAAACTAGAGGACGTTGATGCCAGGAGAGAACCCAGCCCCGCTGCTTCGCAGGTCGCAGCACGACGTCATGTACTAGCACCACCGACGGAGGGCGCGATTTTCAGGGCCGTTCAAGCCTCCTCTCAGCCTAGCCATGGATAGTGCGGACGAGAACTTTAGTATCTGGCAATGGAACTGTGGAGGGTTTCCCAACAAGAAGCCGCTTCTGCAGCGATATTTAAGAACTCTCGCGGTTAAGCCCCAAATCATCGCTATTCAGGAAGTTGTAACTAGTACTCCTATCAAACTCGCAGGTTATCTGGTAGCATCCTCACATTTAGGAGGTAGGGGAGTTGCTACCCTTGTCAACAAAAGGTACAATTGCCTCTCTCGCGACCTCGGCGCAGTTGGTGATGGCATCGAGTACGTCATGACTGAAATCCTCATGAACCCACCCAGAAAGGGCCTCAGAAGAAACAGCCTCTTTATCCTCAACGTATACTGCAGCCCCAGCTACCGCAGGGCGAGCGAACTCTCTCCTCAAGAGGGCCGTCAGCCTGGCCGGTGGTCACCCCCTTGTAGTCGTCGGGGATTTCAACGCCCCACATAGGGTTTGGGGGTACACCCATCACACGCCCAAGGGACGCGAAGTGTGGCAGACTGCGATGGAAGTGGACTTGACCCTTATCACCGATAAGGATTTCCCCACTAGGAGAGGCAACTCCGCATGCCGGGACACTACCCCGGACCTCTCTTTTGTCAAGAACGTAGGGGAGGTCAAGTGGGTAAACACGGCTCTAGACCTCGGAAGTGACCACTACGTCATCGAAGTCTCCCTCCCGATTGCCCGCTATAAGACGAGAAAATTCAAGTTGATCGACTGGGACGTTTTCCACAAGATCAGAGCCGAGCGCGCACCGATGGCCGGGACAGATTTTGAAGGTTGGTGCAAAGGGATCAGGGATGACGCCGCGGCGGCAACCAAGGAGGTCGTCACTGAGCTCGATGTTGACAAGATGGATAGCAGGTTGGCACACCTGCTGGAAGCCAAGCAAGCCCTCCTCACGAGATGGAAGGGGCAGAAGCATAACAGGAGGCTCCGCAAGAAGGTTTCGGAGGTTAACAGCGAGATCGAACATCACTGCAAGAACCTGTGTAAGCAACAATGGGATGAGCTCTGCGAATCCGTCGAGGGTCAGCTCAGATCAGGCAAGAGCTGGGGTCTGCTCAAACACTTTCTCGATGAGGGCAGCACCAGATCCAGCCAGAGACGATCCCTCGCGCGAGCCATCCACCTCGCTACGGACTCTACCCCGGACGAGTTGATTGTCGACAGGCTCATAGACAAGTACCTGCCGGTCGCGGATAGCTCTGCCCCTACCCAATTCCCGGACTACGCGGGGTGTGCGGTGCCGGAGTTGGACAAGGACTTTACCGCCGCCGAGATCCGAGATGTCCTCTTCTCACTCAACGTCAAATCTGCCCCTGGCCCAGATGGCGTCACTAACAGGATGCTGATGAATCTCGATGATGAGTCGATCGACTTCCTCACTGAAAGGATTAATGAAGTCTGGCGTAGTGGACAGGTCCCTACACAGTGGAAGGCGGCCTGCACGGTACTCATCCCCAAACCCGGTAAAGCACCAGGAATAGAGAATCTAAGACCAATTTCCCTGACGTCGTGTGTCGGTAAGGTTGCAGAGCATGCCCTGCTCAACCGGCTCAAGGTGCACATCGAGGCCAATGACATGTATACTCACAATATGATTGGTTTCAGAGCCGGCCTCTCAACACAGGATGCCATGAAGCTGATAAAGCATCAGATCATCGACCGGAGCACGGGTGATACCAGAGCCATTCTTGGATTAGACCTGCAGAAGGCGTTCGACGATATCTCACACGAGTTCATTCTCCAGTCTATTGCCGGCCTCGGCCTCGGGAAGAGAACCTACGACTTCGTCCAATCCTTCCTTAGCCAGAGAACTGCCAAGCTCAAGATCGAAGGATACCTTTCGCAAGAGATCACCCTCGGTTCACGCGGCACGCCTCAGGGCTTTGTCATCTCGCCAACATTATTTAACATCGCAATGATCGGGCTGTCTAAGGAGCTCACGAAGATTCAAGGAATCAACCATACCATCTACGCAGATGACATCACCATCTGGTGCGTCGGCGGGAGCGACGGCCAAGTTGAAGCCGCCATGCAGGGCGCCATCGATGCGACCGAGCGCTTCCTCCGCCCCACTGGGCTCAGATGTTCTCCATCGAAATCTGAGCTACTTCTCTACAAGAAAAGACCCAGAGGCGGCGGCCATCGTGATTGGAAACCGGCGTCCGAAAGCGAAATACGGCTTTTCACTGGTGACGGGTCTCCGGTGCCCAGAGTCGACTCGCTCCGAATATTGGGGATGTATATCGAGTCTAACGGTGCCAATGGAACCGCACTGAGAAAGATCACCGCCAAGACGGAGAGTGCTCTCGGCCTCATTCGGAGGATCGCCAACAGGCACCGGGGAATCAAGGACGACAACCTCATTCGCATTATACATGCTTTTGTTCTCTGCCACCTTTCATACTCGGCGGCCATGCATAATTGGCATGTTGCAGAGAGGAACAAGCTCAATTCACTCATCAGAAAGGTCTTTAAGCTCGCCCTTGGCTTACCTGCAAGCACCCAAACCGAAAACCTGTTGAAGCTCGCAGTCCACAACATGCTCGAAGAAATTATCGAGGCACAAGAGCACTCACAGCTGCTCAGGCTATCCGGCACCCCGACGGGCCGCAAATTACTCGGCGAGCTGGGCCTCAATCCTGTCGACCAGTGCCCCGACGCCGTGCGGATTCCCAGCGACATCAGGTCTCACCTGCACATCGCGCCCCTTCCCCGCAATATGCACCCCGCAAACAACGTCGGCAGACGTCGGGCCAGGGGTACAGCTCTACTCGAGCATGTCCGCAATAACCACATTGAAGCAAGCTTCGTGGATGCCGCGGCATATGTCCAACAAGAGGCATTCGCCGTCTCCATCGTAGACTCCAATTCAAGGCTCACTTGCTGCGCTACGGTACGCACTTCGAGGCCCGTGGTAGCCGAACAGGTTGCAATCGCGCTGGCTGTGCTCGATGGTCGCAGAGAGGCAATATATAGTGATTCAAAGGCAGCCATTAAGGCCTACTAAACCGGTATGGTCTCCCCCCAGGCCCTCCGCATTCTCTAAAGCGCCAAAAGTATCTCTCCGCATTCTCTCATTTGGTTTCCCGCTCACTTGGGGTCGATTGAGGGTTCTCCCTCTAACCCTAACGAGGGCGCACACGAGGCCGCGCGAGGACTCACTGACCGCGCCGCCTCAGCAGTACCCCAGCCCCGCGGGGAACCCTTGCTTACGTTTAATGAAATCACCACACACTACTATATGTCAAGACGGGTATTCCCCCTCCCGCATCCCGCCTTATGCAGGGCGCGGGCGGTTACCCTTCGACTTCTACAAGCCCGTTCGTACCCTAACCTCGCGGTTCTTCATGCCATATACCCTGAAAGATATCCCAGTGCGGACTGCCCTGCCTGTGGACTGAGGGCAACATTGGACCATGTGTTGTGGGAGTGTGAAGCCATCGACTCCTCCTTCAGCGAGGATAGGTGGGCTGCGCTCTTGGGCAGCCCCGAACTCAACGACCAAACCCTGGCCGTCCAGAGTGCCCGCGATCGGGCCCTCAAGCTCGGCTTGGCGGTCCCTACGTGGGACTAGCCGGGTGGCGCGGGGTCTTCTCTGCGTCTTCTCTGGACCGAAATAAAGTTATTTCACTCACTCACTCATGAAAAGTGCAATAACATAGCAATGTGCTGTTTCACAATGTGGCACCCTTTCATGTGCGCTTCTGGCGAGCTGCCGCATGCACTGCTGCATAAACATAAACAGAGGTAAGAGGCAAAGTTGCTCTGCAACCCACATGACGCTTTTAAGAAAATGTATCTGTAAACATTTCTGTTTTCATAGGTGATTAAAATTTGTTTTGTGCAAGTTGGTGAATAACACAGCGGCAACAACACAAGTAGCAAGGACAGAAAACACAGCGAGTAGGCAGATTGAGAAGACGAGGCAGACCAATGAGAAAGCCTTTTTTTTTTTTTTTTTTATTCAGATACCCTAAAGGCCCTTATGGGCATTACATAGGGGGGGGGGGGGGGGGGTTAACAACAGGAAATTTCAAACACAAATGTAGAACACCGTGGTAAAGATCACCGAATACAACAAGAAAATATAAAAAGAAAAAAAAGGAAAGAGAATTGCATACATGATGAAAACAACAACAACAACAACACTCCGTACAAAGCATGTAGATACACTTACAATGCGTCAAAGGCATAAAATTCTGCTTTTACCCAACATGCGTAAAACTGCGCTTCAAATTACTAACAAATGAGTCATGATCACGTATAGAAGCAATTTCTTTTGGCAGCTTATTCCAGTGATGAATAGCTAGAAAGAGCGGTGATTGTCGCAGGAGATTCGTACGTGCAAACATCGGACGCACTTTGAAGGGATGGTCGAGGCGGGGAAAAATTTTTTGTGGGGGTTTGATATGGGATGCTGTAAAGGATGACGGGGTATGATACAATCTGTGGAAGTGGGAAAGCAGTGCTAACAGTCGTCGTGTTTCTAGAGACGGTAATTGGAGGGACTCTTTGATAGCCGTGATGCTGGATGTTCTAGAGTATGTTTTAATGATGAAGCGTGCTGCTTTATTTTGTAAAGATTCCAGCTTGTTTATTAGGTAAGTCTGATTTGGATTCCATATTATGGAAGCGTATTCAATCTTTGAGCGAACTAGAGCTGTGTAAGCTAATAATTTAGTTGACTCAATTGCTAAATACAAATTTCGCCTAATGAATCCAAGTGTTTTATTTGCTTTCGAAATTATTTCATCAATGTGATCATTCCATGTAAGGTTAGAAGTTAAATGGACTCCCAAATATTTTAATGTAGACACATTCTCTATGCATATGCTGTTCATAAAATATGAACTTAAGTGAACGTTACTGGCTCTGCTAAATGTCATTGTTTTAGTTTTAGAAACATTAATTTCCATTTGCCATTGCTCGCACCAAAGTGAAATTTTGTTTAGGTCGGCCTGTAAAATATTAGTGTCTTCAGAGGTGATAATTTGTCTGTAAAGAACGCAGTCATCTGCAAACAATCGAACTGTTGAGGTCAGGTTGTTACTGATGTCATTAATGTAAATTAAGAATAGGATTGGGCCAAGTACGGATCCCTGAGGAACGCCAGATTTAACTTGTGCTAAAGCGGAAAAGTGATCATTTACGGAAACAAATTGGTAGCGATTGGTTAAAAAACTTGAGATCCAATTAATAATTTTACCATGTATGTTAAGCCGGCTAAGTTTCATCATTAAGCGAGAATGGGGAACTTTATCGAATGCTTTCTTGAAGTCAATAAATATGGCATCGATTTTTATGGAATCGTGAACAGCTTGATGAACATCAGTTATAAGTTCAAAAAGCTGTGTTTCACAAGAGCGTCCTTTCTGAAATCCATGTTGATTGTTAGAAAAGAAGTTATGTTCAGATAAATATTTCATAACTGCGGAAGATATGATATGCTCAAGTAATTTACATGGAATACTAGTCAAGGATATAGGTCTATAGTTTGAGGGCACTGATCGGTCACCTGATTTATAAATGGGAGTGATACGACCGACCTTCCAGTCATCTGGTACAATTCCTGTATCTATTGATTGCTGGAAAAGGGTGGCTAATACGGGAGATATTATAGGTTTAGTCATTTTAAGCATCTTTGCGCAGATGCCGTCTGGACCTGGCGCTGAGTTATTCGAAAGTCGATCGATGGCCGATTCTATTCCCTCTGGTGTAATTATGAGATCATTCATAGATGAGTTAATTGAAGGAAACGTAAGGTCAGGTGTAATTGGATTTTCGTTTGTGAATACAGAGCTGAAAAACGAGTTTAATTCAGTCGCAGCTTCAGATGGTGAGAGTAGCTCACCGTTATTAACGATTGGTATAGTGGATTGAGAAGAGTGTTTAGGGTTAATTACTTTCCAAAACTTTTTCGGATTGTTCATTATCATGCTGATGATGTCACCGTTAAAAAACTTGTCTTTAGATGCTTCAATTTCAGCTTTACATTTATTTGATTGTTCTCGGTATCGCTGCCAATCACCATCCGAGTGGGACAACTTAGCTTTAGAGTAAAGGCGTTTCTTTTTATTTATTGCCCTCTTTACTTGGGAGATGGAAGAGGCCAGCGCTGCAGTTTACAGGAGTTGGTGCTTTGAATGAGATGGGTTAATGAAAATGTGCACAAAGACTTTGCTGAAAGAAAACTAGAAAGAACAAATGCTAATATAAAATAAAAGGACACAAATAGGAGTAAGCGCAAACATGCATGGAAGCAGGCACATATTCACACACAAAGGCAATAACTAAGAAAATGTCAAATATAAAGAAATGTGGGAAATCAAAAAATTAGACAAACGCCAGAACACATACACACACTCATTTACAAACGGACGCGGGTAGAGGTATTTGGAGCGGGTTCACACGCTGATCGCGCTTACCTTCTCGTATGTTTTCTTTTTTTCTTTTTTCTTACCTTTCTCTTAACACTGTCTTAGGAAGTTTTCATTGCAACATAACAGGAGAATCGAAAAGCAGCGCGGAGCTGTGTTGTGGGAAAGCATATCGAGCGCTGGCAACACACCTTATGAGTGATTGTGTCATAGCACGCATTCTACAGCTTGCGCGTGCAGTGAGCACTGGTGGACAGCAATCAATCGACGGTGCTACACAACGCTCAAACACTGCCGCTAGAGGCTGGGCTATCTCACTGCTGGCCAAGTTTGTTCACGCTAAGTTGATGGCAACAAATGTTTGCGTTGGAGGCTTCTTTTGCAAATATTTTCTGTTGAGGCACTCGTAGCCTTGTTTCATGCGCGCACGCTTTTCTCATTTCTCCTGAGAATGGTTTTGCTCCATCACTTCACCCCCTCCTACGAAAAACGCAGCGACACAGTACGCGAATACACCTGCCGCTAACAGTAGGCACCAGACTTTGGCAAACTCCTCGTCACAACTTCCCTCGGGAGTGAAATAAAACAACATGGAACAAACACGCAGGATGTGTGTTTGTATAGGTGTGTCGCCGCGGGGTACTGTTTTCAGGCAAAGCGTAGCGCAGCGTCAGCGATGCTCGCTGCAATGTTTCTTCGCCGGACCACGGCTCAAAATAAACGCACACGGCATAAATGGTGCATTGTAAGCTCGCAGTAATATTTCCGGCATGATAGACCATCACAAACAGTTCTGGAATTGACTCTGACGAGGGGCTGACGCACACAGTTGATGCGAATCGGTCTAGTTCAAAGCGCGGGCGGCCATCTTCTCCGTCGGCGGAGTCACTGGCCGTCCGGCTCATGATGTCAGTCCAGAGTGCGCGCCCATTGGTGGATGCTCCTTTGCATACACCTCGGAGGAGTAAACGCCCCCGTTTTTCTAAAGTTGTACCCGACTATAGGATGTGTTGCACAGTCCCCGCCGGGAAAACTAACTGAAGCGATTTTTGGGGGCGAGGTCACTTACGATCGAAGTGCTGAAGACCCCGATCGACGCAGACACGGACAGATCGCGATCCGCCACCCCCAGCAGCTGATCAAGACGACCGGCTTTCTTTAGATATAGCAGTGACAATTGACGGTTACGCCGTTAGCGCTTTAGTGGACACCGGCGCAGACTACTCTATCCTAAATGGGAAAATGGTAACGCAGCTGAAGAAAGTAATTACGCCCTGGTATAACTCGCAGATTCAGACAGCTGGCGGCCACGTCATTACCCTACTCTGCGCCTGCACGACTAGAGTTGGGATTCAAGGATCTACATTCGTAGCGTGCTGCCTTGTCTTACGCGAATGCTCGCGCGACCTTATTCTTGGCGTTGACTTCCTGCAAGAGTATGGCACTATTATTAATCTTTAAGAGTGTCGTACACTCTAAGAAGGATTCCGGGGAAAACGGGAGTAACTGCGCAGTTCGTCCCAAAAAGGGCGCTTTCGTCCCTCAAAGGAGTAACTGCATGGATGTGCGTGCCGTGTGCAAATTTTGGAGAGTAAGTGTTTAGTCCCTGGTCGGAAAGAGAGCAACGGGAGGACGAACGGCAACAGTTACTCCCCATGCGCTCCGCTGTTTTCGTCCGTGTCGTGCAGTGATGCGGCAAGAACTGTATTGTCTATAAATCGTGAATAGTTCGAAGTTCGTGCACTGTCCATTGAACTACATGCAAAGCAGCACTTTGCCTCTTCGTGAGAAAATTGCGTGAAATTTAAAGTTGGAATGTGAAGAGCCATGCCCTTCGTGCGCACCCCATAAGTGAGCGATACACATTAAACGCGCAAGTCATTGATAGACTGCCAGATTTTGCTGGTCAATAGTACCTAAGTTCCTTCCGTTCCAAGGAGATTACGAACTTAACTGAAGCGATGTGTAGCTCAAACGGGACACACTAAGCGACAGAGCAATTGTCCGTCTCTGTCGTCTTAGGTGCCCTGTTTGAGCTCGCTACACGTTTACGTCGTGTAGTGCCTCAGTTTAAAGCACCCTAAGAATACTCGGGCATATCTCTTTTCGCATTCGCTTATGGTTGCAAGTACACTCAACGTTACACTCTCCCCGCACAGCATACACAAAATGCCGAGTCGCTTTTACATTGCCGCAGCTGCGTTCCGATGCTTAACCTGTCTCAATTTCCTACCCCGGTCAAGCAGTCTGCCGTGGTGCAGTGGTTAGAGTAGCTAACATGGGAGCGCGAGGACGTGAGTTCGAATCCTGCTTTCGGGCACCTTTTTTTTCTTTTTTTTTTTCAGCTCAGCAATCTTTTTTATTAGCGTATAAATGCCTAATTTCATTAATTCCACCTTTGCGGAGCATCGGAAATAATGACCGTTACTCCTTTGAGGAGCATCGGAAAAGAGCAACTGTTAGTCCTCGGAGGAGTAACGGCATGGGGAGTAACAGTTCATCCCCCCGCACTTACCCCCCAAAGGGAGGAATGGTTGTGGCAGATCAGTTGCTCCCCTAAAGGAGTAACCTCAATACCCCATTTCCTCCTTTTCTTCTTAGAGTGTATCACATTCTCAGGCGACCGAGCAATCAACGTGCAGGATGATCAACGGCGTGCCGACGTACTTCGTGTTTCTGGAGACAGTGTAACGCTTCCTCCATGAGCCAGTGTCCTCGTCGACGTCACATGCTGTGGCTTACGCGATCGCTAAGTGGTGGCCGAAACTATAATTTGGAACACCTCCTGAAGCAAGGTGTTTGTGTGGCTAGAAGTGTTATACAGCTTCGTGAGGGCCAGTCACAATTGCTTGTTACCAACTTTAGTAATGTGCATCGACATCTTTTCCGCGGCACTTGGATAGCGTTTGCAGATGAAGTAGCAAACGTTAACAGCTGTTTCACGTGGGAAGTAGTGGAGCCAGCAGACACGTCTCTGGGCCATATCAACATCAATTCTGAAGTGTCCATTGATAGCCAGACAGCACTGCGCAAGCTGTTGCATGAATTCCGGACCTGCTCTGCGAGTTCTTCAAAGGTACACCAGACTCCCATCACTAGACAGAGGATCATCACGGTCGAGGACGCACGCCCGATACACCAGTGGCCTTACCCCGTGTCGGCAAAAGAATGCGAAGCCATACGTACGCAGGTCCAAGAGATGCTTGACGATGGCTTCATCGAACCTTCCAACAGCCCGTGGTCGTCTCCGGTCGTTCTTGTCAAAAAGAAAGACGGAACGCTCCGCTTCTGTGTCGACTACCGGAAGTTTAACAACGTGACTAAAAAGGACGTGTACTTGCCGCCGCGTATCGACGACTCGTTAGATAGGGTACGGCGTCCCCACTATTTTTCGACTCTCGATTTAAAATGTGGCTACTGGCAAATTGAGGTAGACGAACGAGACCAAGAGAAAACAGTCTTTGTTACTCCAGATGATCCCTACGAATTTCGAGTCCTTCCTTTTGGCTTGTGTTCATCCCCGGCTACTTTCCAGCGAATGATGGACACTGTCCTCACTGGACTGAAGTGGCAGATTTGTCTTGTGTATCTTGATGATGTGGTCGTATTTTCTGAAACGTTCGAGCAGCATCTTCACCGCCTGCGGAATGTTCTAGAAGCCATCCGATCGGCAGACCTCACACTTAAGCCGGAAAAGTGCCACTTCGGTTATGAGGAGCTCAAGTTCCTCGGGCACGTAGTAAGCGCCAAAGGGGTCCGACCCGATTCAGACAAGATTGCCACTGTGGCTGCATTTCCAGCTCATGCCGAAAAGAAGGCCGTCCGGCGTTTCCTGGGTTTGTGCGACTACTATCGCCGGTTTATTAAGGGCTTTTCGAAGATAGCGGAGCTTCTGACTCGCGTTACAAGGGACGGCACGCCACTTGTCTGGCATAATGAGCAACAGGCGGCTTTTGCTGAATTACGACAAGAACAGCCAGCACCTGTTCTTGCACATTTTTACGATGATGCCGATACAGAGGTGCACACCGACGCCAGTAGCAATAACTTTGGCGCAGTGCTCGTCCAGCGTCAAGGTGGAGTGGAAAGAGTTATTGCCTATGCCAGCCGCTCACTGTCCCGTGCCGAGGTGGATTACTCGACTACGGAGAAAGAATGCCTCGCAGTCGTGTGGGCGATTATCAAGTTTCGCCCCTACCTCTTTGATCATCCCTTCAAAGTAATGACGGACCACCATGCCCTCTGTTGGTTGGCACGCATGCGCGACCCTTCAGGATGACTGGTACGGTGGAGCTTGCGGCTACAGGAATTTGACGTCACTATCGTTCATAAATCTAGTCGTAAGCACGAAGACGCTGACACACTGTCCCGCGAACCCATTGATCCTGTCAGTCAGGAAACAGACGACGATGACGGCTTCCTGGGCGCCATTAGTTCGTCGGACTTGATCCGACGGCAGCGTGACGACGCTGAGATTCGACCGATCACCGATTATTTAAAGGGCCGCGGCACAGCCATACCACGCTATCTGTCCCGTTCGTTGACGTCCTTCTGTCTACGAGACAACGTGCTGTATAAGAAGAATGCCCGTTCGAACAGCCGTGCTTACCTCCTGGTGGTTCCAAGAGACATGCGAGGCGACGTCCTTTTCGCTTGCCATGACGAACCCACATCTGGCCATTTAGGCTTCTCACGAACACTCGCTAGAGTAAGTGAGATGTACTATTGGCCCGGGCTTTCAGCAAACGTAAAAAAGTACGTCAAAGGCTGTCGTGAATGCCAGCGCCGAAAGACACCATCCGTTAAGCCGGCTGGCTTCCTTCAGCCAATTGAGGCACCTCCCACGCCTTTCGACCAAGTCGGCATGGACATTCTCGGACCGTTTCCTCTTTCTGCCGACGGCAACAAATGCGTGACTGTCGCGACTGATTATTTAACACGCTATGCTGAGACGCAGGCGATCCCACGGGCCACGGCTTCAGAGGTAGCGCAATTCTTCATGCGCCACATCGTACTGCGTCAAGGTGCTCCTGCCACTGTGGTAACAGACAGAGGGACAGCATTCACAGCCCAGCTTATGGATTAAGTTTTTTGAATTAAGCAACACCAGGCATCGAACGACGACCGCGTATCATCCACAGACCAACGGACTTACCGAGCGACTGAATAAGACGATCAAAGACATGATCTCCATGTACATCGACGTTCAGCACAAAACATGGGATCGGATCTTGCCTTACGTGACCTTCGCGTATAATTCCGCCGTGCAAGAGACGATGCGATTCACACTATTTCGCCTCCTCTACGGTCGCGAAGTCCAGACGATGCGGAATGCTATGCTACCGTGTCAAGACGTCGACCAATTGACAACTGACCCCGATGAATTTGCTGAGCGTGCCGAGGAAGCTCGGCAGCTCGCGCGGCTGCACATCGGCCAGCGGCAGCAGAGGAACGCACGACGTTACAAAATCCGCCACAGGAACCTGTCCTACAACCCCGGAGACCAAGTGTGGGTGTGAACCCCTGTTTGCCTCCATGGCCTATGTGAAAAGTTGCTGAGCCGGTATTTTGGTCCGTATAAAGTACTACGCCGCTTCAGTGACGTTAACTACGAAGTGGTCCCGGACACATCATCACAGACATGGACCTGGACACAAAGACAACCGAGCTCGGACATAGTTCATGTTGTGCACACGAAACCGTACAGTGCGCATTCATAATTTTTTTTTCTCTCATTCACCCTTCTTTGTTTCTGCTTTTCATTTATCTTCGTGAGCTTGCCTCTTTGTTCATTGACTGTACCAGCGGAACGTTTCCTTTTTTTTTGTACCTTCGCTTTGTCTGCGTTGTGTTATCTTTTCTGTTTGTTTTGTTTTTATTGCTTACGCCTATTTCACAACATCAAAACGATGCTTTTGTTTGGAAGAAGAGATAAGGCCACATGCAGGTATTGGGTTGAGGGCAAGAGTGAGTCGAACCCAAAAGAACAAAGAAGACTACGTGCGTTCCCTGCTCGCGAGTTGAGTTGAGTTGTTGTAGGTTACTGGTGGGATTAGCCTTGCAGTTGCTGCCGGCAATTGCTTCACCGTAGCGACGCTTAAAATAAATAAATCACATAATCAGACACAGACCTCACAATAACAAATAGTCACTCCTCCGTTCACCATGTGGAGGCCAAATCCGTGTCCTGTAGATAATTTAAAAGAAGGCGAGAGACCTTCCTGCACAACCGGTTCCCGCGCGGGAAAACAATGTCCTGAAGAGAGCTGTGAGGAATTCCTGTCTTCTTAAGGGACCCGAATAACACCCTCCTTTCCGCGTTATACACAGTACAGCACATTAGGTAATGTTCTGTCACCGCACACACCACACGTTGAAAATATTGGTGATAACGCCAGGCCAGTCTTATACATCCACGCAGGGGTACGAGCAGAGCCCGTGCGAATGCGGAGCAGTAAGGTGGCTTGGTTTCTTTTGAGACCCTTGATCACACATGGCTTGTGAGGTGAGCTCCACAAAGAACTGAAGTGGCACAACACCGCTTCTCTGAAGAGTCTGTTGTCCTCTTGAGGCACTCTTCTCAATGGAGTCCCAGACAGCGCTCTATGGCCGAGGCTGTCCGCCATCTCGTTGCCTATGATACCTATGTGCGAGGGCACCCATTGGAAACATATGGAGAAGCCTTTGATATGGAGATTGTGCACCAAGCGTAGGGAGCTAAGACATAAGGCATCAGTAGGGAACCCGTGCTCTAACCTTTGAAGGGCAGATTTTGAATCTGTAAGAATGACAACAGGTAGAGGCATACAAAACCGTAGTTTCTTTAGAGCTGCCTCAATGGCAACGCTTTCGGCCGTTGTGGAGGACACGACTGCAGTGAAGCGAACAGACCAATCATACTTCAAAGAGGGAATGTGAAAAGCAGCTGCACTAGATCCTTTGACCTTGTCCACAGAGCCATCAGTAAAGATTTGAAGATGACGTGCATATTCAGTCTCAAGATGTTCCAGTACCAGCGAACGCGTTGCCGCCAGAGGAGAACTCCGCTTAGCGCGTACATGAGGAGTTGTCAACGAACAATCGAGGCTCGCGAATGACCAAGGTGGTTTCAACCCCTTAGTTCGACCTCTAGCGTGAAGACCCAGGTAACCAAGAGTTTTTAGAGCCAGGCACGCTCGGGGCTCGGATCTCTTTCGAAGGCGCTGTAGAAGGGCGCGGCCGGCTGCCATCTGTTTGAGGCGGCCAATTTGCATAATAACCTTTGTGAAGCGACTAGGCTAAGAGGTCTCGATAGACACTCATAAAGTACTGCATTGTTAGGAGCAGTCTGCGGAACGCCAAGAGCCCTTCTTAGGCCCTTTCTGTGCAGAACCTCATGTCGTTCCAGCTGTGATATCGAGGGGGAAATTAAAGGGAGGTGATACATTATTCGACTCGTCACTAGTGCATCGTGCAACCTGATCATTGAAGAATGGTGATTTCCCCATTGCTCACTTGCAATTCTACGGATCACATTGAGACGCGAAGATATCGATGTCACAACCGAGTCTACAGCTCGTCGCCACTGTAGGCGGTAGTCAATAATGACGCCCAAAAAGCGCTTGTGTTTCAATTGTCGAAGGCAAG
This sequence comes from Dermacentor andersoni, assembly GCF_023375885.2. NCBI lineage: Eukaryota > Metazoa > Arthropoda > Arachnida > Ixodida > Ixodidae > Dermacentor > Dermacentor andersoni. The sequence goes on from NC_092814.1 coordinate 78,526,023, forward strand.
ATTTATCAAGGTCTATCTTCACCCGCGCATACCTTCTTCCTCTACCTGGAAACATGATGAAGCCAGATTTTTCCACCGAGAGAGTCAACCCAACACCTTGAAGGTAATTTTGAAGTGAAAGTAATGCCTGTCGAGCTATCAGAGCTAAACGCTTGTGTTGATATCCGGTTAACCAAAGACAAATGTCGTCCGCGTTAAACTGGAATAAAGCAAAATAATATCGCATGGACAAAGACGCCTTCCAGACGTATACTTCTACAGATATCCAGTTTTTCTTCCCTTTAACGCGAAAACGTTAAGGAGCCCGCGTCGCAGAAAATCTGGCGTCCGGCGTCGGACGTCACTTCGGCACACCTATTTTCGAACCACCCATACCCAGGCCATCCATGTGACGCAAAGAATTTACTGAAGTAAAGCTAAAATACGTGGAAAAATCGTAAACTACGACATACACACAACCTATTAACATGATAGCTCTCGTATTGTAATTTGACTATATGAGAAAACATAATTATGTTGCGCGAAAACTCAAAGAAACCGCTTTTCGAGCGTTTCCACAATTCACAGACCGACCACACTATGCTAGGCTAGACAGCCACACTATGCTAGGCTCGTTAGGGACATTGGCTAAGGTAATTGAATGCATTATGCTTGGCCCATACAATGTCTCGGCTTTGCATTATATTTGATGAGCATATGTCCTGGATCCAGCGCATTCAGTCATTATTGGTTAAATCAAGCAAAACAGTGGGCATAATGAATACGTACCAATAAGATCTCCCGCTGGCAATTAGAAGATTGCTTTATGATGCACTGTTCAGCTCTTACTCGTGTTATTGTGTGCTAGCTTTGGGTAACACTACAGCTTAAAACCTACACAAACTCGCTTTAGTACAAAAAATGACAGTCCGCGCGGTATCAAGTGCTTCTTTTAAACACGCCGCGCCTCTTGTTGAAAAACATAATATCATTAAAGTTCAAGATTTGTACACTTATACTCCACTGTGTTCCTATAAAAAAGCAGTTCAGGACATAGATGCTTTTCTCGATACTGCACGACTTGAGTACACCCCGAAAACATATCCTTTTCGTTGTCAACCTCTATGGCGCGTTCGTTTGTCGTGCCCACAGTACGGCCGACAGGGAAGGCAGCATACATTGCCAACGACATTAAATCAATATGACACGCTGAATATTGACATCAGAACGTTAACAAAGAAATACGTAAGTTTATTCACGCAGTAAAAATGAAAAACAATCTTTTTCTTTTGTATCTAGCCATTCTATTATATATATATATATATATATATATATATATATATATATATATATATATATATATATTATGAGTACTTGCCCTTTCTCTTTGTTTCATCCTTCCTAGATGTCCTTAGAGTGGCGTGTTTGATTTATAATGTAATCTTGGTTTTATTGCGTGTTTGGTACAGTGCTTTTCATTAATGTTTAGTAATGCTGAATGTGTTTCGCCTCCATTGCTCATGGGTGGCTGAAGCCCAATCAACTGCAGTGCAGCAGCTGTTTCTCTGGCAATCTTTCTCGCCTTGGAAAATAAAATCGCTTTGATTTTGATTGATTGATTGATTGATTGATTGATTGATTGATTGATTGATTGATTGATTGATTGATTGAGTGCACTTTGGGTGCTTCGCTGTATTCTTGCAAGTATTATGCTCTGCTAATTAGTTTTCCAATTTTCAGAGTTTTTCTAACTTTCCAGTTTTCCAAGTTACTCGTTTTCATAGTCTTCCTCTTCATCTTCCACAAATAGGTATAGGATGATTTAGTGCATTCATTTTTGAGCATTTAGTCATTTAGTACATTTTAGTCCAAGCCGTTCCGGACCTGTATTTTTTCGCTCCGGAGTTCAACCGGAACTTAACCGTATTCGCTCAAAAATAAAATTTGGTTCGACAAAAAATAATCTTAAGTTATTGGGTTTTACGTATGAGGCACGCCGTAGTGAGGGACTCCGGAATAATTTGGACGACCTGGGGTTCTTTAATGTCCACCTAAGTACACGGGTGTTTTCGCATTTTGCCCCCATCAAAATGACGCCGCCGTAGACAGGATTTGATCCCGCGACTGCCGCGACTTAGTGCTTAGCAGCCCAACACCACAGCCACTAAGCAACCACGGCGGGTGTTGGTTCAACACCCGCTGTAAATTTCGTTTACCATGACTAGGGACTCCATGGCGTCGATAACTTCGTCCACCCAGTTGAAACGTTAAAAAATGTGGTCTCTGGCCCACAACGCTTTGTACAGAACCGCATTACATACGCTAGTTACTGCGCAAACAAGTTACAAAAATATTGCTTCCGAGTTCTTCCTAATGTTTGTACATAATATCACTCAAGCTGTAACATCTCCTACGCTGGAGTTTTATTTGTCATTTCCAATAGCGACGTTCAAAAGGCAGATACAGGGGTATACCATGCACTTAATTATCATCTTTTAGCGCTGAGCGCAAGCGGTCCGCGAGTTAGGCGGCGCGGCTTTTGCGTCACCGCGAGAGATGGCGCCGCGCTGAGTGGCCCCTCCTTCAGGCTCTTTTACCTTAGCGGTTATTGTGTTGCGCTGCTAAGCACAAGGTCGCCGGATCAAATCCCAGCCGCGGCGACCGCATTTCGATGGAGGCTAAATTCAAAAACGCATGTGTCCCGTGCATTCGGGGCACGTTAAAGATCCCCTGGTGGTCAAAATTAGTCCGGAGTGCCCCACTACGGCGTGCCTCATAACCAAATCGTGATTCTGGCTCGTAAAACTACAGAATTCATTTCATTTTTCTTCTACCTGGGCAGTGCGCTCTGCCTCCCTGACGTCTTTCGATGCCTGTCGTGCAGCCTCCAGCAGGTTTTCTTCTAGCCGGGCAGCGACCATATGGACCAGTGCACAGTATGGCGTGATGCGGTATGTTGCGGTGGGGTGTGCCTTTACTCATTTTAAGATTGTGGCTAGCTTCATCTCGAACCAATCTGCTTGGCCGGTTTCCATTTCATGCTTACATCTACTCTCGATTACAGATGAGCAAGCAATTTTTACAGCGAAGCTGTTTATGGCTAGGTTCTGGCGGATCTCGCCTCCGTGGGCATAGACCAACTATTTATACTCCTCTCCGCCGCCTCTTTCCCAAGTTTTGTATACTCCTCGCAACGAGCGCCGTCTCTCACCCGACATTGCGCGCGCTCTTCGGCGGACACCTTTGCAGCCCACTAGTGCGCGCACCATGTGGCGCGCACCGTGCTTGGCGTAGCCGACCAACAATAAAACGTAATTGTCTCTATCCACCAATCGTGTGTGACCGTCTTTGGTTCGCCGTAGACTTGGCCACAATCTGCGGCGTGCGTGCTGCGGAACAGCGTGAAGTGGCAGCGGGTGCGTTGCGGCAGTGCATCTCCTCCGAAGACGTGGAGCAAGAGACTGTGGGCGGGACGTGTCGCGATCGAAACGTTTATGGTGCATGTCTTCGGGAACATTAAGCCGGCCGACAATGCCTCCATCGTCATCGTGGGAGATTTCAATGTCGATGAGAGCAGACCCGACGGGGAGTGGATACTTACCTCCATGTTGGAGTGATTTGGCCTCAAGTGTTTGCCCAATGCCACCGTAACACAAAAAAATTTAATTTATCGCTTTTTGTTAATTTTACGACAATTAGGAAATGGTCACTCCCATATGGATTTTTGATCACGTCCCACTCCAGGTATGGAACTAGTGTACTTGATGTTATACTTAAGTCAATAGATGAGAACGTTTTGTTCGCCACGCTGTAGAATGTGGGTTCTTTCTTGTTTAGTAAGCATGCAGCGGAGGATAAAAGGAACTTTTCTAATGAGCGCCCTCTCGTATCACAGCGAGAATCTCCCCAGAGGGTGTTATGTGCGTTTAGATCACCTACTTCAATGTAAGGTTCGGGAAGTTCTGCGATAAAGCTCTCGAATTCTGTTGTGGAAAATTGATGGCATGGAGGGATGTACAGAAAGCCAACTGTGACTAACTTATCAAATAGCACGGCTCTGATTGCCACTGCCTCAAGGGGCGTTTGCAGATGTAAATGTTGGCAGGCGATACCCTTATCAACTATAATAGCAACACCGCCTGACGAGGCGAGAGCGTCACTGCGATCTTTGCGGTAAATGGCATATTGTTTCAGAAAGTTAGTATGTGAAGGATTGAGGTGTGTCTCTTGCACACACAGCACCCTTGGGTTAAGCTTGCGAAGGAGTTCCTTAATATCATCAAGATTGTGTATTAAACCTCTCACATTCCAATGCATTATCTGTGTGTCCATATTGGAAGTGTTTTATGGTGTGTGTCAAGAGATCAATTAGGTTGGCTCAAGAGGCCTTTCCAGGCCCCTTGATGCGGGGTATTTCTTTTTTGTTGGCGCGCTCCAGGGAGCAACGCCGTTCCTTCGGCGTCTGAGACGCCGGAGCAGTTTTTGTTACAACCATCGCCTCGTCCGAGGCGCTGGATGACGCCCGCTCAGCGGGCACGCGCGGTGGTCTTTCGGGACTGTCTGCACGAGCAGTGGCCCTGGGACCGGCAGGCTTGGAGGTCTGCTGGCCCTTCGTGGTAGGGGGCGGAAGAGCAGTGGCTGCTCCCGCCAGGGGGGCTGATGGCGTAACCGCCGTCATACTCCGTGTGACTTGCGCGGCCGCCAGAAGATGTAGCGCTGTCCCCGGGCGCGCCACATCGGTGTAGGAAGGACTGGACTGATTTTGGAGTGAGAAACGCTTACGTGGCTCTGGAAAAGATAGGTTGAGTTTTGCTTTCAGTTCTATGATTTGTTTCTCTTTTTTCCAAGTAGGGCACGATCGCGAGTAGGCGGGGTGATCTCCTTCACAGTTGGCACAGTGGTTTGTTAATGTACAGATGTCAGAAGCGTGTTCAGAAGAACTACACTTGGCACAAGTAGCACGTCCTCTGCAGTTCTGCGACCCATGCCCAAAGCGCTGACACTTCAAGCATTGACGCGGATTTGGGATATACGGCCTGACGCGAAGCTTACAGTAACCAGTTTCTATTGTTTCAGGTAGGTTGCAGGTTCCGAAAGTAATGATTATGTGTTTGGTAGGTATTTGCTTGTCATCTCGCCTCAATGTTATTCTTTGTACTTTGGCTACGTTCTGGTCTTGCCATCCTTCAAGCAGTTCGCTTTCGCTCAGTTCGAGGAGGTCATCTTCTGAGACGACCCCGCGCACTGTGTTCATTGATCTGTGTGGGCCTACTGAGACGGGAATTTCCCCAAATGCTACAACTTTAGAGAATTTGTCATACTGCACTTTTTCGCGGAGTTCGAGAAGAAGGTCGCCACTTCTCATCTTCGTTACTTTATAGCCTGGGCCAATTGCTTCAGCGAGAGATTTCGCTACGGCAAATGGTGAGAACATTCTGACTGTTTTCTTATCGTGCTGACTATGTACAACGTGGTACTTTGGAAAAGATCGTTTTGGCTGCATGAAGAAAGTGAATGTTTCATCGGTGCGCCCCCTCTTCAGGGAGCGATCAGGTAGCGGAGGGAAGTTATTTGCCATATAGAGCAGGAAAATTCGGCGGCGATGGTGGGCACCCACCATCGAGCCCAACAAGGGGACGCTACAAGGTTGGAAGAATACCTGTAGACGCCAGCCACGCATCGCCGCTATAACCTAATATATATACCCAAGATTGGATATATTACACATGGTTAACCATTGCCGCCAGGAAATACGGAAGTAATAAGAAGTGAAGAGAAGACAGGAAAGATAGAAAAGTGGGAGAGAAAGACAAAGATTGGAGAGGAGGACAGGAAAAGGCGACGGCCGATTTCCTCCAGGCGGGTAAGTCTGGAGGTGCCGTCTATGTGAAGCCGAGGCCGAAGAGGTGCGTCGCCTCCGCCGGGGTGCCTTATTAACGGTCCAAACACCCAGCATCGGCTCAACTTCCAGGATCCCCTTTTCCCCAGACACGGCTAAGCCGCGCACGGCTACACGCGGGAGGGTTCAACCCTCGTGTGCTCGGGTACGTGGTGTCGCAACATACCAAACGTCTGCTGACGCAGACGCCCCTGCGGGGTCGCAGCTTGGACTAAAGGTGTGTGATTAAGCACCTTTCACGATTCATTCCCTGTTTATGCATACGTATTATTTGACAATGAAAATCATTTTCGTTTTTTGCATTTTCATTTTGACTGGTGGATAGCTATATTCTTGACAAAATCACGCAAACGCAGACGGCGCCTCACGTTTTAGTAGTTTGTACGCAACCGATGACTGCGACTTGTCGCTGTGGTTGCGCAGCGTTGTGGAGTCGACACGAAATGCAGAAGTCGTTCCGAGGCGTTCGAACAGTCTCCTAAGAAGCCTGCCGCTGATTGATATTACGCACAGATAAGAAAGCTGAGGCGATTCGAGCGCTTCCACTTTCCCTAGTGTACTAAAAAATAATAGATAAAAAGCTCTGAGGTTCAAGTACACACATTTTTGCAATCGCCCGCTACCCGTGCCAAGATCGTTCCCTTCCACCGAAGCTAGCTTAGGCCTATAGCGTATACCCGCTGTTGTGACGGAGACGTCTCAACGCTGCCGCCACTGTTGCGAAGGAGGATCCAAGGCGACGGTGATTAAACGAAACATTTATATGCAGTATGTACAAGGGCGTTACATGAACGGCCCAGAGGCCGGGGCATAATGGACTCGCACTAAAGCGTGCGGTGAGAAACGGGAGCACGCCTCTGCTTGCTGTCGTCGTCGTCGTCCCGTGGTTCGGGCTTTTATAACCACAGGAGTCGATGCAGTTGCCATGGGCTCGAACCTCCAATCAGCACCCACCACGGGTTGCTGTGCGAATTTCGACGAATGGACGAGAGGCACCTGCATCAGGCGATCCCGGTGAAGTGGTTCAACGGCGCCGCTCCGGCGGCGCCACCGGATGTAACCCGAACACGACCCGCCGTCGGGCCCGGCGAATTCGTTCGGCGCCCAGCTTCAGCCGCATGCCGGCAAAGCGAACCTTTGTTGTGAGCTCTAGCACAACAGCACCCCCGCCGCCAGACCATGCGCCAGGAAGACGAGCTGCTCCCTCGTGGCTCGGATGCCGGGCGCGCTTGTTGGCCAGGCCCATCCAGGTTCCCCTCCGTGTTCCGGGGAATAGGTGGCTCCACGCTGCTTCCCGTGACCAATCCCCACTCGCCAGGCCAGGGTCACTCGTTCACCGGCTTGTCGCCCAAGTGTCTCGACCAGCTTTATTTGGCAGCTCCGACAGGCTTTCATCTCGGCACCGGTCAGGGTTAGTTCTGCAGCATCCGAGAACGAACCGACAACAGGCAACCCCCAACACGAGCAAGTGCCGTTTTGTCACCCGTCAGAATACCAGACAAACGTATCGCAATGGTTCTAGCTTTGTCTCTGTCCCAATTTATTTCCCTCTTCGACAAGAGATACATGTGGTATACAGAACTCTAAAGCGCGGCACAAACAATGTGTCACTACATGACACGTAATGATTACGATACAAAACAAAATTTTGGTTTTCTTGAGATCACTTGGTCAGAAAACACTAAGCTGAGGCTGAAAATGAGGTGTCTAAATTTTGCCCTCAGCTAATAACACCATTAGCGTTTCGCGAAGTAACGAAATGCAAGTCACGAGGAGTTCGAAGGCAGCACTGTTTAGAACGCACGGCTCAATGCGTCTGCGTTCGCGTTCAACTTTCCTTTCTTATAGCGAACGACAAGATTGTGCTGCTGGAGCGTCATACTCCATCTTAACAACCGGCCGCTTTTAGACGACATATTATTTAACCAAGTCAGGGGGCAGTGGTCGGTCTCCACCACAAACTTGGAACCGGCAACGTAGCAGGCCAATTTCTGCACGGCCCACACGACGCAGGCGCATTCCTTTTCAGAGGTGCTGTAAGCCTCTTCTCTGCAAGTTAGTTTACGGCTCAAGTACAAAACTGGCCGTTCATGACCGTTATCATCCTCTTGGCATAGCACCGCTCCCATACCACGGTCGCTCGCATCGCACTGGATCAAACCTTTTGAAAAGTCTGGCGCCAGTAGAACTGGTTTCTCGCTCAAGGCTTGTTTCAGCATTTGAAATGCGTTCTCTTTTGCTGTGTCCCATTGCACCTTCACTGGCTCAGACTTTCTAAGTGCGTCAGTTAGAGCACAAGCAAGCGCAGAGTAATCTTTCACGTAATGTTGGTAATATCCAGCCAAGCCTAAGAAGGCCCTTATCTCGGACTTGGTGGTTGGTCGGGGGTAGTTCACGACCGCGGCTACTTTGATTTCAGACGGTCTTCTTCGGCCGCGCCCCACCACATGCCCCAGATAAGTCACTTCGGCGCAACCAAGGTGACACTTCACAGGTTTTACCGTAAGACCTGCTTCTTTCAGCCTGCTCAGCACGACTCGTAAGTGCGCCAGATGTTCGACCCAAGTGTTTGAAAAGATGGCGACATCGTCGAGGTAAGGGAGTGCGTACTCAGACAGGCCACGATGCACTTGATCCATTAGACTGGTGAAACAATACGGCGCGTTTTTGAGTCCAAAACTCAACATGACGGGGCGGAACGTTCCGCTCGGGGAAACGAACGCAGCGTAGCGACGGGCCCGCTCTGTGAGGGGGACTTGCCAATAGCCCCGCACAAGGTCTAGTGTGGATATGTAATTCGACTTCGATACCGTCTCCACCCTTTCCTCAAGGTTCGGTATCGGATAGGTCTGATCTCGGGTTATCGCATTGAGGCGTCGATAATCGATGCACGGCCTCGGATCCTTTCCCGGTACTTGGACTAGTATTAGAGGCGAGGTGTAGTCGCTCTCACTCGGCACAATGACTCCTAGGTCACACATGCGCTGAATCTCATCCGCTATAATCCGTTTCTGTACAGGAGAACAACGATACGGCTTACTACGTATCGGCTCTTCGCACGTTAGTTCAATGTCGTGCTCAATTAGCGTCGTCTTTCCGGGCCGATCGGAAAAGACCTCTTCAAACTCAGAAACAATTATTTTCAAGTCCTCCTTTTGGGCTTCGCTTAGGCGAGGTTCTAACTTTACTTGTTCCAGCAGGACATTCGGACCACCTTCCTTAATGTCCGCAGTGGTCAGGATTTCCGTACCTTCCTCGTCCTGAACACTCAAAACTACGTTCACCACTGCGTGACGCTGAATGTATGGTTTCATCAAATTGCTGTGGTAGATTTTGTTCGGTCGTTTGCCTAGTTTCACTTCGTAGTTTGTATCGGAAAGCTTCGATACAACCTTCGCTGGCCCTTCCCAATGAACCTCGAGTTTATTTTTCTTAGAAGGCCGCAGTAACATCACTTGGCTACCTGCTTCAAAAGTACGCTTCCTTGCTGACCGGTCGTAGTACACCTTTGACAATGCCTGTGCAGCCTTAAGGTGGCTCTCGACAAGGTCTTTAGTTCTTCCGAGCCTCTGAAGCAAGTTAAGAACGTACGCAACTACATTTGGGTCCTCCTCGTAGCCCTCCCACGCCTCTCGTAGCATGCGTAGCGGGGTTCTTAAACTTCGACCGTATACAAGCTCCGCTGGGCTGAAGCCCGTACTCTCGTGGGGAGCAGATCTCAAAGCGAACATTGCGGCTGGAACGCATGCTTCCCAATCACGTTTCCGCTCAAAGCAAAGAGCTCTCAATATTCGTTTCAACACTGAATGCATTCGCTCTACCGGATTGGATTGCGGGTGATTGATCGAACTATGGAACACTTTGATTCCGCACCTTTCCAGGAAAGTAGTGGTTAGGCAGCTAGTGAAGACGCTACCATTATCACATTGAATTTCCGAAGGAAATCCAACTCGAGCGAATATAGAAAGGAGCGCGTCAACGACCTGAGGAGAATTGAGCTCTCTGAGTGGCACCGCTTCCGGAAACTTCGTTGCGACACACAGGGCAGTTAAAATGTATCGACATCCGTTCTCGGACTCGGGCAGTGGCCCTACTATGTCGATTACCAGCCGACGGAAAGGCTCAGTTATGACTGGTACCAACTTCATTGGTGCCTTCCATTTGTCAGTACTCTTGCCGACCCTTTGACATGTATCGCAAGAGCGCACAAACTCTTCAATGTCCTTCCAACAACGAGGCCAGTAGTACTCTTGGGCAAGTCGAGCTTTCGTTTTCTTCAAGCCGAGATGCCCTGCCCACGCGTTCTCGTGCGCGAGGTCCAGTAGTTGTCGGCGATACTTTAGAGGGATTAAAAGCTGCTCATACTTACGACCCTGTACATCCGTATAACTGCGGTACCACAAGCCAGATTTCTCATGGAATGAAACATTCTTTCTCGCTGCTCCCAGTTTCACATTATCAAGCAAGTCCTTTATCAAGATATCCCCTTGCTGTTCTCGAATGAACGTCGCTCGGTCAACGTTCAGTAACTCATTCCAGCTGTCAGAGACTGGGGTCAACGTCGAGCTCACCTCGTCCAACGGCGCCGGTTCGGTTTCTCCGCCGGTGGGGACGATGCAACCCTCTTCCGTAGCAGACGGCCCGACTGCACTATTGCGGGAGTTCTCCAGCCCGGTCGACTGACTGCTCGGGTTACGCTGCTCGGCCGCTGTTTTTGTCTCACTCTCTGGGGCAATATCAAGTTTCTGCATAAGCTTCCGCGCTTGCGATCGCGTGAGGTCCATGCACGCCAAGCTGGCAAAGAACGATTTTCCTTGTTCCTTTAGGAGATGCTCCGAGCTGTTAGAGAAAAGATATGGAAAATGCTCTGGGAGGGCTGCAGACACGGCCGCTTCGGTACTAAGCTTACCAAAAGTGCCTTCAATGATCACCGTAGCGATCGGTAAGCAAGCACACTGCTCCTCAGCAACCTGCTTTATCCACGCGCATTCTCCTGTGAAGTCGTTTGGAGAAACTAGTGAAGAGTGGACCACGTCCATAGTGGCCGCTGAGTCCCGGAGTGCTCGGCATTTTTTCCCGTTAACGCTTATCTCCTGCATATAGGGTTCCAACAACCGCATGTTCTTTTCTGTTTCTCGAATCGTTGCAAAAGCAACCTTTCGTTTACAGTTTGCCGCGATGTGCCCTTCCCTTTTGCAGTTGTAGCAGATTAGCGGCTTCCGCGTCTCAAATGCGCGTGCGGCATCCGCTCGCTGCTTGACATCATCGTTTGATTTTTGCGATTCATATAACTCTTTCCTCACAGTCTCTTTAGGAGGAGATGAGTCCTTCCGAAAACTGCGGTACGCGAACGGTTTCCTTTCATCGGGCTTTGTAAAAGCGTCCTTCCGCTCCGCTTTTTCCACTCGCACGGCCCTATTATGCAAGCTTCGGCGGATATAGTACTCCTCAGCTAGCTCTGCTGCATTGTTCAGCTTTACTTCTTGAAGCCTATCCTGCAGCCAGAGCCTGACGTCATCTTCGATGCAGCGGTAGAATTGCTCCAATGCTACGCACTCTACCACTTTATCTCGATCGTCATAAACTTCTTCGCCCTTAAGCCATTCAATCAAATCAGCCTTAAGGCGGAATGCGAAGTCGATGTGCGACTCACTGCCTTTTTTTGCGAACCTGAACCTTTGCCGGAAAGCCTCGGGTGACAATCTATACTTCCTCAATAGAGCCTCTTTGACATCATCGTACCTCTCAAACGCCTCCTTTGACAGGCACGTTATCACGTCAGATGCCTCCCCAGGAAGCATAGCTAACAGGTTCTGTGCCCAAAGGGACCTCTCGATGTCGTTTCGTTCACAAACGTGCTCGAATTTGACGAGATACTTTGCCATGTCTTCGCCAATTACGAACGGCGGCAGTTGGTCCCGAATTCTTGGACCGCTCGCCTGAACTGTCGTAGAAGCTACCGCCGGCGAGGACTGCCCAAGCTCTAACTCCAACCTCTTTGTCGCGAGCCGCTCTTTTCTATCGGCTTCCTCTTTACGTATACGCTCCTGCTTCTCAGCCTCCTCTTTACGTATACTCTCCAGCCTCGCGGCCTCCTCGAGCTCGCGCTCACGGCGCTCTTTGATCGCAGCCCAGGCCTCATTGGCCTCCTCAGCAGTTACGTTCTCGTTCTTCATGATATCAAGAATGGCTTGCTTTCGTTTCGCACGGCCTACGGTAGGGCCTAGCTCCTCACAAATTTCGATGAGTTCCTTTACCCGAAAGTTCTCCATTGTTCACAGTGGCCTCTTGCCGTTTGCCCTTGTTGGAATTCCCTTGCCGTTCACTACTATCGAGCTACTAGCGTGACACGCGCAAGCAATTCTTTACACTGTCTTGTTTACTCCCTCGGCACTAGCTTTGGTGTCAAAACTCTCACTAGGTCTGAAACAATCAAAGCTCTTCACAGTGCTTCACACAGCCCTACTCTAAACTACGATAACCTGTGCTAGAGAAGTCTGGTGAACTGAGGGGAAAACGTCAGGCACTCACCGCGCCGGGGTAGCTGACGCCGGTCGATCCCGCAGCTGCCAACCAACTGTTGTGACGGAGACGTCTCAACGCTGCCGCCACTGTTGCGAAGGAGGATCCAAGGCGACGGTGATTAAACGAAACATTTATATGCAGTATGTACAAGGGCGTTACATGAACGGCCCAGAGGCCGGGGCATAATGGACTCGCACTAAAGCGTGCGGTGAGAAACGGGAGCACGCCTCTGCTTGCTGTCGTCGTCGTCGTCCCGTGGTTCGGGCTTTTATAACCACAGCAGTCGATGCAGTTGCCATCGGCTCGAACCTCCAATCAGGACCCACCACGGGTTGCTGTGCGAATTTCGACAAATGGACGAGAGGCACCTGCATCAGGCGATACCGGTGAAGTGGTTCAACGGCGCCGCTCCGGCGGCGCCACCGGATGTAACCCGAACACGACCCGCCGTCGGGCCCGGCGAATTCGTTCGGCGCCCAGCTTCAGCCGCATGCCGGCAAAGCGAACCTTTGTTGTGAGCTCTAGCACAACACCGCCCAGTCCGTCTACACGCTATGGGCCCGTCTGGACTCAGCAACCAGCAAGTCTAACAACGTTAAATTACTATATATTTCATCTTTAGCATCGGTGTTCTTAGATAAACTATTTTCTCGTGTATACAGTGTCACCACAAGAAGCGATGAGCGCCGATGTGATGCGTTAAAAACATACGTGTATGTGCTGTCACCGCAGCCTGCCAGCACTAGCCTACGCTTCTCTGTCGAAGATGTGCGACTAGACGGAAACGGAACGGAACGTTGAACGGAACGACACTTCAGAAACGGAACGTTGAAGGAAGAAAATGTTTTATATCCTTTTCGTGAAGAACAAGAAAAGCCTATCAAAATCAGCAGTAACATCCCACACAGCGTCCCGGGTCGGCAGTGCATTTAGTGCTTTTTTCGAAGTTAAGATAACAATCGTAAAAGACAATCAGTGTTGTGGCACTTCCAAGCATACTATTTAATACACACAACAACGTTTTCTGTCTGAAACAGGCATAAGCTTTAGTTGCGGGGCGATTGCACATCTGCAATGTCTGTGCGAGACGCATCTGCGAAACTGAAACTGCGCCTGAATCTTGATGCCGCAAGTTATTAACATCCTGCCACGTGCTGGCGTGGCTTACAAAGTTCGAAATTCAGGCAAACACAAGCGTCCAGACGCGAAATCCATTGGACTGCGTGCCATGTGTGCATTTGTTTCTCATGTATGTTCAAATGTGATGTAACAATATTGGTTTGACACTACTCATAATTCCATGCAATAAAGACAAGGAAAAAAGCTGGCGTGGCTTAGTGGTTAAGTACCGGGCTTGGGATCTGTAGGTCACAGGATTGAATCCTGGTGGCAGTATTCTTATCTTGCTTCTTTGTTTATTGCACTAAAACGCCCTCTGTTGCTTTCTGTATTTCAATATATATATATATACGGTGCCCAAGCACTGTGTATTTCACGCGCTAGGGCTCCTTTCTGCACCAGTACCAAGCGCCTCCCAGTACGGCGCAGCCTTCCCAGAGCCCCACAATCCAGCGCGCAACACTGGGCCCATAATCCGGCACGGCACCGGACACTGGGTTTCGCAATAGGGTTTGAAGGTAACAAACCTCGTCAAGTTTGGTGCAGTGGTTGCCGAGAAAAACGAATTCTCCTTTTACATGTATCTACATATATATAGGAGCGCCCGAGCTAAAGCTTCCTCTTAAAAGCGAAATGAATACCGTTCTCTAAAACCACCTGAGTGACGTGAGCGGAGCACCGCTCCGCTAAACTTAACTATAATTTGGTACCGCATTTTGTGACGCAGACTGTACCTTTGCTTTGCCCTTGTCAAAGAAAGAGTGCTGGAGCAAACTGGGCACCTACAAGCGACGACGAAACTGGCCATTAAGTGCAACACGATCTCAGCTATAGTGAATACCCAATTGGTTCGCGGGTAATTGTCAAGCAACGATCGGCATTTCAAGGGACGCGGTATTTCAGACCCCTGAATATTTACGTTGCGCCTGCAGAAAGAGAAAAAGAAAACAAAGGAGGTTAACTTCTTTTTTCTGATTGCATCGCACGACCACTTAGCAAAAATACAAATGCTTGGGAAGTTGCCGTCCCTTACCTGGTTAAACTGTTTCATTTGCACTTTTTTTTTGTAGCCAAGGCACGCTATTTATTACATGGCTGTGTTCGCTAAAGCTATAAAGCTCTAAGAAAGAAATGGTAGGGGACTGTAATCTTTGCCTTATGTGTCTCTTAGTGCCACTCGCACCTCGGCGTTGGTGTTCGTTAGGTTTGGCGAGCGAACGTCTTTCCTCTGGCACGAAATGCGGGCGAGTATCGAGGGAGGGCGAGGAGAAAGCGCAGCGTGCGCCACTTGGCGGGGCGTAGCCCCCTACCGAGCGGTGCACGAAGCGCATCTTACGCACCCTCTCCGGTGCCGACGTCACAGCATGTCACGAGCGCGTGCGCACAGCTTTTGCGAGCAAGCGAACGCAGGTGAGCGCCTGGAGAGGAGGACCGAGAGCGGAGAGAGTGACGTCACATCCGTTCTCCTAGGCAGATGTTCAGTCTACGCCAGGCAACTGTTTTCCATTAATTAGCCCGTTAAATATCATGCCACCTTCTTGTGTGGGACGTCATTATTGACGTCATTCCGCCTTCTACTTCAGGGTCTCCAGGAATTGCGCCAAAGTCGTGCTCACGTGGCGGGTCTCTAAAGTGTACAATTCTGTGCTTTCGTGTGCGGTAATCAGTGATTTCTAATCAATATAAATTATTCCAGACACTTCAGTAAGCCGTAACTAAACTTATGCTCTGATATCATATCTATAATGAAACTCATTAATTTTGTACTGTGCTATGCTTTTTCTAGATTTTTTCTTATTTATTTTGAATTTAGTCTCCGGTCGTCTACGGAGGAGAACCGGAAGTGCTGCGCAACGAGCAAGAATGTCACTCAATGCTCGTGCCAATAAAAAAAAAAAAAAAGTAAAGCGATTTGCTTTCACGGCATCGAAAGCAGAGGTTTGTGGCGAAAAACAGAAAGGGTTATTTCAAACCACAAGCTGCAGTGGGCATCGGAATGGGAAGAGGCGGCGTTTCCACACCTGGAATGCGCTAAATAATGCTGTCTTTGCCGTAGACATGTAGTTGCCGTCAAGGTATAAAACTGAAACTGAGCCAAAAACCTAAAAAAAACTACTTATTTTTGCGCGAACCGGAGCTTAACCAGAATATATATATATATATATATATATATAAGCCCCTCGTACATAGAAGCTAACTAGAAGTATGGGGTTTTTCGATAACACTACAAATGTTCATGAGCACCCTGTGTACACAGGGCGCACAAAATTAAGCTTTATGGTTCGCTTAAAATTAGGAAGACCCCCTGTGCAAATAAGTTATATGGCTAGAGGGACACACAGTGAGGGCACGTCGTCAGCCGTTATCTGCTGAGACAAGAGCATGCGTTCTATTGCGGTGAGCAAAATCCTTCCGGGGTGTTCTCGGCTTGACACCCGTGTGCCACCGCACTGCTTCAGTATGGGAAAAATAGCATTTGTTCAAAAGTTAACAACCAAAGATTGTCCGGCTGTACACCCTCCCAGTTTGCTTAACCCGAACGTGCAAGCGTCGACCGCACGGCATGTCAGGGCCTTATAACGGCGAGACGCTGCGAGATAGGCGACAGCTGGGCGAAAGTATGCGCATGCGCACAAATGCCGCCGGTGTGCACTCGGGAAGCGAACAGCGCAGCAGATGGAATTCGAAGTGGAAATTGCTTTTCAAGCACGGGCATATACCATCGCCGATCTCGCCATGTCTGGCCGTTATAAGGTGCTCACATGCCGCGCGGTCGATGCTAGCGCGTTCTGGTTAAACATATTGCAAGGGTTTACTATCAAACGCGGCAAGAAATTTCTCAGTTGTTGTTTGGGTATTGCCTGCATGATTCCGCTTTCATGCGGCAATGATATGTAGGACAATCAGGGAGATGTATAAGTGTATGTACATCCCTGAGCAAAAATATACGGACCAGAGATTGCGCAACAGAGCTGGTTTTCAGCTCTGCCTGTGAATGTAACGGCATTGAAGACTGCAGTCCAAACTTAGCATTGCGAACTTTCCAGTGTATTGGTCAAATTCAGTTTATGCATGTTAATTACGAAGAAATTCAGTTTTTTTGGCGACCCAGTGGTGAAGCATAGACAATCTTGATACACAAGGATAATTACACAAGGCAGCTCGTGTAATGTTTTGAGTTAAGGCTAGGCATGTGCCAGCTACTGCGTGCATGATAAAGATTTTGCCTACCTTAAATGCTTACGAAGTTTTATTATTTTGGTTTCTGCAATTATAATGCTTTCCTGTACCTCTTAGCAGTATCTCTGGGATAGTGTGTTCGTTTCGTGTGCCTTTTCTTCCTCCTGATAAATATGCATTCTTTTTCACGCATGTGGGATTCCTTGATAGGTGTTTACATTTAGTTGCGAGTCAAACGTTTGTCCGGTTTTTACGTGTTCTATATCCCTCCGTCTTTATCGTCGCGCTTCATGAAAACCTGCATCATGGACATAGACCAACGATCTCAAATCGTCATCTTGTTGCTTCACAAACAAATTCGCTGTCACTTCTAATCCCAACATATACGTCGCTCTTCATTTTCGTAGAGTATATGCATTCATCAAATTTACGGAATTCGCAATCATCACCATGCCCCTTGTCTTCACAAAATGTGCATATAAGTTGTCGTCACCCATCAAGACTGTCTTTACTAGCCAGCATTACGGCCTCAATTACCCTTGTCTTGGCTTCCTCTTCCCTCCCTTCAACTGCTCCCGTGCGTGGTCTGCCACACATGCGAAGCCGATAATAGGGGTAACGGGAGAACAGTAACACTACTTTAAATACTCTTGAAAGGCATTTCATTTCATTTCATTTATTTTACCCTCAAGGTACATAGTACATTATAGAGGGGAGGGGCTAAGAGAATACAAAGTAAACATCGGTGAAAGTAACTCAAACAAAATGAATAACAGCAGTAATAATTCCAAATTATGAGTTGACATCCGACGATAAACAGAGGTAGAAAAGACACAAATACAAATGTGATGTACACAATGGTAAAGAGGTTCGGAAAACATATTATGTACAGTAGATTTACAAAATGCATTAACTTTTTGATCATGATGCTGATGAAAACGCTGCAATAGAGAAAGGTACATACACATAGGCAAGACAAATGGTAAGTATATTACAATAGTTCGATTTCAAGTGCATTTCTAAACATAAGTGGATTAATTATACCTGTTAATGAAGGGGACAAGTTGTTCCAGTCTTTGCTAGTCATTGGTAAGAATGAATTCGCGCCCATGATAGTATTGAAATGCGATATGCTAACTTTCTGATTATGATCACGGCGAGAAGAAATGAAAGGTGCTGGTCTGATCCAAAGAGTGTGTAAAAAGGTTATGATAATAAATTTTGTGTAATAGAGAAATGCGTGAGTGTTTTCGGCGGTCGGATAAGAGAGGCAGGTTTAATAAACATTTCATATGTGTTACGCTTGCATTCCGATTGAAGTTCTTTAATATGAAACGGGCTGAGCGGTTTTGTATAGCTTCCAGCATGTGTATTAGTGTTGAATGCCAGGGATCTCATATTGATGAAGCATACTCAAGTGGCGAGCGAACGTAAGTGGTATACAGTAATTGTTTTAATGATGATGGTGCATGAGAAAAATTTCGGCGCAGGTGCCCTAAAGTGGGGTTTGCTTTGGACACGATAATATTTACATGCGATTTCCAAGACAAATTGTTAGTTATGGTCATTCCTAAATAACGATACGAGGTCACACATTCGAGTGATATATTAGTGAGAGAGTAATTAGGAGAACTAGAGTTAGTACGAGAAACCCTCATAGTTTTGCACTTCTTAATGTTAAGTTGCATTTTCCACGTGCTGCACCAATCAGTTATTTTATTTAAGTCAGTTTGCAGAGCTGTTACATCACAGTCATTGGAAATGTTGCGGTATATTACACAATCGTCTGCAAATAAACATATCTTTGATGAAATATTAGTGGGTAAGTCATTATTGTATATAAGAAACAAAAGTGGGCCCAGGACAGATCCTTGCGGGACGCCTGAGCCGACAGGGGCTAAAGAGGAATTAGATTCATTAGCAGAAACAAACTGAACGCGCGATGCAGTCTGTCGTGAAGCCTGCGTCAAGGTTATAGTGTAAATCGTTTGTAAATGTTAGAAGCTGTGTTTCGCAAGAGAAGCTTTTTCTAAACCCATGCTGGTGAGGATTAAAGAAATTATTGTCGTCAAGGAAGTTAATCAGATGCGTGTAAATTACATGTTCCATAATTTTACAAGGTACTGAGGTAAGAGTAATTGGCCTATAATTAAAAGGATTATGAGTGTCAGCTGATTTGTGTATGGGAATGATTTTTCCTGTTTTCCAATCTAGCGGAAGCATGCCAGAGTTATATGATTGCGAGAATAGATATTACAATATGATAGACGAATATTCAACTGTACTAATTAAGAAAATGCTGGTGATTTCATCGACACCGCAGGAAGAAGTAATTTTCAAATTTTCGATTATTTTTTTTTCATTCCTGTTGCATCAAATATAATAGGGTCCATAGGAGGAAAGTTACAGCCCTGTAGGACGGGACGTTCGTTGTTAGGTGCGGGAGACGAAAATGATTACACAAACACGCTGTTCAAGACGTCTGCGCAAAGATAGCTGGAAACCTGACTACCAGACTGTGTTAATGCAATCTTATTTTCACGTTTGCGTTTTACTACGCTCCAAAAGCGCTTCGAATTGGTTTTTAGTAGTAATGGCAGGGTTTTGCTAAAAAATGTGTGCTTAGTTTTTTTAGCAGTAATTGAGTAGTTAGAGGCAGCGCTTTTATATGCAAGCCAATCTGCAGGTTTTTTCGTCCGTTTAGCGTTGCGAAAAAGGCTTCTCTTCCTATTTGAGAGCATATTAAGGAACCTGTTATACCAGGGGGCTTGATTATGGGAATAAAAGCGCTGGATAGGAACATGGCGACGGATCAATTCTAAAATTTTATTGTTGAACATACACCAATTTCTTTCAACTGATCGTTCAAAAAACTGCGGTAAGAAGTCGTCAAGAAATGAACATAGGCTTGAGTTTATGGCAGAAAAAGGGGCTCTTTTGAAGTTTCTGATTGTCTTTAGTTGTTTGCATTGATACTGCTGGGGGAATGTAAGCGTGAAGTGCAAAATGTCGTGATCACTGAGACCAGGTAAGTGAGTTATCGATGAGACGTTGTCAGGTGAAGATGTGAGCACCAGATCAAGTAGTGAGGTTGAGTGCCGAGTTATTCACGTTGGTGACATGACCATTTGTGAGAAACCGAAGTCAGAACAAAGTGTAATGAACTCATTACATTCAGTAGATGAGGGGTCAGAAAACGGACTGATGTGGGACGATACGATGTTTGGAAAATTAAAGTCACCCATTAGATATATTGGCACTCCAGGATAGCGTATTGTTATCTGGTTCAAGTTGTCATACAGGTCATTGCAAAAAGACAAAGGACTTGAGGGTGATCGGTAACAAGCTCCTATTAGTAGTTCTTTAAATTTTATTCTAAGGCAGCCCCAGATTATTTATAAATCTGAAACAACCGGCACACAAAAGCCCTCAAATCGGTCACTGATTGCAAGAAGTACACCACCGCCTACTTTCCCGTTGCGATCGCTCCGAAAAACAGCGTATTTATTTCTGCAAAAAAACAACTGAGAGTTGGCCACCCTAGATGACAGCCAGGTTTCAGTTAATGCAATAATGTCAGCGTCACAGTCATCAATAATGGCACACAGTTCGTCCCTCTTAGGCAGAAGACTACGCATGTTCGAGAAAAGCACTGAGCAAGAACACAGCTGAGAACCGCCTCCCCGTTCGTTCCCCTATATTTCTTTCAATGGTAATTCGCGTCCAGAGCGAAGAGCACGAGGGCTGAGGTTGTACTGTGTGCTATCGAAAGCTTCTATTTCAGTTACAGTATTATGAGCTTCATTGTAAACATACGTTTTTCCACCGATAATCAATCTATTGTAATGCAACTTGAATGACTTTCTTGTGTTTTTTTCCAAATTCGATCAACTTTTTGCGGCAGTGTCTTGTTGCCGGGAAGTAATCTTCGCTTACGGATATCTCTTTTTCATCCTTTAGAACTTGGCGCTTGGAAAGGACTAAGTCCTTACTTTTGTATGTCTCAAATTTTACGACTAGTAGCCGTGCTTTCCCTGAGGCAAGTCGCCCGATTCTGTGCGCTCTGGTTATGTTGTTACTTGAAATATTCATTTTATCGTATCGGCAAATGTTTTCAGTATTTTTTCTTCCGACTTGGAATACGTTTCATCAGCGGAGTCAGGCACATCATAGAACAACAAGTTATTCCGGCGAGCGCGGTCTTCGGCGTCGTTTAGTCTTGAGTAGCGTGTGCGCGTGTGCTTTTCGACGCGGACTACGGAATCCCGCACGTCGTCGAGATCAGTCTGCTTTTGCTCAATTGCAAAAGTTTGCTGTTCAACTTTTTCTAATCTGGATTTTATATCTGATATCACTTGACAAACTGATTCCTGTTTTTCTTTTAGGTCTGATATTGACGTAGCCATAGATTTCTGTAGGGTTTCCATTCTTATAGATCGCTCGTCTAGATCCTTAACCGTTTTCAACGTTTCTTCCACAGCATTCGAAGATTGCGCTTTTTGCGAACCTGTACCGGGACTGCTCTCAACGTCGCCACATAACAACAAAAGTAAAGAATAGAAAGGATCAACTAAGGCTTTTGGGCATGGAAGCACGACAAGGAACAGGTCACCAGATTTAAAAGAAGCGTGAGGTAATTCTTGGAACCTACTAACCTGCACAATGAAGAAAAGCGTGCGTAAGCCCATGGTTGTTTTCCTTGTGGTACCACCATGCCCACTGACAAGCGATGCAGCCGGGTCTGGTTTTATATCCTTCGCCACCAATGCTGTACACGATGTTGCAGCTGCACAGTCGTGAGCATTGTGCACGTGCACGAATGTGCGCATGTGCTGCCTGGCTGTCGGTAGAATGACGGGTGAAAGGTAGGCGAAGTCGCTCTCGCTTTCCAGTACAGTGGATGCGTTGCCGATGGACGGGCCTTGGCGCTGGAAAACCACAGCCGAGCCGCACTGCCGCGCAGGTACCCAAGAACTGAAGAACTGCACAATGAAGAAAAGCGTGCGTAAGCCCATCGTTGTTTTCCTTGTCGTACCACCATGCCCACTCCATGTGTGGTGATTGAATGCACATCTACACCAATGGGTCCGTGTCTTCCACAAACTGCACAGGTGCTGTTGTCATTTTCGGCAGC
This sequence comes from Dermacentor andersoni, assembly GCF_023375885.2. Lineage (NCBI taxonomy): Eukaryota > Metazoa > Arthropoda > Arachnida > Ixodida > Ixodidae > Dermacentor > Dermacentor andersoni. Next base: position 78,547,859 of record NC_092814.1, read on the forward strand.
GTCACTCACAGTTGGTTGAGTTCAAACGCACTTAGGTAATATCGATGACAACAGAGCTTGCTGCCCCGCAAGCTGCTGTAAAAGATCTCCTTCAAGAACAACCTCGCAAATGGGCCATATTTTTCACGTATAATATAACCCTTCATAGTGTGCAATCTGCCCTAGATCACAGGATTCTTGAGTAGTTGGTAAATGGGATAAGAGGAGATCAGCAGCAGGCGATCTATAAAGGTCTCATCAACATTCAGTGGCTGCCTGGTCACAATGGCATCTCTCGTGATGATTTTGTGGACGAGGCTGCCCCATCTGTCCATGAAGAAACCGCAGTATATAGGTTCCGATCCTCTACCACAGACGGAGCAAGCTAACCTAATTTTCTGGATCGAACCATGACACATGCTTTCTGGCTTTTCCGGAACTACAGGATTGTTAGCTGCACACACTTGAGACTTTCTTAGAGCTGGACTCACGGATCTCCCGCCTCTGGCTCGGTGTGGCAGTAATGAATGCTCGCTAATTTCTTATTGAAATGGGTGACACGCCTATCTGCGACTCTTGTGCGTGCACCAAGACTATTTAACCCTGTAATGCCTAATATATCTTATAGGCTGCGCTCAGTTTGATGCCTTAAAATGATGAATGAAGTGCGGGAAACCTAACCCAAAGCCCATAGTTGCATTTTTAATGTGCTGAAGTTTCAGCTGTGGACAGTGTATCAAACCATTTGCGAATTAATTAAGTAGCACACTAATTACGTTGTAACTGAAAAAACATTTCTTGTTTTTTTGTGCTAGGGTACTGGGCAAGGCCAGAAATAAACGTCAACAATTTGTTCCAATTTTCCTTCTTGTGGAAATGTGTTTGGACACTACAGGGTTAACCCGTGCTTGTGTTCCCATTACAACGTTTATCTTCACTCTACGGACTTCGTTGAGCGGGCTGGACTCAACGACGTTTCGAGAGTCAAATTTACTTGAACCGATGCCGTGGGCATCGCTGGCGCAAAATGAAACGAGATCACTGCTGCAATTTCTCGTTTCGGCAGGTCTTTGGGAACGTTTATAAATTTGGTGGGCATCTTTACGTGTGCGGTCTTCTCCCTTCTTTTTCTCTTTTAGCCCTTGATTCCCTTTTCCAACGCAGGTTGCCTGTCTCAATTACTATTTTATATTTTTATTTGGTATGTATACTAAAAAACAACCGCAGGGAAGAGAGCTGGCAACTGCCACCAGGAAGGGCGCAGCACCTGCCGGCTACAGAATAGGAAAAAAAATGCAGTAGAACCGTCTTGCGGTGACTGCCGACGGTAATGCGATTAACACTCAAGCAATGTGGCGGCACACCGCATTGATGAAGACACGTTTATTTAGAATTCACAGTGGTCATTCTGAGACTTCTGTTGCTTCGAATATTGCGCATACACTGTTCTCTGGTATCGGCCCATGTTTCTATGCCACTCGCTTTGCGAGGGCGGCCGTGAGCATGACGGCATGAAAACGGTGCAACGACGACGATCGAATGCGAAGGAGGAATGACGTCATGAAACAACGAAGGTGTCATGCCGACGACGGCATGATCGAGTACAACGGGATGACGACGAGCGTATGGTGACGATGACTTGACGATGACCGCGACACCGCAACGCTGTGAGACGACTGTGTTATGAGGATGACTTGATGACGACAGCATGACGAGAATCTAATGACGAAGATGGAGTGACGACAACAGAACGAGCACGAAGGCATCACGAGAATGGTATGACACCGAATGCATGACAACTTTTTGACGAAGATGGCGTGCTGATGACGACACGACGGGAATCGCATGACGAAGCTGGAGTAAAGACGACGGCATGACGAGTTTGATGAAGACGCTGGGATGACGACGATGCAAGGACCATGACGACATCACAGCCACAACCTCGTGGCCAAAGATAACAGACAACTTGGTTCACTGGGTTAGCGCGAAAGCCATGACGGCGGCGGCATGCCGAAGCTCGAATGACGACTATAGAGTGACAACAACGCCATCATGACGACGGTATGACAAGTATTGCATGACGACTGTACGAAGGCAATTGCGTGAAGAACAACACAAGAATAAAACGTGTATGTGTGTCACACAATCGTCGGGCGGCACTTAACATATGGGAAATTATCTACCAATTAGTACCAGCGTTGGAGCATGATGATGGTCTATAATCGGGAATCTATGTTTGTCGCCTTGAGAGAAGGCTCGATAACAGAAGGATCGATACTTTTGCCTTGATATCCCTCAAGCTCACTATGCGATAAAAAAAATAACAGAAAAGTGCGAGAGCCATTTGACTTCTTTGCAAGACACGCCTCCGAGTGAATGGAGGGTGGCTTAAGCCTGCAAGGCGGCGACCCCTAGAAACTAATTCCAGGCGTATTTTGGCCGCAGCGCTTTTCGACGTTGGCGAGTACGTTTCGTGCTACACGATAATCTCCCTGTTTTCGCGTGCGAATTGCCTGCCGGGATCCATCCGATTTAACCTGAGAGCATGCAGTACACAATGCTGCCGGGTTTGCAGCGCGATCTTAGCGCAGTGGGATATGGACGTGCCGATGCTGAGCTTTACTACATCGAATGTGTGATTTCAAATTCGTTTAGCTTACGAGATCTACGTAAGTGCTCAGAATCAATGTCTACGTATACATGATGTCGTTTTCAGAGAGTCAGAAGCTTTCAACCAACCTTGGAAAAGTAATCCATCCCTCTTTCCCCCCTTAAGCCTGGAGTACACGGAGCAAACTACCGGCGTCAAAGCCACCAACTGTGACGGCGTAAGCCACCAACCGACGGCGTGCGCCAGACGCTCGGCTTCAACAAAGAGGACGCCGGTCACATCTGGCCAAATATCTTCGTCGTGCGATCGCCGCCGCTGGAGGTGTCGAACGCGCAACGACGAGCATGGGATAATCCGCGCGCAGATTCTCTCCTATGACGTCAAGCTTTGGAATCCGGTTCGTCTGCTTGTAATCGCATACTTCAAGTATGCGCCCAACGCTTCGAAAGAAACTTTGTATCTTACTAATATTAGGCTGGTGTTAGAGTACGCATGCGTATTTTTAGTACTATAACTGATTTGTTGCTGTTTTTCGTGGCGTTCTGTTTTGAACCATCCTGTTTGTAGTTAACCCCCCTACGAAAATGCCCAACTCGGGCGCTGTAGGTATTTGTAATAAATAAATAAATAAATAAATAAATAAATAAATAAATAAATAAATAAATAAATAAATCGCGGATAGTTTTCAAGGTGACACAATAAATGCAGAGATATTGATGATTGCCTTCTAAATGCACGCATAGTATGGCACCAACTATCGCGTTTTTGAAGTGTGGCCTCATCTTGGATCGGCGCAACTATATGCGAATGCAGAGTCCGAAATAAAGAAAGAAACGCGGCGATAAGTGGTGTGCCACAGCAGCTAGAACTTCAAGCAAAGCAATCTCAGGATCCTGCTTTCTCGAAAGTGTAAAAAAGATGAAAAACAGGCACAACCAACACTGTGCTTAAATCTAAATGACACGAAGCGTGTTTGAGTTAGCGAGATGGCAGCAGTAGTGTATCTATAGCTGTTAGCTGTCTGCTTCATGAGGGCGAAGGCGATGTATTTATTCTTATTTATTTAACATACCCCTAAATGCCCTCAAAGAGGGTATTACATGGGAAGGGGGGGGGGGGGGGAAGTAGTGCAACACTTTGGAACCAGAATAGTTACACAATAACAGTGAGTGAAATATGAACAAAAGCAAAATTATAAACAGTGCGTGATTAACAGCATGGCAAGGGGAAGTAGGAAAAAACAATAAACGCGAAACTATAACATATTTTGGACCAAAATACATACAATAAATTATGGGGTTATACGTGCTAAAATCACTTTCTGGTTATGAGGCACGCCGTAGTGGTGGAGTCCGGAAATTTCGACCACCTGGGGTTCTTTAACGCGCACCTTAATCTAAGTACACGGGTGTTTTCGCCCCCTGTTAGATACGGGACCTTTTCCTGAGCCTCCTTCGAGTTCACCAGACAACATCGAATCGCGTCACACCTAATTAAGGAGCGCAGAAGCAGATCTACCACGTTCCCGAGGAGCGGCACGTCCAAACAAGTTGGCGTCCCCCACCTCGTGCGCCACATGTGAAGCTATTGTCCCACTGCTTGACTCTTCCCGAAAGTGTAGCGGGAGCCTGGCACGATTCCAGGTAACGTGGGTCCTGAGCCAAGCTGCTTTGCAGCTCTGAAAGGCCGTCTCCCCCCATCCGCCTATTGTGACGGCGCTTGCAAGCCGCGAGGCGACGACGGCCGTAATGCACCGTGAAGCCCTGGCAGCAATCCCCCCATCCGCCTTTGTGACGGCAGTTGCAGACCGGGAAGGCAATACCGCAGACAAGTCATCCCTCGGACAATTGGAGCCGAAGGAGTGACCCTCTGTGCCGAATGTGACTTGCACTCGCACGGGCGCCTACCATTGGCCGAAAATGACGCCACTTGAGCGGGCTCGCCAATTGGCCAAAAATGACGTGACTTCGAGACACCGAAGGGGTTAAAAGCGAGAGACCGGGAGCAGCAAGAGAGCTTTCCTTCATTCATCTCTTTCGAGCTTCTTGCCACGGGCCGCAGCATCCGAGTTGCTGCTGGCCCGTAATGACTTTATGACTGTTAATTTCTTTGCACTCTCACTGTAAATAATGTAAATAAACCTCCAGTTTTCATCTAAAAGTCCTCCTCAACCTCGGCCAACTCCCGCACCCAACGGCAAGGTCCAAAATCTGGGGGACAGCAATTGGGATTGTCTTCCAGATCCAACACCCCATAGAAATGTGGCCGTCGTAGCCGGGATTCGATCCCGCGACCTCATGCTGAGAAGCCCAACGCCATAGCCACTGAGCAACCACGGCGGGTAAAAAGCATAAATCAGTTGTAACACTAACGGCAAGGCGTAAACAGAAAAAGCCTAATAAATGCAGTGCATATAAAATAACATGCTTACAAAATGCAACAGGAGAAAACATGTTATCGGTAGAATACATATCAGTGCGTAAAAAATTGAGAGAACAAAACCCGTGAAAAGTGAACACAAATTAATTAGCTCGGGCAGTGCGGTCAGGCAGTACCCTCAGTCAGTAGCAGCTCCTGGAATTGTGCTTTGTTTTCTTCAGCATTTTCAGTATGGTGCGTGTCGAGCGAAGAATGCTGGTGATATGTGCACGCACCGAGAAGTACGACACATATCTAAATACGTCTAAGGCTCCGTATCGCTTTTGTCACAGTAGCATACATGCTAGGGGATTGGCCAAGAATGAGCATAGAACGAGTGGCACACACCCAGTAGCACATACCAAGTGCCAAAGTCATTTGTTCGAGCGCATACCCAGCGCCCCAAGTTGTTAACATATGTCCACAAATGTGTCCGTCGAGGAAACAACGATGAACGCCAAGCCTTGGAGCAGATATAAAGAAAACTTCGCTTTAAAAACAGGCGCCGTTAATAAGTTAATTAATTAAATTCTGCAGTTTACATGCCCGAAACACGATACGATTATCAGGCACGACGCATAGTTGATTAATTTTGACCACCGGGTTCTTTAAGGCGCACCCAATGCACCCGGCCAAGGTTGACGACTCGCAGCAAACAACCGCAATGATATGTGCAGGGACGTTGGTAATGTAAGATTATGGAAAGTTATTTGATATTATCAAACAAATATAATAGGTACAATAAACAGATACTTTCTCCATTGAGTTGGCACCAAAACGTTTTTATCCGTTCTGTTCACTCTGACAGAGACCCAGCGAACCCCCGGCGAATGCGCGGCGACGTGTGTCTCTTTTTCACTTCATGTATAGCGTGATCCGATTAAACATTCTGCATCGTGCCTCTGCAACGTTTTGTCGACACGTGGAGTTCGTCGTGAAAATTCGCTGCAGGGGAGGTAGGGAAAAGAAGAGTTGAAAGGCAGAGAGGTTAACCAGATTAAGTGTCTGGTTGGCTACTCGGCACATGGGGATGATGGGGTAAAGGACACAAAGGATAAGAAAACAAGAGAGGATTAAAAAAGGAACGCAGTTCTTCCATAGTTTTTCAATGAGTCTCGTCTCTTTTAAAAAAGCACACTAGCGCTTTTAAAGCAGTTCGTGCCGACGTCGGCTGGGACCAGGGTGCAAGAATTGTTGCTTCCGTAAACGGACAGTTGTCAATCCTGTCAAACATGGTGCTCAGGACTTTTCTTTGTGGATTGAAACGACCACAATCCCGCAGAAGGTGCGCTATCTTATCATTGCACCCGCAAACTTCACATTCCGAACTTGTGGTCATTCCGATGAGGTAGGAGTACACATTAGTAAAGGCTACTCCAAGCTGCAGGCGACAAATGAGAGCTACCTCCCGTCGTCGTAAGCCATGTGGAAGGCGGAGCTTCAGATGTGGATCCAGGGAAGAAAGGCGCTAGTTTTTAGAGTCTGCCGAATTCCATTGGGCCAACGTAAGCTCGCGAGCAAGCGCACGAAGCTTTTCTGCTTCGTCTGTTCGTGACATCGAGATAGCGACGCAATCGTCACTGTTAAGCGAAGATCGAGAGGCTACGTCAGCTTGCTCGTTTCTGAGGATTCCAGGGACTTGACAACCATTGAGATAGGATGCCATGTCCTTTTTCAACAGCCCCATGGTAAATTTCTCGTGTGTCTGTGACAAGTCGTTCGTACGGTCCACGCGTAATGCATAGAGCAAACTCTGGAAGTTGACCTTGGAATTACATAATATGGACCATTTCTGGAGAGTTTCCCAATTGATAAATTGAATTACTGCACGCAGAGCTGCAAGTTCGACAGCCGTCGTTGTCAAGTGCGATGTCCTGAATTTCATCACTGTATGTGTTGCTGGGTCAAATACTGCAGCTGCTGAACTATAGTGCATGACCGATCCATCTGTGTAAACATGTAAGCGGTCACTGTGGACTTCATGTAGTAGCAATAATGCTGCCTCCTTCAAGGCTGCTGTAGGCATTTGTGCCTTCTTCTTGATGCCTGGAATGGTAAAGCATACTAGAGGTGAATGCAGAGACCACAGTGTCAACGAAGGTCATGTTGCTGGGATATAATTCGATGGTAGCGATGCTCCGTGAGAAGTCAGCAGACGGCTAAAACTCGTATGCGGCCTAGTTGTTGGCAGGCAACTAAGATGGGTAGAGGGTATCCCTGCGACATGCCGAATGTGCTCTCTTAGAGCGCCGACTGTAATGTACGTTGCTATAGGTTGGTCACGCGCTATGGGAATTGTGACTGCTGTCGATACACACCTGGAGAGGCTGAGGCACATCCGTAGAACCCCGGCTTGCAAGGTTCGTTTTACTAGGGCTACACAGCACGGGCAGGCTGTATCTCCGGAAGCCCATACATAATGCATGATATAGTCGTAGCATCCATTGCACAGATTCGCCCCAAAACTTTCCGCCGGCAATTTTGAGTACGTGGGCTTCGCTCCATGTACTGTATAGGCTATTTATGCGAGCAATTGGGACAGCTTAAAGCGGCAGCGAATGACAATGCTGAGAGTCGTCAGCAACATTGAAGAGTAACTGATTGGGCTAGTTGTTCACCTTGTTAACGAAGCACTATGACACCAGCAAATAGAGTCAACGCCTCTCGGATATGATGATATTGAAAATTATGACCGCCCGCACATTTCAGATAGATATATTTGTGTCGGGGTGGCGACAGCCTGATAAATATATTTTATCGCCCTTGCACTAATCCAAAGGCTTTCTAAAAAAAGCACTCTGGGGTTTTACGTGCCAAATCCACGATATCATTATGAGGTACGCTGCAGTGGGGGGGACTACGGATAAATTTAGACCTCCTCGGGTTCTCTGACGTGCAACCAATGCACGGTACACGGGCGTTTCTTCATTCCGTCCCCATCGAAATGCGGCCGCCGCGGGCGCGGTTTGATGCCGCGCCCTCGGGCTTAGCAGCGCAACGCCATAGCCACTACGCTATACCACGACGAGTCTCAAGTTTTCTCTCGGCACAAAATATTCAAGTATTCAAAATATTCTTCACATAAGAGTGGAAGAATCGATGCTTGCGCGTGTTGTGTGAAATGAGGGCATTCAAATTGCGCACAAGCCTTGCGCCACGCTTGGGTGTCTCCTCCCCAGGCTAATGAGAAGTTGCAGGGCGTTTGCCGAGCCTCCTGCAATTATTTCCCGGCGTCTTATCGGGGGGAGACTAGAAACCTGCCCCAGCGACCGCGGCAACACAGAAATGACCTCCGTCTCTTGGACAGTCAGCGCACTGCCCTCGCCGAACACTGCCAGTCATTGGACAACAGAAGTGGTAATGATGGAGCCGTAGTCCTTGAGACTGAACAGAATATATACGTAGTATACGGAAGCGGCTCTGCCTAAGGTCCTCGTACATCCAAACCGCCACCGCGGCAATAAACCGCTCGCTGGGATCGTTGCCCCGAACTATACATGTATATACATGCAGGGCATTCGTAGTGTCACCTCTCGAGGGAACCACCGACAGGGCTCGCAAGCCGAACGCACACCTAACCCTCGCACTTATTTAACACTGCTTTTAGACAACGTGTAGAAATGAGCGTTACGCTTTTAATATCTATTGTTTTCAGCGGCAAGCAACTACTTTTATTTAAATAAACCAACGATTGCGACAAAAGAAGTATATAGCGGCGCTTCCACGCTTGTCCCTTATGACGACAAGGCTGCATTCCTTAAGACTACTTTTTCACTCAACAAGTTTTTGAAACGCACCGTGGCCTTTTCTCATATTTCCGCTTTCCTTGTCATTATAACAGTGCGCCTTATAGCGAGAAGTTGAGGTTGGTTTGTGAATGCAGGTCTGAGTCTTTCTTGAAAACTGATTTTGCTCTGCGCTTCTCTGACTCCAAAGTAGTCCCAACCAGTGACTTGTGGTTTTACCATGGGCTTCCAGCGCCTATCCGGCCACGAGCCTTTCCAACACGGACAAAATCTGCTTTAAGCATAGAATGAAATTTTTTAACATCAATACTATAACCATTACTTCCTTTCAAATTACTAGTACCACCTCATGATTAAAGAATTAAATTATGGGGTTTTACGAGCCAAAACCACTTTCTGATTATGAGGCACTCCGTAGTGGAGGACTCCGGAAATTTAGACCACTTGGGGATTTTTAAGGTACACCTAAATCTAAGTACACGGGTGTTTTCGCATTTCGCCCCCATTGAAATGCTGCCGCCGTGACCGGGATTCGATCCCGCGACCACGTGCTCAGCAGCCAAGCACCATGGCCACGGAGCAACCACGGCGGGTACACCACCTCATAATTATTGTAGCCGCAAAGTGCTCCATATTTCATTATAGCTGCATTCCGCTTCCCCTTCAGTATCAGATTGATTTGGTGGGTGTTTGAGTAGGTCTTTCTTTTGTTGATGCATATACCCCGATACCTATATTGCTTGAGTGTGGGTGTTACTTACGTTTGAATTTATACCACGTTATTACTCGTTTCTTGTTTACATATTATAATTCTCGATTTCTCTGCGCTGAACTTAAGGCCTAGATATGTCGCTTCATCGCCATACGTATTTGCAAGTTCCTGTAAATGGCTTGCATTGTCCGCTGGTATAGCACTGTGCTACCTGTATACCCCAGGGACCTCCTGTTGCAATCTTTGCCTATTACGGGTGTAAGATAAATCTAAAACTAATGCACTGTTTCCTGCGAGGCGCCTAGCACCCTCCCCTGGCGGACGTCGGCTCGGCGCTGCGTAACTGAATGGGCACCGCATAAAAAAATCGAATCTCTGCAAAAAAAAAAAAAAAAAACACCGTCATCAATCAGGATGTGATTTATATTTGAAAACAAGGCCCATTCGGGAACATTTTCGGAAAGTTTCTGCATTGTTACGTTTCGCCTACAACGCGCGGTATAGCCGGCGCGGATGCAACGGACGCCGGGGCTTCGTTCCAAGCAGCGGACATTTTGGCCCGTTCAGCGCCGCCGATACGCCTCCCCGCCAAGCGCGTCCAGGCGTGTTTCAGTGCCACGTGTCTTCGTGTGTGCGTGTGTGTGTGTGTGCCACGCTTGTCAAAGCGCAGCAGCCGGGGAGAGGAGCTCCCCAAGTGTGAAGCGAGGAGGTCTGACAGGCGCCGGCCAGGCGATGCGTCACTACACTCGTCTCAACTTGTCTCTCAGCTCGTCCGAGCTCCGCCGTCACGTGGTCTCATCCCGTGACCTTCCTTCTTGCCCGCGACGCCGAGAGTATAAGAGCAGCTGCCCCCGGACGCCAGGAGAGAGGCTCCGATTTCTTCTGTCGAGTTACGTGCTCTCCCGTCTCTCACTTCGGTCGACCTGACCGCCCGCTCTTTTGCGATGTTAGAATAAACCAGTTGTTCTGTTACCAGCCGACTCATGCTTTGCCGGGACCTTCGGATGCTTCCAGTGCCCCAGGCCGCCAGGCCAACGCTACCCTTGGGGCTTGCGACCCGTTTGCAATAACGGGCGTCAGCGCTGAGTTTGCAACAACTCGTGCCAGCGGTGCGATTCCAACAGCTGGTGGCAGCGGTGGGATCGCGACAACGGAGGCCAGCAGCGAAGATATGCGGTTGACAGTATGCTGAGCAGCACAACGACCATCCGGGAGCAGTGCAACGAGCCCTGTGTGATGACTGGTTGCCTGCAGCGGAACGACTGCGCTGAATTCTTGGCTGCGAGGTTTGGTGAGTGCGGGACTTTCTTCTTCTGAGTTTTGCCAGGCTTTTGTTAGTGTCAGGAACAGAGCTGGTAATTGTGGTTGTCGTTGCTGCCGGGTTAGTTTGCGGCAAGACAATAGTAGGCAGTAGAGAAAGCAGCATTCAGAGCGGCCATGGATTTGAAGTCGTTGCGCAAACCGAAATTGCTGGAGCTTGCAAGAGAGTTGGGTCTGGATGTCTCAGACAAACTCAGAAAACCGGAACTGCTAAGGGCTATTCTTGAGTTAGAGGCTGAGGATGACGAGCTGTCGGAATGCCTTGAGACCATTGAGGAGCGGGCAAAAAGACAGGAGCGCGAACTTAAAGAGCAAAAAGAAAGACATGAGCTCGAACTTAAAGAACAGAAAGAGAAAGAAGAGCGTGAACGTAAAGAACAGATAGAGCGAGAGCAACAAGAAAAAGAGCGCGACCGTCAACACGCTTTGGAAATGAAGCGTCTCGAGGTAGAGATGGAACGCGCTCGTAATGGAAGTCAGGCACACGGTGCAGGAGAACGAGTATTGTTCAAAATGACTGACCTGATGCGGCCGTTTAAGCTTGGAGAGGACATTGGTTTGTTCCTGGTTAACTTTGAGCGAACGTGCGAGAAGCAGGGGTTCTCTCGGGAAACGTGGCCACAGCGCTTGCTCACTTTGCTACCCGGCGAGGCGGCCGACGTAGTCGCTCGCTTGAATAGAGAAGAGGCAGAGGATTTCGACAAAGTGAAATCGAGTCTGCTAAAAAAGTACAGGCTGTCCGCGGAGGCGTTCCGTCGGAAGTTTCGGGAAAATGAGAAAGGCAAAAGTGAGTCATATACAGAGTTTGCCTACAGGCTCATGTCAAACATGCAGGAGTGGCTCAAAGAAGAGAAAGCGTTTGGTGACCACGAGAAAGTTCTGCAGTGTTTCGGGCTAGAACAGTTTTATAGTCGGTTACCTGAGAACGTGCGGTACTGGGTCTTGGATAGGCCAGACGTTAGTACGGTGGCTCGAGCCGCTGAGCTAGCCGAGGAGTTTGTGACGCGTCGGGCTCGCGGAGCTAAGGACGGTCAAAAGGGTGAATTTGGCTCCAAGTTTGAGAGGCCAAAGTTCACGCCCATGAGAGCAAAGGGGGACACACGTAGTGCGGATGCGAGTGAAAGCAGTCCGACCGAACGTAAGGAGACGGCGGCAACCGAAGCCGAACGCAGAAAGCGGTTCGAGACGAGGCAAGCGCGCGTTTGTTATACGTGCCAGAAGCCGGGTCACTTTTCGGCGCAGTGTCCGGAAACAAAAACAAAAGTCGTGTTTTTGTCGTTATGCAGCACTGACGAGAACATGAAGCTTCTCGAGCCTTACATGCGAGACCTCCTCGTGAACGGGAAAGAGTGCCGAGTGCTTCGCGATTCCGCAGCTACAATGGATGTAGTTCACCCTTCTTACGTAGAACCCGATATGTTCACGGGCGAGTGCGCATGGATCAAGCAAGCCGTGGAAGCTCATAGTGTGTGTCTGCCCGTAGCAAAAGTGCTTATTGAAGGACCTTTCGGAGCACTTGAGACGGAGGCCGCAGTGTCATCTATGCTGCCCCCCCAGTACCCGTACCTATTTTCGAACAGGTCCGATCACCTCCTGCGCGAGAAGGGGCTTTTGTTTGGTGAGGCTAGCGTTCAGGCCTTAACCAGATCGAAGGTTCGGGAGCTCGCTGCAAAGGCGGTAGTTGCGGGACCGACGTTGTCGAACGATGAGAAAGGGTCAGAGGCGCAGCAAGCTGATATTCAGAGCACGCCCGAACTGAATAAGATTGAGCCTGTAGCGTTAAAGGCACCAGATACTGGAGAGGAAATGCCCGACACGGGAAAGTTAGAAGAGCTATCTGCAGATTTGCTCATCGCGCCTACGTCAGACGGACTTAATAGGTTGCTAAAAGTCAGCCGGGCGGCTTTGATAGCCGAGCAAAAGAAGGATGGCAGCCTAGAAAACATACGCTGCATTGTCAAGGAAGGTATCGCCAAGAAAAATGCTCGCTTTGTGGAAAGAGGTGGGGTCCTGTACCGGAAGTATCTAGACCGCAGAGGAGTGGAGTTCGATCAGCTGATCGTGCCTCAGTGCTACCGTCAGGATCTGTTGCGCTTGTCGCATGGGGGTTCGTGGTCCGGACACCTAGGAGTTAAGAAAACTAAGGACCGTCTCTTGCAGGAGTACTATTGGCCAGGGTGTTTCCGGGACGCAGACCACTTTGTGAAGACATGTGACACCTGTCAGCGGGTGGGCAAACCAGGGGACAAATCGAGGGCGCCGTTGAAGTTGGTACCTATCATTACGGAGCCTTTTAGACGGCTCGTTATTGATACAGTGGGACCTCTGCCGGTAACAGCCACGGGGTACAGACACATTTTGACTGTGATCTGCCCAGCGACAAAGTTCCCTGAAGCAGTGCCGCTTAAAGAACTCAGCTCAGTTGAGATAGTCAATGCACTACTGTCCATATTTGCGCGAGTTGGTTTTCCTGCGGAAATCCAATCAGATCAGGGCACAGTGTTTACTAGCGCTTTGACGACAGCCTTTCTCGAAAGGTGCGGGGTAAAGCTGTTACACAGCTCAGTGCACCACCTCCAGTCGAATTCCGTTGAGAAGCTCCACTCCGTCATGAAGCGCGTGTTGAGAGCATTGTGTTTTGAACATCAAACTGACTGGGAGCTGTGCCTACCTGGGGTGATGTTTGCATTACGGACCGCGCCGCATGCGGCTACGGGGTTTTCACCAGCTGAGCTAGTGTACGGTCGCTCGCTGCGATCTCCGCTTCGCATGCTTCGAGAATCGTGGGAAGGCAGGGGCGACGACCCAGTCGTGGTGGAGTACGTGCTTAAGCTCCTCGAACGCTTAAGAAGGGCACAGGAGTTGTCAGGTGAAGCAATGGCAAAGGCCCAGCAGAGGGCCAAGGTTTATTATGATCGGACAGCCAGGGCCCGTCGTTTTGAGGTGGGCGATGAGGTCATGATATTGCGCACATCGCTAAAAAACAAACTCGACGTGCAGTGGGAGGGCCCAGCACGGATTGTTCAAAAACTGTCGGACGTTAACTACGTGGTCAGTCTGCCAGGAAAACGGAAAGCACAGCAAGTTTACCACTGTAATCTGCTCAAACCCTATAAGCAACGGGAAGCAGTAGTGTGCATGATGGTAAACGTTCCCGAAGAGCTTCCGGTCGAGCTTCCGGGACTAGGCTCAGTGACGAACAGGAAAGACACCGATCAAGTCATTAGTGACTTAATAAGTAAAGCATCGCTGTCGCCTGAGCAGAAAACCGAACTACACCAGCTCTTACTAGAGTTTCAAGGTCTGTTCTCTGAGAGGCCTGGTAGGACTTCTGTCCTTACTCATGACATAGAACTTACCTCCCCAGAGCCAGTACGATCCAAGGCGTACCGGGTGTCACCCCGCCAGAGCGATATTATGGAGGCTGAGGTAAAGAAAATGCTACAGCTCGGTGTTATTGAGGCGGGTGAGAGTGATTATACCTCCCCTTTGATTTTAGTTGAGGTACCGGGCAAGGAACCTCGTCCTTGCGTCGACTACCGCAGGCTTAATTCCATCACTAAGGATCAAATTTATCCGATCCCTAACATCGAGGAGCGCCTTGAGAGAGTGAGTAGCGCTCAGTTTATTTCCACCCTAGATCTTGTCAGGGGCTATTGGCAGGTTCCACTTACAGAAGAGGCTAGTAGGTATGCGGCGTTCATTTCACCAATGGGGACATTCCGTCCTAAAGTTTTGAGTTTTGGTTTGAAGAACGCGCCATACTGCTTTTCAAGCCTCATGGATAAAGTGTTGCGGGGACAGCAAGAATTCGCTTTACCGTATCTAGACGACGTAGCGATATTCTCCGCATCCTGGCCTGAGCATATGGCCCACTTGCGGGCAGTGCTAACCCGCCTGCGCGATGCGGGCTTGACAGTCAAGGCTCCCAAGTGCCAGTTAGCACAGGCCGAGGTTGTCTACCTTGGTCACGTGATTGGTCGGGGTCGTCGCCGCCCCTCTGAAATAAAGGTGGCCGCTGTGCGAGACTTCCCGCAACCGCGCACGAAGACCGATATTCGGTCGTTCTTAGGTGTCGCCGGCTACTATCAGAGGTACATCCCCAGGTACTCTGATATCGCGGCTCCCCTGACGGATGCTCTAAGAAAGACAGAGCCGCAAACAGTCGTCTGGGACGAGACAAAGGAAAGAGCTTTTAGCGCCCTAAAGAGCGCCTTAACAAGCCAGCCTGTGCTACGATCGCCCGACTACACAAAAGGGTTCGTTGTTCAGTGTGATGCTAGTGAGCGAGGCATGGGCGTTGTACTGTGTCAACGGGAAAATGGAGAAGTAGAACACCCCGTCCTGTATGCTAGTCGTAAGCTGACCAGTCGTGAGCAGGCGTACAGCGCCACCGAGAAAGAGTGTGCGTGTATCGTGTGGGCCGTTCAGAAATTGTCATGCTACCTAGCCGGCTCGAGGTTTATCATTGAGACGGATCACTGCCCTCTCCAATGGCTGCAGACCATCTCTCCCAAAAATGGCCGCCTCCTGCGCTGGAGCCTCGCTTTGCAACAATATTCCTTTGAGGTGCGTTACAAAAAGGGGAGTCTCAACGGTAACGCCGATGGCTTAAGTCGAAGCCCCTAACGTGGGAATCAGCCTCAAAATTGTTTGTTACTGATGTTTTTCTTCCTGAGGCAGGATTTTTTTAACCTATTGCTTTTGTGTAGTGTTTCAAAGTGATGATGTGCTTTCTAGTGCAATTTTCCGATTTGTGGACGCGTTCTGAGTGCTGCTAAACTACTGTAAGGAACTAGGCAGTAGTATAAAAGGGGAAAGAGCCTGGCAGGGCTTAGTGAGGGTTGTGCCGTGCTTGCTGACTGAGCGGTTGACTTTCGGCGTGGTTCTAACGCTTGCCGGAAACGAGAACAAAAATGTCAACTCTCCCGAAGTCACTTTGCAGTGTCCTGTGTGAACCTGAACGAGAGAACGAGGCCTTCTCTGTGCGCTGCGCTCAAGAAACGCCGAAGGACGACCGACTTCGGTTATGAGCATCATCAAGCGACATCCCTCCGGACAGCGGATGCAGTCCCCTGACCATCGGGATCTCCTTCCCCCGGCGGGGCGGTCTGTTACGTTTCGCCTACAACGCGCGGTATAGCCGGCGCGGATGCAACGGACGCCGGGGCTTCGTTCCAAGCAGCGGACATTTTGGCCCGTTCAGCGCCGCCGATACGCCTCCCCGCCAAGCGCGTCCAGGCGTGTTTCAGTGCCACGTGTCTTCGTGTGTGCGTGTGTGTGTGTGTGCCACGCTTGTCAAAGCGCAGCAGCCGGGGAGAGGAGCTCCCCAAGTGTGAAGCGAGGAGGTCTGACAGGCGCCGGCCAGGCGATGCGTCACTACACTCGTCTCAACTTGTCTCTCAGCTCGTCCGAGCTCCGCCGTCACGTGGTCTCATCCCGTGACCTTCCTTCTTGCCCGCGACGCCGAGAGTATAAGAGCAGCTGCCCCCGGACGCCAGGAGAGAGGCTCCGATTTCTTCTGTCGAGTTACGTGCTCTCCCGTCTCTCACTTCGGTCGACCTGACCGCCCGCTCTTTTGCGATGTTAGAATAAACCAGTTGTTCTGTTACCAGCCGACTCATGCTTTGCCGGGACCTTCGGATGCTTCCAGTGCCCCAGGCCGCCAGGCCAACGCTACCCTTGGGGCTTGCGACCCGTTTGCAATAACGGGCGTCAGCGCTGAGTTTGCAACAACTCGTGCCAGCGGTGCGATTCCAACAGCATTGTGGTAAAAAATGTCTGCGTTCCTGAGCAGTCTAATTATTTCAATGTAGTCCGTCTTAATATAATCAAACAGCGCAGGAGCCTAGAATATTATTACTACAGAGCACAAAATGTCTGAAGTTGTTCCCAAATGGATCGTTTTCATATATTAATCACATTCTAGTCTCTAACTTCTTTTATTAAAGACATTCAATTTTCAACTTCCACGCCCATTCCGTTAAAGGAGGTTCTTAAAGGAGGGAGGTGAAAGTGTGGTGAAGTGCAGCGCAGTAACTGGGGGGTCTCTCAGTAGAGGACACTCTTCGCGGCCGGGAGGCGGCGCTATGCATCCTTTCACTTTACACCTGGGGCCCGCCGTACCACCACCGCGCTCGCGCGTTGGCCTGCCGCTTCTACTCGCCCACGTATTTGCGTTGTTCTGTGTTTTATGCGCGCATTTGTTATTTCGTGCGCAATTTTTTCTCTTACCGATGAGGAGACATGACGAAGCCTCGTCGGAAGAACTACTGCTTCGTTCCCGGTTGCAGAAGTGGTTATAGCGGCGTGAAGAACGCACCGAAGTTTAAAGTCCCCGAGGACGACGAAAGGCGCTGTGTTTGGAATCGGAACATTCACCGTGCTGATAAGCCCCTGGAGTTGTGTGTAAGCTACAGTTCGAAGAAAAGCACGCATTTCGAGACTATGTTCACGTCATTGATGGAATGGCAGTGCGGATACCACGTTTTCACCGCGCTTTCACAGGACGCAGTACCGACCATTCAATGTTCACAAGTACCAGCACGCGAAAAACCTCCAAGAAAAACGGCATGCGCAGAACCTGTAGTGTGATACTCGTCCAAGAAACCTTGCTTGCAAGTTGAGCTTCAAACGGATGGGCCGGCAATCGACGTGTATTACACGCCGTTTGACTTATGGAATGTGTCTCAATCGACAGAGCTCACAAATTTCCCAACTATGGTGGTGCTCCCTATGTCCATGCTTTTTTTAACAGTCAGTCTCACACTGTCATGATCGAAAAGACTGTCTTCACGAACTCGGGAAGTAAACAAGGTGACGTTGTCTGCGGGACGTTTCTTTGCCGTACGTTAATATCAGAGCCACTCTCGCACACCATGAAAGAAGCGAAACAGGTGCTGCATGACTCTTTTCGTCCTGTTTTACAGCTAAGTTGTCTATGGCTAGGATCCCGGGATTTCTTCGTGGCGTAACGTCGACAGAAAACTATCATCTATGGCTCATACCTGCGTAAGGCAGAGACGATAAGCATTTACCAAAGTGAAGCGAACAGTGCATACATTCTTGGAATCATGCATACAACATACAGAACAGCATAAGTTTCAATAAACAACAGGCCCAAAACAAGCATCCGAACCACGTGCAGAATTGATAAGACACTTGTAATTGATAAGACATATAAGAATTGATAAGACACATAAGATATGAATTGATAAGACACATGCAATGCGAAGCACGTAGCGCTCCTCGCATACGTTTCCCAGTAAAGATTACCGTTGCGTTAGCTGCCGCGGCGCCGGCAGCTTGACTGTTGTATACGAAGTAGGGAGTGTCGTAATTTCACTTACGTACGTGCAAGAAGAACGCGCCTAGGAACTAATTTGTGTTGCGACACGCACGTATCGTGGAAGAACAGCGTGCATACGAGGCGCGGCGAATTTCTCTTCTCTATGGCTCACTCTTTGTAGGTGCACGAATAGCGGCGCAAGCCAAGTCGCAGGTCGTCGAAACGTAATAACTAGGTAAAGTGTATGTGAATGTCGCCACGTGAATAATTTCAACCTACGTCGCAATGGGTAATCGCTCTAGTTGTCGTTTACACATTCGCTGTCCAACCAGGGGTGCTATGACGTAAAGCTTTTCCAAATTTCCTATTCCAATTCTGCAATCCGCCCTCCGCGATTGGTCAAAAAGTGTTTTGGACCACCCCCACTTCACCTGTCTGTCACGCGACGTCACGATAACACCGATAGCTTCCCATCTGATATGACGCACCCACATTGATTATGGATGATTTGACCGAACAAAAGAAAAATAGTTATTTCTGATTCGACGCCTTTTCGCCATTAGCCCTCGGCTATTGGTCAAAAGTTTTCGGGAAGCACCCACTTCACCTGCCTGTATAGGCAGGTGAAGTACATATACATATGAAGTACATATAGTACACTATATATCACGGTGTCTCACGCGCTTCATGCCCCGCATTTTTGGCTATATAGCAAGCCAAAATTGTGGCGACACATTTCGCCAAGTATTAGTGCCCCAAAAACGGTCTTTTCAGACTCTGCAATGGTCAAAGTGCTGGCCAAAGGTCAGCCTCTGTCACAGGCACGTACGCAGGATTTTTTTTCGGGGGGGGGGGGGAGGGGGGTCCAACTTACTACTACAAATGTGAATAATGCCCACCATTCGCCATAAAGACGCGTAAACCCGCAAAAGAGAATAGAAATAACGTGCATCTCACAGGTACACCTGTGAGATACACCTCTTCTTTACTTGGAAAACAAAGAACCACATCAAATGGACTCGTGCATGAAAGATGCGCAGGAAGAACCTTGCCAAGAACAAGTTAACCAGAAAAAGTGCAAAATGAAAATTTTAGTAGCGTTCTGGGATTGATCTCTTACAGAATTATAGAGAAATGTATATTTGCGGAACAACCACAGTTCTTTTGGATCTTTCTTTTACTGCTCTACCAAATGCCAAAACCGACTCGTGTTGTTATTTGGGAAGTTGCGTAACGATGTCTGGTCACCAGTCCCGTACAACCCCGTAGAGCGCAGGACGCTCCGGTTCTAGACGTACTGCGCCCACCATGGAAGGTTTGAAAAACACCCCCATTAGCCCAGCAGGGACGTGGCTACTTCAGGGGCTGGATTGATAACTGTGGAAGAGTCATTCAAAACACACGGAATTATTCTTCACTTCCGGCAGCATTTTCTCTACTTCCTTTTTAAATAAAAACATGTTGATCCATGAATATTTTCACAAACAATTTTCGCTTTTCCTCCCTGTTTGGTTGTTGCCTTGGCTTTCTCCCTTAGCAGCTCCTTGCGGCTCTTGTTTCCAGTTGCCAATTTTGCACGAAAAGTGCTGTAGAATTAGGGAAAACAAGACGAGGTAAGGAGTGACAGTCATACTGCTTATGGGTTGAACGGTTATTGCAGGGTCTGACGATGGACGCTGTTTCGCAATATACTATTTTACACCTTATCTAACCCATATCGCGGATATATGGTTCCGAGGATCTGCCAGCGTCGCGGAGAGCCGTTACTCAAAGAAATAATCAAGCAAAAGGAAAAGTTAAACGCAACTGGCGTTTTCTCCGGCCGCAACTCGTTCCATGAACATACACACCAGCTCACTATGAACCGAGTTTCTTTCCTGGCCCCTGGATCAGTCTAAACAAAGAAGGTTGGACTAACGAAGCAACAGCGATGCGCGTGATCGTTGAATGGATGGCGACATAAAAATTGTGTTGGGCATTATAAATAAAATAAAATATTATAATTGAAACTATAAACTACGCCCTGCCTGCTGCAATAGATGGGAACATAAAAATTGTGTTGGGAAATATAAATTATTGAAAAATAAAAATAATTAAAAGAAACACTAAGCCCTGCCTGCTGCACCTAAGTATTGCAGGCTGCCAAATTAGAAAGATAAATAAAAGGACCGTAGTCAATTATTATTGTATTGTAAAAAAAAAAGGGGGGGGGAGTCTACCTCCAGGGAAACCACGGCCAAGGGAACGGATTGCTGCGGGAGTTATTGAAAAATGATGCACAAATTACAATAATACATAATATCAAGTGATAATGCCTTGAATAGATGGGGACAACTGAATTCATCTTGAGTTAATCGCACGGGCACCAAATCGATGAGAAAACTGGTCTCCACACCCCAGGAGATGCCGATAACTACCGCCATCCAAAAGGAGTGAAAAAATTGATAACTATTCCACTCCGTGAAGATGGAATGGCAGCGAAAGCTGACGACAGTCAAAGCTCTCAAACGAAAAGCAAAGTGTTTCACATCCGCTGCGGGTCGGCCTGAATATAGTGTAATATCGGCGGAGGTGAAGCAGGCGTTAAGCACCCCGCATACGTGGTTCCATCCCGAAGGTAGTGCAATGCCGGGCCGACCCTCGGCGGAGGTGAAGCAGGCGATAAGCACCCCCCCTCCCCCATACGTGGGCCGCTCCCGAAGATAGTGCAACACTGGGCCGACCCTCGGCGGAGGTGAAGCAGGCATTAAGAACTCCCCAAACGTAGGCCAATCTCGAAGATAATGCAATACTGGGCCCACCCGTGGCGGAAGTGAAGCAGGCGTTAAGCGCTTCCCATACGTAGGCCGATCTCGAAGATAATGCAATACCGGGCCCACCCGCGGCGGAGGTGAAGCAGGTGTTAAGCGCTCCCATACGTGGCTCCATCCCGAAGGTAGTGCAATGACGGGCCAACCTGCGGTGGAGGTGAAGCAGGCGTTAAGCACTACCCATACGTGGGCCCATCCCGAAGATTCCGAAGCGCGCGTTATAGGTTCCCGAGCCCACAGGCGTACGTGCCATTGATCTTGGACCCCTTTTGCACGATCACCATGATCGGCCCAGATAATGATTTTTTCTGTTAACGGACGCCGAAAAAAGCTATGGAAGTTAGTCATACACTGCTTCGGTGTAAAAGGCAACAGGATGTTGACTGCCAAGTAGATTGATTTGTCGGCGCTTTAGGAATGTGTGTGAGGAGTGGTGGGGTGGGCGGATAGGGGGGGGGGGGGGGGTAGGTTACTTAATTTCGGGGGGGGGCGCCCCCCCCCGGGCCCTCCCCTGGGTACGTGCCTGCTCTGTCACACTTGACTCGAATACCACCCTACGGTCTTTACACCCTATAGTCATACACCCTACGGTCGAATACACCCTACGGTCTGGATCAACAGAGATATCATCCAAACTTGGCGGAAGCTGAAAAGAATGAAACGAAAACATAAAAAATAAGGAGTTCGCACGTCACACAATTAAAGAATGAATTACTGGAAAAATTAAAGCTGCGCGCGAAAGATTCTTCACTCATAGCCTTGCTGATTTTATTTCAAATACTCCACAAAAGTTTTGGCGTTATTTAAGTCAATCAAAAGAGGCAGAACATAAAATAAACATTAATGGTAAAATTATTGAAGATTCCCACATAATTACTGAGCATTTTAATGATTACTTCGGTAGTGTATTCTCTGACCTAGATGAATTCAAACGGTCCAATACAAATAGGTCTGTCCTACGTGATATAACGATTTCCCGAGAAGGTGTCTTGGAAATGCTCCTTAATATCAACGTTAGGAAATCTGCAGGCCCTGACAAGCTTCCGAATTCGTTTTTAGAAAGGTATGCGGAACAGATATGTGTATTCTTAACAGATTTTTTTTAAAGTTATCCTTACATTTAGCAGAGATACCATCAGATTGGCGTAAGGCAAGAGTTATCCCAATTCATAAATAGGACGATCACCTCACAGTGTCAAATTATCGTCCTGTTTCTATTACAAGCACATGCAGCAAATTATTAGAGAACATTGTCGCAGGCTTTATTCGTCAGTATTTGACAGATCACAATGTCCTATCTCCACTGCAGCATGGGTTCAGAAAGGGATTATCGACTTCAACGCAGCTTGTGTCAATCGTTCATGAAATCTCTGAAGTACTTGACTCGTCCGGACAAGTTGACATGCTCTTTTTAGATTTTAGCAAAGCGTTCGATAAGGTTCCCCACGGGAAATTAA
This sequence comes from Dermacentor andersoni, assembly GCF_023375885.2. NCBI lineage: Eukaryota > Metazoa > Arthropoda > Arachnida > Ixodida > Ixodidae > Dermacentor > Dermacentor andersoni. The sequence continues at coordinate 78,570,200 of NC_092814.1, forward strand.
TCTACAAGCTCGAGTGCATTGGTCTTCGATCAAATATTATATCATGGATCCAAGCCTATCTCCGACACAGGCAGCACTTCGTAGGAATTAATAAATGTTCCTCAAGTGTCCGTCAGGTAACTTCGGGCGTACCGCAAGGCAGCGTATTAGGACCGCTTTTATTTTTGATCTATGTCAATGATATGATAGACAAAATCCCCGATGATGTGCATGTCAATTTATTTGCGGATGACTGTGTCATATTTAAAAAAATAGCTTCACGGAACGATCACGCATGCTTGCAGAAGTCCGTTATTGCAATTTCCAATTGGTGTAAACTTGGGGGCATAAATTTAATTGTACATAAAACAATCTTGCTGCGAGTAACACGAAAAAAAGGAACCTAGTATATTTTCTTATGTTCTAAACGTCACAAAAATAACTGATGTTGAACAATACAAACACTTAGGCGTCACATTCACTAACAGATTCTCATGGTGAGACCATATTTCCTTTACATGTTCAGCAGCTTTGCGCAAATTATGGTTCTTGAAAAGAAAACTTAAGAAGGCACCGGTAAAACCCAAAATTTTAGCATATAACGCATTCGTGCGATCGAAACTTGAATATGCAGCGGTTGTATGGGATCCTCATACCAAAAAGGACATCATGAATTTGGAACGTGTAAAAAGGAAGGCCGTTAGATTTATCTTTGGAAAATATAAAAGAGAGGATTCCCCGTCCTTACTAATGCTTAGAAATAAAATCACTTCACTAGAACACAGGCGTAAAATTAGTCGTCTCCAGTTTTTACATAACATCATAATTGGAAAAATCGGGCTTCAAATGCCTAATTATGTAACTCCTCTTAATGCACGACAAACAAGACATAGACACTTTTCCCTTACGCCATTATTTGCTAAAACAAAATCTCACATGAATAGTTTTTATCCGCGTACTATAAGCGAATGGAATTCTTTCCCTCTTGATGTACTTCAATCAGGGAACTTCACAAATGCGTTGGAAAACGAGTCACATAAAATAACACAACCATAAGCAGTATTTTTCACTATTTTTCTCGTTTCTTTATGTGAAATTTCCTATATTTTGTTATGTTTAGTGCCCGATTGTTGTTTGGCCCAGCGTTTTTATCGGCATATAAATTCAAATGGGCGATTCTTTTTGCTGTAGTTACTGTGCTAAGTCAAGCATTGTGATTTTCGTAACGTCGCTATTGGCTGTATCATGTTCATGCACTGTTTACATATATTTTTTTTATTATCTTTGTTGCATTGTTATTACCTTGTCGACTGTATTACCTCTCCTGCATGGGCCAGTATGTTGGCCTGCAGTATGAATAAATAAATAAATAGATAAATAAATAAATAAATAAATAAATAAAATAAAATAAGCGCAGTTCTGCGTTTCCTACGAACGACGCCGAAGATTTCTGGTTGGGGTTCCTTAAAGTGGGTGCTATAGCTTAAAGGACTCCTAAACTACTCGAAACTAGAAAAAAATTTACGAAGTGGCAGCTGTGTACCATTCTACAATGAGCGTCAAGAATTTTTTAAAATGATGCCGCAATAGCAATGCTACAGGCGTGCGAAAAACGCTTGTACACGGTCGCCGCAGTTTCTCGCTCACCTTCGGTACCCTTCATACAGGCGCGTTCTTCTCGCCGTGTAATCTCACCAACTCCATGCAGTGCAGTGAAAGCAATGGGTCGCACCAACAGAACAGAAGCGAGGCTCCTCCAACATGTCCGACCCTAAGCGCCCTCCACGCGACGGCGGCTGAATGAAAGCTTCATAAACGGTTCAATGACGCACAATGGGTGAGGGCCCCTCCATTCTCAGAACACAATGCGGGCTTTGCTCTTCTTGGTACTATCGTCTCTCACCGACTGACCAACATACAGCTTTTACCCTGGTGACGACACGTGCAGCACCCTGCTGCAGTCACGAAGTGCGAAGAAGTGACCGGAAAAGCCCGGAGAGGAGTAGGCGATTGTTTGAAATGCGTAAACATTTCTATGGTTACCCAACGAGAAAAACCGCCAGTCCGTCCGTCGCGTAAGACGATCGCTTTCAATATAGAGCCCGCAGCAGCGAGCGACTTTACCTTCGTGCTGCCTGTCACTTCCACGTGAACGAAGCGGCGAGAACACAGCTCTCACGAAGCTCTCAGCACACGCCGCACCCTGCCTCGTACTCCGGCGGCTGCCCCTACGGAGCAGCCGCCGGAGTACGGTTGATCATAGTTCATAATGGTTCGACATGGATGGATAAGGCGCTCAAGAGCGATGCCGACTTATAACTATTGGAATGTCATAAGCGCACCTGGCACCGCCACCTGCGCAGTAGCATAGAGAAAGGGATTCAACAAGAGCGGACACTCCCATAGAGCCCAGCGGCCGAATTGACTGTAGAGCACCAAGGGGATGGGATTAACACCTTCCGGCTTCGGTTTTGGGCGCGCGCGTTTTGAACGCCAGCTGGTACACGGCACGCCGGCTCCGCTAATCGGCGCGTCATTTTTTTTTTCGTTTCTGCTGATGAATCACGCGTGGCCTTGGCACGGAATCGTTTCATTATTTAGTAAACATGATTGCGAACGATATTTACAAGCCTCCACCGAATATCTGCCACGTGCAATTTCGTAAAGTAAACGCAAGACGTCTTCTTAAATGAGGAAATGTTTATTTTGCTCTATATAAATGCTTGTTCCGGGCTTTTTGTCCATTCATCCAAACTTGTGGCACCAGGGAAGCAGCAGTCGTTGCCGTACGAAGCTCCACCAGATGCCATCAGCTGGAAAAAGAAGTAAATTACAAGCATGTATCACTTTGGTATATTGACCTGAAAGGAATATTGCGTATAGAGGCGAAACGTGCATGGCCGGCATTACAGATAAATTCGCTTTTACATACATTTCGTAGCAAATAGACTCCTCCTAAACAATGCCATAAAATATGAAGAAAACATCAGATTTTCAAACATCCCTCCCTTCCCCGGCATCATTTCCTGCACTTTAAGAGCACATATACACGGGTGACTGCGCGTTTCCAAAACAACTTGGCCTCACTCGACGCGATGGTACGACAAATACACAGAGGTGGCCACAACACTGGTTCTGAGCCACACCATGTTACGCGCTCGCAGAATGCCTTCTAGTCTCCCTCAAGACAAACTCGTGGGTGTAAAGCCTGTTTTCAGCCGCTCAGAAGACAGATTGTCAAGTTCTTCGTTTTTGAGCTCCTCGGCGTTATCTTTTACACGTCCTGCCGGCGCAAGCAACACACTCCGGTGTTTTATCACTCTTGGCAACCACTCGTCGCGTTTTCGACAAGCGTGAGTATCGAAAGAAGGTATACATATGTTGTTACAGGGTCATAAAAAGCGTCACAAGGTTGTCCCACTAAAATTCAGAACACGTCAAACTCTTATCACGGCCGGCTTGCTTTTTTGCTAACTGCTTCACAACCACAGGCGCGGCAAGCATGCCTCAAAAGTATTCCAAAAGGTTACGAAATTAAATGCAATAATTTTGAGGGTCAGAGAATGCGTCACGAACTTGTCCCAGTAAGATTCAGCACACGCGAAACTGCGGCACGCAGCCCAGCTGCTTTTCGCTAACTGAGGCACAACGCCAGGCACGGCACGCGTACCTGAGAAGTATCCCAAAAAGTTGCGAAATACAATAATGTTGGCTGTCAACATTATGTTGGCGTCACGAACTTGTCCCAGTAAGATTCAGTACACGCGAAACCGTCACGAAGGTCGAGCTGCATTTCTCTCACTGCATCACATATAGCCACGTGCGGCAAGCGTGCCCAAAAACTACCGAAATAAGTTACAATAATGTTGGGGCTCATACAAAGCGTCGCAAACGTTTCGCAGTACGAGTCATTAACTCAAATTAACTGCGCCAGAACGACCGAGCTGTTTTTCGCAACTTCGTCACTAGTCTCGGTTTTGTGCCGTAAGCGTAAATTTGCTCAAAATGCGTCGCAGACTGTCCAACAAAATTTCTAACCTTGCCGTGGTCCAATAGTGCAGTGGTGCCGTTTCAAAATACGGAAGGAACCCAAGAAAACGCCGGGAGCCCAACAAACGAGCTACGTTTGTTGGGCTTCACATGCTTCACGAACTCCACATGCGCATCCGGCTTCGCTCTCTTCGGTGGCACGTCTTGCGCATGACGCATCATATGGCGCGTCTGGCGTGCCGCTAGCTTGTTGCTAGGTAACGCAAGAAAAATAGGTCGCGAGGTATAAGTTCATTTATACGCAAAACTTTTTAGTTTTAGCGGCAAAGAATAAAAAGAATTGAATTATGGGGTTTTACGTGCCAAAACCACTTTCTGATTATGAGGCACGCCGTAGTGGAGGACTCCGGAAATTTCGATCACCTGGGGTTCTTTAACGTGCACCTAAATCTAAGTACACGGGTGTTTTCGCACTTCGCCCCTATCTAAATGGGGCCGCCGTGGCCGGGATTCGATCCCGCGACCTGCTCAGCAGCCCAACACGTACATAGCCACTGAGCAAGCACGGCGGGTGCATAGAATAAACAAAAAATAAAACGTTGTCTGTAAGTTCATTTCACATTCTTTATTTCGATGCTCGCGTCAACTAACGGATGGGATTAACACTAGGCGTGAGGTGTTTCCTGTTGTCAGTTTGTCAATGGTCGTCATGGTATGGTTTACGCGGTACACATGCTTGCCTAAAATCTGTGAAAAAGAATGTCAAAGGTGCATGCCATGGTTTAGGGACCTCTTTGTGTTTTCCTTCCAAAGAAACCCGCGTTTGCTCCTCGCAGCCTGCGTTTCCTTTTCCGTCAGTTATGCCGGTCTACCGCACATCATAAAACCAACGTGAAGCGGTTAATTAAATGCTGTGCAACTAAATGCCATGCCTACATCTGTGTTTATTTTCACCATATGTAACGTGTAATCGCAAGCAATGTACACGTTTATGCACCCCAGAAGTCACACAAACGTCGAAAAACAAAATAGCGATCTGTGTGGTGTGCCTCCTCCTGTGTTTAAGTCGTTCTTGCTTCTGTGCGAAACAACGCGTTTATCCGAAACAGTTCAATTAAAATTAAATTATGAGGTTTTACGTGCCAAAACCACTTTCTGATTATGAGGCACGCCGTAGTGGAGGACTCCGGAAATTTAGACCACCTGGGGTTCTTTAACGTGCACCTAAATCTAAGTACACGGGTGTTTTCGCATTTCGCCCCCATCGAAATGCGGCCGCTGAGAGACGAGAACTAGGAGTCGGATTCCTGATTAATAAGAACATAGCTGGTAACATACAGGAATTCTATAGCATTAACGAGAGGGTGGCATGTCTTGTTGTGAAACTTAATAAGAGGTACAAAATGAAGGTTGTACAGGTCTACGCCCCTACATCTAGTCATGATGACCAGGAAGTCGAAAGCTTCTATGAAGACGTGGAATCGGCAATACGTAAAGTCAAAACAAAATACAGTATACTTATGGGCGATTTCAATGCCAGGGTAGGCAAGAAGCAGGCCGGAGACAAGTCAGTGGGGGAATATGGCATAGGCTCTAGGAATAGCAGAGGAGAGTTATTAGTAGAGTTTGCAGAACAGAATAATATGCGGATAATGAATACCTTTTTCCGCAAGCGGGTTAGCCGAAAGTGGACGTGGAGGAGCCCGAATGGTGAGACTAGAAATGAAATCGACTTCATACTCTGCGCGAACCCTGGCATCATACAAGATGTAGACGTGCTCGGCAAGGTGCGCTGCAGTGACCATAGGATGGTAAGAACTCGAATTAGCCTTGACTTGAGGAGGGTACGGAAGAAACTGGTACATAAGAAGCCAATCAATGAGTTAGCGGTAAGAAGGAAACTAGAGGAATTCCAGATCAAGCTACAGAACAGGTATTCGGCTTTAACCCAGGAAGAGGACCATAGTGTTGAAGCAATGAACGACAATCTTATGGGCATCATTAAGGAGTGCGCAATAGAAGTCGGTGGTAACGCCGTTGAACAGGAAACCAGTAAGCTATCGCAGGAGACGAAAGATCTGATCAAGAAACGCCAATGTATGAAAGCCTCTAACCCTACAGATAGAATAGAGCTGGCAGAACTTTCTAAGTTAATCAACAAGCGTAAGACAGCGGACATAAGGAACTATAATATGGATAGAATTGAACAGGCTCTCAGGAACGGAGGAAGCCTAAAAGCAGTGAAGAAGAAACTAGGAATAGGCAAGAATCAGATGTGTGCGTTAAGAGACAAAGCCGGCAATATCGTTACTAATATGGATGAGATAGTTCAAGTGGCTGAAGAGTTTTATAGAGATTTATACAGTACCAGTAACTCACATGACGATAAGGTGAGAGAGAATAGGCTAGAGGAACTTGAAATCCCACAAGTAACACCGGAAGAGGTAAAGAACGCTTTGGGAGCTATGCAAAGGGGGAAGGCACCTGGGGAGGATCTGGTAACAGCAGATTTGTTGAAGGATGGTGGGAACACTGTCCTAGAAAGACTGGCCGCCCTATATACACAATGCCTCATGACCTCAAACGTACCGGAATCTTGGAAGAACGCTAACATAATCCTAAACCATAAGAAAGGGGACACCAAAGACTTGAAAAATTATAGACCGATCAGCTTACTGTCCGTTGCCTACAAAGTATTTACTAAGGTAATCGCAAATAGAATCAGGAATACCTTAGACTTCTTTCAACCAAAGGACCAGGCAGGATTCCGTAAAAGCTACTCAACAATAGACCATATTCACACTATCAATCAGGTGATAGAGAAATGTGCGGAATATAACCAACCCTTATATATAGCCTTCATCGATTACGAAAAAGCATTTGATTCAGTCGAAACCTCAGCAGTCATGAAGGCACTACGGAATCAGGGTGTAGATGAGCCATATGTAAAGATACTGGAAGATATCTATAGCGGTTCCAGAGCCACCGTAATCCTCCACAAAGAAAGCAACAAAATCCCAATAAAGAAAGGCGTCAGACAGGGAGATACGATATCTCCAATGCTATTCGCAGCATGTTTACAGGAGGTATTCAGAGACCTGGAGTGGGAAGAATTGGTTATAAAAGTTGATGGAGAATACCTTAGCAACTTGTGTTTCGCTGATGATATTGCCTTGCTTAGTAACTCAGGAGACCAATTGCAATGCATGCTCACTGACCTGGAGAGGCAAAGCAGAAGGGTGGGTCTGAAAATAAATCTACAGAAAACTAAAGTAATGTTTAACAGTCTCGGAAGAGAACAGCGGTTTACGATAGGTAGCGAGGCACTGGAAGTGGTAAGGGAATACATCTACTTAGGGCAGGTAGTGACCACGGACCCGGATCATGAGACTTAAATAACCAGAAGAATAAGAATGGGCTGGGGTGCGTTTTGCAGGCATTCTCAAATCATGAACAGCAAGTTGCCACTATCCCTCAAGAGGAAAGTGTATAACAGCTGTGTCTTACCAGTACTCACCTACGGGGCAGAAACCTGGAGGCTTACCAAAAGGGTTCTGCTGAAATTGAGGACGACGCAACGAGCTATGGAAAGAAGAATGATAGGTGTAACGTTAAGGGATAAGAAAAGAGCAGATTGGGTGAGGGAACAAACGCGGGTAAATGACATCTTAGTTGAAATCAAGAAAAAGAAATGGGCATGGGCCGGACATGTTATGAGGAGGGAAGATAACCGGTGGTCATTAAGGGTTACGGACTGGATTCCAAGGGAAGGGAAGCGTAGTAGGGGGAGGCAGAAAGTTAGGTGGGCGGATGAGATTAAGAAGTTTGCAGGGACAACATGGCCACAATTAGTACATGACCGGGGTAGCTGGAGAAGTATTGGAGAGGCCTTTGCCCTGCAGTAGGCGTAACTAGGCTGATGATGATGATGATGACGTTGTCACATGCGGCTTTCCAAAAAACTCTTCCAAGTCGTTCAGATATCGCGTTTCCATACGCCATCTATGTTGAAAATATGGCGATGAGCCAAGTGTGCCACCGAAGTGAGAGCTCTCAAAGAGAATTTCTCCGTAACCTGCATCTCTGCACAACGCACGCAGAAACATGCCTTCTGCTAGGCAACGTGTATGCGCTACGCGCGGGGTGTTTTCGATGCCACTAAAGTAGCAGTTTCGTCCAAAAGGCGTAGCATTGATTGCGATAGTAAAGCATTGGGCAACTACATGGAGTAAGGTTCGTAGTTTTATGGGCCATATAAATTGCAGTGAAGATTCGCTTGCTAACAAATTCAATGAGCGAACTGCCTCTCGCTTCAACGCGTCTTCAAAACTTGAAATTACGCAACCGCCAGCCACGTGAATTCAGCACTAGGTGCACGGAAACACAGCGCACATAGCCTCCACCACCCGCCGGAGATTACCTCCAAGATAGTAAGCGGGCGGTGTATGCGCTCAGCAGCGCGGGCAGCATGCACCGCCACGGCCTGTCTAGCGCAAGAGATGCACGCTCATCCTGTCCGCCCCCACCCGACTTCTCCTCCTTACGCATGCTTCATCACGTGACCTCCAATATTTGGTGCGCATCAAGCTTCAATCCTTCTCGACTGCTGATACCTGATCCTCCCCAGCTGCCTTCCCCCTTTGCATAGCTCCCAAGGCTTTCTTTACTTCTTCCGGAGTAACTTGTGGGATTTCGAATTCCTCTAGACCATTCTCTCTTCCATTATCGTCGTGGGTGCCACTGGTACTGTATAAATCTCTATAGAACTCCTCAGCCACTTGAACTATCTCATCCATATTAGTAATGATATTGCCGGCTTTTTCTCTTAACGCACACATCTGATTCTCGCCAATTCCTAGTTTCTTCTTCACTGCTGTTAGGCTTCCTCCGTTCCTGAGAGCATGTTCAATTCTATCCATACTATACTTCCTTATGTCAGCTGTCTTACGCTTGTTGATTAACTTCGAAAGTTCTGCCAGTTCTATTCCAGCTGTAGGGTTAGAGGCTTTCATACATTGGCGTTTCTTGATCAGATTTTTCGTCTCCTGCGATAGCTTACTGGTATCCTGTCTAACGGAGTTACCACCGACTTCTATTGCACACTCCTTAATGATGCCCACAAGATTGTCGTTCATTGCTTCAACACTAAGGTCCTCTTCCTGAGTTAAGGCCGAATACCTGTTCTGTAGCTTGATCTGGAATTCCTCTATTTTCCCTCTTACCGCTAACTCATTGATCGGGTTGCAATATATAGGATCTTATCACACTTCGATATTACACGGAATCTGACGCCTTCGCTGAAACTTCACCTGGAGTATCCATTTATCTGCTATCGCAATAGAAGACGACGTATCCAATCTCTCACTAAAGCGCATCTAGTATAGAGTACACGTGCACTTTATTCTTCAGTACTCCACACGAAAAGTAAGGTAAGCATAATCAGGGAACCTTGGAGAAAATATGACTTGTACTCGTCGTGGGAGGACAAATGAAAAATCTTCCATATCTGGCAGCAGGGACCGTGTTTGTAAGGTTCAGGAGTATCTCCCCAAAACAGATCTTTTTAAGTTTTCTTTGGTTCCTGTGACCATATTGGAATGCAATTTGTTACCGGCGGAAGTCGGCAGCCGAAACTCTGCTGATTACACTATACTCTACATCATCAGCCTGGTTATGCCCACTGCAGGGCAAAGGCCTCTCCCATACCTCTCCAACTACCCCGGTCATGTACTAATTGTAGCCATGTTGTCCCTGCAAACTTCTTAATCTCGTCCGCCCACCTAACTTTCTGCCGCCCTCTGCTACGCTTCCCTTCCATTGGAATCCATTCCGTAACTCTTAATGACCAACGGTTATCTTCCCTCCTCATTACGTGTCCTGCCCATGGCCATTTCTTTTTCTTGATTTCAACTAAGATGTCATTAACGCGCGTTTGTTCCCTCACCCAATCTGCTCTTTTCTTATCCCTTAACGTTACACCTATCATTATTCTTTCCATAGCTCGTTGCGTCGTCCTCAATTTAAGTAGAACCCTTTTCGTAAGCTTCCAGGTTTCTGCCCCGTACGTGAGTACTGGTAAGACACAGCTGATACTCTGCGCCCCCCGCCATAGTGCCTGTTGGCGCTGCGGGGTTTGTTTGAATAAACAATAAGGAATTATTGAGCTGTAGCAGAAAAGAAGGATACCGAAGGTGAAGGAGAGGGGGTGCCAGAAACCAATAAAAATAAGTAAGCTAAGAATCCAGTGGTTAATTAAGCTGATATACTTTTTAATGCGTGGCATCCCTGTGCTTTCAGCGCGAAAGCGCACTGTCTTCCATAACTTCAATTCCCGTAAGAATGGTAGACGATCGTACGCAAAAAGCCAATTTCGTCAGTAATAGACTGCCATAAAACGAAAGACACGCACACGCAAAAGAAAATGTGCTCCAGTCCTGGCGTCTTAATAATACGATTAGTAACCTTATAAACTTTAAAATGTTACCATAAGTTACCCGATTTCGAAAAAAAGTCTATTATTGTAATTTGCCTAAGTCACTGCCCAGGCATTTTACCCAGGCAAAAGTATTTTGGAATTAGGTATTCTATAAAGAGGCCAAATTATGATAAGAACTATACCACTGCTTCGCAAGCCGGCGTTTCTTGGGGCCGTTAATTCAGCCTAGTTAATTCAGATCTAGCAGGATTTCGCGGATACTTCACGTGATCCGCACGGCAAGCACTGCGTTGAATAGAAATTCGTATTCTGTTGAACAAAGGGAAATCGCAGTAATAGTGCGGAATGCAGTAAGATGTGATAGGAAATGAAGCCCCCGAGAACACACACACACACACACACACACACACATATATATATATATATATATAATTTTCATACACTGCATAGGAACACTTCCTCTAGCATCAAATGCAATGATTGCCCGTCATAAACTTTCAGATACTGTTGTCAAGTCCTGATGTGAGATAAGATAGGTGCAAGATAGAGGCGGAAGCTGCAACCTTGAGTTGAAGATTCCCTTACTCATGGCATGCCTATTATTGTTGCTTAGAATGAGCCCGCAAACACAAATAAAAGACTACGCCGCGCACCATAGAATAGCACATTTCTTGCGTTTGTCCTTTTTGGTAAACGTCCATTGGCGCAATTTATATTTGTTTAATTGGGCCCTTTCCCAGCGCCTTGTATAAGAAAGGACAAGAAATGCAAGGCTGAAATGTTGTGAATGCACGGGCAACATGTGGATGGGGCAGAAATAAACGCTTCCTACTCTGACCCTCATTGTGGCTCTCTAAAGCTCTTTCCAAGGGTTTGGGAAAAAGAAAACGTAGTCTTGAAACTCAGCAGAATGTGAAAAAGGATACGGATGCGAACTGTGAATAGACCCTGCATGAAAGTATGCTTAAGAGTGCAAATTCTCCCCTCAGCGAGTGGCTGTGCGTCCGCATTTCATTGAGACATGCAGCGCTAATTTGAAACTGTATCCTTAGCAATAATTTTCTCGCCTTTCTTTTTAATTGGCTAAGAGCGTTGCCGTCAAGTACAGCTCGCATATTGTCATCGGAAGTTTTAGGAATTTTGTTAAGTGTGCTCGATTTCACAGCTGACATGGCAGCTGCAAACACACTGACACAACAGATTTGACGTCAGTGCCAAGCTATTTCCGCCTAACTAAAGCGGCTGCTTGCTACGGGGAGTGCGAATGCTTGCTATGGCTTCGAGGCTTGTGGATGAGTAGATTATTTCTTGTGCATTCAGGAACTGTTTGCTAAAGGCGTATACGATAGGAAATACAAAGCTGATGAATACAAAATGCATTTGAAGTATAGCGCCCTTCGTGTTCAAATTCAATTCTATTTACCGTGTAAACTACAGGGCTCTTTCTTTAGCAGGGAGTGGACGTAGAGATCAGTTCTTAGAACAATTCTAGCGTTAGAAACCTCAGGCATGCAAGTTTTGCTCTCGTCTCGAGCGTAGGTAGTCCGGAGGATGCTAAAAGGTTAGTGTGCGAGTGGGTTCGCTTGAACTTGTTATGAATAAACCGAACGACCTTCCTTTGTACCCGTTTCTATTTTGGCTAAATTAGTGACAGTATGCGGAAACAATACAGTGTTAGCATACCCTAAGATTGGGCGCACGAATGTTGTGTAGCTCAGTATGTGTCGGTGCAAATGGTAGGCACCTTCGTAGGAGAAACGTATTACGCAAAACCACTGCTGTGACGTTGCCAATATACATATTCCACCTAAGATCGGAAGTCAAGGTGACACAGATATATTTCCGCTGCGTAACTCTTTGAAATGACGTGCTTTTAATTATGTAGGTAAATTCGCAAGGTTCTTTTTTTTTCTTGTTATCTTCATGCAGGCTGTGTTTGATATGTTGTAGACATTTGCACCTGCTCGCACCTTCCATCTATTGAAATGGATAGTCCCCAGTGATCGTCACAATTGTTAATTTCCCTGTAGATGATGCAATCGTCTACAAAAAGTTTAATATTGTAGTCTATGTTGGCCATGATGTCATTTATAAAAATATGGAATATTAATGGCCCCAGGACGGATCCTTGGGGTACACTTGAGTTAACTGAAGCCTTGATGATGCTGCTTCGAAAAGCACGAACTGTGTTCGGTCGCTTAGAAAGTCTTTAACCCTATTCGTAATTTCTCCATCCCCAATAGTGTTCAAGTACAAGTTCTTTTTTCAAGTTTTCTTTATTAATCACATGAAGATACGTACATTGGATAGGGCATAAAGGTGGGGCACTATAACTCCCGTAGGAGTTGTGAAGGGGACCCCTATGATATATGATGTTAGATAAACACTAGAGTGCGTGAGAAAAAAAAACAGTATGTGAGAAAGTACAAATATCGTACCTACTCATTCAGCAAGTCACGCGAGCGTAAAAGAGCGAAGGTTATTTTTCTAGCTGATAAATGGCTGTTATGCTGTTACATATGTTGGTAATTTATCCCAGAGCTGCTATGTGGCATGCGAGAATATAAATTATCCGTAATTTGAAACGGTTCGCGTTTTCGAGGTGGCTGATCGTAATGGGTATGTGGTATTTTGATAATTAATTTTTACAGAAGGACATGGTATCATTTTGTGCATGATTTTGTTGAGCAAAACGAGAACGTCTTAATCTATGCAATGTTTCAGGGGTAGTATATTAGGTAATGGGTACGTGAACGTGACTGAGTCCGATCTTTTGAGGAAGAGAATACCCCGAAGCACTGTATATTGTTCTGCAATAATTGGCATTAAAGTGGTGGGGTACGTGTGTCCGTTTATAGCAATAGCATACATAATATGCGAGTGTATAAAACTGACCTAAAGAGTACGGAGTGTGCTCAAAGAAAAAATGTAACGTAGTTTATATTTTATAGGGATTTCCTTATAGATGGTTAGTTAGTTTCATGGTGGGATACATAGCGCAAGAATGGCACAAGGACGAAGCAGGAACACAGGACGAGCGCTAACTTTTAACAATGTGTTTATTGCAGCTGGTGAGCACATATATACTCACTGGGACGCCACTGCAACAGACACACTGAAGGGAAGGAGGGAAAGCAGTCATGTGACTACTACGCCCAAAAATTCAAGCTCTTTCTTTGATAAAAGAACAGACGGCGTGCTAACACAATCGTCACCTGCTCTAGCTATCTCAGCTGCTTCGACAGTTTCCCTCGTTATCTTATTCCTGTGGCGATAGACAACAACAGTTTGTTTTAAGAGAGGGAAGCATTGGTGCCTTCGCGTCACATTTTCTACAATGGGCAGCCAGATGCCCATCTATAGCGATGCTCTTCACTTTATTACTATGCTCCGCCGGACGCACGTTTAAACATCTGCGCGTCTGGCCCACGTAGTACTTCCCACACGAAAGTGGAATCTTATACACCACGCTGCGAGTGCATGAAACAAAAGGATCCTTGTGCGCATTAGCGCAACCTGGCTTTCGTCCCCTCATGGGACAGCTCAACACACTCAACCTCAAGAGCTTTTTAGGTGCTGTAATAACAACGTTTACACCAGACCGTTGCCCAACCTTTTTTAGGTTGTGGGAAACCTTATGAAAGTAGGGAATTACAGCCACCTTTCGTTTGTCCCTTTGTTCTTTCCTCTCTGCAAAATAACCTGAGACTCCTGAACGTGGCGGATCCGTTCCTTACCAAAGATTCTTCAGCCGTGATCAACTTTTTAAATGCAGCCGACGGCGAATGTTTAACTGCATTCTCTGTCGACATAAAAGATTTTTATTATTCTTTGCCACATGAGGGTTTGCTGTCCAGCGTTGAAGCGGCATTAGATGAGCACGGCGCTATCCTTTCTTCTAACGCTTGTGGTGTTAGTGGGGCAAGGCTTTTAAAGCTTTTATCATTTTATTTAAGGTCTACGTTTGTTGAACTTGACAATAACATTTACCTGCAAAAGCAGGGTGTTTGCATAGGCTCATGCATAGCGCCCATATTAACTGACCTGTTTTTAACTCGATGTGACAAAGCTCTTCCTGCGCGGTTGGGCGTCTTGGGCGTTGTAAAGGTTTTTAGATAGGTAGATGATTTTTTTGTATTTTTAGATAGATCACTACTTGTTTCGGCCGCTAGTTATCATGTAGATTGCTCTTTTGACTGTTCAAACCCTGCTGTTGACAGTATTCTTGCCTCATTCAATGAGTATTATAGGCCACTTACGTTCACCACTGAATTTCCTGCGCAGGGCAATATCAGGTTTTTAGACTTGTGGTTGCATTTCAAAGCTGAACACGTGTTTTGGGTATATGTGCGCAGAGCTAATAAGCCGCCCTTGAGGTACAGTTCTACACACTCAAAACTCATAAAAAGAAGTATCGTACGTTCTTTCTTGTCATGCGCTCTTTCTAAGTCATGTGCTCACTGACTGGATGAAGGCCTTAGTAAGGAGGTGGCTCGTCTGGAAGCAGTGAACTATTCGAGACATATCATTATCTCGGTTACTGAAAGCCTGCATCGTCGAAGGAAGCTAACTTCACGCATGAGTGATGAGCAGAGAGCGAATGAGGAAAGAGAGAGGAAAGAACAAAGGGACAAACGAAAGGTGGCTCTAATTGCCTACTTTCATAAGGTTTCCCACAACCTAAAAATGGTTGGGCAACGGTCTGATGTAAACGTTGTTTTTACAGCAACTAACAAACTCTTGAGGTTGAGTGTGTTGAGCGGTCCCATGAGGAAACGAAAGCCAGGTTGCGCCAGCGCGCACAAGGATCCTTTTGTTTCATGCACTCGCAACGTGGTGTATAAGATTCCACTTTCGTGTGGGAAGTACTACGTGGGCCAGACGGGCAGATGTTTAAACGTGCATCTGGCGGAGCATAGTAATAAAGTGGAGAGCATCGCTATAGATGGGCGTCTGGCTGCCCATTGTAGAAAATGTGACGCGAAGGCACCATGCTTCCCTCTCTCAAAACAAACTGTTGTTGTCTATCGCCACAGGAATAAGATAACGACGGAAATTGTTGAAGCAGCTGACATAGCTAGAGCAGGTGACGATTGTGTTAGCACGCCGTCTGTTCTTTTATCAAAGAAAGAGCTTGAATTTTCGGGCGTAGTAGTCACATGACTGCTTTCCCTCCTTCCCTTCAGTGTGTCTGTTGCAGTGGCGTCCCAGTGAGTATATATATGCTCACCAGCTGGAATAAATCAATTGTTGAAAGTTAGCGCTCGTCCCGTGTTCCTGCTTCGTCCTTGTGCCATTCTTGCGCTATGTATCCCAGTTTTTATGTATCCCACCAACACGCCCAAACTTCTGCCCTGCTATAGTTTCATGGATATGTTTATGCCACTTTAGTTGACTGTCGAGGTAGACGCCTAAAGAAAAGGTACCGAGCATGAAGTTAAGGAAAAAAAGCTTGGGCTTTGTGTGAACAAATGAACCAAAATAGCTCGTGCAAGAGATTGAAAAGTGCTAAAAATTACGAGTGAAACATTTTTTTTTTTCGCGGCGAAGACGCACAAAGAGGGCATTCTGTTCAGGTCTATCGTTTCTGAGAGGGGCACTTGGCAAGGGTCTTTGTCAAAGTTTCTCCAGAAGCATCTGAATGCACTTCTCCTTGATGACCATTTCCTGGTTAGCCACTGGGGGGAAGTCATTGATATTTTGGTGAAGCAGAACACCCCGCTGACCACGGCTGTGTACGCTTTTTCAATAGATGTAGGAGATTTGTTTTATTCTATTCCCCAATGAGAACTGCTTCTCGTTGCACGTTCTTTTATCGAAGACAAAGATCTGTGGCTTTCCAGAATTCGGATCGTTTGTCTATCGACAGTTTTTTAGAGCTTTTAACGTTTTACCTATATTCCACATTGATTAACTTTGGTGACAAATTCTTCATCCAAAGAGAAGGGATCTGCACTGGCTCATGCGTCGTGCCTTTGTTAAGTAATTATCTTGCATGGTGTGACAATCGAATTGAAGCAAGCATTGAGAAAGCCTCAGTGGTAAAAGTTTTTAGATATGTAGTTCATTATCTTGTTGTAATGCGTGGTGTTAAAGAGGACACGAAAGGCTTTAAGGTTAGGCATTTGCTGTATAAGTTTAAGGCCAGTTGCGGTGGGCTGAAGCTAACGCATGAACTTCAATTGAACGGGGAGTTGCAGTTTCTGGACTTACGCTTGATCCTTGGAAATGATGGCGTGTTCTGTAGATATCAGCCAAGATCAATAGTTTGTTGAATTATGATTCGGCCCACTCAAAACTTGTTGAGAGGCATCGCATTGAGTTGTCTTAGATCCGCCCTCGAACGATCATGCGGGCACCAAAAAGTTCTGAGCGTGAACAGCCAAGTTATGAGACTCCATCGAGCGGGCTTTCCTAGTGAAACCATCGATTCTGTTGTTGAATGCCTTATTGGTGAAGTAAGGTCAGGTGCACGGAGCAGGGGAGCTGAGAAAGAGCAGCCAAGTGAGCCTGTGGTGGTGCCTTATTTGCACAACCTCTCCCACCGCTTGAAGAAAATGGCTGGAAAGTGCGGCATTCCCATAGTCTTCTCCGCCCCTGAGAAACTGGCGCGTATGTGCCGTGCAGTGAACTGTGCACGCACTTCGCAAAACTGCGCAAAAAAGCGTGTTGTGCCGCTTGTAAGCTGCCAAAAGAAGGTGGTATACCGCATTCTCATCTCTTGTGGCAACTGTTACGTCGGCCAGACTGGTCGTTGTGTCAATGACCGTTTGAGCGAACATCAAGCAAATGTGCAGGCTTTCGTAGCGGGGAGTCATTTGGCTGACCATTACAAAAGGTGCCCGTGTACTCCAGTGTACAGAGACACTTGTATACTCGGAAGTTTCAGGGCTCAAAAAGAGAAGGAATTGTTTGAGGCATTTTGCATAAAAAAAGAAGGAGAAGGTTGCATTAGCACCGCGCCGCCTAATTTATCGAGAAAAGAATAGATATATTTTCACAATAAGTATCGAAGTCCGAGGATATGAAGAGTGTAGAAGGTGTTATAGCGTGGTTAGAGATGTGTCTTTAATCTTGCGCAGATCAGGATTTTCCGTAGCGAAGTGACACATGAGGATCTGCTTTTGTCCTGACAAAGTGCGCTGTAGCAATGTTGTTTCTAACGATTCTGCGCGGCAACTGCTGCTCGTGTAATTTGTACGCAGTAAAGCTCAATTGAAGTTTGGCGGCTGTCCTGTGTGCATTCTTTCTGCGTCCTGTCCTCAAAACGCGCCGTTATAACCATGTTCCATCAAACTAGAAACTGACTAGCCCATCTAAGTCTGTTAATGAACACATCTCACTCGATGACCGTGGAAACACGCTGTGAAAACGTTGGAATGAGGAAGCGCGGCAGCAGGAGCGAGCGATTAAACCTTGCTGCCTCTTGGTTCAACGCGAACTAAGCAGCGAGAACACAGCACACACGAAGCTATCGACCCTCGGTGTGCCTAGGCGTTTGCACTCTGTTCCCATCGCAAATCGCTTTCAAGATAAGGCCCGCGCGGCCGTGCCATACGCAGCAACTGCCAGAGTAGGGCGCCCCCTCCCTCCCCTCCTCTCCCCCCGGTGCCTTGCGGGCGACGGAAGACGGCGCGCTTCCTCCCGCTATCCTCCGTTGCGCGCGCGAGATTGAGCCGCCATCGTCGGCTCACTCTCGCACGCTTTCACTCGCCCCTGCAGCACACGGTGCACGCAGACGATGTTATCGGCCTTGGACTTTAGACGGAACATCGCGGTGACGACGACAGCGACGACGGCGGAAATACGCATGGAGTGTCCATATAATTGCTATCGTAATAAGAAATGGCGATGAAAGTGGATGAAAAAACAACTGACCACATGTGGGATACGAACCCACGTCTTGGAATTACGTGTGAGATGCTCCTACCAACCGAGCCACCGCGGCGCCGTTTTCCCATCCACATTCTTGGATTTTTATGTTTAACCTACAAGGACTAGCCCTGGGAGTGTTAGCCAACGCCATCACTCACAGCCTTGGCGGCAGATGTATAAGATCAATTATACCGCAGGCGTCACGTAATAGGTGAACATCTTGGGTGAAGCCAACTGGCCAATCAACCCATACATGCTACCTGAAGGCATCAAAGCTGCCGGATTCGAGACCCTCGCTGTAAAATAAACAAGAGAATATATATATATATATATATATATATATATATATATATATATATATATATATATATATATATATATATATATATATATCTGAACAATCCAGTTCAAGGACTAGAATTATGTTATCTGCAACAGGCGATTTTCGAAAATACTGTAAAACTTAAAAAGGATAACCCCGTATATCAGTAATATTGTGCCTTATCCTCGGAGATGCCCTGCCCTACGCAAAACAACGTGATGGGCCCGGCCGGTGCCCAGTTGTGCTGTACCTCTTCCGAGGCGTCATCGCGGCCACGTGCACTTCCCTGCATGTTAGGAGAGTGTCTTGTGTTTTCTGATGGGCTATGACTACAACGACATGACTACTATGACATACTCGCTGCACATGTTTTACAGGCGTAACATTGAGCGTTGGTCAGTGACAAAAGGTTTGAGGGGACGTGAAAATGAACAGGAGTGAGCGCCGCATAAGCTGCAGGACGAGCGGAAGTAAGTGACGGTGATTTTGAGTGTGTCAACGTGAGTGACCGTCGGAGAGGGGGAATGGAAGTGAGTATGCATGTGAGCGAGTGCTGGTAAGTGTGAATGAGAGTTGGTGAGTTCGAGTGGAAGTGATCAGGAAAGTGAATGAGTGTCGAGGATCGCGAGTGCACATGAATGTGAGCGGGTGCATAGCCTGCGAAATTATTGGCGACAGGGGATCGGCTTATTCTGCCGACCTTATGGCCTTGCCCCACGCAAAGTTCTGCGACGGGCCCGGCCAGCTCCCGGCTGTGCCACACCTCTACCGAGGCTTCACTGCAGCAACTTGCGCTTCCGCCTGCACTGCTCGGAGGTGCCCTGTCGCACGCATAGTGGTGCGGGGGGCCCGGCCAGTGCGAATGCCTTACGTTTCTTCAAGCGCTGTATAGCGCATCAACAAGAAAAAGCGCTTGTATTCAAAAGCAAAGTTCTCACAACTCTGACGAAGATTGGGAAGATTATAGAAAACAAGCAAGTTTATGCAATAAAGAAATAGCAATAGCTAAAGAAAAACTTTTTAATGGCGATTTACATGCTATGCTAACAAACAATACAAAAAATTTTGGAAAGTGGTTAATCCTAGCACTTCCTCTGTATATTCAGTTCATTTAAGTAAGGACGGTTACGTTTTGTTTCCATCGGAGGCTGCAAAAGAGTTAAACTCATTCTTTGGTTCTGCTTTCACTCAGGAGGAGCCCATTTCTGATAACCTCAAATTTGACTCCATTAACGCCACTATGAATGACATTGTGATCGCTCATGAAGGAATCCAATTAGTTATTGAACGCCTTAAAAACAAATCATCACCTGGTCCAGACGGTATATGCCCTAAATTACTCAAGATTACTAAGCCGGTCACATCACGCATTTTGGCAGCTATATTTCAACAATCTATTGACACAGGATGTGTGCCTGAAGCCTGGAAAATTGCTCGTGTGACTCCGATATTGAAATCGGGCGATCCTTCCGTGCCATCAAATTGCAGGCCCATCTGCCAGCAAGTTTACCTTACAAATTACTCGAACACATCATATCATCCGCAGTAATTAAGTGTTTAACCGAGCACAATTCTTTTTTTTTCTAACCAACATGGTTTCCAGCGCGGTCGTTCATGTGAAACACAATTATTCAAATTAGTTACCGACCCCCATCATGCTGTTTATATGTCCATACTAATTGATGCCATATTTATCGATTTTGATAAAGCATTCGATAAGGTCCCGCACAGTCATTTGATAATTAAACTTGATTGATTTAACATACGCAGAAACATTACTAACTGGATGTGAATAAACTTTATTTCGGAGACCAGGCTGTTGAGGCCCGATTCCATGTAGCCGTGGCACTCTGCTGATAGCCTGGACCTCTTCACCAGCCTTACTTGGTCCTCAGGTTTCGGGCTTGTCAGCTGTGCCTCCCACTGGTCTTTTGTTGGTGCTTGGATAACTAAATTTTTATATAGCCGTTATCAATTCGTTACTGTAAATGATTGCCCGTCTTCATGGATTCGCGTTACATCCGTGGTACCACAAGGCTCAGTACTTGGACCGATGCTCTTCATCTACATTAACGACAGTACTAACAACCTGACATCTGCTACTCGTTTATTTGCGGACGACTGCGTGATTTATAAATAAATTACTAACTGCGACGACAACACCGCCTCACAAAAAGACCTTGACAGCATTTCCACTTGGTGTGATCAATGGCAAATGAGGATTAACGCTTCTAAAACCAAAGTTATAATTTTACGACTGCTACTAACCTCCTACGGAATGCCTTTGTGATTAAGGCAATGCCTATAGAACAGGTTTCTTCATTAAAGTACTTAGGCGTCCACATGTCTGCCGACCGAACAAGGAATACCCACATTGACGCAATAACTTCTACAGCATCCAAAACACTCGAATTTACTAGACGTCACTTGCATCAAGCTAACCCGAAGACAAAACTTACGGCGTACAACTCTGTCATTCGCTCTAAAATAGAATATGCGTCATTCATTTGGAACGCACACCAAGTAGACCGAATAAATAACCTAGAGTCTGTCCAGAATAAAGCTGCCCAATTTATAAAAAGAAATCACTTACGTCATTGCAGCATCACTAATATCAAAGCCCCCCCCCCCCCCCCCCCCCATCACTAAACCTCCCCTCACTAGAGAAAAGAAGAGTGTTGGCACTACTATCTTACTTTCCACGCTTTATCATATTCATTCGCCATTTGCGGCCTCTTACATACAGCCTGCCCATTGCATTCTCCCTCGCTTAGATCACCCTTTCAAAGTTATAATCAGGCATGCACGTTCAAACCTCTTAAATAACTCGCCACCATTTCGGGTCATCCGTCCCTGGAATAATCTACCACACGATGTCGTGTCTATAAGCAGCCACAACACATTTGTACATATGCTACATCGTTCGCTTAGCACCGATTAATATTTCTGTATCAATCCTTATGTCTACAACCTTCTAATCTTTTTTTTTTGTATACGCGAGTGTCATTTATTGTCTCTTTTATTGATGTTATTGTTAATGAGATTTCACCTGTTTCACTGTAACCCCCATGTTTGCTGTAGTTTCTTTCTGTCAAGATTATGTAGTTCTGGAGCCGCCAGCAACATATTTGTTGCCAATGTCGTAAATATTATAATAAATAAATAAATAAATAAATAAATAAATAAATAAATAAATAAATAAATACCAATCTTGTGGATAAATGGGGCAAATCAGCAAGCGAACAATCGACGAAAAGAGAACACATTGCCATTAGAATGGAATGAGTGTGTAAACTGGGAAAAAGGAGAACATTAAAGGACGGCAAACAGAAAGATCAATAGGGAGCAAGCCAAGCAAGAACAACAATGCTTCTTTTCTATTAGTTTTGAAGGACACCGCGATGTGCTGGCACAAACATAGTTAGGACCTACGGTCTTCCTGCTCCCAAAGTACGATATGTACACAAATGCACACATTGTACCTTCACATATTCGCGTACTGACATGCTGAAGTAGGGTCAAGCTGAAGAAGAATGCGTGCACTATTTGCTCTCCCGTCTAATGAGATACTTGAGCCAGGGTTTAGCAGCTGCTTCCGCCGTCGCTGTATGTAGCGAGACGCGAGGAGCAACGAAGTTCGTGTGCGCTGTAGCAGCGACGCAAGAAGTTTTCGGGGGAGGTGGCAGCGCGCGCCTCTCTCGGCCCGAGTCAGCGCGAAAGGGGTGCGCGCAACGGACCCGGAGGAGGGAGGGACACTTGTTGCGAGCGCGGAAGGGGGAGTGGCGGGGTTGAAGCGCGGCGCTGCGATCGGCGCTGGTATAGGCGCCCGCGGTTCCTCTCCGGGGCTCAGAGCATCGTCCGAGCTCGCGATGACGGGGCGGCCAGCGACTACGCTGCTTGAGCTGGTGCTGCTGCCGGCGCTATTGGTCTCGGCGCTGGGCGGCCCATGGCCGGCTGCGGGAACCCAGCTACCGGTGCCATTCACCGAAACGGAAGCGACCGAGGGCTGTCACTGCTGGGCCCAGGGGACCGAGTGCCGCTGCTTCGGTGACAGCGTGCACCAGGTGCCCGCTCGTCTGGCTGACCAGGTCGAGAAGCTGTGAGTGAACGTGATAGCACGCCTAGTAGACTCTAGTCCCCCTGACCACACGCCCCGCTGGAGCGACTCCCTCCGTGGTTAGCGCTCCAGCGGGGAGCCCAACTGCGGCTTGGGACCCCGTCCTAACAGCTGACTCCAGAAGAAAGCGCGCTCACACGCACGCAAACACACACACACACGCACGCGCACACAAATGTGCCCATACGGTATGGAGATTTCGCGAGTTGTGCCTCCTGAAACATCTGAATGAATTGGGAAGGCCGTGGTGGATGGCTAAAACACTTCAGTAGGTCATTATTTTTCGAGATGCACCGAAACCTGCATGCGCTGGTGTATTGTGACCCACGCGCCCTGTTCTCCCCTTATACCTACAAGAAGAAGAAAAAGTGTTAGCTGATCTTGTAGGTGTCATAGCTGAGGATACGTTTCACAACTTGCTGATTGAAAGCAAGCTGAAAAAATGTTCATAATATCGAAAAAGTGAAGACTGTTGCATGATTTGCCCCGAATTTAAAGGGACAGAAAACCGCTTATAACATGAATCAAGATAACCCCGCTGATGGAATGATTCCCTGTCGTAGTGGCTAAAATGAGCCATATTTTTCTCATTAAACGTGGATTGATATTTTTAAGTCATCACTAAAAGTCACGAAAAATGACCTTCGGCGCTCCACGCCGCAAAATCATGAAGCTGCAGAAGAGCTCCACCACGTGACCTTGTACTACTGTACGCGGTTCCTGGTATTTTTATTAGTATTGAAAAACAGTACACTTTTTATAATTATAAATTTTTCCGGACTTACTATGGGCAGATATGCCTTCGTTTTCGTTGAGTTAGCTTGGCTCGTCTATCGACAGAACAGCGACGACGGGGGCCAACCAGCCATGACGTAGCCGTGTACTTTGGGCCAAACGTGGTACAAATATTAGAAATGTCTGTACAACAACGAGAAATTATTGCACCAGATTTTTTATTTTCAAAAGTGGTTGAAAAGGTCAAAATCTAGGTGGATAACCACAGTTGCGCTCACTCTTGTGAAAGCAGAACGATGGGCGGCTTTCACAATTTGCTAGGCGGGCTATCGACATCGTTCTCACTTCTCAGCGTTGCTGGAGCAGGGACTCTTTACTTTTTTAGAGGCTGCTCAGATCGAAACATTCTTCTTACTAAATATCCACGCTCTTTCGGAAGTAACCGCTGCAGATGTAAACACTATCGAGGCTGAGCTTTACGTTGCGCCATAAAACTAGGTCCTTAAAAATCGGTTGTCAGTCCCTTTAGGTTGGTTGATTTATTTGTTTACTGCTGAACGTGGTATTTAACAAGTTGACCACCAGCGTAAAAAAATAAGCATAATTGGTGCGCAACTCACCACTTGCGTGCAATCGCGGTCTCTTTTCACGCTCGGAAAAACACTTTTATGTAGCACGTATTGAGCAACAGAAAGGAGTATCGGGAATTTATCATGTCACTCTACAATTTTCTCATTGACACTTTTTATCTAATTATAATATTTGAGAAGTTCATTGAATAATTAGGACTAATTGTCTAATTAGCCGTAATTAAAAAAATAATCCATCTCCAAGCAACGGCATACGACATCACCTTGGTTCTGTCCAGCTACGCAGCATTTGCATATGTTTAAAGTTTAGCACAAGTTAAGTGAAACACTCTGTATGTGTCAGCATTCACATCGAGTTCTAAACCTTAATTTCAATGTGCTTTCGAGACGATTTGTTTTCATTTGGCTAAATGGTGTTATAATACTGCTTCCAACCTCGCCACCGACGACGTGCCCAGACCTTATTTTTCGTGCTTTCGGTGTGGTCACATTAGGCAGAATAATTTTTCCGTCGGGGTCCTAATTTTTGTCGTCTGCTCTACGTCACTGCTGGTAGTTGTGGGCCACCCGTCAGTACAAAAATTTCGCATGCGCACTACTTCCTGCCTGGCATAGCGCGTGACACATTCCCCACATTCTACAATTCGAATCGTGAGCATGATATAGAAATTTTGTTCAAGGAACTGGTCCGGCAACATGAAAGCTTTGCTCTTATGTTGTCGCGAGAATTTGACTGTCCATTTTGAATACTCTAAGGTATATCTAATCAACATAAAGATTAATCAGAGAATAGGCGCGCATTCTTTAAGTATAAAGCACTATACTCGCGGACAACTTTCTGCGTCTATGAAGGGAAAGCTACAGAGGCAAAGCGTGCACAAGGGAGAGCGCTTCTGAAAATAGTCCCAAGTTTTAATCCACGTTAGTTTAGGCTGGGGAAGAGAAACATTTACACCTTATCAGCAACAGTGAAATGAGACAGAACACACCACTGAATGCAAAGGTTAACTTATTTCGCGGCTTTTCCCTTCGACGAAACCATCGCACGTGGAAGCTGCGTCGACTTAGCGTCATTTCCGAGCAACCAAAAGCACTGCGAAACGCAGCCGGACTGCTTGGCGCGGTAACAGATGTGCAGCTAGCTTTCCCTTCATAGCGAAAGATAGTTGTCCGCGACTATAGGTGCAACGCTTGACTTACTTGAAGAATGCTTTAACACTGTGCGACAAAAAATTTTTCTGGGTGAGTCATATACCCTGACTGCGCTTCGCTTTAAAAATGATGTAACTGCGCCATTGCTCGTTTGGATGGCAGCGCATTCAATGATGTTCCGATAAAGAGCCTAGATACACGCGCGACGCCGTCGCAGTCGCGAGTGTACGTAGTTTTTCAACGTTCCGAAATCAGAAAGCCCGCATGCCCATCGAAAAAGAAAAAAGCGATGGGCCATGGTGTGCGAAGCGCGTAAGTCAGCAGCACTACCTGCCGCGGTAGTGGCTATGGCGTTACGCTGCGGAGGTTCCGGGTACAATAACAAACACGGCGGCCGAATTCTTACGCGGGTTGACTGCAAAAACGCCCGTGTATCGTGCATTGGGTCCCCGTCAAAGAACCCCAGGTGGTCAAAAGTAATCCGGAGACCCCATCTCTACGGCGTGCCTCATAATCAGATCATAGTTTTGGCAGGTAAAACGCCAGAAATAAATTTGTCTTATTATGTCAGCCCTACCTACAGCAAATTCGTTGGGAAGATCCAAATGCGTCACGTTCCTAATAATGAGAAATAGCCCGCCGCTGAACACGGATACAAAAACACTCGTCGACGTTCGGCGGACATGCAGGCTCCGTTCTTAATAATTCACAATTGAAAGCCCTGCCATCCAGAGGAGCAAGAGCGCAATGACATCGTTGTAGTAATGAGAAACGTTAGTTCCATTACTGCTAATGATGTCACTGCACTCTTGCGCATCGAGATGGTTTCATTACTGCAATTACAGACCCTAGGTGCGAGGACCACCATTAGAAGCACTGGCGTGAAAATTATCACAGTTGAGTTTCGCAGATACAGTTCTTTTCTTTCGTTTTTTTTTTTACTCACGTGCCAGCAAATGGAAGCATACTATATATCAATGGATGTACGTGCAAATGTAAGTAGATTACCTAATTTAGTGTTTTTCACTGGTCGATCTGGAGCGGTAGCCGAAATCCTCGAGCGAGTGCTCTCATTTCACTAATCCGAATGTGCCGGTGGAGAGCGAAAATGCCCCGCGGTGGATAGTACCGGAAGTCTGTGCTCGCACGTCACACAAACTGACTTCCACTCTGTGCATTTCCATGGCAGCCAAAATCGCCGTCCCACAGCGAGCGGAAGGGACGTATACGCTTCTCACTCTATTCCCGCGCGAATCCGCACCTCGGCAGCGGCGCAAGTAAGAGTGATCCCGTGCACGGAGCGAGTTGATCCGAAACTACCAGTGGAAAGTGTGAACCCGCTCTAAGTCGAGTAGCGGAATTGACGGTGGATGGATGGATGTTATGAGCATCCCCTTTGAAACGGGTTGGTGGGTTGCGCCACCAATCTCTTGTTATTTTATTGCCTAATGTCCGGTTTGCAAAATAGTGAGCGCCCCCTCTCGCACAAAAGACGAAACTGCAGCGCTCTGCGTGCGAGAGTATGTGGTTAGATAGTGAGTTTCGTTTCTCGGCTTCTGCCTGGCCTCTCCTGCAGCAGCCGCGTGTGTTCTTCAGAGGTGCAAAAATAATTGAAGACGCTGTCACTCCGTTCCCGTTTTTGTACATGACAGGGACCTTCGACTTCTCGAAGCATACCATTCAAACTGACCGTGTGTAGCAGTATCGGCTTTTTAGAACTGCCACTGTTCGCCAGGCTCATCGAGGCTCAGTACTGAAGGAAGAAGACTACGTTGAAGATATCATATATTTGAAGACTGCTGATGCCAGCACGGGACTGCTGCGAACGACATGTGCTCCTTAGACAAGGAGCGAAGTGTATGTCGCCGAAACACACTGCCGATGTGTTGCCGAGTGACCCCACTTGATTTCGCAGAATGGCCGCGCGCAGCGACCATCGTGCCTGGTTCCTCTTTGCTGCCGACAGAGTATAGAGAGAACCAACCCTATGTTCATTTACCCGCGCCATAATTGCCCTGACGCTAAAATGCTCAAGAAAATAAACTCTTTATCACTAGCGGCGTTTTCATCGCTAACGCCGTCGGCTGCTGCTTCGACAACCGTATACGCCTACCGGCTCGAGCGATCGGCGGCTGCCGACAAAGTCAACGGGCCGAGCATGATGCTCCGCTTAGAAGTTACCGTACTAATATGGCCCATCTGCAACGAAGGAAGGTTTCACAAAGTTGTATGTCTTATTACGATGGTCCTTTTTCGCGCATGGTAAATATGGGAAAGTCTCAAACGGCGCGCCGTTCTTTCGACTGTATGCACTAATGGTTGTCGCTGGTCACGAAGACACCTCTACTAGCATTGAACGCATCGTTTTTTTATTTTTTTTATTTCGGAATACTGCCGGCTTCCATTTGGAAGCCCAGGCAGGAGTGGTACAAACATCACGTGATTTCAAACTTTTTCCTCAAGGGGATAAAAAAAAGTAAAAAAACAGCCTAATAGGCAAAGTAAACACATGCAAATACACAAAAGAAATACGATGATGCCGTCACATTGCTGCCAATAGGAAAGGCGTAATAAATGAGTCATCAGAATATGTAACAAGCAATGGTACAGTGAATGCGTGACATTACAAGCACGTCTGTACTGCATATAAGAAGGAATCTGGAATGGCTGAGTTGACCACGCTTTGCGGAAGAGCGTTCCATTCGCGAATTGTCTTGGGCAGGAAGGAATAAAGATATGCGTTTGTTCTAGCGCGCGGCAATAATATTGTTTGATTGTGCTTACCTCTGGTCAGTCGCGATTTGTTAAATTGCATGTAGTTGTCAAATCTCATTTTAGTGTGGTTGTTAACTATGTTATACATTGCTTGTAGACGGTGCATTTTGCGACGAGTTTCTAGTGTCTGGAGCCCAGATCGCAACCTTAAAGAGGTGACTGAAATGCGCCAATTGTAAGCATTGTAGATAAATCTAAGAGCCTTTTTTTTGTACTCTTTCGATAATGTCTATACCAGCCTTTGTGTGAGGGTCCCAGACTATATCGGCATACTCGAGTGTTGGCCTAATAATTGCCTTATATGCGGTTAATTTGGTAGCACTAGTGCAGTTTTTTAAACGGTGCTTTAATAACCATAACTTTTTCATTGCTGCCGCAGAAACATACCTAACGTGAGCGGTATAGCTCATCTTGGAATCAATTGTAATTCCAAGATATGTGAATTCCTCTACCTGTTTAATGTCCATATTATTTACCGTGTAAGTGCAAATTAGCAGATTTTTTTTACGTGTAATAACCATGTGCGCGCATTTCGAGATGTTTAGGGTCATATGCCACTGGATACACCAGTCGTGTATTGCTATTAGATAGTCAGTTAAGCTAGATTGGTCATCCACAGATTGAATGCTCGAGTAAACAATACAATCGTCCGCAAAAAAGCGGCACCGCACGGAAAATTTGCAAGCCAGGTCATTTAGGTAGATAAGAAAAAGAAGTGGCCCTAAAACCGAGCCCTGTGGAACGCCCGAAAGTACAGAGGCGAGTGATGAATTCGAAGCGCCTATGCTGACAAATTGTTTTCGATGCGTCAAGTACGAATCAAGCCAACGCAAAATTTGTTCGTTGCGTATGATGCTGTTTAGCTGTATCATCATTTTTTTGTGTGAAACACGATCGAAGGCTTTCTCGAAATCTAAAAAAAGAATGTCTGCCTGCCCACCTTGATCCAAGATTGCCAGTATTTCGTTGGTCATATGAAGTAACTGCGTAGTGGTAGAAAAGCCACGCCTGAATTCATGCTGACTCTCACTAAAGAAGTCATTATTTTCTAAAAAGGAACTTAAATGCTTAGAAATAAAGTGTTCAATAACTTTAGTAGCGGTGCAGAGTAGGGAGATAGGTCTGTAACTTTCTAGATTAAGCTTGTCTCCCTTTTTGTGGACTGGGACTACTTTGGCGACTTTCCAGTCATTAGGCAGATCCCCTTCGTTTAAACTTACGTTAAATATTATGAACAGGTATTTCGCGGACCATTCGGCGTACCGATTAAGAAAAGCGTTAGGTATGTCGTCAGGACCTGCAGATTTTTTTGGATCTAAGTTTAGCAGTGACGAAAATATGCCTTCCTCAGATATGACAAGATCTGGAAGCTTGAGACCAACGCCATGAGTATCATCTTTCTGGGTGGGTTCACGTAAAAATACTGACGAAAAAAACGTGTTAAAAGCTTCCGCAATGCGCTGAGTGTCGGTAACTTCCACATCATTCAGTTTTATCTTGTCTACAAGACTGTTCCGCTTCGATATATGCATCCAAAACTTCCTTGGGTTGTTTTTTAAAAAGTTGTGCATTCTGACATTAAAGAAATGGTATTTACTTAATTTTAATTCGGATCTAAGATCTGCTCGGAGGGACGCCAGAACAGAGTGGCTTGACCGATAGCATGATAAACGTTTTAATCGACGCTTTAAGTGCAGGATATTACGAGTAATCCACGGGTTTTTTCGGTTGACCTTCTTCCGCTTTTTAGGAACGTACTTTTTGATGCATTCGTGCACGGCGCTCTTAAAGTGCAGCCACAGCTCATTGACGCCTAGAAAACCTTGTCTTTGTTTTTGGGAAAAAGTGTCAAAATCTTGTTCTAAGTAGTCGAGAATGCTTTCGTCTTCGGCGTTAATGAAATCTAAGAATTCTTTCATAGGTTCGCGCGATCGTGCTAACGCAAAGTTACATTTTAAGAGAATAATCTTGTGATCGGATATTCCGGGCAAAACTTCCACGGAAGGGCCCTTTTCAAGAATGGCTTGAGAAACAAAAGCAAGGTCAAGTGTGGTGCTGGAACTGGAAGTGACACGTGTCGGTATCTGCACAAGCTGTGCGAGATTAAAGCAGTACGCAGGTTTCAAGCATCATTTCAGACTGTGCGCAAGGTGGTAGTGAGCTCAGTTGTTCCCAGTTTATTGTGGGCAGATTGAAATCGCCGCACATTATAATCTTGTTGTAGCGTTTGGTGTTTATTTGAAGAAATTCATGCAGTGACTGGAGCAACGAAACGTCGGCGCTAGGAGGCCTGTAGACTACACCGACTAGTAGGCTGCATTCACACAAATGAACAAGAATCCAGACCATTTCCACGCTCGTCTCGTGAGGAATAATAGTGAAGTCTATTCCCTTTTTTAAGATAATTGCTACGCCACCCCCTCTTGAGCCACGATCCCTCCTGACCATAATGTGAGAGCTTGGTACTATGTCAGCATCCGAGATGCTTTCGCTTAGCCAAGTTTCAGTTAGGAGTGTTACGTCCGGACGAAAGGCCAAAAGTAAACTTTCTAGTTCTACAGTTTTATTCGTTATACTCCTAGCATTAGCACATAGCATGGTGAGCTCTCGTGGAGACAGGAGCATGCCCAATGATTTCTTGTTCTGTTTGCGCTTTGATATGTTGCTCGTTCTGTTTACGACGCCTGGTCATTTGCCATTCATAGGGACTGCCTTATTGAGTGCATCGTCCCACCTGTGCAGCTTGCCGTTAATTCTTACTTTGTCGTAAGTTAAAACCACTTTGTCGTGATTGTTCCTGTTTTGCTTTGTGCATTCCCACAACCTTTTTCTCAATAACTGAACACGAGGCGAAAAATCCTCAGAAATACTGAAAGGGGTCCCTTTGAGACGGCCACAGTTACTGAGAATCTTTATCTTGTCCCTCCCATCAACTAGTTTAAGTATGACTGGGCGGCACTTGTTTTCGCATGGCCTCCCAAGCCTATGTATACGCTCTATTTTAACATTAGGAATTTGTAGCACGTCCTCAAAGAATTTCTTGGAAACTTCCTGTTCTAACGTCTGGTGTTGCTCACCCTTTCTTTCCTGTAGCCCATAAAGAATTAAATTGTTCCGTCTGCTTCTGTTTTCCAATTCGTCCACTTTAAGATTGAGATGATCGACGGTTGTTTCTAATTTATCAACTTTACACGTGTATTCGGCGACAGTGACTGCGACATCGTCCATTTTCTTATCAATAGAATTCAATTTATCTTCAAGCCACTGGCTTGAAGAGCTCATGGTTGCCTTTATCTCGCGTATTTCATGCATTATGTTTTTAAGCATTTCATCCGTAGACGGCCCCGGATTCGATTCAATATCCCCGCAACATGAGATAATATCTACAAAACACAAATACACATTCGTCAACACTGCGAGCAGCGGCCGTGGGCACGGCAAAATGAGCAGACAAGGGTCGTTACTACAGTAGCTGTGAATTTGGCGATAGTCGCTCACCTGGATGAAAAACAAGAGCGGATTGTTCAGATGCATTGTCCCGATACATTCGCCATGCCCACTGAACGGTTGCTGTCCCTTGGCTGCTTTTATGTAGCCCAGCAGAGGTGATGTAGACGATAGGGGCGCTTCCTGTCCTTCGAACCACGTCGTCGTTGTGCGCAGGCCCGAAGTGTCGATATCCAGAGATTGTTCCGAGACGTTGCGATGGCGCCCATGCTGCAGTGTCGTCCCTTGAAGAGCAGCAGGTTGATAGTAATCCATGGACAATTCTTGACCGGCACTCATCAGAAGCACGGCCTGCATGAAGAAGCAAAAAGGGTTTAGCGGCGACTGCATGGTTGCCGCTATTCCGTGCCCACTCCTTCCGTGCCCACTCATTCCGTGCCCACTTGTGAATTATTGAACGCGTGCATGAATATTAAGAGGCTAAATGAAAATACATTTGGACATCTGTACATCGTCGGCAGCAAAGAGCAAACCAGGCGAACTGCCTCACGCGGTGGTCGCTGCGCGCTGCCCGAGTGACACCACTGCACTTTCGCAAGCTCTGTCCATCCTCGTCCAGCTTGAGCTGTCCACATTTCCGGCAAAATGCGACTGCCTTTAATGGCGTCTCGAAGCTAGCTTGCAGGTCGAAATAACCTCGCGGCGCTGACATATGACAATTCAGCAGCCGAAAGTAGAGCGATGAGAACCGGCTCTGCGAGGAGCGAGTTGTGCGCTGTGATCGCATCTCCGGCCGTCGCTTGTCCATGCTGATTTCCTCACCGGATAGCTCTACTCGTGCGGAAAGCGAAATAAACTCGTGCACCGTTTGCCAATGGAGCAATTTGTGCACCCATACGCAACACAACTAGCCGGCCTTCTCACGTAAATAGCGCAATCAAAACCACCACCATATACAGCGCTTCAGGGCGTGCTATAGGGCTGCGTTGGTTGTTCGGCTGCTTCTCGCATCCATCCACGTAGAGGGCGCTCGTGACAGCCATGTTCGCGCATGCGCAGCCGCGTTTTTGCAAACCGTCAATTTGGATTCGCCGCCGTGGAGCAAAAAATCCTGCTCCAGATCGACCAGTGAAAAACGCCATAAATGAAAGTATAAATGAAAGCGCCTTGTCCTGTCGTCTTTTTTGTGTCTGTTGTTTTGCGCTAAACAAATTATTCATGGATTCGCACCAACTAGCGCACCAACGCATTGCGCTGAAAGTATGTACCTATGCCTGATTACAGCAGTACTCGAAAGCACAGGCGCCGACTAAGGGGGGCCCCTAGGCCCGAGCTCGCTTCGAAATTTTCCGGAAGGGGGGGGGGGCTGCTCTGCCCCCTCCTCGGTGATGCCGAAGCCTCCTCTTCACCCCCTCAAGCGTCTTACCAAAGTTCTGTTACCCACACCATTAGACGTTTCTTGTGAGCTGCCTCTACCGTTCCCGTTAAAATTTTATTGTGGCTAAAACCTTACTGCATCACTGTTGGCGCCGACATGCACGGATTTTAATTCAGGCTTTCGCTTTATTTATGCAAATTCTGACAATATGAGGTCAAGGGCATTAGAAACATCTGCGGTGGCTACCTCATCCACATTTTTTCACTTCAACATTTAAAAAAAATTTTTTACTGTGAATCTATGCACAGACTCAATATAAATAAATATATACATAAGACAAGGTTCATTATATGTTTTAAAGAAATGGAGGTAGACAACTAACAAAAATTATTTATAATGACAGCTTATGCCTAGAGAATGGATATGTTGCCGCATGTTCACCTCGTTTCAAATTTCTTTGCGTGCTTCTTTTTTAACCCGAACAAAAAAAAAATCTGCAGAATTCAGTGACCCCTTCGACAGAGTGTTTTATCAACGGCGTGTGAAATGCACGTGAATGATATGTGCTTCAGTATTGATTTTCTTTCCAGTAGGCAAGGCTAACGACTCATGAGAACAATAACTCTTCTAATAATTTACAAGATTTATTACGGATAGAAATATCACCACTTGTATATGCCACAGAGCTCAACCACGCACACTAGCAGTAACAAAATGTATTCTTCTTTTGGTGTAAATTTTTCGCAGGAGTGTAATCGTTAACACGTTGTTTTTGTAAATGTTTAAAATGTTTTACACTTGGTTAGAGCAATATTAGCGCTTTGTTTGGCGGGTTAAGCTCTGCGCCAACAGGTGGCTGGACCGTGCAGACCGATCAGGCCACTCACGTACGTCTACGCTAAAGTTCCTTCATCAGCTTGAGTTTATGCCTCGAGCCATCCGTCTAAGCGCCCAGCTCACCTGTGGTTACCGGAATACCAGACATGTTCGGCGCTGCGACAGATTGCTCGCAACGCACGCTGCTTTGATAGCTCTCGCTTATGGTCGACTGCCAAGCAGCTAGCGGAGAGTTTGGAGAGGCTTCGCGCGCTCGCTCCTAGAGAACCGGAAGTCGACGACACGACGTGCCATCATCACGCAGAGCCATTGAAGGCGGAGCTTAGCCCCATGTTAGCCCCGATCACTCGGTGAACATGTTGAGGAGAAAATGCATGACTATGGAGGAGGGTAACTTGTAATCGTCCGTAGCTCTCTTAATATGAGATGTTTCACACAAATTGTGGCGCGAATAATTAACTTTAGCTGTACCCTACGCGTGTACAAAATTTGTCCGAGCCGTTTCAGGGGCCCTTTAATGAACAGGTTCAAAATTTCTTCGACCGCGTCATGAAAATGCATACAGGTATCTTTCTTAATAACAATTACGTAGTCGTCAACGTACCTAAAAACTCGCGTTACAAGCGTGTCCACCAACTTAGCAGAAATTACATTGTCAACCGAGGGCAAAAAAAAAACGTCCCACAAAATGGGGGCTATGGCTGATGCTATACAGATGCCAGTGCGTTGGATGTAGAACTGGCAATCTTAATTAATAGCAGTTCAATGAAGATAAAAAATCTTTATTGGTAGCACGCACCATAAAGCACGCACCATGTGGAAAATCAGGTATGCCACCCATAAAGAAAATTGTAACGAACCTAGAGATGATGTGCTTGAAGTACTACAGGCAGATAAAGAAAGCGGTTTAATTGTTCTGCCTAAGAACCTAACGAAACAAAATTCCAAGCAAGCTATTATGAAGAATTTCAAAGCTGTTTTCGTTTTTGAACCGAAAAACTAAAAGAGGGCCGCCCTGAAGCCACTCAATGACTTGCACCTGAACTCGTTACGGCAGCTTGTGAACAAAGCGGAGACAGAGTTCCTTGAAGTTTTCTTCACTTGTAAAACTCACAAGCCTGAATACCCTTTTAGGGTTATTGTGTCCGAGAAGACGTCATGGCAATGTCATGTAGGAAAAGCTCTACAAGGCCATCTGAAGAAGTTGCAGATAAATGACCTTTTTCTGGTAAGAATCTCCGGAGAAGTTATCTTGGCGATAAATGAAGACCAGGGGACTGCGCTAACTGCATTTTCAATAGATGTAGACGACTTATATTGTTCTGTGCCGCGCGATGGTTTGATGTGCGCTGTGCTCGATAGGATAGAAAATTTTGGAGAAGTCAATTTTCAGAATTCTGTCGGTGTCAACAGCGACAATTTTCTAACACTTTTAGATTTTACCGTCATTCAACTGCTATTAATTACGATGGCCAGTTCTACATCCAACGCACCGGCATCTGTATAGGATCACCCAAGCCCCCATTCTGTGTGACATTTTATTTAATCCTCGGTTGACAATGTAACTTCTGCTAAGCTGGTGGACACGCCTGTGACGCGAGTGTTTAGGTACGTTGACGACTACGTAATTGTTATGAAGAAAGATACCTCTATGCATTCTCATGACATGGTCGAAGAAATTTCGGACATGTTCATTAACTCATCGGGAGGACTTAAGTTCACGTATGAATTGCCAATTAATAACCGCATTAAGTTTCTTGATATTATTCTCTTTTTTTTTTTCTTTGGACGAGCATGTATGCAGGGGATATCATCCCAGATCTAAGAAAACCTGGTTGCGTTACGACAGCGCACACTCTAAATTGACTAAGAGAAGCATAGAAACCACGTGCATTAAGGCAGCACTAAGTAATAGTGTGAGCATGAGTGCGAGCGAAGTTTTTAAATCAGATAGCGCGATTTCAGAACGCAGGCTTTAGCCGTTCTGTCGTCGCTTCAGTATGCGAAGCCATCTTGCAGAAACAAAAAATAAGTTCCGAACCATCACAGACAGAAAAGAATGAAGACAAGAGACCAGCGCACGTGGTGGAATACTTGCAGAAGTTGTCACACAATCTAAAGAAAGTTTCCAATAGCCATAATGTTAATTTGCTTTTCAGTGCCCCGTGCAAGCTTTCCTCGAATGTAATCGTATGAAAACGCGCGCAAGGCCCCTGTGTACCACAAATCATAACCCCCGTATTCTTAAACACGCCTTCACTTGAAGCTTCTCCTCGACTCAGCCAAGTCGAGGCGACGGGGCTTCCTTCACTCAAGGCGCCATTGCGTTTCATGAACACTACTTCACCTTTCCTCCGCCAAGGAACGCCTTGAAAATGCGCCCTCGACTCAAGTGAAGTGTATCGACCGAGAAAAGCGTCTGATATCGAGACTATTCTTCAATGTGCTTAATAAAAGTCCCACTATTTAAGACAAATGTGTGTTTCAGTTCATTCGTCTTCCTAATCAAACAACTACACGGCGCAATGCACAACTTTAGCTCGGCAACGCTGCCAATATGAGTGTTCGACTGATAGAGCAAGCGGGAGCTGTGTTTGAGATCTGGCAACAATCGCATCCCAACAGCTGAGAGCATGGCGCATGGCTGAGAACCAAGATAATTTGCGCCGGTATTTGCCCGCTGCTCTTTGTTTCCTAGCGTTTCATTGGTGACTGACGCTGCGGTTGTTAATCGCGGTTATGATGGGTGCTTTTGTCCTTGTGCGTATGGTGACCGAGCCTAAATGACTTCTGAGGCCACAGATGGAACGGACGATGGGCAGCTTTGTTTACCTTCAAGACCGAGTGGTGCTGTGGGTTTGCTGAAAGCAACAGCAGGACAGAAAATATGGGTGAGTAAGCCATTTTTTCATGGAAGCACAGTATGTCAATGCGGTTTTCTTGAGGTTGTTGCTGCGCTGTCGATAAGCCGTTTCCGATGTACACAAGCATGACTGACTCCAGTTGCTCATGCTGCGGGCATTAATTAGTACCTGAAACATATTCGAGGCAGCATAAGCTTGTGCAAAACATATATTTTTTTTGCTAATGGGAATTTGTGGAAGATTCGGCACGACAATCTGTTGTTGGTTTCGCTTTTTTAAACGAAAATGTAGAAGGTACGGATCGGCGCCTGCATCCAACTATCATTACAGTATTGCGTATGAAATCTTTCGGTAGAGGAGAAGCAGTTATAGTATGCATGTCGCAGAATACGTATATGGTTGAGTGCGTAGCTCCGGCTGGTTGAACAAAAAGAACAAGCGTCTTTTGAGTCCTGTACTTTGTTTTAGAAGCCGTGGTGGTCAGTCGGCTTGCTCAACTTGTAGCACTTATGGTCAACAAACCAGCACTGGTGCCTGCATTTCCTGTGCTTCCTCACCTCACATATACGCTACGCAATGTTTAATCTTCCGAAAATTCACTTGTCAATACTTCGTCATCGCCATTTGTTTTTTCGTCTTAACTTTTTCAGTGTGCTATGTGGTAGCAGCTGATGCACGTTCCATAAACTGTGCTTTCAAATGCCGACATATTTTTAGTTGTGCTACGTCTTTTCATTTCCGTTGCTTAGGTATACTGAATTTACTAAGCGCGCGAGCGCCCTGCCTACATAAAAGTTTTGGCATTCTGGTGCAGGATGTGGGCCTTGGAAGGACCAGCTGATGAAAAAATCAACGCCTGTGCTGCACAGTAAGGCTTCTGGCAGACCTGAAAGCATCGATAGATATGGTGCCTGCCTGTTGGAATTGCACCAGCTCGCTTCCCTGAAAGAAGCTAGGTGCTGAAGAAGTACTTGACTAACCTACCCGGTAATTAGTCTTTGCATATTTTCATAAACGTTGTCAAAATATTCATGTTACGTGTACCCACATTCACAAAATGCCGAAATGGACACCGTGTTATTTAGAACCACAAACATGAAACAGCCATGTCATAATGAAATCAAATTAGTTTTTTATTCCCCTTCAGCTGTCATATAATTTTTGTTTTAAATAGCATGAATATGCTGGGCGAAGTCATCAGTTGCCCGTGGTGCGTTGCAGCTGCGACAGGATTTTTTGCTGCCCACAATTTGTGAAGCAATACTTTCGTAGCATTTGTAGCCAGCACTTCAGTATTTTGTGGCATGCTGAAGCTACTTTAGCACGAGCAAGTGTAGATTAAAAATATGCCATAGTTTTGATGGTTGATCTCAGCTTTTCTGAAATAACGGTAGTAATGCGCTCTATACTGTATTTTTCAGCATTGTCATTGTGACAGTCTGCATCACCATTCGGCCTATTTTGGGATCCCACAAGACACGCTGCTACCCTGGGTGTTGTACCTCGGTCAATTGCTGAAGTTCTGCAAGCCCCATTGAAGCCAACAGTCATCCGCATCCAATGGAAGAAACTCATTGTTCGGGCCGTCATAATTTATCGTAGGCTGAAACTAGAAGCAGGGTAGAAACAGCATATATTCTACAAGAATTTACCACTGCATGCCGTCGGGTGGCTACACCCGACAGGCTACTGTCTTGAACAGAGATGGTGTTTTATTCTAGAATATATTTGTCAGCAGTACTACTCCTTCTGTTTATATCCTTGGAAACAAACAAGCGAAGGCACCAAGGACAACATAGGAGAAATTACTTGTACTTACTAATTGAATAAAAGAAATTACAAATTAATGGCAATGAAAGTGGATGAGAAAACAACTTGCCATAGGCATGCGATGCTCTAACCAATTGAGCTACCACGGCGCCGTTTTCCCATCCACTTTCTTGTGTATTTATATTTTACTACTAGAACGAACTACTACTACTACTAGAACTAGATCATTCCCCACCTGTGGCAAGTTGTTTCTTCATCCACTTTCATTGCTATTAATTTATAATTTCTTTCATTCAATTAGTAAGTACAAGTAATCTTCCCTATGTTGTATTTGGTGACTTTGCTTGTTGGCTTCTCATGATATGATTATTAAGAATCGCGCCCCTCGGTTAACCCCCTTTCTTAATTCTCCTTCATTACTGCTTCTGTTTGTAGGATAAGAGTTCACGCTGTATTGCATACTATCAAAGAACAAAAAGGCGAGAATAATGTTAATTTATTGTTTTAGAAAAAAATTGGCACTTCAATTGACCAGAAATTATTAAGAGCTACATACTGTCTTAATATATATGACTGAAGAAAGGACATCTAGATGAAAAATACAATGACTTCAGCTACAACGTGTCTATGAAGGCAAATTCATGCAGTCAAACTGCTTTTAGTGGTGATGTTTGAGCTGGTAGGATATCAGAAAAGTGATAGATGTCTTAAGCAGAACATTTCGACGGCTATTATAGTGCAGCAGGACATTAACTGGACCTCTCTTCCACTTGCACACCAATGCATACGCAGCACACACAGCACAGTTGGAAAGGCAGTTGCTCTTCGTGCGTTTGTTGGCAACCTGGTTCCTGCATAAGAGAAGGGGTTGGTAATAAACATACAATGACGTTAAAAAAGGTCCATGAACACTAGCTTAAGTACTGTATTCGTTGTCTTTAGTTTACATTTCGTAATAATACATTCGTTTAAGAATTTTGTGTTCTAGAGCGCGATATTTTTTTACAATAATTAGCTCATATTGTTTTTATTTATTTTTATTTGCCAAAAAAAAACATTTTTTGGCTGGTCCCGACATACAGCGATCTAACACTTAACACTTAAATAATGAACCCTATAGAGAGCTGGGATATTCGCAAGAAAGGTGTACGAGATATATCTGCTACCACTTGCTAGCACTGTCTGTATTAGGAGCTGTCCCTACATTACTACACCTTCATTTATCGGAATAAAAAAATTGTGTGATGTACAACAACTCCACTCTGTTGTATTGTTATTCTGTCTTTTTTATTCGAACAAAACATTACATTAACCTGTGTGTACGTGCAGGTATAATTCTGAATGCCATTTCATGGTCGGTGACTTCCTCGTTGAGCTCGGATCTTTATAGGGATGACAAGCTAATTAAAGTGAATGGTTTGAAGCAAGGATTACTAATTATTGCTTATGACTTTAAATTGCACCAACCGCACACGGTCAGCGCGAAATTACAGTACATTTCTTATTTTCCTTAGCGCAACTAGCCGCATCAAATTAAAGAAAATTGCAAAAATTAAAGTGAACTCACCTGCTCGTTTACAGAGATGCTCGCTTTGCTGCGGTGTGCTTCGCCGTCCTTGGATTAGCGTAGGCAGTGATGATCTGCCCGAGTACAAACAGCGCCGACGGGGCGACTTACGGCGCTCGCGCAAGCAACACAAGCACACAGGCAATACACGCACTAATAACGGGAATCTTCGTAGCTGTTTTCTTTTTACAAGTTCGAAGTCCGCCGCAGTTATGTATCGCACCGTGCTTGAACTGATGCGGCTTTCTACGATGAATCGCGAGAAACACATGAATGCACTGACGCTGATAGTAGTTTCGGAGCGCTGGCACGAAGAATACCCGTGTGCAGGTCATCAGTTGGCTCATGCACGGAGTAAGACGACAGTCACTGCACTAGCTCGCAGTCTTCTTGACAGGACGACCGATCTGTCTCGGCGCCGCAGTGAAACGATTTCGTTGCCGATGCGCTCCAGACGACGGCACCAGTTCCTAAAACGTAGCCCTTGAGAATGCGCAGAACGGTTAACCCAAGAAAAGCTACGGAGGCAACTGGCGTCCATCGGAAAAAGCTGACGAGGCGAGCGACAGATCGCAAGGCAGCCATGTTTACGCACTAACTTCACTCGAGGAGCGATTCAAGGTAGCTGCGAGGCTACCTTGAGATTCTGGCGTAAAGCGCTCGAGCTTTCCTTCACTCAAGGCGCGTTTCAAGTGGAGGGCGATTTGTGAAATGAAAAACCGCCCTCAAGGAGCATTTCGAGTGGAGGGTCAAGTCGAGGTGCGTTTGTGAATACGGGGGTAAATCTCGTTTCACTGACTGCAGGCGCAACGTTATCTATGAGATACCGCTGAGCTGTGGAAAAACTTATATAAGTCAAACGGGACAATGTTTCAATGAAAGAGCTCGTCAGCACAGCTGTAACCTAAAGAATGGCTATGGGAGTCATTTAGCAGGACATTGTAACAAGTGTCTCTGCACTTCCCCACTTGAAAAAAAAAAAAACGAAATTCATAGGGAAAGGGAAAGGTAAGAGGGAAAGGGAAAGAATAGAGGCTTATTACATTAGAAAGGAAGGAGATAGATGTGTAAACGCTCCCTCTCTTGCCTTGTCGGGAAAAGAAATAGCTTTTTTGGATGAAAGATTATGATGGTGCTGATGTTAAGATGTGTTTGCGACTGGTGTACGCATGCCTATGCTGAAAAAGATATAAAATGACTGGAGAATTTCAAATAAACATCCAGTTGGCAGTCAGCGCTTGTCTGTGGTATTTGTTTCCTCGTGTTCTTGTTCTATTCGCACTGTTCAACCTCAGTTCCAATAGCAGTCATGCGCAGCAGCGCTTATATTCGGACTTTTTAAATATAGGGGAAAGACGTATCAGGGATACCAAAGAATTTTGGAGGTATGTGAAGCGTAACGGTAGGGACAACATATGGATACCTGCTTTGAAAAATGATGAAACAGTCATTCATAATAATGAGCCTAAAGTTGAAATTTCAAGCTGTTATTTTTCATCTATGTCCTTGCCATCTAGCTCACGTACTGTTTGTTTCGCGTTACCTGTTGAAATAGATCGCATGCCGGAAGACATCTTTTGTATCGATGGTATCCGTAGAATATAAAAGTTCTGAACCAGGCTAAGGCAGGGGGCCCTGATAACATTCCTGCCGCTATCATAAGGAATTGTGCGCATGCGTAATTTATTTCACGTGGTTGTTCCAGAAGTCCCTCAATGGAATCGGTATGGCTGATGACTGGCAGTTAGCGCGTGTCATGCTCACACATGAGTGGTGTGCGAAACTACATTCAGAACTACCGACCTATTTCCTTAACTAGTATAGTCTGCGAAATTATGGCACATGTAATATACATTTGTGTTATGACCCATTTAACCAAACATAATCTCCTAAACCCCAGCCAACAAGGTTTCAGGCGTGGTTTAGCTGGCAATAAACAGTCGTTAGAGTTTATTCACGATTTAGCCTCGGTAAATGATAATACACAAATTGTGTACTGCGTTTTCTTAGATTTCCGTAAAGCATTTGATGTAATCGCACACAGCTTCCTACTCTCCATATTAAAAGCTTTTAACTTGGATGGTAATATAATAGAGTGGATTGCCGAATATTTATTTCGGAGGCAGGCTTCACAATACGCACCAGCTATGTCGGGAGTTCCTCAAGGCTCAGTGTTGGAACCACTATTCTTTTTGTTGCATATTAATGAAATTTCAATTGGTATACAGTTTTCATTCAGGATGATTGCAGATGATTGTGTTGTTCATAGAGTGGTAGATGCCATTTAAGATTCACAAATCCTGCAAGCTGATTTAAATGCTATAGGAGAGTGGTATGGCCGTTGGGATATGCCATTAAATATTAATAAAACTGTTCATGTCACCTTCACAAGAAAACACGCCAATGGTCCACATAGGTACATGTATAGAATCCATGATTTTACTTCTAACTTATGATGTAACAAGCATGTTAACTATATTGGAAATAAGGCAGCATCAGTTTTGTGATTCTTTCTCAGAACTTCTGGTTTGCGCGAGTGGCTTTAACTCAAGCGCTGTCCGTACACGTATCTACACCTTCTCTCTCCCTTCTCTCGCTTCCCCTTCTCCCTTCCCCCAGCGTAGGGTAGCCAACCAGACTATTGACTGGTTAACGACCCTGCCTTGCAATATTACTCTCTCTCTCTCTCTTGCGGTGGAATTTTAGTAATTTACCGAGTAACTTAAAAACGCAGCTCTATTTCAGTCATGTACGCTCAGTACTTGAAAATGGATGACTTTGTTGGGACCCACATACACCTGAGCTTATAAATAAATTAGAAAAAATCCAGAATACGGCAGTTAAAGTTGTTGGTAACTATAGCAGGCAGCTTAGCATGACAGAAGGCAAATCTAAATTTAAATGGCAAGAGCTGAAAGACCGTAGAGGGCATGGCATATTAAAAATTTCCACGATATTTGTTATTCTAAAACAGGCATAAACCGCCAACAATATATCCAGGCACCACATTATATATCAAAGTGACTGGACCACTGTTTGAACGTCAACGAATTTTGTTATAGGGGTCTTGCGTTATTCCATGTTCATTAGAACTGTTCAAGATTGGAACAGTTTGCCATCGAGCATTGTATATATCACATCAAATTATTTCTTTTTCCATGCATTGGAATAATTTGCTCACATACCTATTTAGTCTGCAACCTCCCTGCTGTAATGCCCTGCGGGGCGATGCAGGTAACTAATAAATAAATAAATTAATTAATAAAAAGAAAGGCTGCAGTTTCGCAGGAAAGGCAAAGCAGTATTAGTAAGAGCGAAGTACACGACAATTCTTACAAGTGATCAATTCTTCGACGTCAGACTGTTTCTTGGAGTGCAACTTTTATTAAGGTTATCTGTATATATATATATATATATATATATATATATATATATATATATATATATATATATATATATATATATATCCACGGCTATGAATGACGGCACTG
This sequence comes from Dermacentor andersoni, assembly GCF_023375885.2. Taxonomy (NCBI): domain Eukaryota; kingdom Metazoa; phylum Arthropoda; class Arachnida; order Ixodida; family Ixodidae; genus Dermacentor; species Dermacentor andersoni. The sequence goes on from NC_092814.1 coordinate 78,613,525, forward strand.
GCTAACACTCTCAGGGTTACTTCAAGTAGATAAACATAAGTACCACAGAAAGTGGATAGGAAAACGGCGCTGCGGTAGCTCAGTTGGTAAGAGCATCTCACGCATAATGCGAAGACGTGGGTTGTCATTGGTGTCATTGTTTGCTGGTGTCTTACGATGTGGCTAATACATACATACATACATACATACATACATACATACATACATACATACATACATACATACATACATACATACATACATACATACATACATACATACATACATACTGTTAAGAACGTGGAGGCGCTGTTAAGAACGGCCCAGCTGAGGTGCAAGCTTTGCCAGCCAGTTGCGACAGCGGCGTCAACTTTCTTGGAACGCCACCGTTACGCTCTAGCCTCGTCGCCGTTGTGACTGAATGCGATCAGCGGACCAACTATTGTTACTGAGCCCGCCACCGCCGCCCTGGTCTGCCGCGAGCGGGGGAGTGCTCGCGGGAACGTAGTTCGAGGCTCCTTCCCACGCGCCGTCCAAGACGCAAGACAATGGGCACCCGGCCGCGCTGCGGGGGTCAGCTCGGGGAATAAAAGCCACCTTTCCTGACACAAGCCCCGAGTTCTACGAAGTACGTCTGACGTCGGCTCCGGACCGTGAACCTGTGCGGAAGTGTGTGTGTGTGTAAGCCGTCCCGTGGAGAGGCGGCTTGTTTACGATGTCTGGACGAACGTTTCCATCATCTTGGGATCGAGGGGGGACCGAGTGTTTATAAGCCGCTGTTGTGCGGCTGCTCAGTGCACTTTCTAAAGCAGTCATGTTAGACTGATGTACTTTCTCAAGCAGTCATGTTAGACAGAGGTACTTTCTCAAGCAGTCATGCTAGACTGATGAACTGCATGTAGATACTGTAAATAAACCTATATTACTCGTTCTCGATGAGAAGCAGTCCTTCTCTTCATCAACGTCCTCAGCGTGGATAAGTTGGACGACGGCATGGGCCAGCTACCTTCTAATTCATGCCGGACTCCAATCTTGACAAAGGGTTACGAGCGATGGGATTGAGCCCCCAATCCTAACAATACATACATACATACATACATACATACATACATACATACATACATACATACATACATACATACATACATACGTACATACATACATACATACATACATACATACGTACATACATACATACATACATACATACATACATACATACATACATACATACATAGATGGAGTTCGGAAAGCTGGTCATGCCACGGCATCCCCCCTCCCCCCGGAAAGATGAAAACTTTCCGCCTATCCTCGAAAGAAATGTGATATTTGCTCCTCACAAAGGCAGTGGCACTAGGTTTAACTCTCGAAACAAGATAAACTTGCCTAACAGACCTCCTTTTAGAGGAACGGACGCAGAATTGGTTTGTAGCTCTAAGCGAAATAGATGGCAACGGAGAAATTGTTTTTCTCAGCAACCACATAACACTGATTTCGATTAAGTTTATTGCATTTAAGAGAAAACGTTAAAACCTAGTAACTGCAGCAATTAATTTTCTATTTGTGCCGTAAATGTTGCACAAGAACTTCTTGAAAATTGCAAAATAAAACAAAACTCAAGTATCCTGTTTACAACTCTGTAACACGCAATAAAAAATATGTGTGACAATGCCATAAGCTGCACCTAATAATACATCTAAAGCAGAAAAGAATGATGTATTATTTGCCATTCTGAATCATACCACTGATGTGTGAGTAGAACATTTGCAATATCCTCGTTAACATTTTAACACGTTCACGTCAGCTGCATATTCATACATAAGATTTATCTGCTTTAGATGCGCTAGCAGGTGCAGTTGACAGAACATGCGATGTCTGTTCTTGGTGCATAGTTACTAGTCTGTAAACTTAGGGCTTGTATTCTTTCTAAACTTACCAATTTTCGGCAATTTTTATGAAACGTTCATGGTTTTAAATCAACATATCACTTCCTAGAGTTACTAGAACTAAGCTTTCTCTCCTGAAGGCAACACATTTCATTCAAATCGGCCAATAGGTTATCTCATAAAACAATTTTTGGTGTTTGCATGTATTTGAATATTAAAATAGCAGTTGCCCCAAGCGCTACAACTTCCTTTTGAGATTTTTAGCAATTGAAAGCGTAGGGAGAAGTTGCACGTTTCTGTGTTTCTTTCTTATTAAATGATGAAATCACCTTACCAGAAGGCAGCAATACTACAGTTAATCATCAAATGTTAACAAAAGCGACGTAGTTCATAAGCGAATTGCTATCTGCTAGTGACATGCCATTGCAGTTCTCACGTATGCGCAGGTTTCCAGGTCCCACCACCTGAAGAACGTATTTAGGTTGAAAGTATACCAATGAGGAACAGAGCCTACATTCACAAAGCAGCTCGTATGCTATAATGGTTCTTTATAACGAGTGCCGGTTCATTCTTATGGCGAAAACATTACTAGCGATAACCACCGGACGATGAACAATGGGTTCGCACAGACGGGCTTGTGAATTACGCCCCAGTTTTCTTGCGTACGAAAGAACTAAAAGCACGTATTTCGTGGCGCCTGGACCCCAATTAACACCAAAAAAATGAAAAAGGGCTGTACACTTCATGCAAGTAGCGATAACAGTAAGCACGAGAGTCTAAGCTGCTGCGTATGGCGCCAATAAAGCCTAACATGAAAAAGAACATTAAAAATGGAAAAATTCGACGAAACGCTTGACGCTCGTGTGAACAAATGAACTGACGTTAGAGGCTATATATGGGACCAAAGTCCCCAACGACGAAAACAATAAGGAGTAACGGCTGCTTTTCGATAGGTAGGTCATTTTTCTGGAATCTCATTGCAAGCCTGAACGATGTCGAAATTTCCGTAGGCGATCGTGGAAACTCTTTTGCCGTCGCCCCTCTTCCTAGAAAAATTGCTGCCTTAATTGAAAAAAAGCGCTTCAGGGGTTTTGACTTGGTGCGACGTCGGATTAAATAAGCTTTGTGATCGGCGCGTCAGATCATGTGTCACTAAGTACTGTGCATTTAATCAAGTAATGTAATTCGGTTGCACCCGTTCCGTGTAACAAGCTACAGGAATAAGGACATTGGAGAGCTACTGAAACGCGGATTACACTAAACTAATTACTTTTTCCCTACTACAAAAACAGTTCAAAAGTTGTCGGAGTGGAGAAATATATTACGAAGAACTCGCTTTGGTTGACCTAGTATACTTGATTTCCCTGGTGTTTAAGCTCGCTGTAAAGTGAAACTTGAAACTGTAGGTATGCGGCGAATCGAAAGAAAAAAAAAACAACTCGAAAGAAAAAAAAAAACAAATTGGCAGGACACATGGACGCACATCGAACCCGAGCTCCACATGAGTATATAGGTTCGCTATCACACCCGCACCTCTGAGACCGACCTTCATGAATAAATCATTTATCCCCGGCATCGGCTTCCCGAGATTGATGCTTGATGTCGTTGCTGCCAACTCCATTTGAACTCAATTCTTCGCATACATTGTCGAGTATGAGAGAGAGAAAACAAAAGGTTGCGTTACAGACAGTAGTTGACTTGATCGTATAAGTGACAACGACCATCACGAGATAGTAATGGTGATGACTGCTCAGCAACTTTTTTTTTTCCAAAATCACTCAGGAACCCATTGATAGTACTAGTACTGATGTACGTGAAAGTCAATGCGTTATAAAGCACCAAAAACAACTACTAGTTTCAAAGGCCAAGCAAAACGAGAATCTACTAGAGTCTATAACGCGTATATACAGAAGAGATGGCATATGCAGACATGCCTACGCAATAACAAATATGGAGGCAAAATAACTGGGCCCACATTCACAAAGCTTGTCTTCACTAGTGTTCTTTGCACTTGGCCGGTCGCATTCGCAAATAATGTGTTCAACATCAGGATTGGCTGGAATGTTATTTTACGAACAATTCTAGCGTAAGGCGTTTTCTTGTGTATACGGGCCCTGATAACTGCGACCAATGTTATTTGTTTGTTATGAGTACGCTAAACTCAACACAAATGATAAGGACAAAGAAAGGACATGGGGCGAACCGAAGACCGGGCACGCATCTCGGGCGCGGGCGGGGGGGGGGGGGGGGGGGGGGGGGAGGGGGTATAGAAGAATAACAGTTGTTGAGAGTTCTGTGCACGTTGTTGAAATCGTTACCAGTTGTTAGAGTACTATACACGATCAGCCTTTATCATTTCTGACTTCGCCAAAAAGTAGAGAACTAGAACAGTTTAAACAATTGTACAGATCCAATGCGCATGTTGGGACCTATGTAAAGCGAAGATTAGGTAGAGCACTCAATTAAATGCTCTGCAACTGAATGTCAAGCGTACTATTGTTTTAATTTTCATACGAGGCAGCGTGCAATATTATGCAATGCTTATGTTAATGCACCGCACGGGTCGCAACTTTAATACCATGCAACATTTATTTTTATGCACTACACTGTTTTAAAGCTACGGCAAAATGCAAACACTGGTTCATGCGGATGCGCACACTGAGACGTCGACGCACTGGCGTCACGAGGACGAAGGCGGCATTTGATCTTTGCAGAGAGATAGAATGGTGATGGCAGGTGTATGAGGAGAGAAGCTTGACATAAATGTAATTGGTTCAAGACGTCTGTACCCCTTGTGGCACATGCCCATTATGTGGGATCGGCCAAGAATGTGCACACATCCTGTGGCCTATACTGGACACCCACTGGTTCAGACGTACACAAGCGTACCCGGGCCGGCCTGGCGGTCAGCTTTCTTCAGGGGTCATACGCTTGGGAAGGAAACCTGCGCCTTCAAAACCCCCGTCGAGGCACTTGTGAGCAGAAAGTACAACTTGCCGCTGGACGGCGAACCCACAACCTCCGCAGGATCCGTGCTATATTCTACTAACTGAGCTACGGCGGCGACTGCCTTCCCGTTCACTTTCTTGGGTGTTTGTGTACCTGCACTATAAAAATATCCCTAGGATAGTTGTCCAGCAACACTTTGACAACAGTGATTCCTTGACGTAGCGTACGAGGGTTTATTGGGGGTTTGTTGCTTCTAACATTTATTTATTCATAAAGAAATACTGTCAATCCCAGCACGGATAATAACAAGAAGGGGGAAAAGTCTGAAAAAGTAAATAATGTATTCAAAGTCAATAACAACCTTATAAGGGTGAGCTAATTTTGGGTGGCCTTGGTCTACACGTCCACGTTATGTATGCGAGAGATGGCCGCTCCCAACACCATGGACGTGCGTCCGGGTATTCCGTTAGGTGGATTATATGGAGGACAAAGATTGAAGTAAATTCTTGGATTTTACGTGCCAAAATCACGGTATGATTATTAGGCATGCCATAGTAGGGGACTCCGGAATAATTTTGACCAACTGAGGTTCGCTAACGTGCCCCTGAATCTAAGTACAGACGCGTTGTTGCATTTCGCCCCGATCAAAATGTGGCCTCTGCGGCTGGGATCGAGCCCACGACCTCAAGCTCAGAAGCGCAACGCTATAGACGCTGGGCTACAGCGGCGGGTCCCGAGTCTTTCCCTTGCAACAGCTAACCATGCGTAGAAACTATGCGACATCGTTCTACTTTCATGAGTGGCCCATGTCGAACAAGCTTTAAAGTTTTTTTTTTATTATTATTATAGGCGATTAGAAATGACATTGTCATTTTAGCACGCAGCACATGGCATAGACACAGGTACGTGCGATTGCGTAAGACTTAGTCACAGATTGCGTCAGAATCTGTGTTTCTCTAGTTTACACCCGTCTAGCACCTATGTAGAACCGAACAATCAGCATGTCGTAAACTTGCATCGAATGGCCGGAGTAGGAACTCATGCCGTAGCTTTCATATCGTCACGTTTTAGTGACGATGAAGAAAGCAGCAAAACTGGGAATGACAAAACTAGCTTTTCTTGGGGGGAGGGGGGGCGTACTTGTGCCCTCAAAAACAGGCTCACTCAAAGAACGGCAACAGTGCATGGCGAACACAGACGGTGATCGTCGAAAATCTGATCAACGGGTCAATCGCGTCAGCTTTTATACATGAGCCATCGAATGTTCCAGAGTAATTGCTGGTGCCCGCATGTCCTCCGACAACAGACAGCGGATAGAACCATCGATATCATTCCAGAAACTTCTGATACATGCGGGCGCGTCCCGCGCTGAGCGATAACATTTGTTAGACGCTGAAAATCACTCACCCGTGAAAGGTATACTAGTCCACGTGTCAATACAACCATCGTCACCGTCGTCGTCGTCTAGCTGCCTATCGCCACGCACATGCTCGCGTCACACCCACAACTGCTTGCCTTGCACAAACATATTGATCCACCTGGTAACGCATTACGGAACCCCCCAAGAATGCTGGTTATTCAGCTACCTGCAGAATTCTTCGCATAACACTGATTCCCACACGGCGTGTGACCTGCACAAATTTCTTCCACATTCGCTTCTTTTCTCCTGCGTAATTAACCTCAGTCGACGAGTAGTTATTTTATCCCTTGATTTCTCTTGAACTCATCGTCTGTTGACTGAGTATGACTGCTACCATGGAGGAAGGAAAAAATATATAGAGTCCCTGACGTCGCTATTTGTGAAAGTCAGTGACGCAGGAAGTTGGCGTTGCTCCACCATCTTGTCAGGGCAGATTCTCCTCTATCGTCTACGTTTCTCGCCTTCAGCGCGCAACCACGCCGGGCTGCGCGGACGTGTGCGCACCATAGACGTGACTCGACCAACTGATACAATCGGGGTGTGTACCATCGGGATACCGTTGCTTAAGTCATTTCGTCCGAGTATTGTGCTCTAGCTTGAAAAGCGTTCTTAATGAACTCCGCAAGTTAGACTGCGAGGTCGCTCCCCGGCAACTTTTGCCGGCTTTTTCTGAAAATAAATCTGTATTCTCACTGCACTGCAAGAATGCACAGGCGATGACCGGCATCGCACTTTACGCACATCACGGCCTATGGCTAGCACATCTGAAACAACTTAGGGAAGAACAAATACGTGTGCTGTTTGTGGCTTTATATGAATCGTTTTGCTTTATTGAACAAGTTTCAAGCGGCCGTGCACCGCAGAGATGTGGCGAGCTAGAGCGCGCTGTTGCGAGTGGTGGTTCGAAGACGTGGGATCCTCTTTCCTTTCGCAGGGGTAAGTGATCGTGAGGCTGGGCCCGATATTCAGGACGCTTGACAAACACGTTTATATTTACATATGTACAAGAAAATGCAAAGTAATACAGAAAAGTTGATGAAGTTGTAGTCGCCGATCACTCCCGCCATCCGTTCCTCCTTTTATGCCTTGCGTGATCATTGTTCAGTCACTTCCCCCAGTCTGGTGTCAGGAGACCGATGACATCAGGTCCCACTAATCCGGAGGTCGGTTGCCCTTTCCGCTGACTCCGGTCGTATTCTGACAGGTGATGGCCGTATCATCGCACTGACCGCGTCACCGGCTTGGACATGACAATTTGTGCGGCTGACAGGTGATGACCGTATCATTGCACTGACCGCGTCTCCGGCTTGGACATGCCAATTTGTGCGGCTGACAAGTGATGGCCGTATCATGCTAATTGCTCAAACCTCTCCTGAACGAGGTACTCCCGCGCTGGTCATAAATCATCCGTGTCGAGAACCATTTTGACGAGGTCGTCGGCCCGTTCCCCATAATCGTGCGTGCCGTGACCGGAGGTTGTCGCGGGGCGAACGGCCGATTACAACAGCGCCTACAAGGAGGCCAGCAGAGGAGAACGTCGTTACGCGTTTAAATACACGGGCTGCGGCGTAGAGTATGTTGTTGTCACGGTAAGTGAAGCTTCGGAAACAACGTTCTGTGGTATTCTCTGCGCGGCGCCGAACAGTAAGCCCGTATGCGTGTGGCCAGAGCGTTGATGCGGCCCACAATAAGCCGATTATGCGCGCGCAGGCGTATGTTCTTCTGTCGAGGTTTCTTCACTCTTGCACTGCATCCGCCGACCTTCACTTCCACACGCCCCTTGAGCACGCAGACAATAAATATGCGGTAAGGAGGGCTCGTCCCTTAATTACTCACAGCAGCCGCCTCCTTCCCATCCTTCCACGTGGCTGTTTTACGTGTCACAAATGTATCGTCTGCTGGCAAAAGGAGGAACGCTGCACAGCTATCACTGATATGCAAGGCGTTTATCGTCGATATTCCGAAGCACAGTGGTTTCAGTCTGTGTTGACACGTTAGCATGAATTCAAATAGATTCCCAAGTCGTAGTTCATCCGCGACATGGTACGTGGTGTACGGCTTTGCATGCGCGCTCGCTTCACGCTTTTTTACTTCTTTCAGCCCACCTGGCCACAGCAACAGCCGGGATAGCACGGTCTGAATAACACAGCGGAACAAAACACGGAAACTACTGCAATCTTGCACACACGACGCCTTTTCCACGGTACGAGACTTATGCACGAACACACACTACCATAACAGAACTGCCATTGTGCACCGACAATATCGTCACTATATACAGCGAAAAATATCACCTGACTCCCTCCACACTTTTCTCCTAGCGCGCAGAGTGAGCAGGACCACTCCTCAGTTTTTTTTCTTGCCTCCATGATTACTACTAACAAAAAATCTAACTCCTCTGTTTCCCTGCTTCTTCTCGCTTGAAGTATAGCGCATTATGGAAAGTGTAGCTTTTCTAATGGATACTTTAAAGGATTCTTATGTAGGTGACATATTTAATGCTCTGTTAGCCGCACTATACGTATTTCCAGTATTGCTCCGCACACACTTGTTCAAATGCCTATCACTGGCCACAGTTGGCAAACAAGCACATTACTTCGTTTAAGCCCAGGGACCCCCAGATTGCACCACTTCTTGAGCCTTCGTCGATCCGGGTCATCAGACACCCAAGTGATGAAAATGCTAAATGAACACCGCACCCTCGACCCGCACGCCTGCTGCCTCTTCCTACTCACCAGCTGTGCACACACTAAAGTTAAAAAAAAAATTTGTTAGAAATACGCAACTACGCAACGGAACCAAGTCCAAATGATGTGCCCAAGTACTAGCAGTTGCCATGTGCACGGTGGCTTTTAGCAAATGGCGATGTAATAAAGCAAATGAATATTTATTCACTCCATGGGAGACGGGGCATTTTTCAATATTTTCAGCTAATTATGGTTACCTTGTCAGCAAATTGCAGCATTACCGAACTATTGGCCTGTGTAGTCCACTACACTTGCATTCACAACGACGAAGGCCATTGGACCGAAATGTCAGTAAAAACATATGCCATAACGTTCGTCTTCCTTTTTCTTCTTAGAATATATATATATATATATATATATATATATATTGTTGATTGTTACGGGGTTAAAAACAGTCAGACGTGTATTTACAGAATATTTACAATAATTATATCAGCTGACAAGATGGTAGCCAGCGCGCGAAGCCCAGAACATCGTCTTCTTCCGACGATGATTAAAACATTTCTTCGTCAGCATGTCACATGACCCCCGGCGGTTGAAGCACCAGCTCGGTGCTGGTTAGGAGGCGGGCGAGTGATACAACCAAGACGCGCGACGTGGACCACGTCAGAGCGATGCGGAGCCACGGTTGGCTCAAGAGGGACGATTTCGTAGGTGACGTCAGTTACTTGACGCAAGACACGGTAAGGGCCGGAGTAGCGTGAAAGTAACTTCTCCGAGAGGCCAACGCGTCGCGACGGCGACCAAAGGAGAACCAGTGCGCCCGGTGTGTAATGGACGTCACGATGGCGGGCGTCATATAAGCGCCGCTGATTGTCCTGCGACTCCACAAGTCGACGTCGAGCAATATGGCGTGCTTCTTGTGCTTTGAGGATGGCTTCACGGGCGTACTCGGATGTGGAATTCAAACTAGAAGGCAGAACAGTGTCGAAAGGTAACGTATGGTCACGGCCAAACAAGAGGAAGAATGGAGAGAAGCCTGCGGTATCATGGCGAGACGAACTATAGGCGAAAGTAACGAACGGCAGCGCAATGTCCCAGTCGCGATGGTCATCGGAGACATACATGGACAGCATGTCAGTAAGGGTGCGGTTAAGGCGCTCGGTTAGACCATTCGTTTGTGGATGGTAAGCAGTAGCAAGTTTGCGTTTCGTCGCGCACGAGTGTAGAATGTCGTTGACAATTTTAGAAAGAAAGTAGCGGCCTCGGTCGGTGAGGAGCTGTCGAGGGGCTCCGTGGTGAAGGATGACGTTTTCTAGGAGGAAGTCGGCGAAATCGGTTGCACAGCACGTCGGAAGAGCCCGTGTGATTGCATATCGGGTGGCGTAGTCTGTTGCTACAGCAATCCCCTTGTTTCCCGAAGCAGACGTAGGGAAAGGGCCTAAAAGATCAACACCTACACGGAAGAATGGTTCTGGTGGTACGTCAAGTGGTTGAAGGCGACCAGCAGGGAGTGTGGTCGGCTTTTTGCGTCGTTGACAGAGATCACACGCAGCGACATAACGGCAGACGTCACGGTATAGACCAGGCCAAAAGAAGCGCTGACGGACGTGGTCATTAGTCCGTGACATGCCAAGGTGACCTGCAGTCGGTACGTCATGAAGCTTGGCGAGAACAGCCTGATGCAGATGCTCAGGCACAACGAAGAGTCCGGCAGGGCCGTCCGGGCGCATGTTAGAGCGGTACAATATACCATCTTGATGTTCAAACATGCGAAGGGAAGGATCGGGCGTCGTTGAAGTGAGCCGTTGAATAAGGTGTTGCAAGGAGTGGTCCCTACGTTGTTCGGCTCCAATGTCACGAAAAGCAGCCAGAGAGAGAACGGTGACAGGTATGCCGGCCGCAGAAACGTCAGGAGGGTCGACAGGATGGCGCGACAAGCAGTCCGCATCTTGATGTAACCGGCCGGTCTTGTATACAACGGAATAGTTGTATTCTTGGAGGCGCAGAGCCCAGCGGCCAAGGCGCCCTGAAGGATCTTTGAGGGACGAAAGCCAACACAGAGCGTGGTGATCAGTGATGATTGTGAATGGGCGGCCGTACAAATAGGGGCGGAATTTACTCACTGCCCAAACGAGAGCCAGACACTCGCGTTCGGTAATAGAATAATTGCTCTCCGCACAGGAAAGAAGGCGGTTGGCGTAGGCAATAACACGTTCTCGCCCTTGTTGTTTCTGTGCCAAGATAGCTCCAATACCGTGGCCACTGGCATCGGTGCGGACTTCTGTTGGAGAGAGAGAGACAAAAGGGAAGGAAAGACAGGGAGGTTAGCCAGTGTAAATACCGGCTGGCTACCCTGTGCTGGGGAAAGGAGTAAAGGGAATAAAAGGAGAAGGAAGAGAGAAGAAAAAAAATAAAAACAAGAAAAATGCACACAGTAACGCGATGTTACGCGCAACAATAGTCAAAGGCGTTCGCACAATTCACATGTCCTTAAGAACTTGAGCAAAGCCCTTAAGGCCTTGAGCGCCGAAACCCGTCTGGACCAGTGTCCTAGAACTTTCTCTTCTGTGAAGGGGCGATTGTCCAGTTTTTCGAGCACGGTCACGAGCCCTTTTCTTTGCACATTGTAACGTGGACAGTCACAGAGGAGGTGCGTGATCGTCTCTTCGCAGCCGCAGGAGTCGCAAGCAGGGCTGTCGGCCATTCCAATACGGAAGGAGTAGGAGTTCGTGAATGCCACGCCGAGCCATAGGCGGCACAGAAGTGTTGCTTCCGCTCGTGGCAACCCTGGTGGAAGACGGAGTTGCAAACTTGGATCCAATCTGTGAAGACGTGTGTTCGTGAATTCGCTGGTGTTCCACAGAGTTAGCGTAAGCTCGCGTGCGAGGGAGCGAAGACTTGTGGCTGCATCTGTTCTGACTTCTGTTGGAGCTGACGCGTCAAAGTGAGCGAGAATGGGCGGGGATGTAAGCAGCCCAATCAGCTCGGTGAAAGCACCAGCTTGCTCAGGGCCCCAAATGAATGCAGTGTCTTTCTTGAGGAGCTGATTGAGAGGGCGCGCTACGTTCGCGAAAGTTCGGACAAACTGATGGAAGTAGAAGCAAAGGCCCAAGAAGCTGCGAACATCCTTGGCATATGTTGGCACGGGAAAGTCTTTGTCTGCCCGTACTTTATCGTGATCAGGGCGTACACCAGAAGAGTCAACGAGATGCCCAAGCACAGAAATTTCACGACGACTGAAGTGGCACTTGGACGAATTTAGTCGTAGCCACGCCTGACGGAAAACAGATAGGATCGTCGACAGGCGCTCGAGGTGTGTCGCAAAAGTCGGAGAAAAAATGATCACGTCTTCCAGGTAACAGAGGCAGATGGACCACGTGAAACCGTGTAGGAGAGCGTCCATCATTCGTTCGAATGTGGCCGCGGCATTACATAAACCGAAAGGCATCACTTTGAACTGTTACAGGCCATCGGGAGTAATAAGAGCTGTCTTCTCGTGGTCCATGTCATCGACGGCAGTTTGCCAGTAGCCGGAGCGAAGGTCGATGGACGAAAAATATTGCGCTCCATGCAGGCAATCCAGGGCATCGTCAATGCGTGGTAGCGGATAGACGTCTTTCTTTGTTACCTTGTTGAGGTGTCGATAATGGACGCAAAATCGCCAACTGTTGTCGTTCTTTTTAACTAGTACAACAGGGGATGCCCGTGGGCTGCAAGAAGGTTCGATGATGTCTCGTGAAAGCATCTTGTCAACTTCGTGTTGGCTGATATGTCGCTCAGTAGGCGAGACGCGGTAGGGTCGCCGATGGATCGGGCTCGCATCACCGGTGTTAATTCGATGTTTTACGGCAGATGTTTGTCCTAGAGGGCGTTCTCCAAGGTCGAATATGTCCCAGTATGAGGCAAGGAGGCAACGTAGTTCTTGAGCACGCTGGGGAGGAAGGTCGGGAGCAATCATTTTTGTTAGGGCATTCAAATCTGAAGGGACAGGGGGCGAAGCAAGCGTTGAACATGAGGAGCTGTCACAAGTTAAAGCCGAAATGTGGTTGTTTGCGCCAGGGATATTCCGCGGGGGAGTACTTGTGTACAGAGTCCAAAGTTCAGAAGCGGAAGGCAGGATGTGTTGTCCGAAATGGTAACGACGGTGTGAGGGAAAGCGACGTTATGCGAGAGCAGGACATCCGGATTAGGAGATACGATGTAGTCACCGTCTGGGACAGGTGGAACGGGGGAGACACCTATGTAGGTAACGGCACGGTGAGGGAGGCGAATATTCTCTGTGGAACATAGCCGTATCGGAGCACTATCGCGAGGGTAAATAGCAGCAGGTAGAGCGAGTTGCACAACACCAGCGGAACATCCTACAAAGCGGAATGTGTAGACAGAAAGTCAAGGCCCAGGATGAGGTCGTGAGGGCAGTGCTCTAGTACATAAAATAAAACAGAAGTATAATGTCCGGCGACACTCACGCGAGCCGAACACATGCCAATAACGGCTGGTGTTCCACCGTCAGCGACTTGGACCACAAGCGAAGGGGCAGGAGTGAAGACTTTCTTGAGACGATTCCGAAGCCGAGCATTCATCTCAGATACGTGCGCGCCAGTGTCAATCAGAGCCGTAACAGGTACACCATCCACGTTCCCGTTAATGAGGTTCCGATGTGTGGGCAAGGTCAAAAGAGGATTTTTGCGTCGGGTCGGTTTGGCAGCATCACCTCCAGGTGGTGCAGCCGTTAGTTTTCCGGAAGGGTGCGCCGGAAGGAACTAGGGGACGGTGATCGGCGAGATGGGGTGATCGGGAGAAGCGGCGACGTGGCGAAGGAGAGAGAGAGGTTCTTGCTTGCGGAAGGAAAATATTGGGGTTAAGTGCAGCGCAGTAACTGTCTCTCAGTTGAGGACACCTCAACCGCGCTGCACAAGTGGGAGAGGGAATTGAAAGAGAGGTGAAAGAGATGCGGCGGCGGCGGCCCGAACAGCGCGCGTGGGCAAGTTGATGGCCTTCGCTTATGTGGCGCGGTGACGCGCCTAGTCGTGGTGAAGCAGAGCTTCCTGCGCGGCGACAGCCGCGTCGCATATCTGTCGCACGTTGCCGTCGATAGCTGGGCACTGGACCAGCAGGGCACGGAGTGCAGCCGCGAGAGCGGCTCTGAGCGCGTCCCTGGGGTCGCTGCTCGGAGCGGTTTGTGGGCCGCGTAACGGCTCAGGAGCGGCTGTATGCGGCTCGTACGATGTGTCGCCAGCCAGCTCAAGCGCTCTTTTTCTCGAAAGGGGCCGCTCAGACGAAGACAACAACACGGCCGCCTTCCTCTCGCGCTGCCACTCGGGACAGCTCGGCTCTGTCGAAGGGTGTCGGCCACCGCAATTGACGCAGCGTGGCTTCTCCGCGGGGCAGTCTCCTGTAGGATGCGACTCACCGCAGCGGAGGCAGCGGGCGTCGCGGAAACAGGTGGCGCCGGCGTGGCCGAAAACGCCGCAGCGGTCGCACTGAAATGGTCGGGGCAGACGGGTACGAACGGCGCGCAGCTGCTTGAAAAGTAGCACGTTTGAAGGCACGACGCTCCCGACGAGAGTGACGGTGACGCTTGTGCCACTCCGCGAGCATGACAGCACCGCAACGGGTGCTTCCAGGTTTTCTCTCACTGTGCGGGCGTCGAAAGAAGGGTCGACCCCATAAATGACACCCACACAGGAGTTGCTGTGCAGTGCCTTCGAGCGCACCGCCACGTCACCAATGACGCACACCTCGAGAAGGGGCGCCGAGTCGGCCCCGCGTGTCACGTCCACAGCCACCACGTTGAGACGGAAGTTGAAACGAACGCGTCTCACGCCCGGCACGGCGGATAGCTGAGCGGCGACACTGTCCCGCGAGAGAGCCAGGAACGTGGCTCTGCGCTCGATGGGCCGGTAGAGGATCGTGACGGTGGTATCGTGAGCGACACCGCCGTCAACGGGTGGGGAGTGCGGCTCAAAGTCGATGAACCGTCGGAATCGGCGTCGCCTTCTTGCGGCGTTTTTCGGCTTTTCCGCTGCGGGCTGGCAGGCTTGGGAGTCCTCAGCGGCCGCGGGCGGCAGCGGAGAATTCCTGAGGAAGTGCTGCACTGTTTCCTCAGCAACTGTGGTAGGCGTTCTCGGCCGGCTGTGGTTGGAAGAGGGGCCGTCGGCGGGATCCTCGTGATCGCCGGGAGGGACCACCACCGTCGCGCACGGACCCTCGTCTGGTGCGGTGGACTCCGCGGTGTTGAGCGGAGGCGACGCGCAGGCTTCCGGCGACGAAAGCAAGGGGCTCTCCGGGCGGATAGGACTTGCCTCGGGGGAGGCGGTCGCGTCCGTGCAGGAGGACGTAGTGTCGGAGCCAATCATACTTGCGGTTGGCAAGAAGAAGGTGCCGGCACTCTCGTCGGTGTCGCCGGTCGACGGGCAGCTGGCACTGTCGTCGGTGGAGGCAGCTGAAGTGGGGGCCTCCGCGGTGGTGTCCGCTGAAGCGGACCGCGCGGCGTGGTGGTCGCTGGTAGTCGTTTTCGGCGCATCAAAGGGAAATGCGCGGAAGGGAGTATCCAGCGCCAATGGGGCGCGCGTGGACGGTGTCGCGCTCACTTGAGGAGGCGGGGATGACGGCGCGGAGCTCGTCGAGTCCGCCGAGAGTGCACGTAGTGTACGTGCTTGCAGCCCGCGCTTCCATCGTAAGGCAGGAGGCGATCTGCAGGAGCGTGATTGCCGTCCACGTGGGTGGTGCTGCAGGGCTCGTCTGGACGCCGGGCCATCGGTGCAGTCAGGAGTTTGCTTCGTCGGCCTCTTCCTCTGCTGCTTCTTCGGTGGGTCGCCCATGAGATGGGGCCTCCGTCTGTCGTGCGAGCCCTGAAAAGGGCTGCGGTCGAAGGCGGAGACGTACGCGCGCGAGAAGTGGCGGGCGAGCCGTAGTCGTCGGAGCGAGGGGCGATGCGACCGCTCGCTTCGAGTGTCCGGGAACGTCGTGGCGAAGGAGAGCGGGTTGAGCGGGTAGGACGAGAAGTGTCGCCAGAATTTGCTGGCTGCGTTTGCGGGTTGAACCGGGGAGCAGCATGAGGGCCGTGGGATGGGTGGTAGGACCAGGGGGTCGAATTCCACGAAGACAGGCAGTGACATGAAATATGGCCGATACGGCCACAAGTGAAGCATATAGGCCTGTCGTCTGGAGTACGCCATTCGGCCGGGTTGCGATACCGCGTTAGGGCATTCAGGCTGCGGGTCCGTACGACAGCGCTGGACGGAGTGTAGTCAGGCCGATTAACTGAGCAGACGTTGGTCAAGCCAAAGTTGGCCAATTCTTGGCGCACGACGGACTGTTATCGATGAGACGGTCGCCTGGCAATTGTCGGGGCCATGGGTTGGGGTCGTGACCGGAGATGCGGCTTCTATTTCACGTCGGATGACATGGAGGATGTCATCAGAGCGATTGGGTGTGGGCGGACTGCGGAGGTCTTCGAAGGTGGACGTAGCAGCCGTGTTGGGAAGGCGGGGAAATGGCTGGGCAATGCGGCGACTCTTGGCTTCTTCAAACCGCCGGCATTCGGTAATGATGGCTTGCACAGTGGAAGATTTCTTGAAGACAAGGAGATGGAAGGCATCATCTGCTATGCCCTTAATGACATGTGCTTAATGACATCTGGTTCGGACATCTTCGGATCCACTTTGCGGCACATAGCGAGCACGTCCTGGATGTAAGTGAGATAGGATTTTGTGCACGTCTGGACACGCGAAGCGAGGTCTTTTTGGGTGGCGCGCTGACGTCCAACTGGCTTGCCAAGCAAATCTTTGAGTTTCTGTTTACAAATGTCCCAGCTGGTAAGTTCCTCCTCGTGGGTCTGAAACCAGACGCGTGCCGTGCCCACGAGGCAAAATATCAGATTCGCGAGCAAGATGGTCTGGTCCCAGTGGTTGCTGGCGCTCACCCGCTCATATAGTTGAAGCCAGTCTTCAACATCAGTGTTGTCGGTGCCAGAAAATGTTCCTGGGTCGCGGGGTTGGGCTAGAATGAAGTTGGGCGTGGGTGCCGACGGGCCCGAAGCATCCTCGCCTTGAGCTGGCGTTGTAGATGTAGCCAAGGAGCGCCCGCTGCGTAAATCCGTCTTGATAATGATTCCGCACCCTCCACCAAAAATGTTACGGGGTTAAAAACAGTCAGACGTGTATTTACAGAATATTTACAATAATTATATCAGCTGAGAAAATGGTAGCCAGCGCGTGAAGCCCAGAACATCGTCTTCTTCCGACGATGATTAAAAATTCTTCTTCGTCAGCGTGTCACAATATATATATATATATATATATATATATATATATATATATATATATATATATATACTGCAGCTATATAAGCAGACAAACCACCGCTGACGTTTCTCGCAGAGGCGCAAGGGCTGACATTTTCTTCTACGTTTGTTAACTTCTAGAGGACTTTCCTATTTGCGTTCAAGTAAGAAAACATTGAGAATCTGCCTCTATAATTCTGCATCTAACCTACATGGAAGAATATATACTTTTTTAAATTCGTTTTACGTGCGAAAACGATAATATAAGCATGAAGCACGCCGTAGTGGGGGACTCCGGATTGATTTCGACTACCTGGGGTTCTTCAACGTGCACCCAATGCACGGTACACGGGTGTTTTTGCATTTCGCCCCCATGGAAATGCGGCCTCCGTGGCCGGGATTCGATCCGGCGCAGCTCGGGCTTGGGAGCGCAACGCCAAAACCGCTACACTCCCACGGCGGGCAAGGACCCTTCCTGCATCCCCGCCTATGATATATTGACAAGTGCACTTATTTATCCTTTTTTTGAGGAGTGCATTTCACCTCGGGGACTGCATTTAACACGTTAACAACTTAAGGTTGTCGCTCAGCGCAAAACGCGCCTGCGTGATTATAACTTATTCGAATGTTATCGCTCATTCTATTTGTTGGGTATGTTCTCGCCGAAACATGTGAAATCAGATTGTATGCGCGACACGAATTATGTTGTACTTTTCGGAAGGCAGGCGGGTTCCAGCGATTGTGCTGGAACCTTCGATGGAGTCGTGTATAAAAGCCGACGCGCTTGACTCGCAGGTCGCATTTTCGGCGATCACCGACTGTGTTCGCCGCTATCGTTGTGCTTTGAATGTCACTTGCTTTAGTGGCACAAGTTCGCCCAGAAAAGAGTTAGTTTCGTCATTCAACAGTTCTGCTACTGAGTTCTTGACCGTCAGTACAACGTGACAATATTTTCTGCTTGGCATAGAGAAGAGTTCCTTTTACTTCAGGAAAAGTATGAGGTCAGTGGGATTTCTACCCTCCAACGATACTGTAGGTTCCTGGTCCCCAATAATTGCTAGAAACAAAATGTTTGTTCACGACGAGTAGTTAAATTTCCGCTGTCGATGTACTTGTAAACATGCTGCTGTAGACGCGAAGTTTCCAACAACGCTTTCAAAGAAATCTAAACAGCGTTACACTCATTCTCACCAACAAAATATTTCATTACTGCTGTCTGCAACACCATTACACAGCTACATTTCAAGACAATTTTTTGCCAGTGGTACCACACAAACAACATACTGTAAAACCTGAACCAAAATGGTACACCCTGAATCAGGCACGCACCCAGAAGAGTGTCCGACCCCCCCCCCCCCCCCCCTTTCCTCCCCGCCCACGGCACTACTCCTCACACACATTTCCAAAGTGCCGCCCAATCAATGTTGAGACTTGACAGCTATTCAGCGGTCAACATTTTGCTGTCTTTCTCACTCCTTTTGGATGGCGGTAGTTATCGGCCTCTCCTGGGGTGTGAAGGCCAGTTTTCTCATCAATTCGCTGCCCGCGCGATTAACTCGAGATGCGTTCATTTGTCACCATCTATTCAACGGTCACGCGCATCGCTGTTGCTTGGTTAGTTCAACCTTCTTTATTTAGACTGATCCAGAGAGCAGGTAAGGGATTCGGTTCGTATTCAGCTGGTCTGTATGCTGGTGGAACGAGTTGCGGCCGTAGAAAACGCCAGTTGCGTTTAACTTTCCCTTTTGCTTCATTATTTGCTCGAGCGACGGCTCGCCGCGGCGCTGGCAGATCCTCGGAACCATATACCCGCGATATGGGTTAGATAAGGTCCAAAATAAAATAATGCGAAACAGCGTCCATCATCAAACCCTACAATAGCCCTTAAACCCATAAGCAATATGCCTGTCATCTGTTACCTCGTCTGGTTTTTTCCTAATTGTACAGCACTTTTCGTGCAAAATTGGCAATTGGAAACAAGAGTAGCAAGGAGTTGAGAAATTAAGCGATCTACTAAGGGAGAGAGCCAAGGCAACAGCAAAAGAGGAAGGAAAAGCGAAAATAACAAATTTAACCATTGTTTATGAAAATATTTATGGATCAACGTCTTTGTATTTAAAAAGGAAGTAATGAAAACGCCGCTGGAAGTGGAGAACAATTTCGCTTGTTTTTAATGACGCTTCTAGTCATCAGTCGAGCCGCCTGATGTAGCCACTTCTCTGCTGTGCTTATGTAGGTGTTTTTAACCTTCCGCAGTGGGCGCAGTACGTCTAGAACCGCAGCGTCCTGCGCTCTACGCGGTTGTACTGGACTGGCGGCCACGCATCGTTACGCAACTTCCCAAATAACTATACGAGTTGGTTTTGGCACGTAACTTGGTAGAGCAGTAAACGAGGGATCTAAAAGAATTGTGATTGTACCGCAAATATATATTTCTGTATAATTCTTCCAGAGCTAACTAAAAAAAAAAACGCCACTGTAGTCAGATACAACTTAAGTCTGCAGTGAAGCCCCGCCCATGCATTCATAATCGCCAGCCACTGTTCCTCCGCGAAGCTGCAAATATTTCGTACTTCAAACTTTTGCTGTTACCCAAATAAGGCGGTAACCACAAAATTAAATTATTAGCGTGTAATATTATACGTCTTCCATCGCCTACTATATGGAATGGCGAAAGCCTTATTCTTTATTGAACTGAAATAAAATGCTTGCTTTGCTGCGACTATTTATTGTCAAGTTTCACTTCAGTTGGCAATGAAGTTTCATGAGTAAAGCACGCTCTGCAGTGAAATGAACTGTTCCGCATACATTTGAAGATTTAATTCATTAATTATGAATTTACGTGCCAAAACCACGATCTGATTATGAGGCACGCCGTAGTGAGGAACTCCGGAAATTTGGACCGCCTGGGGCTCTTTGACGTGCACCTAAATCTAAGAATACGGGTCTTTTCGCATGGCGCCCCAAATAAAAAATGCGGCCGCCGTGGCCTGGATTCGATCCCGCGACCTCGTGCTTATAGCAACCCAACACCATAGCCACTAAGCAACCACGGCCAAGGCAGACTTTTGAAGCGTAAAATGCTTAGACTCCATACACTTTGTCCGTGTCTGTTGCACACCTCGTTGCTTCCTTCGATGAAAAGACTCTTCAAAAACAGCAGACGCTCCGGAGGAACGACACCATTTTGAAAAGGCCGCACGACGACGATTTTGTTTGCTTCTGTGATTGGCTGGCGGAGTAACACAACCCCGCGCGGTCTGTGTGTCTTGGTTGCCAACTGCTGTTTCTTTTTTTAAAAAGTCGTATTCTACTATAGAAATCTTTATTTCGCTTTCGCTTGTTTACGCGTTCCTGGCAGTGTTATTCCTGCGCTTCTTTCATGCGTGAGTCCGTTTGATGTGGTTCTTTGATTGCCAAGTAAACGAGAGGTGTATCTCACAGGCGAACCTGTGAGGTACACCTTATTTCAGTTCTCTTTGCGGGTTTAAGCGTCTTTATGGCGAATGGTGGGCGTTATTCACATTTGTACTACTAAAGGTAACCCCCCCCCCCCCTCATTTCCATGTAAAAGTTACCTTAGTATGCCCCCCCCCCCCCCGAAAAGGAAGCCTGGGTACGTGACTGCCCTGAATGAAAATGACCCGCTGCGGTAGTTCAGTGGCTATTACGTTGGGCTTCTGAGCACGAGATCACGGCGGCCGCATTCAGGTAAGGTGCGTAATGCAATATCGCTCGTTTACGATGCACTGAGTACACGATAAGTAATCCTAGAGGGTCAAAATGATTTCGGAAACCCCATCTAGGGTGTGCCTTGTAATCAGGTCGTGGTATTGGCCCGCAAAACCCAGGATGTTCTTTTTTTTTGTTTGTTTAGAGCGGCGCCCGTTCCTGCGTTGAGCGTTGGCGTCGGCGTAACCGAGCGAACGAGCACAGTGAAGGATGAAAGAGCGAACTCGGAGCGCAGTGGGCCCCTAATCCCGCACTCCGCCGCTCTTTTTATCATATAAGTATATGTAAGAAGCTACATACTCCTGCGCTCCAACGTGCGATTAAAACAGAGCCACTTTGCGAAGCTTATATAACGTCATCGCGAGTGCTTGTGAACAATTCACGAGTCGTGACATGGCAACCGCACCATTACAAAAGTTTAATGCATCAAATGTGTGTGGCTGCAGCTGTAAAAAGAAAGCTTGTGCAGAGGTGTAGCCTGTCTTAGGTAACTAAGGAACATGCATTTTTTTTTTCTGTATACAAAAAAAATCTGATATTTTTACAAGCAACACTCAAGAATTCCAGAGTGCGTGCAGCCGTCAAACATGACTAAGAAGGGTTTGGTTGCGAGCTAGTTGGTACGGATCATTCATATTTAAAACAGCGCCAAAAAACACGGACAAGGGAGGACACAGGACGCAGCGCTCGTCCTGTGTCCTCCATTGTCCGTGTTTTTTGGCGCTGTTTTAAATATGAATGATCCGGCAAACATATAAAAACACATAAACACTTTATTCGCTTCGGTCGATGTTGAGCCCTAGTTTTAAGCTCGCAAGCTTATTCTGAGTGAGGAGAGGCACAAGCTTTAACCCCAAAACCTAAGGTCGGTAATCAGGCATTATTTGATCATGCAAATTTTACAAAAATTTTTGTCGTACTCTATTCAACGCTTCTTTTTTTATACAAGATTTACTGACTTCAAGAGATGACTTGCAGATTTTAGGTTCTTTCATTAACTGTTCAGCAGCTTTCCTGGCATATTGTGCTTTTTGCATATTGCTCCACTTGATGTGCCATTGTAAGCAGGAAAGTGTAGCTACTAAATCTACGCTACCTGCCGCTCATAGTGTCACAACAAATGCGTTATTCATGTTGTCAGCAGTACACGGATAGACAAAAAAGTGGCCACTCGCGTGCCCGGCAAAACCCCGCGGAGGGATCGCTTGCACAGTATGGTTGCTGCCTTTCGTAGTTGACAAGTGAATGCTACGTCAGTTTTGACCATAAAATGGGGCGTACATATTTACTACATAAGGCAGGTTGTGGTTTGCGAACAACTTATAGTGCCTATTATGGCCGCTATCGGGCCTAATATGAGCCTTTATGTAGCCGTTTTAGATGCTTAAACCCACAGTTGCATTGCATATGCATCGGGTGTTTATTATACCATGAAATGTGCTCATTATAAAAGTAGGTATAGCGACGACTGCCTATAATATTAATAAAATAGCGGATTCCAGACATAATGATAGTTATTGCATGTCAAGATGCGCAGTAGGAGTGCACAAAGATCCCTGACAGATTATCCCGAAACATGTAATTAAGTAAGATTCGTTAATTAACTTCATATTTATCAATGTTAGGCCACCAATGCAAAATGAAGGTTTGCAGCTAATGGCGGGCTCATAACAAAACGGCTTTAAAACGGATAAAATACACTTATTTAAAGCACACTGGGCCACAGAGTACTACCAAAATTTCCGCGCGGAACCGAGATCGAGCGTGTGGGAGCGTATACGTATAACTGCGTCTTCTTGAATAGCGTTCACTTGTACTGAAATGGTAATGTATTTGCGTCCCAAAACTACCCAAGGGTTGTGAAAGGTGCGGAATAGATGTACCTTGTATTAATTTTGACGACCTTATAATTCATTAAATTCTTATAAATCCCAGTATATGGCCGTTTACGGATTCCGTCGCCATAGAGACGTGACCGCATGGGCCGGGAATCGAAATTACGACCTCCTGCTTGGTATCAGAGCGACGTAACTCGTAAGTGACCGCGGCGGGTATTAACAAAAGAGTGACTCAATTCTTCTAGTCAACTATACGTTGCGAGTCCGTGAATGTTATGGAACTCTCACTCTTTATGGATGCAGAAATGCGTCTTGCCACATTAAAACAATCGTGCCCACTGTTTTCACTTGAATGTGCGGAACCATTTCTCTGACCAGCTCCTGCTAAGGTCTGTTACTTCTGGGGTTTGTTTATGCTCAGTCAAGCAAAACAGTAAAAGAAATGCCACAGTTAATATTGCGACGCCGAAAACATAAAGGCCGGCGCTTGCACACAACTAAAATTGGCAGAGGCTTAGCTTGGCTAAGCCTAGTGGATTGCGAAAGCAATCTTCTGTTCAGGTTGTAGAGTTCCATACTGCTCATCGAACGTGTAGATGCAGTCTCGTCGCCATTTAAAGCATCCATAAGGCTTGCTGTCGAACGATCAGGTGTCGCCAAAGTGGCGTCAACATTGAGAGCATGCATGATACTTGTAGATGCACCCAGATCAAGAGATGTTGAACGCATTCGCCTGGCTGCATAATATGCACGCCGTTTAGCTAAACGTTGTTCCCGCTCTTCATCCGTTTCTTCCGCACGCCGCCGCTTCTTAGCTGCAGCACATCGTTGCAGCTTCGCCTTATACACATCATCCGACATACCGTGGAGGATTCGCTGGGACGACTGCGACGAGCCGAGTTGGGGGCCGCTTTTCCACAGCTGGCATGACGTCACGTACAGCGAGCGCCCCTCGCGGCAGCGGCGCGCAGCTGCAGCATGGAGGATTCGCTGGGACATGGCTGGGACGATCGCGACGAGCCGAGTTGGGGCCCCGCTTTTCCACAGCTGGTATGACGTCACACATAGGTCACGCTAAAGGTCAATGGTGGATTCTCCGGGACGACGGCCAAGAGCGGAAACCTCGAGCAGTATTGCTTTCGCAATAAAAACTAGGGGCGCTGTAACGTAAAGCTATTCCAAAGTTTCCTACTCCATTTCTGCAATCCGCCCTCCACGACAGGGCAGTTTTTTCCGGGCCACCTCCCACTTCGCTTTTCTGTCACGCAACGTCAGGAAAACCGCGAAAGCTCCTCAACTAGTGTGACGTCTACACAATGAATATGGATGATTAGACGGAGCAAATATAAAATAATTATTTCCAATTGTATGCGTTTTTCGCAATCAGCCCTCCGCAAATGGTGACAAGTTATCGATCGGGCTGCGCCAACTTCGCCTGTCTGTCACGCGATGTCCCTAAACCGCGAAAACCCACCACGTCAAATGACATGTACGCATTAAATACGCATTAATATGTCGAACGAAACTTTTTTTTTCTTAAGTATAGTCGGAGACTGTCCCGTTCCAAAATGAATAGAAGATGGCCGCCGGCCATTCGCTCTGGCGCTGCCTACTCGGAGCTGCCGGAGAGCATGGATTTATTTAATTTGGTATAATGATTTTTTTTTTTTGCGTGGCAGTATAACGTTCGGGAGCCCTTTCAGCACGTACACAACATTGCTCTTCCAAATGTTCTTTGCTGTGGGCACATTCTAGCTGCATTGGCCCTTCCGTTGCACGCCGCCGCGATATTATACCAGAGACTGAAAGCTAAGCAAGAAAAAGCGGGCCAATCGCAGACTCTGACACCGGCCTCCTCATCAGGCTATCTATCTACTTTCACTGCGCTAGCCCGGCCCAACCGAAACCCTCTCCACTTCTGCATGCTCCTCGCCTCTGGTCAGCCAATTGAATAAGACAGACCTGTAAAATAAGGCAATGCTAAGCACTTTGAAAGATAAAACAAAAGTGGCCTGCTCTAAACGAGGGGAGCGTTTCATTGGCCCGTTCAAACTACGCTGCGAGTCGCCGTCTGATGCTTGCGTTGGCCGTTACGTAAATTTGACATCAGGAGAATGGAATAAAAGCAGACTAGAATAGATTTACGTTATAAGGCCCTAGCACTTTACCATTAAATGCATTCAGTACATAAACGATTCCTGCAACCATAGGTATGGCGCGTGAAGCAAATGATCTTTGCCCTAAGGGACAAGAAACCGAAGATGCGTGGGAGATGCTCGCCGCACATTCGGGTGCTGGGAGAGGAAGGAAGCCCGGCGAGGTAGAGGGAGCTCCTTTCCGCCAGCCGGTGGACCACGTTGGGATGTTCGATAAGACGCCATCGCCTCAGGGATGGCATCACGTTGTCCAAGATTCTAAGCTCAGCTGCAGGCAATTTAGCTCAACCAGCCCCGCCAGAAGTGCAGAAACGTGATGCTACTCGCCTCGCCCGACAAGCTAAGAACAGAACTGTCAAAGAAGGCGAATAGGTGCTGATCACGTTGCACAAAAGCAAGAGCAGCAGTGTACTGAGAACAAAAAGAAGAAAAAAAAAGGGTGGGGGGGGGGGGGTGCTTTCTCTTTTTAGGTTGGGTAGTCACACATCTGAAGGAAAGCATAAAGGTGTGGAAGTGTGAGCCGAATAAAAGAACGCATTTTCTCCTTGAAGCTTTAACGCCGCTGCCATACGACAGCGGCACAGTTTTGGAAGGACAGGCGAGAGAGACATAGTTTGGTGTGAATAACGTATGCATTTCACGGAGAAAGCGTAGGTGATGCCTTTCAGTGTTGGCGTCGTAGCGTCCTAGTTTAAATTTATGGCTTAAACGTCGCATAAATTGAATAGTTGGAAGCCTCCTTGTGTTCAAAGCTCCATTCCAGGCAACATTTGCGCTAGAAATTGCGAGAATAAAGTCAGAACACTGCTCTTCTTCTTTTCTTAAGGTGAACGAGATAATTCGTGAGAAAGAACGATTTAATTATTGCAAGCCTTATAGCAAAGGAATACAGACGAAGACACCAAAAAAGGATGCAAAAACTCACAAAGGAACTCTGCCTTTGCTGTATCAGTCACCTATGACTCTAAAATGAGAAATTATGGCGTTTTACATATTTACTGCAAGTCTTCAACTTCTATGTTTTTTTCTTTTTAGCAAATATGAAAGGAAAACGGAGTGGAAGGGACGCGTAAATTGTGACTGCTCCCGCTTTGCAGCGAACATCTGAACTGTCCCGCGGCCATAGAGAATATACAAATACAAGAAGTAACAGAACAAGAAAGCCTAGTCGCCGAGGGTTCGGCACTATGCCGCGAAAACCAGTGAAAGTATTAGCACGCCCTGACGAAGATACATATATTAATCCCGCCCTTATATATATATATATATATATATATATATATATATATATATATATATATATATATATATATATATATATATGTGTGTGTGTGTGTGTGTGTGTGTGTGTGTGTGTGTGTGTGTGTGTGTGTGTGTGTGGACGAGAAGAGAGGGGGTTACCCCGAGGACTCGATTTTTTTTTTATTAATCATATCATGAGGAGCCAACAGACAAAGGCACCAAAGACAACATAGGGGAAATTACTGGCACTTACTAATTGAATTAAAGAAATGATAAATTAATGGAAATGAAAGTGGATGAAGAAACAGGTTGGCGGGGGTGGTGGACGATCCCACGTCTTCGAATTACGCGTGCGATGCTTCACCACTTCAGCTACCGCGGCGCGGTTTCCCCATCCACTTTATTGGGTATTTATGTGTTACTACTAGAACTAACCTTGGAGTGTTAGCCAGCGCCACCACTCACAAACCTTGGTGGCAGATGTGAAACATCCTTTCTGCCGCAGGCGTCATGAGTACGTAATCTTTTTGGGTGAAGGCAACAGGTCAATAAACCCAGAGATGTAACCTGAAGGCATCAATGTTGCCGGAGTCGAGACCATCATTATGTAATGAACGAGTAGAGAATGGGTTAGCCGAGGGGCCCGTCTTTTTTTAACCATATCATGAGAACCCAAAAAACAAAGACACCAAGAACAACATATGGGAAATTCGTCTTCGCATTAAGCGTGCGAGGCTCTGTGAAGCTCCACTGCGAAGCTCCGTGAAGAGGTACAGGGAACGTCCACCTCCACCAGATATGTTACGTAGGAAGACGCAGACGAAAAGATATATACAAGTATATTATACGCCGCACTTGGCCAAGAGGCAACAGCGCGCGCTAGCCTCTAATCGTCGTCGTCGTCTTCACACTGCTCGCCTCTCCGGGATATATATATATATATATATATATATATATGTATATGTTGCTACGGAAAAGTATTTGCGATCCCGAAGAGGCGAGCAGTGTGAAGACGACGACGACGATTAGAGGCTAGCGCGGGCTGTTGCCTCTTGGCCAAGTGCGGCGTATAATATACTTGTATATATCTTTTCGTCTGCGTCTTCCTACGTAACATATCTGGTGGAGGTGGACGTTCCCTGTACCTCTTCACGGAGCTTCGCAGTGGACGGTACGTCGAGCCTTCCTTCATGGCTCCCGGCGACGACAACTCGACTCCGCCGGCTCCGACACCTGCTGCCACTTCGACGACCTACATCACTCTCCCCGCTCCCCGTGATCCTGCCGTATTCTCGGGCAAAGATGGGGAAGACGTCGATGACTGGATCAGCCTATACGAACACGTCAGCCGCAATAACCGGTGGGATCCTACTATCATGCTCGCCAACGTAGTCTTTTACCTCGGTGGCACACCTTGAGTTTGGTTTCGGACGCACGAAGATGAGCTCACCAGTTGGGATTCACTTAAGCAAAAGCTTCGAGACTTGTTCGGCAACCCCTACGGTCACAAACTTGCCGCGCAGAAGGCGCTTTCCGGCCGTGTGCAGACGTCAACAGTGCCCTATGTCACGTACATTCAGGACGTCTTGGCTCTGTGCCGCAAAGTTGACGCACACATGACTGAGTCAGACAAGGTTTGCCACATCCTCAAAGGCATTGCCGATGACGCCTTCAACTTGCTCGTTTGCAACAACGTGGCGACGGTGGATGCAGTTCTAAAAGAGTGCCGCCGCCTGGAACTCGCTAAAAGCCGACGTATTGACCAGCACTTTGCCCGTCTGCCCAAAACCCCAGCGACATCTTCCTGTGCCGACGCTCCTCGTCCCAACAACACTGCCGATGTTACCAGGATCGTCCGGCGTGAGATCGAGGCCGCCTATCCGGCTGCCTTCGACTCCAGTCCCACCAACGCATCTGCAGTCACGTTTTCCCTGATCCAGGCAGTTGTCCACCAGGAGTTCGAAAACATGGGTCTTCACACTATCTGCTCGGCCCATCGTCCTGATACTCACCCGGCGTCTTCGATTCCGCCCCGTCCCACATCTTCTTACCGACCACGTTCCCGCAACCCATCTGAATGGCGCACTGCTGACGACAAGCCCATTTGTTTTCACTGCCATCGAATCGGGCACATTTCTCCGCACTGTCGCAGTCGCTGGAGTTCCCCGACCCGGTCTTCTTATACTGCCTACTCTCGCCCCCCCCAGGTGGCCCTTCTCGTCCCTATGCCGCACGCTCCGATAATGCTGCCGCTGATTCTCCTGCACCGAACCGCCCCTATTCTCGTTCGCCTTCGCCCCTACGACGACAATCTCGCTCTCCCCAGCCCCGTCGCTCCTATTCGCCGACTCCCTTCGGACGCCGCTCCCAGCCGGAAAAACTAGACGATGCAGCGCCTCGAGGAGACGCTGCATTGCTCCCTACACCGCCAAATCCTCTACTGACGTTGCCCACTCGTCTGAACCTTCTTGACGTGCAAGTCGACGGTGTTTCTGTCTCTGCTCTTATAGACACTGAGGCGCATTTGTAGGTAATAAGCGCTGACCATTGTAACCAGCTCAAGAAAATAATCACGCCCGCCACGACGCCTATTGTCCGTGTCGCCGATGGCGGAACAGGCCCCGTAATTGGTATGTGTACCGCCCGCGTCTCCTTCGCCGATCGCTCCACTATCGTGCTATTCACAGTCATCGCCCACTGTCCCCACGACATCATCCTCGGCCTAGACTTCCTCTCCGCACATTCTGCTCTCATCGATTGTACCACCAGTACTCTCCGCCTTGACCTGCCTGTTCTGGATCCCGCTGAACCACACCCCAGTCGCCTCAGTTCCGTCGACTTCGTTCGCTTGCCACCTTCGGCACTGACTTACGTTGACTTAGTGTCATCCCCACCAGTCCCCGACGGTCACTACATCGCGGCTCTTATGCAAGACGTCCTCCTTACACACAGGATCACAGTACCTCATACAGTTTTATCTCTTACGGTGAATTGCGTCTGCCTGCCAGTGGTCAATTCTGGCTTGACGACACAAGTGCTGCCACGCGGGATGTCTCTGGCCCAGCTTTGCTCATTCTAGGATCACTCAGCAGCATCTATTGCAGTAGACGACAATTCATCCGATCCTCCTCTACCATCGCAGTCGGCAACTTGTACCATCGCCGACTTACAGAAAATTATTGCGCCCGACTTGCCGTCCGAGCACGCTCGTGAGCTCTACCGCGTTCTGTTTTTCTACCACGATATTTTTTAATTTAACTATCGTCCTTTGGCCCAAACTACAGCTGTTAAACATCGCATTAATACCGGCGATGCCCCTCCTATTCATCGCCGCCCGTATCGAGTGTCACCGGCTGATCGTCAAGTTATTCACGCAGAAGTTCGCAAAATGCTTGCCAAGAACATTATTGAACCGTCATGTAGTCCATGGGCGGTCACCTGTTGTACTGGTCAAAAAGAAGGATGGCTCATGGCGCTTTTGCGTGGATTATCGGCACCTTAACAGGGTTACCAAAAAGGACGTGTATCCCCTAGCTCGGATTGATGACGCCCTTGACTGCCTCCACGGTGCTCGCTATTTCCCCTCTATTGACCTTCGCTCCGGCTACTGGCAGATTGCCGTGGACGATCTAGACCGCGAGAAGACTGCTTCGACGGTCTTTATCAATTCAAAGTGATGCTGTTCGGTCTATGTAACGCCCCTGCCACTTTTGAACGCATGATGGACTCCCTTCACGGTTTCAAATGGTCCACGTGCCTGTGCTACTTGGACGACGTTATATTATTCTCCCCAACGTTCGCTACGCACCTCAAGCGCCTCTCAGCAGTCCTCGACGTTTTTCGTCGAGCCGGTCTGCAACTCAACGCATCGAAGTGCCAATTCGGCCGTCGCCAGATTACCGTCCTTGGACATCTCGTTGACGCGAACGGAGTGAAACCGGACCCAGGAAAGATCCATGCTGTTACGCACTTCCCTGTTCCGAAGTGTGTCAAGGATGTGCGCAGCTTAATCGGCCTTTGTTCGTACTTCCGCTGTTTCGTGAAAAATTTCACCGTCATAGCACGACGACTAACCGAGCTTTTGAAAAAAGACGCCCCTTTCCAGTGGGGCGATAACGAGGCCTCTGCATTCTCGCATCTAATCGACCTTCTCACAACGCCTCCCGTTCTGGCCCATTTCGATCCCGCTGCGCCCACCGAAGTCCGTACTGATGCCAGCGGTCACGGAATTGGCGCAGTACAGGCACAACGCCAGCGCGGCCACGACCGTTTTATCGCTTACGACAGCAGGCTCCTCTCACCCGCGGAGCGCAACTATTCCATCACTGAGCGTGACTGTCTGGCCCTAGTTTGGGCGGTTGCGAAATTGCGCCCATACTTATATGGCCAACCCTTTTCCGTTGTCACAGACCATCACGCGCTTTGCTGGTTATGCTCACTGAAAGATTCTACAGGAAGACTTGGTCGCTGGGCCTTATGCCTCCAAGAATATTCGTGTACTGTCACCTACAAATCTGGCTGACTACACAAGGACGCTGACTGCCTCTCTCGCAACCCGGTAGACGAGCCTGACGACGCCGATAGTAGTAGCGCCAACGGCATTTTCTCTGTGTCTGCCTTCGCTAACATCGCCGATGAGCAGTACCGAGACCTATCGCTGCGAGCACTCATCGAGCGTCTGCGCTCTACGCCTATATACCGATGGATTCGTCCGCTGATATGTCCTCCAGGGCGGCATTCTGCATCGAAGGAACTTTCTCCCTGGTGGCTCTGATCTTCTTCTTGGCGTGCCAAAACATCTACGACAGACTGGGCTCTTTGATACTGCATGACGCACCCACTGCAGGACATCTTGGGATAACCCGCACGTACGACCGCGTCCGCCGCCGCTTCTATTGGCCTGGTCTCGCTCGCTCCGTCCGACGCTATGTTGCTGCCTGTTATCCCTGCCAGCGTCGGAAAACACCTCAGGTGCTACCTGCCAGTCATCTCCAGCCGATCACCGTCCCTGTGGAACCGTTCTTTCGTGTTGGATTAGACTTTCCCACGTCATCCTCTGGGAACAAATGGGCAGCTGTCGCAACTGATTATGCCACCCGATACGCTATCACGCGGGCTCTCCCTACCAGTTGCGCCGCTGGCGTCGCGGACTTTCTCTTGCGTGACATTATTTTGCTTCATGGCGCCCCGCGACAGCTGCTTACTGACCGTGGTCGAAACTTCTGCTCGAAAGTTATCGCCGACATTGTGCGTTCCTGCTTCATTCAACACAAGCTGACTACCTCATACCATCCTCAAACCAATGGCCTGACAGAGCGGTTAAACCGTACTCTTACCGATATGCTGTCAAAGTACGTTTCCAAGGACCACCACGACTGGGACATTGCCCTTCCATACGTCACATTTGCGTACAATTCTTCCCGGCACGACACCGCCGGATTTTCTCCATTTTATCTACTGTACGAACCTACCTTGCCCCTAGACACGGCACTTCTTCCTGCTGCGATCTCAACAAGCGAGTATGCGCGCGACGCCATCGCCCTTGCCGACCATGCACGCCAGCTTGCCCGTGCTTGACTGACGGCCTCACAAACAATTGAGCAGTGTCAGTACAACGCCCGCCATCGTGACGTACAGTTTTCGCCTGGTGCACTCGTGCTCCTGTCGTCGCCCTCTCGTCACGTCGGACTTTCAGAGAAGCTCCTTTCGCGATACACAGGGCCCTATCGCGTGCTGCGCCAGGTGACGCCTGTGACGTACGAAATCGCTCCTGTGGGTTCAACCTCGTCCTCTCCTCTGGCATCTAGTGATGTCGTGCATGTCAGTAGGCTCAAGGCCTACTACACTGCTTCCGAGTCCGGCCTTTAGTAGCTCCGAGACTGCGCTTTTGCCGCCGGGGGTAGCGCTGCGGAACAGTATTTGCGATCACGAAGAGGCGAGCAGTGTGAAGACGACGACGACGACGATTAGAGGCTAGCGCGGGCTGTTGCCTCTTGGCCAAGTGCGGCGTATGTTCTTGTAAATATACTTGTATATAGCTATTCCTCTGCATCTTCCTACGTATATACATATATATATATATATATATATATATATATATAGCGAGCTGTTATTCATTAAGAAATCAATCGCAATGACCGGCCAGATACTCCGAGCTCTAACACAGAAAGGAGAACGGGAACATGGTTCAAAGTGTCAAACACCCTCTTTATGTCTAAAATTACCAATATATTGTCAAGTTTCACAGGCAAATTCATGTTGTAGACATGTTATAATACCCAGTATTGCAGCTATTATGCATCTCTGTTGTCTAAAACCTGTAAATATTCTATCCACACACGCGTTTCGTTGCATCACCATTGAAGTCGGGCATCAATCATCTTCTGCATTAATTTGCATAAGCAGCTTCTCAAGCCAACAGGGAGGAAGAAGTCCAGACACAAGGTTGCCTTACCCAGTTTAAAAATTGGAATTACGCGAGAAATTTTCCAAGGCACTTGTCCAATTTCGTTTTCTCCCAATGTTCGAAGTAACTCTGGAGCCCGTCAATGTCACTGCTTTTAAGTGACCCCGACGAAGTTGTCTCCCCTTCGTGCGTATTGGTAAATCTCCTCCTTTTAATGAATTCTCTTTTTTTAATGTAGAAAACATCAGAGGGAGCTCACTCTGGTGAATACGGTGCATGGGAACGGTGGCCTATCCATGAGAGGCAAAGTGCCACGTCATAGCCAAGGCAGTGAGAGGTCCGGCGTGGTTGTGATGGAAAAACTAATCACCCCCATTCCACAATTTCGAGCTTTTACCTTGCTCATTCTTTCTTAATTATTGGCCTTAGTACCTCCATGTAAAACAGACTATTGACAGTCTCTCCACGAGAGAGAGAGAGAGAGAGACAAAACTTGATTTTGATGGCGCACGGAGAGGAATGGATCCCGGTTATGGGCGGAGCCTTCAGTCCAAGGCTCCAGTGGCGGTGGCAGCATTTACGGCTCTGGCGATCAGCCTTCGCTGATCCTCCAATCCCGAGCTGGTCAGCACCATCTCCCACTGCTCGTGCGTTGCGTTTTGGTTGGGAGTGTTATTAGGAATTTTTTGGCAGGCCCTTGTGGGGTGGTATAGGGTACCTCGCTCTGTACAGAAAGGACAAAGGGGTTGATAAGGGGGCGGGGGGGGGGTACATCGCATGGAGGACCGCGAGGTGAGGATAGGTGTTGGTCTGGAGTTGCCTCCAGGCCGTGGCTTCAGCTCTGGTGAGGGACGGGTGGGGTGGCGGCATCATTCTTCTCGAAAGGCGGTAGTGCTGGAGTATTTCGTAGTAAGTGTGTAGTGCTTGTGGTCTGGGGTATTCTGGCGTCTCTTGAAGTTTGCGGTTGCAGTGCCTCGGGCTATCATGTGTGCACGATGGCTTCTTCTGACGGCTTCGTGTCCCGGTGGCCAGATTATCGTGGTGCGGGGTATTTCGTTGAGGCGGTTGAGAATATCGCATGCTACTTTATGTAGATGGCCGTTCGCGTAGACTCGACATGCTGACTGACAATCTGTTAGAATATATATTTCTTCACCGTGTCTTGATGCCGAGTTGTCAAGGGCAATGACGACCTCTTCTGCTGCGATGACGTTCTGCCTACGAACAGAGGCGGATACCAGTTCCTCATGTGTGTGTCCTGCCACGCTGATTACCATGCCACTCCAGTCGGGTCCTTGGCCGCATCCGTTCTGCGAGCAGAGGAGAGAGTGTCGTATCATCTCTCTATTGCTTTGGCTCGTACTTTTCTCCTGCCGAAGTGATATTCCGGGTGCATGTTACGCGGAATAGGGGCCACAGTTATTTGCTTATGTAAGGACTTGAGGAGTACTTGTTGACCTTTAGTTGTCGCCAGGCGGTATTACAATCTTCGAAGAATTTTTCTACCTGTTCTATAGTCGGGTACAACTTTAGAAGAAAGGGTAGGCCCCGTCCAGACGACCAAAGCGCGACAGCCGATTGCCTCCGCAACTAAAATAGTCCTGCTCAAAAAACAGTGCTTCTAAAACGCGTAATTCTCGGTATAAATAAAGACTTTTGCATTTTGGTGACTAGTATGCTACAGCTCTCGTGATTGGAATGCTACAGCACCTGGCGGATCGCGAGAGAAAAATACCCCCGTGCCTTCTACAATGCTGCGCGTCGTCTGCTTTTTAGCTTCATTGCAAGGGGTAACAGAAGAAAGAGAAGCTCTGCATGACTTTCGCGCTGGTTTACATGTACATGGCACGTTTACCAGTCGTTTTCCGAGCTCAAAATGAATCAGTTGATTTTTAACAAGTACTTAACAAAAAAAATTCATTTATCGAAACCATTACAAACCTGGGGCGAGAAGACCATCGATGCAGGAAAGGTACAAGAACGCTTCATTCACCGTTTTAAGATAAATAGTCTTGATTTCAAATAGCATAAGAGTTATATTCCTTTAGTTACGTGTTTTCACAAACCTATTTTGAATAATGCGATTGGTTTTCTTTCGTCCCTTTTCACATTTCTTTTCTTTTTTTTTTTTGCAAGCCTGCAGTCTCGCCAGTTCGTGTAGCGCAGCGTCAGCGATGCTCGCTGCAATTTTTCGTCGCCGGATCACGGCTCAGGATAAATGCACGCGGCACAAATGGTGCATCGTAAGCTCGCAATAATATTTCCGACATGACAGACCACCGCAAACAGTTTGGGAATTCACTCTGACGAGGAGCAGACGCACAGTAATGACGCGATTCGACCCAGTTCGAAGCGCGGGCGGCCCTCTTCTCCATCGGCGGGGTCACCGGCCATCCGGCTCGTGACGTTTGTCTAGAGTGCGCGCCCATTGGCGGAGGCTCGTGTGCATCTGCCTTGGAGGACTAAACGCCCCTTTTTTCTAAAGTTGTACCTGACTATAGTGACGTTGAGCGTGTGATTTGCGCATGACGGTGTGCTTCGATTAACTCGTCTAAACTGTTGTGGATGCCCAGAGATAGAAGTTTCGTTGTTCCGTGCCCTTTGTACGCTTTCCGTAGTAATACGTTTATTTGGGCCTTTTCTGTTTATTTCAGGTTGAGATTAGGTGTCGCGCATGTGACTCTACTGACAAGGGCTTGAGTGAAGCGTAGTATGTCTGCTTCATTCATGCCATGTCTGCGACTTGTGACTCTATTGATAATGCGAGCTACGCTATCGGCAGTTTGTCTTATTGCGTTTATAGTGTGCTTATTGCGACCGTTATCTTGCATGTGAATACCTAATATGCGGAGCGTTTGAACTTTGGGTATAGGTTTTTGGTTGAGGTTTATTTCAATGGCCTCTGTGCCTGTGCTTCTTTTTGTGGATTTCTTTTTGAGAATGAGGAGCTCGGATTTTTCTCGGAAGCATTCAAGGCTGCACTTTTCGGCGTATTCGGCGACAGTGTGTGCCGCCACTGTCACTGGGAGGTTTTTTTATGGCGACGTTGAAGAAAAAAGGGTGATAAGACTCATTTTTGACCAGTGCCTCTGTTTGGGACCTTTTTCTTATTTGTTCTCAGGGTATCCACAGCTACCCTTGCGATGCGGTCCGTTAAGAACGCCCGAATGTAGCTGTAGGTTCGTTGGCCGCAATTTAGCTGCGATAAGTGTTTTTATGATGACCTCATGAGCTACGTTGTCAAATACTCCTTTAAGGTCCAGTGCGAGTATGCATTTTGCATGCGTGGTGCCATCGTCCAGTACTTATTCCTTCAATTGGAGCAGTACGTCTTGAGACGCCAAATGCGGCCTGAATCCGTACATTTTGTCCGGAAGGAAACCCGTGTCATCCAAGTGAGGCTTCAGGCGATTGAGCACCACGGTTTCGAGAAATTTCCCCAGGCACAACATCAGGGATATGGGTCGCATGTTAGTGAGGCCTGGAGGCTTGCCCGATTTTCGTATAAGCAATATGTGAGTGTGCTTCCATTGTTTTGGTAGTGTTCCCGCTTCCCAATGGGTATTAAAGACAGTTGTTAGGACTTCTATCGAATCGTCGTCCAGGTTTCTGAGGATTTATTTGTGAGCCCGTCTTGTCCGGGTGCTGTGTTTCGAGTTATCGAGTAAAGCGCTTTCCAGACTTCCGGCGTTTCGAATGGGTGATCAAAATCTTCGTTTGGTTTCCCACTTTGGTATGGATGCTTGTTCCCGTGTGTGGTCGCTGATGCATTTTGCCTGTAGCTCTCACAGAATCTCTTCGTCCGACCCCGGCTGGTTGCGAAGCATGCGTCTGACTGTGTGCGTGGTTTGTTGTATGCTTTTTGATGGGTCCAGTAGGCGTTTCAGTATTGCTCCCGTTTTGGATGAGCTGACCTTTCCGCTCAGGCTGGCGTACATTTGTTGCCAATTATGGCGCACGAGTACCATCGCGTATTCTTTCGCCTGTTGTGTAAGAACCGCTATGCACAATTTAGTTTTCTATAGCCTAATGTTTTTTTTTGCACCACCTTTTCAAAAGGCTTCTACGAGTGTCGCACATATACAGGAGATGTGGGTTCACCACCGGATTTTCCATGGTGAGCTTATCCAGGAAGATCAAATTACCGCTGCATAATTCTGCAAATGCCACAGAAGAAAAAAAAAACAAAAACAACAACCAAAAAGAAACCGCGATGATTGTCTTTAAATGAGCACCCTTGTCGCATGTTCTCCGGACTTGGTTAAGAAAGCTTGTTCAACTGGCTGGCAACTTGCTTGGTGTAGGGGTTATACCCATAGCAAGAGCTTTCGTCACCCGTGATGATCTTCGAAAGAATGTCTGAGTCTGAGTCACACGCTGCCTAACTATTGGGTAGCAATTTGCGCTCCTCCACATCCCACCAAGGCACGTTACACCATTGGTGAAAGCTTTGCTTCCATCTTTGTACCCCACTCACCAGGTATTAGCACCCCGGTAAATCGGACAAAAGCTCGCCCTACATCGCCTGTTCAGTCATCATCTCTGATTCCTTCCTCCCGCGAAACGCAGCTCTCGTTTCAGCACCGACTGCTCAGTCGAGCGGACCATCCTATGCGGTGGCTTTGGTCATCCGGGAAAAAAGCAGGTGCCACAATCAACTTGAAAGCGTGGAACGTTACACCGCTGACGGCTGTGGAATTCCCGGCTCTCAGTAGGCTCCTTGGAAAAGGTTCTTGAGCAGCATTTTGAAGTCACCCTGTGCCGGTTCCTGCACAAAACCTTTCCACCCCTACGTGTTCGGTGGCCGGCAATGCGAGTAAAAGATTGCATCCCACACCTGCACTCCTCAGTGGCTCCCGGGCCACGGCGGCACCATAGGTAAAGAGCCCGCTAAGGCATGAACAAAAATGCACTATTTGTCCACAACGCCAGCACGTTTCACAACTCAGGCCGAGAATAACGACGCAATTTTATTTTAGCTTGCAAAGACTGTCTGTGACATACTCATTATTCTGGGCCCAGTAGAGAGTCCGACTGCAGAATATGTGCAGTGGTTAGTGCACATTTAGCAACATTCAGTTTTCACCGGTGCCGGCAATCTTGGTCCCCTCTCTTAAAACTGCAGGGCATCTGAGGACACCGTAGTGAAGCTCCGAAGGGCACAAGATCGAACATTGGGAACGCCATTTCAATGCAGATATCAATTCGGCTGCGTCTATTCTAGATACTGGTAAATATGTTGGGTAGGCGAGGCAGAACGGGCAGCATAGTGCATCGCATCACATTTATCTGGACCGAATGCGAGTTAACTACTTTCTTCTCAAGGGACGCGCACCGTATTAAGCTCCAAGGGGCGACATTTATAATTGGGGGAGATGGAACGTGAGACAGGTTAGCAAGGGATAAACCCTGGCTTACACCGACCCCAGCAACTGATTCGTGAAACTGATTCGTGGCATATGCGAGCACGCACGAACCCACGCGCTCAAGCGCACTTGCACACATTTACACAGGAGGAGGAGGAACATTTATTAAAAAAAAAGAAAGGACAAGCAGGTGTCTTTCTGCTTGTGCGGGAGGCGCCCTTAGTCCAGGGCTCCTGCGGCTCTTGCTGTCTCCCGGGCCCGCCGCACCAGTTGCTGCTGGTTACGAAGGTCCGAACTAGTCAGCACGGCCTCCCACTGCTCGGGTGTGGGGTGGGTATTTGCGGGGCCGCTTTCACGTTGGGGCACGCCCATGTGGTGTGATATAGGGAGGCGTAATCATTACAAAGGGGACATTTGTATGAATATAGTGTAGGGTGTATTGCGTGAAGTCTGCTTAAATGGGGGTATGTGTTGGTTTGTAGTTGTCGCCATGTTACGGCGTCTTCACATGAGAGGGTCTTGTGTGGAGGTGGGTATTGTCGTCTGTTCAATCTGTGGTGTTGTAGTATGGCGTTGTATTGTAAAGGTACGGGCTTCATGGATGCGGCCGTATCCCTCTCTTGTGGCGCCCGGGAGGCATGAGCTCAGGCTACAGCGTGCGCACGCTGATTTCCATGAAGGGACTCGTGTCCTGGAGTCCACACTATTTCAACGTCCGGGAATTGGGAAGCTTGTTTGAGGAGTCGGTGGGCGATTGAGGATATTCTGCCTCTCGCGTAGCTACGGCAAGCTGCCTGGGAGTCAGTAATAATTGTGACGTACTCGTTGGTCAGACTAGAGGTGATGGCCAAGGCGATGGCTGTCTCCTCCGCTACGAGGGCGCTGGCAGTGCGGACAGTCATCGAGACCACCTCATGTAGGTTATAGTCGACAACGCTGGCCGTCATGGCTGCTTTTTGGGGGTAGTGCACGGCATCTGTGTATAGTGTGGTGGGGAGACTGCTATATTTGGTCTGTACAGTTTTTGCGCGAGCTTGGCGATGATCGGCATGATGTTCCGGGTGCATGCTTCTGGGGATAGGGGCTACCTTGATGTGCTCCCGGAAGTCGGGGGCTAGATGAATTGCTTGTTCGTGGCCTTTGGCGTGTGTGGGGTAGCCTAGGGGCGCTAGGACTGTTCTTCCTGTTTGTGTTAGGGCTAGTCGTTCTCGTTGGCTTGTGAGGTGGGTGTCTATAATTTCTCTTATAGCATTATGGACTCCTAGGGCTTCAAGCTTGAGTGTCGCTGTTCCCTGTGGTAGGCCGAGCGCTTGCTTGTAGGCTTTCCGAAGAAGTACGTCTAATTGATCTATCTCCTTGGGAGTGAGGGGCAAGTACGGGGCAGCGTAGGCAATGCGGCTGATTATCAGGGCCTGGACGAGCTGTATTATGTCGTCTTCTTTCAGTCCGTATTGTTTGGTGGTGATACGGCTGACCATTCGCGTGATTTGGAAGGTGGTCTGCTTGAGACGTTGGAAGGTGTATGCGCCTCCGCCGTCCTATTGTATGTGGAGTCCGAGAATGCGGAAGCGGTTTACTGTGGGTATTTCTTTGTCGTCGAGGGTGAGTGTGATATGGGGTAGTTCATTGAGTTTTCTTCGTGACTTCTGTCTAACGACTAATAGTTCGGACTTCTCGGGGGAGCACCGGAGACCACTTGTTTTTGCATATTGCTGGACGACGTCGGTCGCTTGTTGAAGGGCGTCTTGTTTCTCTCCTTCGGAACCAGTGGTGGTCCAGATAGTGATGTCATCGGCGTATCTTGCAAGCCTGATTCCTGGTATTGCGTTGAGTTTGTCAGGTAATTTCATCATAGCAATATTGAAAAGGGTGGGCGATAGAACAGCACCTTGTGGGGTTCTTTTGTTGCGGGTAGGTAACGTCGGGGTTCTGAGTGAGCCAATGCCTATTGTGGCCGTGCGGTTGCTTAGAAAGGCGCGTATATAATTGTAAGTATTACGACCACAGTTCGTGTGGCTTAGGTTTGTACGGATGGTATGGTGAGCCACATTGTCGAATGCGCCTTTGAGATCGAGTGCTAAAATCGCTCCGGTGTTGTGCGGTGAGATGTGTTCAAGGACTTGTTCCTTCAGCTGAAGAAGGATGTCGTGGGTAGAAAGGTGGGGCCGGAATCCGAACATTGTTTCGGGAAAGAGGTCGCTGGATTCTAGGTAAGGTTGAAGCCGGTTCAGAATGACATGTTCCAGAAGCTTGCCTAGGCATGAAGTCAGTGAGATTGGTCTCATATTTTCTAAGCTGGAGAGTTTGCTTGGCTTCGGAATGAGTATGATGTCCGCGTGCTTCCAGTCAGCTGGTAGCGTACCCGCTTTCCAGTGATGATTAAAGAGGTAAGTAAGAGACTGAATGGTGCCATCATCCAGATTGCGCAGGAGCTTGTTATTTATTTTGTCCTTGCCTGGGGTGGTGTTTCGTGTGAGTGCAAGGAGCGCTTGTTGCACCTCAGTGATAGTGATCGGTTTGTCGAGGTCGTAATTGTCGCTCCCGCTGTAGGTTGAAGGTTATCCTTGTGCGGGTTCGAAATCGCCTATGTACCACGCCCGCAACTCCTCCAGCATTTCGTCATCAGAACCCGGATGGCTGTGGAGGATACGTTGAATTGTTTGCTGGCTAATTGCCTTGCTTTGTGTGGGTTCAAGAAGATGGCGTAGCAGCGACCATGTTTCGGCCGTGCTAAGATTACTCTGCAACTTGTTGCATAGTTGTCGCCAGTTGTGACGGGTGAGCTCCCCAGCATAATATTCCGCGGTTGCCGTGAGTTTCGCTATACGTAGTTTCAATTTACGATTATGTTTTTGGCGCTTCCATCTCCTAACAAGGCCTCGACGTGCTTCCCAGAGGTGAAGAAGGTGCGGGTCTACGGCCGGTATGTCTGTGGTGAGTGTGATCTGTTTTGAATGTCTGGCTACGTCTTGTTGGAGCTCTCGTACCCACTGCTCGAGATCTGTAATACCCGTTGAGGAGTAATCCGCTTGCTCATTGCGAAAAGCTGTCCAATCTGTGAGTGTTGTCTTTATTATCGGGTGGCGTGCATGCGTAACGTTCAATGTGGTGGCAAGTATGCAGTGGTCACTGCCCAGAGTTTCCTCCGTGTTGTGCCAGGCAGCTTGTTGTATGTGAGGTCAGGGCATGTATCTCGGGAGACGCTGTTTCCTAGACGTGTGGGGTATGCAGGGTCCGTGAGGATGGTGAGACGGTGCTGCTGTATCGTGTACTGGAGTGCAGTGCCTTTTGATGTGGCTGTCGTGTAGCCCCATGCCTGGTGAGCGGCGTTGAAGTCGCCTACAATCAGCAGACTATTATTTTTGGCTATACCAATCGCTTTAGTGATCAAGTAGTCGAACTTGGCCTGCTTCTGCTTGGGTGCGCTGTATATATCCAGTATGAAAAGGCTCTTTCGGCCTCGTTGGAGCGGCAGCATCTCAATTAGGTTATGATCGACGTCACCGCCGTCTATTGTGTGTTGTGTGGTCGTGAGCGTTTTAGCTGTAAGTGTGCCCACGTGGCTTTCAGGCGTGGTGGTATGTGTGTTGTAGCCAGTTTGAGTTGGGTAGCCAGTTTGAGCTGTTTCCTGCAGTGCGATTACGCTTGGTGTCGTTTTAGCGTTGCTTGTGTACTGTCTCAGTGATCCTTGCTTGCGTTTGTAGCTGCGACAATTCCATTGCCAGATTATGAGTGGGTTTTCGTTCCTGTGGTTGGTTTTGCTATTCGTCCTGGCTGACGGGTGGATTGGCAGGGTGTCCCTGCTCTACTTCCTGTTGTACTAGTGTTCTAACTTTCTTGCGTATCTGATCTTTTGCGAGCCGTGTTTCTTCAATAACACTTGCCAGTTGCTGGATGCTTTGTTGCATTGCTAGAAGCTGCCGTTGCAGTACATCAACTTTCTCCTTGACTTGTGCGATTTCTGTCGATTTTGCTGATTCCGCGAGAATCATGGGTTCAGAACGTTCCGAAGATGATGGCTTTGAGGGTGCGGTTATTGGTGTGGAATGCTGAGTGGCAGTACGAGTGGCGTATAGTTCTGCAATCTGCGTGCGAAGTTTGTTGTTTTCTTCATGAAGGCGTTTGTTTTCTTCTCTGATGGCCTTTATTTCAGCTAGAATTCGCAGTTGAACATCAGTATTGTGTATGGGTGAAGAATTGTGTGGGGTGGTGCTGTGTGTAGACGCGATGAGAGGGTGTTGTCTTGGTGGACTGTGTGAGAGGGGAAAAGCCGTGCTGACCAGCTCACCGCTTGTGATCCCGGTACAGCAGGTCCGCTGAGGTTCCGGGTCCCTCCTTGTTGGTTCAGCGAGCGGGAGCGAGACACACAAATGGTCACTCAGATTAGCAAAGCGACCCAGTTCTTGCTCGAGCTCTAACGTCACGGGAGCATGCTGTCAGTGTGTGTCTATATATATATATATATATATATATATATATA
Source organism: Dermacentor andersoni (assembly GCF_023375885.2). NCBI lineage: Eukaryota > Metazoa > Arthropoda > Arachnida > Ixodida > Ixodidae > Dermacentor > Dermacentor andersoni. The sequence goes on from NC_092814.1 coordinate 78,655,956, forward strand.
TATATATATATATATATATATATATTCGAATATTATAAATTGAATTCTAGGGTTTTATGTGCCGAAACCCTGATTTCATTATGAGGCACGCCGTAGTGGAGGACTCCGGATTAATTTTGACCACCAGGGTATCTCCAACGTGATCCCAGTGCATGGGACACCTGCTTTCTTGCATTTCGCCCCCATCAAAATGCGGGCGCCGCGGCCAGGATTTGATCTCGCAACCTCATGCTTAGCAGCGCAACACCATAGCCGCTAAGCCACCGTGGCGGGTACTAGAATATTATCAAACGAATGAACATAAAAAACAGATACTACATTTGAAAGACCTCGTTGGAGCTCAATGCTACTCAAGAAGCAGCGAGTTCACATTCAAGAACTAGCAAACCGGACGCGCGTTAGGTTGACCACTCTACCTTTTCTCTCTCTCCTTTCCTGGTGGTGTTGGTGGCGTTAGATAAGAACAGGATCCACCCATATGCCAGCATGGTTATTTAGGAAAGGGCATGTTCATACTCCGAACTGTACTTCATGCGACGAGGCAGGAAACATCCAAAACTTTCTGTGGGGGTGCCTACGCTAGCACGATGCAAGCGACACTCTCCTTGAGAACCCAAGAAAGAAGTATTTTCCGCATGCATGAATGTAACACCTTGTGTTTCCAGAAGGGTCAATTACAGTCCCCAAAGAGGCTTCACATCTCTTCATCGTACTCCTAAGAGATACTCGTTAGCTCCTCGAGTGGTAACAAAACCAAATACATGAAAATATTTCCCAGCCAGCGCACTTCCGCCCTTACCGCGAAAGAACAATCCCGTGGACGGAAGCATCTGGTGTCAGATATCCACACGTATACAGACCGATCGTGCCATAATAATTGCTCTACATCAGCACTCGTCATACCACATTTTACATTACAGCAAACATTTAAATTATCCCGAGTGACATTTTGCACCGTCGCTGAACGTTTGGCTATTACTATAGGCGCTGCCCTTCATAGCATCAGTAGAGAATGTGCGAAAATGGGGAATTGTTAGTGTTTCTCAAGCCGCTCTCGCCTCACTAAAGAGCATAGACAAAAATGTGTTGAATACATATTTATTGTGCGAAACGATGAAAAAGCTCACAAGCGCAAGTGTGAAAAATTACGTTATAGCTCGTCAGTGGACACCAGGTCACTGCAATTTTCCTGGAAACACTACACCTGATGCAGTAGCGAATTGGGCACACAATAGCGAAAAAAAGATCGAACCTTGCTCTTTCACGTAGTGAAGTCCGCTTGCTCCTGGGACAGTTATCCTGTCGTCTCAGCAGAAATACATGGTTTGATCAACAGCCTAAACCTTTCGAATTGTCTTCTATAGACCCACGTGTAAAAATAATCAATTACGCCGAAAATTTGAGACATTACTGCACCGCCTGCCGACTTGGTACGGCACACACGCGGCACTTTTTGTGCAGGATTACAGGTGCCCCTAGTACGAAGTGCTCGTGTGGCCACCCGGACGAAGGTGTTCACCACCTCCTTCTCGAGTGCCCAAGGCAAGAAATGGCAAAACTAAATTCGAGGGCACATCTAATGCTATTAGATCGACGACCCATTCACCCTTAAAGAATACTTGGCCGTTCGCCAGCAGTGGGGCTTCAGAGAAAAGCACCAGTCGCTTTAAAATTTTTCTCAGACAACACCGGGAACTTAGACCTATATTAAGTTTCAGTGTCCGCTTGAAGGTACATGTAGGATGCAAGTGTGTGCATGTTACTTTGTAAAAATGTTATGTAGTATGTTATGTAAGGGTATAATTAAGGTGTGTGCACTCGTCTGTGAAAATTAACAGGTTTATATGTTCTCGGACTATACGAAGAACATGTGCTTACATGTGCAACTGTATACACGTGCACCCTCTGTAGGTCCCTGGACTCACGTACAAAACTTTCAGATATTTCTGACTGACTGTTTTTGTGATACTTTTCTGCCACATTTGGTTGCAAAGTTTGTGACAATATTTTTCGTTGCCAAACGACAAGGAGCCGGCGGTGCCACTTAAAGGCGCCAACCTCTCCTATTACATCATGTGAATAAAGAAAAAAGAAAGCGGATAACATCTCGACTTTGGCGAGTGCACTGGCGGTTTTGTTTCAATGTTGTGTGTCGCAGGTGCACGTAAGAGCTGCCTATAACCGAATAGAAATATAATAAAGTGTCCTCTTGATCAAGTAGATTAGTTATTTATTACATAAAAAAACAAATTAAATGGGGAGGAGAGGGGGGGGGGGGGGGGGGGGGGCTTTAACGTCCCAAAGCAACAAACGGGCTATGAAAGGGGCCGTATGCAGCTGCAGAATAATTTTGACCGCCTAGGGTTTTTTTTTTTTTTTACGTGCGGTTAAATCTAAGTACAGAGCGTTATGGCTCTCCTCCCACATCGGAATGAGACTGGCGAGGCCGGACACTGAGCCCCCGACCTTGCGCTCAGCAACGCAGCGTCATAGCCACCGTGCTACCGCGGCGGTTCGCGATCGCAGCCTGAAAAAGCATCTGTATAAATGTTGCATCTGTGGCATGTGCAGCAGATGACAGTCTGGACGAGAAACGCACTGGGTGCATTTACCTTGTTTTGCCACGGTGTCTTTAACATTTACAATTCTTAAGCGATTTTCTGGACTATGCACACATTAATAACGGTGCTGCCACAGTGCCCGAAGTGGCGTGGGATGTAAAGACGCCGATAACGATCCCTTTAGAGGATAAGGACCTGATGTAACAGTAAAAATGCACGAACGTATAAATAGATAATCCAAAGCAGAACGGCTAGGCATATACAAAAACAATGGGGAGATACAAAACTGCGCCTTCGGGCGTACCATCGCTAACGAGCAATAGTTACCAACGGCTTCGAAGTTTCTGTCCTCAACGATGCGACCTAAATCGGTGAAATTGAGCAATTTCGTCTCCCTTCCTCTATTTGCATAACCACTCTTGCATCCCACGACAGAATTTACTTTAACTTTGTGTGTCAACATAAAGTCACGATACATCGGAGATCACAGTTAAAGGAGCTATCAGGGCGTGACAGCAACGTGATAAGCATGCGATCTTCTGAAGCACCTTGAATAAATCAATATGATACAACTAGCCTCATTTATTGCGCTTATTCTTTAAGCACTCTCTAGGCCCTTAGGAAGGTAGATGAAGTATTGTATGTAGCCACACACCACTAACCAGCAGAATTAAAACGCATTGAATTAAGAAACAACGCCTAAATAAAACACTGTAGACACCTTACAATTTGTTGCATAATCTTGCAGAATGGTTGAAAGCAGTATAAATGGTTGGAAATTCAAACGCAGCAGAATGACGAAGATTTTAGCACGTGTGCCTCGATTGAAAAGCGTCTACGGGATTAGGAGCAGCCGCCTGTTATTCACTATTTTGTATGCGAAGGGAGCAACAGAATGACTGAGCCAAGGAAAAGCGTGTACCCGCCGTGGTTGCTCAGTGGCGATGGTGTTAGGCTGCTTAGCACAAGGTCGCGGGATCGAATGCCGGCCACGGCGGCCGCATTTCGATGGGTGCGAAATGCGAAAACACCCGTGTACTTAGATTTAGGTGCACGTTAAAGAAACCCAGGTGGTCTAAATTTCCGGAGTCCTCCACTGCGGCGTGCCTCATAATCAGAAAGTGGTTTTGGCACGTAAAACCCCATAATTTTAAAAGGAAAGGTGCGGGCGTAGGCATACTCCATTAAGCGAGGCATGAAGTGGCAAAGGGTCAAAAAGATAATGTAAGGAGCAATAATGGCTTAGCGGCACATGTGAACGAAAATCGAAGAGTCGTGGAGTAGCTTACCAATGCACAGGTAGTGATAGCTGCGATAAAAATAAAGAAATGATTGACGGTATTCTGAGTGTTAATATTGAGTTCAGAAAATTAAACCTGGTGAAACTAGTAGGAGATATGAATGCGCACAACACGGATCTGCATATACTGATTACAATGCTTCTCTAGCGCTGGATCTAAGTTAGAAAAAGAGAACATTGTAGTAGCTAACAGGGAGGATAAGTGTCATGGACTGGTAAGTGGCAACGCGGACGTAGGTAGTCATGTATCGATTACGCTTGATCCCAGAAACGGTTTACGAACGACTACATCAAATGACGATATGTCAAAAAGGAAATGATAGCTTGAGTAGCGGACATGAACGTGTAACCTTAAGCTTTGGGAGAGATACCGACGAAAGAGAGGAAGTAACAGCAGCATAATACTAAAATGTGAATGAAACGCAAGCAGCAGACATCGAAAAAAGTATACAGAAAAAAATGGAGGCCTTTCGTACAGCAGTCTGGGTTTACAAGGAACTGGCAGACGTCATGCAGCCGCGGGTGGTAAGATAAACACGGCTAAAAATTGGTTGTAGGGGAAACAGGAAGCCACATAAGTGACCAAACAAGGAAATAAAGGAAGCTATAGAAGAGTGTAAGCAGCCGTCTAGGGGTTATTGAGAAGAGGAATAGTTGGGGTTACACGAGGACGAGGTATTGCTTAGATGGAACAAATACCGGGAAAGTGAACTAGGGCAAGAAAAACATCTATGTACAAGTGGGCATTCGGTGCATGACATCCTCAAAAGAAATGAAAGCGCACTGAAAAAGATTCTGGAACCATGTAAGGGCAAAATGAGCACCAACTAAACATTCACAACCGTTCTTTTGTTTTTCATAAAAGATGAAGATGGTAACGTCTTCAAAGGAGACGACGCACTGCGGTACATGAGGGACGTTATTTGTTATAACTTCGGCAAGAAAGGAAGTGTAGTCCAGACTCGGCCAGATCCAGCAACACAGGAGTCCTAGAGGTCAAAATTTAACGTTCAAGCCTTTAACTGGAAAGAAAGCAGTAGAAATACTTTTTTCTAATAATAGGGCAGCAGGACCATATGAAATTCTAATACAGCTATTCAAACAGTTGGGTCTGAAGAGCAAGGCACAGCTGGCTAGTCCCATATAGTAACTGACTAAACCAAAGGAAGTTCGCATTGGGTGGCGTGAAAGAAGAATGAACCCAATTTATAACGGCGAAGGTAATAAGGGTAAGGCGAGTTCGTAGAGACTAGATACAGTAATGTCGGTGATGTACACGTATAATGGCGATGCAAGCCATAAAATTAAGTTGCCGAAGTGAGCGTTGGAAAATGATGTACTGGGGGAATTTGAATATGGGTTCAGGCCAGGGAGACTCGTAGAGGATATCTTTGTTCAACTTCAGTCCACAGGTATTCCAAAAGCTCAGTATACACCTTTAAGGATAGTATTCCTAGATATTCAGGGAGTTCACGACAACGTAGCCAGGAAATTGCTACGGAATATTCTCAAGCCCGAAGGTACGGTTGACCGTTTTGCTATGCTCGAGAAGTTATATAGGGACAACCAAGTACAAATTGCATGGGATGACCGGAACTGCACCGAAGTAGTGGAAGTTCACCGAGGACTAGGGCAAAGATTCCCTCTGTATCCATTGTTGATCACGCTTTAATTCAAGAGCATAGAAACACGATTGTAAAACAGTGAACTGAGGTTCGGTTTATCTTACATCCGCAATGAGCTAAGGGTACAACAGATGGTTCCGAGGCTGATGTCCGCTTAGGATATAAAGCGGAGAATGCCGGAGATTTACTCAGAGAATTGCGAATACATGAGGCAATGAAGCGACATAACTAGGCCTTAATTTTAGCGTATAGAAACCGGGAATTATGATCTTCCATGAGGAGACGAGTAATGATGACGTAGTATCGATTCAACAGCAAGTCATACCCCTTGTAACTATTGACTGTTAGGTCATGCTACAGGTGGCATCATCGACGCCGTGTCAGTGTGGATAGACCATCGACAGCGCGCATGGAAGAGTATGGGGTGGCGCTTTGCTGTGAGCAATTTCGGCCGATTTCCTGGCATGAAATGGGCAGACTGCAGTGGACTAATGATATGTTACCTTCTGGTGCCAGATTTGTGCTGGAAACGCACAGAACGCTCCTGCTATAAGTGAAAGAAGCACGAGAGATAGTTTGTTTGGGTATATTTCCTCAATTGGTGCTTTACCTGCATGTTCAACTTATGTTGTCCTTATGTGCTTTTTCGAATTTTTTGTATACGCTTGTTCATATGACAATATTTACGTCTTTCTTGCTTTCATTATTCTTTTGTTGTCAGTTTGCTCAGTATTGGAATGCTTTGTTTTTTTATTGTTTGTTGTTTGTTATTTACACAGTGTCATCTGCATGACGATGTATGTTTTGCAACTGTATCCCCCCTACAGAAATGCCCTCAACGGGCGCTGTAGGTACCTGAATAAATAAATAAATAAATAAATAAATAAATAAATAAATAAATAAATAAATAAATAAATAAATAAATAAATAAAATGTTCTGCTTGCTCTGTTGGCAATGCTGTTGTGGAACTCAATTTTCCACCATTCTTGAGCAACTTTCTACCGTTCATCAACTTAAACTAGCTTAAGTTAATGTTCACTCTACTTCCCCGTTTGTACGCGTACTTAACCGCCTTTTATTTCTTCTTTTTTTTCAATTCTCTGACAAATACAAAATAGTTATCAAGTTTGCGCGCATGAGGGTGGTCCGAAGAAGTACTGTCTGTTTTGAGGGCCAAACTTCCTACTGTGGTTTTCTTATTGAAGCAGATAATGGCCACGCGCTTCAATCCATCTAACGCTACGTAAAGAGCGCGTTATTATAGTCGCCAGCAACTCAGTGTTATGACGCCCTGCGTCTAGCGGCTGCAATGTTACACATTATCATCGAGTAAAAATCTAATTCCGCTTCGATTTTCTAGCAGAGAATCAAAGTAACAAAACACCAAATCTCACCTGTGATGCAGCCTTGTTTCTGTGCAGTGGGATGTCACATAAAGGAAGGACACCGCAGGAACTTAGCGCAACCACTAAATAAGCCACAGTCATGCATTTATGCGCCTAATTGATCAAGTTTATCCTGCGATATCGTATGAGTCCTTAAGATACTTGTTTCCTTCTGATGAGTGATCATTATGCCACCTCGTTCGTGTTTTGTGGTGTCACAAAGAATGCGGAATGATCAACAGATCGCTAAAAAGAATCGCTAAAGCGTTGCATTTACGTCTCGCAGCGACAATTCGTTTAAAACGACACCAAATGCTTCTAGTATATGTATGGCTATACATTCAAATATGTATATGGCTCAGAACCGGGGTTTCGTGGCGTTTGTGTGCAGAAACTATCATCATGTGGGCCGATCCTGCTGATATTGCAGAAAGGGTACAAGCTAAATTTATGGAACATACCCCTGTGCGCTCGGGGACCTGTAACGCGCCCTTGAAGTACTCTTGTCACACATGGGACCCAAAGAGGTCCCAGGCACAAGGGTAAGAACAGTTGCTTTTGAAAAAATGTTTTGTACAACTTTTTCAAAAAAGGACTGTTAAAAAATTCTCGGCGCCAACCGCGCGAACGCGCTCGTGCCACAGCCCCCGCGTTCGTCGTCGTCTCTTCCTTCAGAGCTGGTTCCGTTGCTGCTCATCATTCAAGCCTACAATGCCACTTCTGTCGTCGTATCGGACAAGATCATGTTTGTTGAGAGGGCGGTCGCAGCCAATACGTCTCATGGATTCGCGTCAAGAGGGAACCACTCCTGCAAGTCAACCAACCTTACGCTCATTAAAGACGTTTTCTCTGTCTCTCGTAATGGGGAGGCCGTGTTTGCGGGGGTATGAGCCATTTATTGTCTTACGTGACAGACAGATTTATTAACACAGGTGATACGCGAATGTGTGTGCGTACCTATATCGTCACAATGACCACAGATCAGGACAATATGTTCATACCTTTGTTCAAAATTCCGTGTCACCTCTGTCGTGCACTAAACAGCCTCGCTGGTCGTCCACCTTCACAGAGTGGAATGGCTCATGAACTTTCGCCATGTGCTTAAAACACAATGAGGCAATACACTTGAAATTACTATGACGAACGGAGGGCGCGAGGTTCACACATCGCGTGCTCAACACGTGCAGTCACTGATCCGATTGCAGTGCAAAGACAACAGCGCAATGGTAAATGCTTCCATACATCGTCAAAAAATGCATACAACCATTCACGACTGTGCTACAACAACGCAGCAAACAATCTTTAAATGATATGAACGTGGTATGCGCACATGTAAACATGCAGTGTTTAGCAGACGACGCGATCCGCCACCCACAGTATGCGTATTTCAGCCAGCGTCCGCCAGGAGGCGACTCCGCTCAAGCTCGCGGCAAATACAATACGTACAGGCAATACAGGCAGTGATAACTGTACAAGCTAAAGATAGAGCTTTTAATAAAGAGAGAACAGATCAACGAGAAATAGGCAGAATGCGACATTGCAATAGATGCATAACATAAAAAGCTAAAGCAGGCTAAGTGGCTATTTGTCACAGCCCCGTTTTGAAGGAGATGCCAAAAAAAGAAAGATCATCGTCATCACCGTCATCACCAACACCACGATCAGCTGCGCGGGTGCCTGTATTTTCGTCGTAACCGCAAGTGTAGCACTTGAAACTGTCATGCATCTAAATCAGGAAGCAAAAGCACAAGCGGAGGTGATGTCGAGCTAAAATGGAAAGTGGCTTCGCTGCGGGTGGTTCCAAACGGCAGTTGAAGTGGCAATACATGGTTGAGTGAGCGCAATCACGTGCAAACACACACTGGCTCCTGTTGAAGGGCGGACTACGACCGCTTCATCGGCGGTGTCTTAACCAGTGATGCCGCAATGTCCCGGAATCTAAAAAAAATATGACATTCCCACTTTCAACTACACAGTCGCCAATTTCTGTAATAAGAAAACTCGTGGAGCTCGTGAGAGCCACGGCGCAGAGCTGCTTTGAAAAACCGCCGTATGTTCACAAAAAAATGTGATCCATCGCTTAGGTGCCTGTTTCTACTGGAATACATAATTGATAGCATTGCGCGGTGTAGCAACTTCCGATTCTGTCTATCTCGCCATGGGAGATATTTAATACAGTAAAGCTGATTTTCACAGGATGACTATTTGCACGCCAGACGCTTGCGCACTAGAGCGTTTCAAGCAGATCAGGGTGTCGTGATAGTATGACTGCGACAAGAAGAAGAAAAAAATTACTGCCTGTGAAGACAGTGATTACGTTTCACCTTTCTTTACAATGGCGTGAACGAAGAGATGCCCAAATGGTCTGCTGAGGGAATGCAAAACTGGCCATGGCCGGGCAGTGGCTGTGAAGCTGGATATAAGGTATGATGAGTAATGGCAACACTGCAAAGTGCTACCTGCGGCCTTCACACTTACAGGCAACTTGAACGGTGAAGTTGTGCCCGGAAAAGGTGCCGAACGTGAGTACAGAGCAGGTAAATAAGCACGCACCGAGTGATCTTGGGCAGCGTCATTCGTTGCGGCAGTTGAAGGGCATCGCGGAAGCCCGAGGCATGTCTCTGACACTTGGACATTTATGCTTTGTATCGCTAGAACACTGGCCTTGTATGTTTTGGGCAATCCGGGAAAGCTGAAGGGGAGAAGCCCTACAGAGGGCGCAGTATGCCCCGGAGAAAGCATAAGTAATCCCTACATTTTTTACACGATGTACTTGAGCCGGTAAACGATGTAAATCAACTTCTTGGAAAAGCAACATGAGGACTACGTGACAGAGTACATTGAATATTTGCACCAAAAATTGGTGGGCTTTCCTGAAATTCACTGCTTGGCCGTTAATGAATGTGGCGTACCACGTCATGGATTTGCGACAAGAGCGTATGTTTCCTCTGATCCTAGTCATCCTAGATACATCTGTATCGCCGTAGTAACCTTTCCGTTCTAGAACGTTGACAAGGGCTGAGAAGAATTATGCCCAGCTTGAGAGGGAAGCCCTTGTTCTTGTGTTTGGAGTGTCGAAATTCCGTGATTACCTCGTAGGCCGAGAATTCGTATTGGTCAGCGACCACCAGCCACCCGTGGGCCTGCTGAAGGCGGATCGACTAACTCCAGCATTGGCAGCCACCAGAATACAGCACTGGACGCTGTGCGTAGGGGGATTTTGCTATCAGCTTCAATGCTCTCCTAGTACACCACTGTCCAACGCTAACGCCCTTAGTAGACTGCCGCAACGGACGTCTGAGCCGAAGCCACTAGAAGCGGACCCACCAGACTATCTGCTAGCCTTGACTGTGTTCGATGAGAGAACTACGTTAGTTGAGGAGCTAAGGCAGTCAACTGCAGATGACCCTTCCCCGAGTCTAGTTATGCGATTCACTAAGAACGGCTGGCAGCCCTGCGCAAAAGGCTTGAACACGAGTATCGCACCCTTTTTTGAGAAGAAATTGGAGCTATTCTTGGCTCACGGGTTGTTGTACTGGGGCCGTCGAGTAGTCGTTCCGATGGAGGCGCGACGTCGCATCTTATACCTTTTGCATGAGACGCACCAAGGATCGTCCGCTATGAAGACTGTTGCTAGATTTTCATTCTGGTGGCCAGGGTTAGATCGCGAAATAGAGGGAGTGACAGCGTCATGTCAGAACTGTGTTCGAAACCTGCCCATGTCAGCTACAGCAACGCCAAAAAGCTGGCCCGCTACTGTTGAAAAATGGGCAAGGGCACATATCGATTTTGCTGGTTCTATTGCAGGGAAGGTGATACTCGTGGTCGTGGAGGCATACAGTAAGTGGATTGAAGCTGCGCCACACCGAGAAGCAAACGCTTCATGCAAAATCAACTGCCGGCGCGGTATCTTCTGCAGATGCGGCGTGCCACGAACCATCGTATCTGACAACGGAGCGCAGTTTACCCGTGACGAGTTCGCTACTTTTGTCAAGAGGAAGAGCATAACGCATCTGCCCAGAGCTGTGTATCACCCTCAGTCGAACGGTCTAGCAGAAAGGGCAGTCAGGACAATTAAGGACGGCCTCAAAAATATTGGTGAGGGGTGGTTGGAAGATAAGCTAAACAGGCTGCTTTTCAATAACAGAAGGACACCTAACAGCTCTTGAAAATCACCGGCAGAGCTGCTCTTCGGACATAATATCCGATCCCTGTTTAGATACATGTTTACCCTGTACACCCAGGGCCAGTCAACGAAGCTGACGAGTGACCACTGCCATTGCCTGAAGCTGCCGTGTACACCCGCAACCTCGGAACGGGTGAGAAATGGAAGCCAGGAATATTAGTCTACAACAGGTTCTCGGATGACTAGCATAGAAACAGCGGCCGGATTAGTAAGAATACATGTTGACCAGATACGGAAACGGGAAGATGCGACGCCAGCGCTTGGTACAGATCAAGAAGCGGTAAATCGAGCATCAAGAACAGGTACTCCTAGCAACCACCCACAGTCGCCGAGACCGTCAGGTGAACAAGGGGGTATAGCAGAACCTGATCATGAAGTTCAGCCGGATCTTGCAGGGGGCAACGCTTAACCTGACAGATCACCCCAAGCCTTGTGGCGCTCTACAAGTCAAAGAAAGCCAGTACAGCGACTTCAGTGTTAAGGAAAGAGAGATGTTGTAAAGCGACGTCAGCCGCAATCAGATTGCCTTGCCAGCGCTGACGGCGCGTGTGTTCTTCGTTTGATATATTTTTCCTTGTCCTGTCTTCCCCCTCTCTGTTTCGTATGCATACGCTCCGAGACGGAAGCAATAAACGTTCTTGTTCCAACCTTGGAACTGCTAGTGGTCGTATTCATTAGACACGCCATGTGTGTCGTAACGATTTAACAGGAGCATTTGGGCTCACCAATGGGTGTTACACACCTGATGCCCACACATGCAGATGTCATCCGCGTAAAGCTGTTTACCCTGCAGCATGACTGCGCGTTTTATTCTGGAGATGAGCTTGTCATGACAGCTTCCACCTGTTTTCATTTCACCGAGCATTAATTACATCTCAAATGTTTGTACACAATGTCCATGGGCGAAGTGAAACAGCCAACGAAATAAACAAATCGGTGCACAAGTGGCACAAAACAGAAACGTTACACCAGCTGCACGCATTGCGGTCGTCTATTTAATTCACCCCTAAATTACTTATCCATTTAATTTTGAATCTGGTCGTCAACCGACATACTATGCAAAGATGACTTCGGTCGGCTTACACTAACAAATTATACGGTTTAATATTTGATTAAATCTCGCGATCTCCCTTGCTAACATCCCTTATACAGTTGAAAACACGGGGAAGGCGGGAGATGGAAATTCAAGAAGATGAGCAAAACGAGAACAAGGTAAAAGCGGGATCCAACGATTTGACAAGTGGACTTGTCATATGTTGCCTTGAAAAAGACAAGTGAACTTGTCGAAACGTTGGCTCCCGCTTTTACCTTGTTCTCGTTTTGCTCATCGTCTTTATACAGTTGCATGCAACGTGAAATAAACCAATAAATACCCACCGTGGTAGCCAGCGGCTATGGTGTTCCCCTGCTGAGCTCCAGGTATTGGGCTTGATTCCAGCCGCAGCGGCCGCCTTTTCAAGAAAGCGAAATGCAAAAACGCTCGAGCACATAGATTTATGTGCACTTTAATAATCCCAGGTGCTTAAAATCAATCCGGAGTCCCCCACTACGGCGTGCCTCATCATCAGATAGTAATTTTGACAAGTAAAACCCCAGAATTAATTTTTTTAAACCAGTAAACTTTACCTCACCTGACCTAAACGACAATAATTTTTTGAATTAGCATGTAGATTATCCTGCGGACAGGCACTTCAGAAAAGAATTGGACATGTCGCCGTGTTTCACGTTTTCAGAATTCCAGAAATGGCACGACGATGTGTCCTCAGAAAGATTATTGTGCCCTATCGCTGATGTGTTTCATAAACAGAAGAAATGCCTCGTTGAGAACGCCGTCATATGCTCATAAACTCGAAGTCTGTAGTTAAGCAACTGTTTCGTGGCGTGGTTCCACGCAAGTTTTGCATGCACTCGCTTGCTTCACTTAAAGATATATCTTAAAGACGCTCTATGAATTCAACGAACAGCCAGAACCCCAATGAACCACCATAGCTCTCTAAGGTGGTGATTTTTTGCAACTCTTAATTGTATTGGGCACCAGTGCACCAATCCCGCGTTTGGAAGGTATTTATCACACTACACGTTTTAGCTTTCGCTTGGACAGTCTTGCATTTCGCCATGGCTTCGCGACTGATTACAATATGAATGAATATGCAAACATCACATTTGAATAATTAATGCCCAATTTGCAAGACCGTTGGAATACGTTCGTCTCACCAAGTTTGGCGGAAGAGCATACCACAAAGAAGCCGAACATACAATCGAAGCGGCAGCCAACGCTAGGGTAAATGAATCTAAATGACCATGCCTCCTGCTCTATTCTTATCGGGACTGCGTGCAGAAGCAGTAAAAATTGGCACTTAGGCTTCAGCATTCGAGATTTTGGCACACACGCACGCACGCACGCACCCCCCCCCCCCCACCCCCGCACACACAAGCCATAGGCAAACCTACATATACCTGTTCCTACATATACATATACAGAATCTGGCTGTTCTGCTCGTAAAATTACATTCTGACTTGCAAACGTACAACGCCTAAAAGAAACTAAACAAAGTCTGGGCACCTGAATCATGCTCTAAAACGAAGCTTTCTTTGCCTACCTTGCGTGCCTTGGCGGGCCGTCCTGGTATTCGTCACCTGTCTAGCCGAGCAGAAGCAGTTGCTCCGCAAAAAGGAATTATATTTTCAACGGCTGGTTCGGAACCCGGTTCCAACAGCGCATCAGACCGATGCTCTACCAATCTGCCCTTAGGCTACAGATGCGCATCCGCAAAGGTCGAATAACACACCTGCCAGCTTCCCTCGCTCAAGCCAGCGCTTTAAGACGCTTGGCGCGTAAGTAGCGTCGCATAACAACAATTCACTGATAAACGTGAGGTAGCGTGTCATGTTTCAACACATTTTAAAGCTAAATAAAGCTTCCCATCGTGCTGCAAGGTTCGCCATCTAGGCTGAAGAAGATTACGGGACGCGTTCGTCGCCGAAATCCGCTGCGCGTTTCTCATCGTGATGAGCAGTTTGGGTTTCCGGCCCACCAAAGCTCCGCTTGCACCAATTCCCACTGTGCGTGGGATTTGCATATTTTGTATTTATTGAAATCTATAGAGCCCTTACTGTCGTCACCTACTCCAACATGTTCCACCTGTTCCAAAGCGTTAAAATTTCCACCCGTTCCTAAGTGCCCTATGTATGAATTACAGATATCTGATTTCGGGATGGCGCATAGACCAGGCACCAGTACAAAATATTTTTTGAGCGTTGGATTGTAAAATAAACACTGTTGAATATCACAGAGTGCTTATATTCAAAAACATATTGACGGTCATCTCTTACATATAATAACGCTTACATATAATAACACATATCTCGACACCCTAACTTAATTTAAAGGGAGCTGTAGTGCAACTCGATAGGAAAAGGTTAAGTGGCTCCGTGAGCATGTTCATTCAAGAAAAATAATATATTTATATAAAATTGCAGTGACCATTAGTTTTATCGACAGTGTCTGCATTTCAGAAAATTATGGAGGTTTGATAACATTAAGACGTGCACACCGTTTTGCTTTTTACGGTTATTGCTGGCGAACCCTTTGACCGGGTTAACATTGTTATCGAGCCATCTCTCGGCGCAAGACGCACTTCTCGAAATTTTGTGAACGTTGACACTCGAGCAACAGAGGTGTTTCTAATCACATTGCACACATGACAAGAATGATGTCCTTGAAGAAAACAAAACAGTCCCCGACCAAGATATTGTAGACAAAGTCAATTTCTTAATAATTTCATCATCTTGGTTAGTGCCTTTTGTTTTATTCATGTTTTCTGCCCGAGCATACGTCATTTCGTCAGACTCTCGACATCATGGAGTTGGCGTGAACCTACGCGAGCAGCAGATATTACCTCCGAATGTAGGGTTATGCGCATAAATAGCGGACGGACTTGGCCTCTGTCTTCAGATTCGACGACCGGCGACCTTGCTTGTGATTATATTTGTCATTTGATTATTGCTTTCCATTCTTGTAATAAATTCGCCAAATAAAGAGTTCGATTCTTTATTTATGCATTAGGGTATATAGCGTTGGCTTCTTCACTATCGCTACCTAGGGATAATATTAACATGCGGAAATAGTTGGGTCTCTTGTTACATCATCTTTCCGGTCCCGTCTAAATTACAGTGTGCGGTTCCGACTCGCAAACGCGGCAGGGCGCTTCCAATGGGAAAGGAAGCGACGTCGCAGGCATCTAGTTAGAGAAGGCACTGGTTACAGTATACGCTTCAATGGGAAATGCATTAATCTACGTCAAATTAAAGATTGCAGGTTTATGAGCTCTTGCCGAATAGTTGAGGAGCACCAGAAAAAAATGAACAATTCATTTTTTTATAAAGTCGAAAAAGAGCTCTCTATTGAGAGCGAACGTTCCACCGAAGTGAACCCATGTTTCCTTTATAAATCTGTTTGCGCAGGCCGTTCGGAACACGCTTACCTCGTTTACGATATACCAACATCTAGTTAAGATGTTCAGAGACTGTTCGCTCATTGATATTCCCTTTTGATAAGTGTCTGAAATTTATTATTAATAAGACGAAGAATCCGACTACACACAGAGAGAAATCTGCATTCTCACTGTCACGCTTACCGTTCCAGTGCTTGCAGAGTCAAAATCTAGTGATCCAGGAAGCAAACCCAAAGTGGTGTTTCTTATCCCATATGTTGTTTCATTGTCGAGCATAAAGTTTCAGTGACCAATGCTGAATTCTAGCGACCCGCGTAGCATGTGCGAATCGGTGGGTTTCATTGCCTTGCCTCACGTCCATTGCGCTCCATGGCATACTCCTGCCAATATTCTGGTAGTTCAACGAGCTGATGTAGTGGCGGGGTTAGAACAACTAGGTTACAACCCAAATTCGTGAATTTGAAACCCATCACCACCTCTAGCTCTCTGAGGTCGGAGAATGATTTTTTCTAAAACGTGGCTTTTTTTTTTTCTTATGACACCTCGATGGGCAGTATTCGGCGAAGACCCATTTCATATCTGCAGAATGGTTATCGTCACTAAAATGTGACCACAATTTACCAAGGCGACGACTGACCCAACCAGTGCCAGAAACCGCCAATCTGCACGTGCAACGGTAATTTCTCTAGCCCTCCCATGTCGCGATTTACACTAAGAAAGGTGCATTGGTTGCCTTGCTAACATGGCTATTGTTCCGTGCTTAACGAGCGTAGGAAAACGTGATGGCTTCTAACTATAAGTAATCGTAACAGTTGGAATAGGTAAATGCCAGAAAATAACGTAACACGCTGTTACTGCTCTTGAACCACATGGGTTTGTTCTTCCGCGAGGTATAAAGTGGGCGTGCATTGTCTTCGCCAAGTTCACTTTCAATGTAGGACCAGCATGAGCCTCACGCATAGATTCTTTGCGCTCACGGAAACGGCTGGACTTCTATCACTCGGGCCAAAATATCAGCACGCGGAAGTTTTTGCGTCTCGACTCCGGCGAAGTCCGCTCACCCATGAAGTCAACCTACGAGCATCGTGCCTAGCAGCAGTACGCTTCTACTTCTCAGCCACCACGGCGGGTTACTTCACTTTGGAGTTGCAGCCGTTAAAGCCGCACAGAAAACCAAGACGGCAAGGTTTGTTTTCTTTAGACACCCTATAAACAGTTAGGAATAACTTTCCCTCTTGTCAAGCCGCTGAACCTTTGCGCTCACTTATTGGCACGCATTCAGGCAACCCATTCCCGCGGAGCCTTTTGTTAACGTCGCACGTATCTTTCACTCTCTACTACAGCTGCTAGCCGTGTTGTTATTAGGAGCCAAGTGAACGGATAAAAAAGGGCTGACCCTTAACGGCGACGAAACACTCGCCAGCAGACGCCTTCCTGCTCCTAAATCTACACATACCAGCTGCCTCGCGTCCCTGGTTACTCCAATACCGTGCCTTTCGTCCAGGGCCTCTTGCATTTCCAGCAACTTAATGGTGCAGCATTTCGCTGTGCTCGTGAAAAAAAAAAACTGAAACGCTGCAGATAGAGCAACAGGACGTTTGTCATCGACTGTTTGTTGCCGTTGTGATCAGGCATGATGCGATGGAGCATTCTGGCTTATAATTAAGCAGTACCAATTTCACTACGAAATACGATGATCAATTTTAGGTTATTCTGAATGGGATATACCACACCAACAAACAGAACACATCTGGAAGACTGGTCTACGCACCGACTCAATTTTGTGCTTATCCCATTGTTTGTGGATGCATACTAATTGTGCTTGATTGTGAAGCCGAACTGAGGACGTAATGATAAGTTATGAAAAACATGCGAGGTGATCACATATTTACATCACGCCATATAGTTGAATCAACAATTTTTTTTCTTTAAGGCAGGAGGCGGCCTGCTCCACAGAAGTGGTGTTTAGAAACCTACACGACCTGAATAGTTGCAGTCGAGAACTAGCAAGTCATCAAATTTCGGTACATGAGGTACCTGAGTGAGGTTAGCCCTTGCTTTTAACCCAAATTCGATAAGGTCGTCGATAACACAAACCACCAACAAAATTTCAATAAATCCATCGATAATTTCATCGATAAATTAACTTTCGGTCACAGGGTTCTATTATTCAGTAACGGTCATGCTTGTGTCCCCAAGTTTTTGCCCTTTCATGCTAGTTTGTAGATCAACGTAGTTGAGCCTCTGGGCGAAGAAAATATGGCTTTGATTGGGCAACTCAGTTCTGTGAAAATCCGTAAAGTCGATGAAGTCTTTCTGAAAGGGAAAAAGTTCCATTCAACCGAGAATAATTCGGCTTTGCGCCGCCGCGTGCTACCCTTCTGGTTATAGCTCAGACAGTACAGCGACTTACCTGAAAGGCGTCTGTCCCGAATTTGATCCTCGGGCCATGGCAAATTTTTCTTCAAATTTGTAACTTGAAGCTTCGGGACACACGGGTGGATGAAGATTTTTCCCTTCCAGAGAAAACGGGCTTTGCTGCATTGTTTTTTTTTCTAAAAAGGAAAGAGGAAAGTCCCCATGAGCCTCTGCCGCAACACTTCTCGCGAGCCCCCTGAACCACTACAATTGAGATTGTACAGTCAACTGCAAAAGCTTAAGGGACACACGATCTGCCAAGAAGCTGAATTCGCGTAAAGCGTGGTCACACAGCCTAGAATTAAATGTTCCAGCATGTAGTAACCTTCGTTACCTACAAAGTGATTCATTAAGTAGGAAGTTTCCTGCCTTAACAGAGCAGGAATTAACATTTGAAGGGGAAACCGCATCCCGTAAACTTTTGCTGTTGACTGTACAATCTGTCGTATATCAACGCGCGGATGGCACGTCCAGCATATTTTTTTTTATTTGGCAACCTCAGGAAAGCGGCCATATCATTCAACATTCGGGAGATGAAAAAACAAAAACTGTCTGCAACAGGAGTGCGAATCTTTATGCTGGTGTCGTTCCGTAAGGCTTCCTGGCATCTGCTTCCTCCGAACACTGATGTTTCGCATTAAGATTTACGAGATGCCCCTTAGCACTCTGCGCCGTTCTAGGCTTAAGCGCACGTTCAATGCAATCGGAAAGTTCATTTGCACGCATTCGAATGACAAACTGTCTTGTTCACCTCGCTTGACGCACATGACAGGGCCTCAAGCAAGCCCCATAGTTGCCTGTTACTGTGTGTGCGTCTGTTCATAGTATACGTGTGAGCTATGTGTGGATGGGTCATTTCGTGTATCACTCTCGTCTTCTATAGTGTAGTATTCAAACAAAATATCCAGCATATATTAAATATTTTCTCTCTCTATCTTTTCGCCTTCGCACCGGTGTGTAGCTCATTGAAAGAGGAATAGTGTATAGATTACGTCAAAGACCATGCAAGTACTTTCTGTGTAGTACTTTCTTTGCGAGTACTTTCTGTGTCTAGCTCGTCATGCTTTCGTAAAATCGTCATGCTTTCGTAAAAGTCGACAGATTTGGCGAATGTAAGAAATATTTCCGTTCATAGCAAACGCAAGTTAGAAAAACAACTACTGCGACCTTCAGACAGTAGTAAACAGCAGTGAAAATGAGTCGTGAAAGCATGACGATATTTAGGTTCGATTTAGTTCGTGTTCATTCACACTGTAACAGCGGAAAAACCAGACGATGGACAAAGAAGAAACGCACACTGCGCTGACCTCCGCGTCTCTTATTTGTCCAGTATGAGGTGGAATTGTATTATTTTATATATATACACCGCTTAAATCTCTACATCTTTCATACGTACCGCGTTTCATCCTAATGTATGTTAAGAGAGAGAGAAAGAAGTCATAATGGAAAGGCAGAGAGGCTAACCAGGCTGAGCCCGGTGTTGAGCTTCTTATAATCTCATTCTGGTAGGCTAGGATAACGAATAGTTCTTGGCGTGTGCTATAGCACTCCGCAAAATCTTTCTGTCACCGTGTGCTAACGGTCCAGGCATGTGAAATTTCTACCATAGTTTGCGTCTAGTACCTGCAAAAGTAAACAATTGTCAAGGTAGCACTGGCGAGATGAATTTTGTATGATCTGGCACATTATCGATGAGATCATTCGCACCAAGTGAGAGCTCATGTCAGCTTGATTAGTTTCTGAAAGAGAACGTTTTCCGCGCGCAGTTCACTTCTACCGACATCGAGCTGCTGTGTACAGCGTGGTTTACGTACGGTTAAAGGGAACACTTGAGTGTAGATTTAGGTGCGAATTTTTCGCGGTTGCAAGTGCGGAATATCCCTGTTTTGCAGCAACTCACATGAGGTTGGTGGCGTTGATGCCTTTCTGCACCCTTGTGCAGTGCATTACTATAACATCAGCTGGAACTTGCAGCTATAGTGCCAGCAAAGTGAGAATCGCGCATTACAGCGTTCCCTACAATAGCGGACGGCACCGCACACCCAGATGATCTTACGTTACAGCGTAATTCATTAGTGCTGTCAGCGCTGTAGCTCTTAAACAACGACTTCAGAAACTGCAAAGTTACCCCACGGCCACAAAGAACCACTAAATATCTTGTGCACGTCAGTGTAGAACGATACCAGCGCGAAGGTGCGCTAACGAAATATCGCGGCAAAGCTTCATGCCTGCAGTCTCAATTCGTACCTATACGGCAAGCGCGATTCCCACCCACTTGAATCGTCTTTACAAGCCCGAAGATCCCATGATCTGCACATCGGCATACTAACGAAATCCGAACGATTATCTCAGCAGGCCACCGTTGCCACTTCAGCCCGGGCATACTGTATGAAACTGTCAGCTAACTACATGCAGTTATAATTTCAGGAGGAAGCTTTAGCTTTTAAGTTCTAATATGTACAAAACGCGGAAATGTAATCTTAGTAAACGACACTCTCAATTTGAATGAAATTGTCGCATTTAAAATGAAACAGAATGACAGTGAGAATTTGAAGGAGACATTTCTCGCAAAAAGAAACTTACGATGGTAGGCGAATTTCGAAAAAAATGTTAAGCATTTTGTTTAATATTAACTGTATTATTATTATATGTTTAATATTAAATATATTGCCCTCCTTACTTGCGTGTGATGATTTCATAACTCGAAAGGCCACTCAGCGACGTTCAATTGGACATTAATGCTTTTGCATTCACAACTCATGAGAACTGCTTAGGTGTCCTCGGATTTATTTATTTATCTATTTATTTATTTATTTATTTATTTATTTATTTATTTATTACTGCCAGCCTGACTATCAGACATTAGGCATAAGGGGGTGACACTAATGGAAAGTGAGTAGCGCACTATCAAGAAACAAAATAAGCACTTGCAAGAACAATTGAATACATACAACCCGCCGTGGTTGCTCAGTGGCTGTGGTGTAGGGCTGCTGAGCACGAGGTCGCGGGATCGAATCCCAGTGCCGACGGCCGCGTTTTGATGGGGGCGAAATGCCAAAACACCCGTGTACTTAGATTAGGCCGTGTGGTCGGACCCACGCAAACAAGGATCAAGACTCCGCCAGGCTACAAGAAGCATTACGGAGCATGGACCTGGCGGAGCAGCTCTGGGCCGTCCAGCGAGCCCACGATGCGGCCAGGGAGTTACAACTCCCGGTCCCAACGTGGGAGTAGCCCGCTCTATGGGACCTTGCGTCCCGTAGCTCGCAGGACCTTTCATTAAAGTTATTCCATCCATCCATCCATAGATTTAGGTGCACGTTAAAGAACCCCAGGTGGTCGAAATTTCCGGAGTTTCCCACTACGGCGTGCCTCATAATCAGAAAGTGGTTTTGGCATGTAAAACCCCATAGTTTAATAATTAATTGAATAGATACACTGTAGTAGCATTAGAACAGTTAAAACAACGACATAAAGGCCGAAAAGAAGCAGAAAAACTAACCTGCAATATTAAAATAATATACCACAAAAAAACAGAAGTGGGACTTCCTGCTATATATTCAGGCATGGCAATTACTCCCTAATGACTGCCTTGCGTAATTTCGTCAGTAGAAATTTATACACTATGTACGGGATTGCCTTAGTCGAAAATGTGTTTCATTAGACCCTTCCAACTCACGCGTGGTCCAGATAGGAAAGAGCAGCATCTCTTCAACAGTCTCGAAAATGTCACCAAAGAGTATGTGGCTCCATTTAATGGTCAGAATGACTAAACCATATTCGGCCCACATCAAGGTGTTTTACCACCATTTATTTAGTCATATCTTTTTTCTAAGCAGAGTGCCACGTGACCAAAACTAAGTTTTCAAAGCAACCGCACCTGGTACGGTAGGACACGGTGCGCTGAAATCAATAGACTCCAAGCAGAGAAAACGGAACAAGAAAAACTGTAAAGAAACACTTCATGATACAAGGGCACTGAAATTGCTGAAGCCTCGATATGTTCAAATGAGACATGGATTCAAGCACAAGGTTGCCGTACGTAAGCCCTTTGCAACACCGGAGGGTTTGCAAGAGTCTTGGGGAGAGAAGTAACGTCGAAAGTAAGGTGGTATGAGAGGTAGGGGAAATAGCGACCGCTTCAGTCTTTTCAATCATTACCCCTTGGGCACTCCACCAGGCAATGCAGTGACGAGCTGCAGATACGACCCCTCCCCTGTCCTTGTTAATGATGCACTTCCAACCTCCCGGCGGGAAATAAAGTTTTGGGAGAAATATTGTATAGAGCCTGGGCAAATGAAGAGTCGGAGGTGAGACGAGGATGCCGTCGAGGTAGCGCAAACAAAAAAAGTGGCAATGGCAATGCCCGGCGGCGCGAATGCGCCATATAGCATGAAACTTTGTAGAACGAAGTACAAGAAACCACATAGGGAAGACACGTGTGCGGAAGCCAAGGCGCTTCGAGGATTGTACCATAGCTTGGAAACAAGCATCATCCCGTAGCTTAATGAGTCGGCGGCGCCTACGGGGGTCACAAAACTCGGTGACGAGCACATATTATTATTTGCTCCGCCTTACTACTCGCATAGACGCTATCGCGTGCTATATCAGTGTCCCAAATATCGTAAATATCGCAGTTCCCGAAGCAATAGCATTGCTCCCGCGATGCACGTGATGTCTTCTTCCACACTGGCCCCGTTGCCGCTCAGCATGCAAAAAAAAAAAAGGCAAAGTTGATCAAGATAGAGTTCATTAAGGCATTCTAACCCATGACTTTTCGTGTTAAAGATAATTAAGGCACAATTAATTAATCTAGAGTAAATTAAGGTATTCGAGCCCGCGATCTTTGATGTCACTTAGGGCGAAATGAAGTAAGGCACTGTTAATTAAGGTAGCGTCAATTAAGGCACTTGAACCCAAGACCTTTGGAGGGAGAAAAGAAGTAATAAGAAGTAAGAACGCAATCAAATGAGAATGTCAACTAGTTTAACGAATGTCTCTTGAGCGCGCAGGATTTCGCCTTCATCTTCTTTGGCGTATGCTAAACGGACGGTCAATTTTTCTGCTACTCGGACTTGCTGCGCATATGTCGCCTCGTTTTTAACGCGACAGCGTTAAGGGCTCCGTGCCCCCCCCTGGTGCCTAACGTGCTTCCTTCCCGCCTTCCTTTCTTGCGCGCGCGAGATTGAGCCAGCACTTTCGGTACTTCTTCAACTTGACGGCGATGGCGACGACGATGACGGAAATGCGCTCGGGGTGTCCATATAGTTGTTGTCGCAATAAAAAGTGTTCGGGAAATAGTATAGTCGCGGATTGGTAGGTGACTATACTTTCTCCTCTCTCTCTCTTCATCCCCATACCCCTTCCCCCAGTGCAGGGTAGCAAACCGGACGTGCGTCTGGTTAACCTCCCTGCCTTTCCTGTCTTTTGTTTATCTCTCTCCCTCCCTCCCTCCCTCCCTCTCTCTCCTGAAATGTGGACAGTGTCAGCGCACCGCCCAGTGAAACGGAGCTCAAACTTTCAAATAACGTTTCATTCTTTCAGAACTGAACAACGCAAACGAGACACGCGAGCGCGTGGCTCGCCATTTGTTGGCGCGCCAGCTGTTGGCACCAGCGTAGAGAGAGAATCAACTTTTGTACTGAGCCCTTAGTGAATCCGGGCGCCCAGAATGGAACAAGAGCCACTGCCGCAAGTCGTTTGCTGCGAAGGCGAATCTTTCCAGCCTAGCTGCGAAAGTAGGCTCGCTCGTTTCATGTGTTTGTGTTTTCACTTTAGCAGTGAACCGCATTATACGTAGAGCAATGTATGTGTGCAGCATATACATATTCCCCAAGAATGCGGAGCTGCCTAACGGGGGCGGAGTAGAATAGTTAGACTAGAAAAGTTTTGATGACAGAGTGGAGAGAGACCGGATATTAGTCAACGTATATTGTGGAAACAGTCACTGTATTATATGATCAGAGCCCTCACGTGGTCAAAGATAATTCAAGAACGAAGAATGAATCGCCGAAGTGTGACATCGTCGAGCTTAGTAGTAGTGAAAGATGGTTACAATAACACCCGGTGAAAAGTTGCTGACCAATAAATTTCACAATGAAAAGCAGTCGCACCTCTCGTAAAAGCTGGGAAACCTCTTTACGAAATTAAACGTCTCTCCTACAGCGACTATCAGGGGACTACCAGACAAAATGCTGCGAAAGCGTCATTCTATGTGCTCGAGGATAACGATATTGACACGTGTACTTGTTTCTCGTTATTCCGGGGACCGAATTTCACCCGTTGACACGGTAATGTTACCGATCAGCGCAAGACGCGCCTGCATGATTAGAAACTTACTCGAATGTTCTCCTTGTTTCTGTCGTGTATTTTCTCGCTGAACATTGTGTGAACAGATTGTACGCCCGACGCGAATAGTTTTGTACTTTGTGGTATGTATACGAGCACCAGCGATCACGCTAGAACCTTCGACGAGTCATGTATAGGAGCCGACGCGCGTGAGCCGCAGATCATATTTTCGACAATTGCCAACCGCGCTCGCTGCTATCTTTGTATTCCGAGTGTAACCTGCTTTCTGGGCGCAGGTTCGCCCAAAAAAGAGCTAAATTCATGATTCACAATTTTTGCTACTGGGTTTTTCAACGTCACTACAACGTGACAATACACTACCCGATCTTTTTAGTTCGGCAGACTAAAGAAATCGCTTGTAATGTAAAGCGCTGTTATGGGTTTGTACATTTCTGGAGGAAGCGGAAATTACCTGCAGTCAATGTCCAGGTGATTAATTAAAAAGACTGACTATTTATCTTTTTATTCGATTTTAAAGCACATGTAGCAATTGCGAAATTGAAGCCGAGATAGTAATAAAGTCGTGTTTGCCTAAAAGAAGCCTAAAGACCAGCACCAGTTTCGAGATATCCGGCCTAAAAGTGTGCTACGATATATAGTATTGTTCTACTTAATGTTCTCACAATAGCGTTCGTCATGCAGTTTGGAACGATTTTAATTGGAACGCGAATGCACGTTTTAGCAGATCTTGTGGACAAATATCGTGTAGGTGGCCCTATAGTCTTAGATTTATGTTAATCAGGCATGACTTCCCTACTTCTCGGCTTCCGTTTCGCGCATGTGCCCGAAAGTGAATCCTTAAAAGATAATTAGTAAATATCTTTAATAAGCCATCAACATATTGTGATTTATCGTGCAAAATTGCCTGCCTCTAGAGCTAATTCACCCGGAGAAATTAAATTTTTGCATATATAGACCACACTCTCTTTAAATAAATTGTTTAAGAAAACTGTTATATCATCCAGGCTAAGTCATTCTTTACGACCAAATTCAGGAACCACAGACAGAGCCTGGTCACTCAGATGTATACCCCACTATGCGCAACAAAAGCACGCACCGTCGGCAGTCAAAAGGCCTTTGACTGCTCACTCGACCATCCCATTCTGGTAGTATAGAAAGCCTGGTCCTTCTGACACATTCGCGCTCATTCAACCAGTCATTCCTTACAGTGTACTAACTTGGGTCGTTTGGTACACACTTTTGTGAAGGAGCAGCGCTTAAGAAGGGGAGAAGGGAAACCAAATACCCGAGCGCAGACTTGCAACCATACTGTTAGTATGCTTGCTAGTGATGGCATGTTCTCTTCAATAATCAGTAGAACATTCATGTCTCTTCAAAACAAAACAGCAGAAGCAGCTGGGCATCTGGATATCCCCTCTGGGTTCGCGCATGTCCATAGTGCAATGCCGCTTTCTAAATCCTATCAGGTAATCAGACAGCACCTTCGTGTTTTCACGCCACAATAATTTATCAGAAGTGACATAATTCGAGTAAATAATGTAGGATTTAAAGAGGATTCCACGTAAAAAAAGAAGACACACTGCTTATGTTTCGAGCAAGGAAAACTGTGTGCTAACGAAACATTGAGATGCACATGCGTAACCGTGCCACCTGTAGAATACAAGATTTATCTCAATAAAGCTTAACTTCTGCGCTTTAAACATCGATTCAGGGTTTAGGTAAGGCACGTTATAAATATACAATGAGAAATACGCGAAGAGAACAAAGCCAGTTATGCTGCGTGGTGCGGCGAATTACTGCCATCTGTAGGGCGAAGGCTTCACTTTCTTTTTCTGCGGCTAATGGCCGCCAGACTACCTTTCTTCCCGAGTTAGAAAGTTATTTAAGAACCACGAGAAATATGAGCAAGGCCGGTCCGTACAGGCTATAGTCATTCATAATCGCTGGAGCAGAAACAGCACGTCTCCAGGGTCGGCACATCTAGAACAAGATTTGCAGCGCCCGACTAGCGAAATGCCCATCTGCATATTCATGAGACCCACTATGACGATGGAAGCCGTCTGTGAGCGACTAACATTTCACGGTGTTTTCATTGCCTTGCAGTCACCGGTGTAAATAACGCCTCGCGAATCCCAGCGAAATGAGACTGCTTTCGGACGACAAAAGAGTTCTAAAGCGAGGTCATGGTCCTGGCTACGTCGGAACCATGGTCGCTAGCACTAATGTCAGCTCAAGCACAGCAGCGAACGGTCACAGCTGCAGAGCATGGTGCCTATGGTGGCAATGCCATTAACCTCCGTTTACCCGTGCCTCTTCTAATTTTCTCAAGCTGGAACGCCTCTTCGGGCAGTTAGCAAATGAAAGCGCTCACTCTTGTTTTCTTTTCATTTGAAACTTTCGTATTTGCCTCAATACATCGCACCATTTTCGTTCCTGTCTTTCTCATGTTTGGGGCACACTTAGAAGCCAAATTGATGCCCCTTTGCTTTTGCACTCATATATATATGGAGAGAGAATGTATTTACAGAAAGGCAGAGGGGTTAGCCTGAGCAATAGCTTGCTCTGGCCTGCTACTCTATACTGGGGAAAAGGGATGGGGAGGAAAAGGACTGTTGAATGATTAGCATGATATGAAGAGGTGCGTATATACAAGTTCAGAACCTTGCGGCATTTATAAAACAGTGCGTCTATCCCAATGGCTTGTAGAAAGGCTGTAGCTGAAGTTGTAATCAAGGCTGCGTTGTTTGCATTTGCTCAATCGAATAATACGGGCCCCGTTTGAGGACCCAGTCAGTGTTTTGAAGAGCTGGCTTGGAATTGCAGAATATCGTCCATGCACGAGGACGCTTCTCGTATAGAAATCGAAGTGTCTCCCAAATAGCAACAAGTTCTGCGGTAGTTGGTGTTGACCGGTGTTCTAGTTTAAACCACCTGGCGAATACAGTCACTGCTACGTGACATTCTGTGGGATGACGAAGGCTGCAGCGGAGGTATATGATGTGGCAGATCCATCGGTACACACGTGTATAGTATCTCCGTATTCTGCATAAATGCGAAACAGGGTAAGTTGCTAGAGCCCAATAGATGGAACGAATTACTTTTTTGTAATTGCAGGGATATGCAGCGTAACCAAAAGTTTAGGTACGACCCACGGAGGTAATCTCGGAATACAGGCGGGAGAAAATCTTGGCGCTAGAATGTTCTAGTGGCGCAATATCGTCCTTGTAAAGCTACAACATGGGCGGGTAATAGGGAGCGTTGACAAAGGCTGGTGTCTGTGTCGGATCAACACTTGAAGGTACATTCGAAGAGGCTCGCAGAGCACGTATACACCAATAGGACAAGCACGAGCTTCCGTTATTGTTACATTGGCTGACGTGCATCGTGGTAGACCCAAGCATGTTTCAGCTTGAATACTCTCCAGCCTGCGCACAAAGCAAAGTCGTAGCTTGAGAGCACCGGCATGCTGTAGCGTATACAGTATACTCTACCAATAGTGCTTGGTAAAATTGGAGTAATGATGACTCTTGTTCCTGCAACGACGCCATGGACGTGAACGAAACTCCTTACCTTTGACTTCAGTGAGGTGACGTTTCTTGACCAAGATAGTCCCCGGTCTATTACTACGCCAAGGAATCCGGGGTGTGCTACTGCAAGTATCGCTGTTCTGTTAACCCAGAGTCTTATTCCAGCACAATGCGTGCCATTGAATCGAAGAGTGTAAGTACTAAGTACTTCTATCGGAAGCTGAAGTTGTGGATGCAAGAAGAGCAATTTATACTGTACTATATTATGATCTGGCTGTGTGTCAAACTCGACACACGAATCCGTATCGCACGTCGACGCCGTATATTCCAAATGAAATCCCACACACAACATGCGGACTTTATTGAAAACGCGACGATGGAAATGGAACCAAGGTAACGAAAATTTAAATCACGTCCTTTCAGGCATTGGAGAGAGCGTCGGTGCCTGAGGCTATTCGTAACGCGCGTCTGCGAAGCTTTGTCGCCTTATACGTGCCTCCTTTTCAGATGGCCCATTCGCCCAACATTCGGAATTTGTTTTTTATGAGTGTGTGTGTGAGGCAGCATGGCATGTGTTCGAACTCGAGAAGTTTCTCGCTTTTTTATACGTGTTTCAGAAAGAGTTTGTGCTTTTTTGCCGTTCTATTTGTCCTGTCATGGTGGCTATCTATTGAGCAATGAATGCGACTGCTTCGAGTTCTCTCTAATACTTCACACATAAAGCAAACAAATATTTATAATTTCGTTCGAACCTGAAAAATAAGAAATGAAACGTAAGTGAATGCAGTATGAGGCATTGTAAATACTGTGTAATTGGTATTTTGTTGGCGAGATCCTTGATCTTATCTGGTGCAAGCGATCCTACTTCTTAACTGACATTTAAAGTAATCGTTATAAGTGATATAAGTGCGGGACATGTCGCTTCACGAACGATTGATTGATTCTCCGTGGTTACTTAGGGGCTATGGCGTTGCGCTGCTACTAGCACAAAGTTGCGAGTTCAATTCCCGGACGTGGCGGTCACATTTCAATGGGCCCAAAATGTGAAAACGCTCGTGTACTTAGATTTAGGTGCACAATGCAGAATTCCAGGAGGTCCAAATAAATTCAATGTCCTCCACTATGGCGTGCCTCGTAATCATAGCGTGGTTTTAGCATGTCAAACTCAATCAGTTCTCCATTACGTGTTTTTGTTTTCCACGTACACAAGTGTTCGTTCTCAGCCCGCCTTTCGTTTAGTCCATTTATCCCCTTCCCCGAGTACACGTAGCAGAGGGAATGTGCATCGGTTTAACCAACCTGACTTTCCTTTCTTTCTCTCTATCGCTTGTTCTTGAAATGATAAAATATCGGCACACTGCGAAGGTCATATTACAACATTACTGGCATCACTGCAATATGAGCATCCGCAAGTTTTATATGTACGCTGTATCAAGAGAGAAAAGAGAGAAAACAAGGATAGGAAAGGCAGAGAGGTCAACCAGAAGAACATCCAGTTTGCTACCTTACACTGGGGGTGGGGAAAGGGGAATAGAAAGAGGAAAAAAGGGAGAGAGTAAGCACTGAGTGCCTATGGGAGGGACACTATACACAGGGACACTATAAACGGTCTCTTAAGCCGGTGCACTTCAAGTGTTGCACTAGTGCACGAATCGCTTTTCGAGGCAATGACGGGTGTGGTCACGGTCCGAGTATCTTTGACTCGGTGAACGGTCTCAAGTCCAGTCGGCGTAAAGTTGCCCGCAGAGAGAGGCGTTGGACATCGTAGCGAGGGCAAGTACACAATAGGTGCTCGATGGTTTCCTCGCACCCACAGGAGTCGCACATCGGGCTCTCGGCCATTCCCAAACGATAGGAGTATGCGTTCGTGAACACCACTCCCAGCCACAAGCGGCACAGCAAGGTTGTTTCGCCACGGGAAAGGCTAGATGGCAGTTGTAGCCGTAGCGTGGGGTCCAGTTTATGTAATCGGCAATTGAAGGCACTTGAACTCCAGGGATCTTGCGACTACTTGCGTGCAAGTAGGCGAGGTTCCCTGGCAGCGTCCGACCTCGCTAAAGGTGTTGGATGCGACTGTGTATCTTCGTGGACAGACCGGGCAGCCTTGTCAGCTTGGTTGTTGTAATATTGCAATACGATTGAGGCTAACCTATCGAACCGCTAATAAACCCTCTGCTCGCTCTACTCTTAGAGCAGTTGCACCCTTTGTGCTGTATATTTGTCCCACAACAATAATCGTCATCTGCCGTGCTTGCGCTTCCTTTCTTGACAACGCTGCGCTCGCTACTTTCCTGTCGAGGATGATATGTCGCGCTCAGAAGGCGCATGCCATTCGTGACTTGGAAGTACCGGGTGCGCAGCGTTAAAGAAGAGAAATGCGGGTAAGATAAATGCCGATTATTGTTGCGGGACAAGCTACGTCCCAAAGGGGGCAATTTTTTTTAATAGTATCTCACTCTATGCTTTTTGCATTCATAACGAACGTCTCCGCTGCAGGAGCGTCGGTATAGTGCTTACCGCAACTGCACGTGGATACAATAATTGCTAACAGCAATGTGCATCGATGCTTTCTTATTAGCACATGTGAAACCTGTTTGCTGTTTTCTGAAGTCTGCTGTTTGTATCAGCGGATAACGCTTTCCCGGAAATAAGATTCAGCCGTAGTGAATGACAAAAGAAAACGTAACCTACAGGGAAAAAAATATTAGAAAATTACGGACACAAGTTTTGTAAGGTTATTGGTATTTACTATACTGTAGACAAATGGGAAAATAAGCTACATTGCAGTCGCCTATTCCAAGACATAATTCAGAAAGCGACACCATACTTCCCTCGACGTAACACGCACACGCGCATCGCAGGCGCATAAAGAAAATAAGCCAAGAGAAAATACAAAGTCAAAACAAAGAAATCAAGCTTACCAGAGGAGCGCTCACCGCAAGCAGAGTTCGCAACGAGAGCTAGAAACGCAAAGAAAATGAATCTGGTTGCTCTCCACAAGGAAATGCCATAGGACACTTAAACCACATCTCTGATTAGTTGGGCATGACCATGCAACAAGATCTCCGGCTAGAGGAAAAGCACGTCTGCCGAAATCCTTCAACCATAAAACCATAAAAGGGCTCGCTCTTTATTATATTGAGCACAGTTCATCAAATAGAGCTCCGTGCAATTTGCTGGGATCTCACAGTCTGGGTAGTTAGAGGTTGTCTTCTTTCTAACGTGGGGCAAAAAGCGAAGTTTGCCGATCATGTACAGTCGTAAATATAGCAGAAGTATATACAATGTACGGCCAATAGGTTAGTAATTAGAGGCGAGGTATTCGCAGAAGCAATCACGTCGCAGACAGGGGCAAATGACTCCCCTCGACAGAACCTAGAGAATAAACCCGCCTGAAATGAAAGGGTAAAGCGGAAGTCTCAGGTGCCCGGGCAAAAAGCTAGAAGCAGCAAAGATTATTCGTTGGCGCAAGCATGACCGCCAACATATTCTGCTGGCAAGAGACGCTTGCGCTCTCTGTGTTATTGCAAAGATAGAGGGCAGCCAGCACATCCTTTCTTAGATAAGGGCGCTGCTCAGCGTAAGAAATGTCTTCAGCAAACTTCCCTGTGTTTGTCTTCAGTGAAAATCCCAAGAAAACTTCCCTGTGTTTGCATCAGAAAACAATTTATTGCGCATATTTATATTACGAACTCAACGATTTAAAGCGTTTCGAATTTAACTCGATTTTGACCACCAGATAAATATACCACTGGTCATTTCGCACCACAAGAACAGTAAACAAATGTTTGCATACGAAATCAGTCTGACTTGTTAAGGTGCGACCAAATTCAAGAGACTTCAAAACGGCCCACTGCGACATTTATGGCCCACCTTGCTCGCTGACATGAATCCGATGGTGCATGCGATAGCTTTTACGGCGAAAGCCTTAAGTGACTCGTTGCGCGATGACCATGAAAACAAAAAAACCGGCGTCTAGACGAGTAATACGAAAAACCACGTGACCTTCTCCGAGCGAGTGATGGGGGGAGAGGGAATCGAACGGAACACGCAGACACAAAAACAGGTGTTGCGTCGCTGACGTCCCACGGCGGTGGCGACGGCGGTTGTGGCGACAGTCGACTGCGAAGCGAGAGAGACGGCGATGGCGGACGCTCGGGGCCTAGCGAATGGCGCGGTAGGCCTCGGAAGTACGCTACGGCCTCGGATGTTCGCCAAGCGAGAAACGAGGTGCGACGTGCGAAGCGGCGGGAGCAAGGCGTTCGACCGCGAGTGCTCCTTTGCCCTGCTGAGAGGATGCAACATGAAGGCGAAGAGAAACGCCGTTGGTGCGAGTCTAACCCCGGTATACGAGCGCGCGAAGCGCAGATAAGCGTCGCAAACAAGCCGAAGAAGCCGAACTGCGAAAGCAGCAACGCGACGATGGGAGACGGCAACGTAGAGAGGAGGCCGAAACTCGCAGACAACGGCTTAAGGAAGAGGCCGAGACTCGTAGAATGGAAGTGGAAGCTAGGCGTCGTCAAGGTGGCACGTACGACTCGGCCGTAACACACATTTGTGACACTTACTGGCGACAAGCACGCTGCACCTTTAGGTAGTGCATTAATTTCTCGCATGTGATCACCGACCGTAACCTCTGCTTGAGTCTTCATGTGGCCTACCTAAAGAAGCGCCTGACGGATGTTTCTAATGTGCTCAAGTTTCTTGGAGGAAAAGCCTAGGGTACTTCAGTAGATTCAATGATGCAACTATACAGGACGCTCTTTGTCGGGTATTTGCGATACAGCTTGCCTGTGCTGACCAACACTTGCAGAACTAATATCCGTACACTCGAAAGCGTCCAGACCCAGGCACTGAGAGTGTGTCTTGGATTGCCGCGATGCACGTCAACAGCTGAAACAATTGCGATTACACACGACTTTCCAGACAAGACCCATATAGTAATGGAAGCATTCAGAGCACACGCAAGACACCTTGCTCGAGCCCCTGCCCATCAACTAGCCTCACTGCCAGAGGATCGACCACGTGTTTGCTTTTGACAAACAATCCTGTCCTGTCGTACATACCTACCATCAGGTTAGACAGCTCCAGCGAGAGTTCCGTTTCCCCCATGGTGCTTGGCTCAAGCAAAAGTTCGACTTATGGTACCAAGAATACGAACAAACGCACAACTCTCGTCTCCAGCACTCAAGCAGCTTTCACTGCTCTTGCTGTACGAGACATACAGCGAGCACCATCATATATATACTGACGCTTCAACCACGGTGAATGTGTCTGAAGGATCGGTGATCTTTTCTGCAAAAACGTCCACCGTAAAGATTCCACTATCTCACCAGACTACATCGACTTCCGCGGAACTCGCTGCTATTCGTTGCGCACTTCACGTAATTTCTGATTGCCTTGCATCTCTCTCTTTCTCTCTGCACGCATGTGTCGTTGAGGACGTCGACCTACAGCGCCACACGTGTACTTCACACTGCGGTTCCTTATGTCTTGCAAGAAGTCTGACCTCTCCGATCGTATAACTTAATGCATTACCAAGTGTGCAGCAGGCTTTCGCCTTCACCTGTTGCAGTTGTGCAACATACTGCCGAACATTTTTTATGTGTTCATTGAACTGAAATTCATAGAACAGATTGTTTTATCAATTTCTTCGTGAATTCATAATTCCAAATTATCATGCATTGCAAGTTATTTCAAACTCTTTTGTTTCCGTACTTACGTAGGCAGCAGATATTTCCGATATTCGGATCATGCAATCAAGAAGCCTTGTTTCGCAAGCCACAGCTTCGCTTTCAGGACAGTACATCTTTTGTGGGGGTTCCACTCTGCGTGCGGCTAGGGCTGAAGGCGAGCTCCGGATCTAGCCCCACGCAGTCGCTTCGTGGTACTCCCAACCCGTAGCGCGGAAATCGCGGCTACGCCGGGTTCGGACGAATAAGGCAACCAGCGGTGTCAACGGTAACAACGTTTATTGCTATTAGCAATCGCGAACACTCGCAGAGGGACGTCCTCTCCGTAATAGTAATAAATAGTCTCGCCTCGTTGCCCGGGATAGTCAGGCAACGTGGTCACTCACGGGTAGCAGCAGGTACTCCAGTCCGGCAGTCCAAGGGGTCGCGTCCCAAGAGAGGGAGTCTCCCCCGGTCGCGCGCTTTTATGCTTTTTTACCTTTTTGCGAGGGGAAGTCCTCCTCGCCCGCCGGATACGTTTCCCTTTCCTGTGAGCCGCGTGGGGGAAGAGGGGTACGCGCGTCATCGGAGCGACGGAGAAAGGGAGAGCGCGTAGTGCCTCTTTCCCATGTCTACGCCGGCTCGTCCCGTCGCCATGTGCGAACGGGGCGCCGCGGGCACGCGGGAGGAAATGGAGGCGGGTGCTCCCCACATCCTCCTCCCCTTAAGAAGGCCCTCGGACGCAAAGAGTCGGACGCCGCTTTATTGGTCAAGAATGGCCCAGAAGCCGGTCTCCATCTCCTGGAGCTCCTCCGCCGCCTCCTTGTTGTCGCTGTCTGCCACCGCCGCAGCATCTTTGCTCGCTGTGCCAGCCGTCGTCTTCGCGGCTGGCTGCTCCGCTGCCGGTGGTTCCGCCACTGGCTGCTCCGCTGCCGGTGGTTCCGCCGCTGGCTGCTCCGCTGCTGGTGGCTCCGCTGCTGGCTGATTTGCCGTCCCAGCAGCGGTGCCTGGGTGCCCGGTCGCCACGTGGAGCAGCCATTCCGCGAACTCGTTTTCGCGGGCCGCTCGGGCCAGCATGGCCTGGACCGCTCCGTTTGGTGGTCGTGGCTGCGGCGGTGGCGTACTGGTTGCTCTCGTCCGGAGCCGGTGCAGCGCCCCTCGGTCGTGGCTCTTGTGGAGGCGGACCGCGCCACAGCCGCACAGCCTTGTACCCGCCGGCAGGGGCAGGCAGGCGCCCTCCGGTCGGCATCGCGTAGGGTCCGGCCCTGGAAGAGCCGGAACAGCCGTTCCGGAGGCGTTCCGATTCGGGCCCTCTCCTGCCGTCGCCAGGGTCGGTCTGATACATAAGCGGCTGGCGGGTCAACGCCATCCTGTGATGTCCAGGTAGCCACGTCCCGGGTGCCGCGGCTTGGATGGCTGGGGTTTGTTGCGTCGGGTTCCCTTGGTGGCCCTGACTTGGCCTCGGACGGAGAGGTGAGGCGGCGAGGTGACGGGTCACCGAGGAACCGGTGACGTCGTCCGCGATGGGCTGGTCCTGCGGGCGTCCGGTGTGAGGCCTGGCGACGCCCCTGGTGGGTCGAGGGCCCTCGAGGGGACACCTCAAATGGTGGGTGTCCCGCCGCCGAGTCGTCTCGGCGGCGCTTAGAGTTGGCGTCGTGGTCCATCTGTGTAGTGAAAGTCGGCACAGATAAGGTTAACACTCGCATTGCGCGTAACGCCTTGTACTCCGCCGGAAACATCAAACGGGCCCGGCAGTGCCGGAGGGTTTCCTCTTGCTACGCAAGTTGTAGCGCGGCGGCGGGCTCGTCGTTCGGTTCTGGCTGCTCTCTCTCACCGACCGTCGTTGAAGGAGGGACTGGTTTTCATCCCACTGCTCATCCCGCGGCACGTAGCGTTTCAGGTCGCATACATGTACCGGCCCGCCGATCGGCTTTCCTTTCATGCTCTCGAGCCGGTAAACAAGCGAGGAAACCTTCTCTCGCACTTGATACGGCCCGATCCACTTCGGCGCCAGCGAGGCAGCGAACTGTTTGCTAGAATCGCTGAGAACGTGCTGGCGTCGAAGCACCAGATCGCCCACTTCGTAGCGGACGTTCCGATGCGAGCGGTCGTACTGCGCCTTCTGTTGCGCCCTAGAAGTGCGAAGATTACGGCGTGCTTTGTGTAAAGCTTCCGTCATCTTGTCACGTAGGTGCGTCGCGTATTCAGCTCGTGCTGTAGGCGCGACCGACATTCTGCTGCGATCCGCGAGAACTCTATCCATCGGATTCGGCAGCTCTCTCCCCAGGTTGAGAGAAGAAGGCGCATACCCAGTCGAGCGGTTCACTGTCGATCGCAATGCAAACCCGATCTCTGGAAGGTAGGTATCCCAGTCCTTATGTCTTTCAGAGAACGCGACAAGCATGTGCTTAATGTTGCGATTGACCCGTTCAGTGGGGTTCGACTGAGCATGGTAAGTTGTCGTTTTCTTGTGCTTAATGCCAAGTGCAGCGCACGAGTCGACGAAAACCTTCGCGGTGAAGTAGGACGCATTGTCCGTTATCAACTGCTCCGGAAAGCCAAATCTAGTGAAAACCTCTAACAACTTATCCATGATCACTCGTGCCGTCAGTTTTCGCAAGGGGAAAAGTTCGACCCATTTACTGAAGTGATCTGTGACTACAAACAAGAATTTGTTCCTGCTCGGTGTGGTGGGATACGGTCCCATGACGTCACACGCCGCGATTTGCCAGGGAGTCTGGCTGTCGATAGGCTGCATGAGGCCGGGCGGTCGTCCACCTCGGGGCTTCACGCTTTGGCACACATGACATGAGCGGGCGTAGCGCATCACGTCCCGTTTCATGCCTGGCCAGGTAGCGAGGCGACACAACTTAACATAAGTCTTGGGGCCGCTCGCGTGCCCAGCGATACACGAGTCGTGAAAGTAGCGTAGCAGTGCTCCTCGCAACGCGCGCGGTATCACGACCTTAAACGGCTCACTTGTGTCGTCCTCGGTGGGAATATACCTCAGCAGGAGGCCGTCGGAATTCAGCAGATAAGAATCCAGCGCACTCACAGCATTACCAGCTGATCCCGAGCGCTTAGCACCGACAGCAATACCAGCTGCCTCCATGTGTGCGGCGGCCGCGCCACCCTGCTCCCGGAGCTCGTCGAGCACTTTTCGACAAAACGGGTCCTTCTGCTGAGCCTCGAACAGCTCCTCTCTGCTGAAGACGACTCCTGCGGAACCGACAACATCTACGTGGTTCACGCTCTCGCCCAGGATCGACGGTTGTTCCGCGTCCCTTACTTGGGCCTCTCCATCGCCTCGGACTGGCGCTCGCGAAAGTGCGTCAGCTGCGGCATTGCTTTTTCCTTTGCGGTAGCGCACGGTGAAGTCGTAACGCTGCAGCAGCAGTGCCCAACGCGCCAGGCGGCCACTCGGCTCGCTCAAGCGCCTCAACCAAGTGAGAGCCATGTGGTCAGTCTCAATCTTGAATGCCACTCCATCAACGTAATAGTCGAACTTTCGCAGAGCGAAAACTATCGCGAGGCACTCCTTCTCTGTCACCGAATAGTTCCTTTCGGCCGGCGTCAACGAACGACTCGCGAACGCAACCGGTCGGTGAGTGCCTCCGTGCTCCTGAAGCAAAATCGCCCCTAAGCCTAGGTCGCTTGCGTCTGTTTGAATCACAAACTCCCTATTCAAATCGGGCAGCTGCAATTCGGCCGTGTCAGCGAGCACCTTCGTGAGGCCACGCAGTGCCGCCTCCTGCTCTTGGCCCCAAGTCCACCGTTCGTCTTTCCTCAAGAGCTTCGTCAAAGGCGCTTGCACTGCCGCGCAGTCTGGAATGAATTGGCGATAAAAGTTAACCAACCCCAGAAAGCGCCTTAGTTCGCCGATATCTTTCGGCGACGGGTACCTCAGTATAGCCTCGAGCTTATCCTCACTCGGCAGGATGCGGCCGTTGTCCAGCGTGAATCCCAACAGCGCTATTCTACTCGCAGCTATCTGAGCTTTGTTCGGGTTCAACGTGATACCCGCGGACCTCAGCCTGTCTAGGACGTCTCTCAAGTGGCGCAAGTGCTCCTCGAATGTTTTCGAATAAACCACTATGTCGTCCAGATATGCGAGGGCATGTTGCCACTTCGCGTCTCCTAGCACTCGGTCCATCAACCTTTGATATGTAGCGGGAGCTCCGACCAAACCAAAAGACATTCTCTTAAATTGAAAGAGCCCCCGGTGACAAGTGAAAGCCGTTTTCTCTTTGTCACGCTCGTCCATTTCGACCTGAAAGTATCCACGACTAGCATCGAGCGTCGTAAAGTACTTCGCCCCGCCTAGGTTTGACACTAAAGAGGAAATGGAGGGTAGAGGGTACGCATCCTTCTTCGTAACCTCATTCAGCCTGCGGTAGTCTACACAAAGGCGATAGGTATCGTCCTTCTTCGGGACTAGAACTACCGGGAAGCCCCATGGGCTGTTCGACCTTTCCACCACGCCTGTGTCGATGAGTTCGTCTAAGGCGCTATCAAGTGCTTTCCGCTTAGTCAAGCTAATCGGCCGAGGATTACATTTCCATGGTGCCGCGTCACCCGTGTATATCCTGTGTCTGACTAGCGTAGTGCGGCCCGGACGGTCAGTGAAAATCGCGTCGTATTCGTACAACAGCGACGACAGTCGTGCCCGTTCTCTCTCCGGCATATTGACCTCTGACAAAAGCGGGTGCGTTACTCCTCGCAGAACAGTGGCGCACTGTTGTGCCACCGTGTCGCTCTCCTCGCCTGCGCCGATTACTGTTCGCTCGCTTGGCTGTGGCCGGGTGCGGCCCGCTCGCGCCGCGCCCGGAGACTGGCGTGTCTCCGCTGCCACGGGCGCTTTTGCGAAAAGCTTTAAAGCACCCGTTCCGTTCTCCCGGTAACCTCCGTTGCCGATGTCTATTACAATGCCCGACTTGACGAGAAAGTCTCGACCCAAAATAACAGGCACTGATAAACCCGGGAGATGTACGAGGCGTTGTCGCCTCACGCGTTTCTCCCAACGGATCACTAGCCTAGCTGCACCGCTAGATTGCGCTGTGCCGGAAGCAAGTCGGAAGGTGGTGCCATTATCTCTCAAGCGGATGTTGTTCTCGCGGAGATGATGCAACACCTCGTCACCAAATAATGAAGCGCTTGCTCCGGTATCCAATAATGCAGCGAATTTCTTTCGGGCTATCGTTAGCTCGATGAACGGCGCCTGCGAGTCCGCAACTCCTCCTACGCGACAAGCCGAAGGCGCAAGTAATTCGATGCCACCGGCTATGTTCGACATCGCCGCACGGGACCCAAGGTGGATCACCGGCGGCCTCGCCCGTTTCCCGAGCCACGTGCTCGGCCTCGGCCCGGCGTGCGGCCGCAGTCACGGGCGATGTGCCCTGGTCGGCCGCACTGGTAGCAGCGGCCGCTGAAGCCTCGGTGGCCTGGGCGGCCGTCGCTCCACTCCGGCCCGCCGTAGTTTCCTTGAATTGCGTTCGGCGTGTGCCGCTCCTCCCGTCTCGTATCGGCCTCTCGTTCCTGTCGCGGCGCGCTGAGTGCGGCATTAGTCGGTGCTGTTCTCAGCGCGTAGGCGTACGGGTCCAAAGCGCGGTCTGATAACTCCCAACTACGCTGGACCTGCGGCTCCGCGAACGATGCCGACGCGTCGACTCTAGACGAGTGGGAAGTGATCGCGCCGCCGTTCCACGCGCAGCGAGGCTCGAGTGACAGCGCCGCGGGTGGAGGCGGGCGGTATGCTCGCGCCGCGAGAATGTCTCCCTGGATGCGCTTCGCCTCGGCGGCGAGTTCGTCTAGGTCTCTAAATTGGCGCCCTCTGAAATAGGCCGCGAAAGTGGGGTGCGCCTGCCGTGTGACGCGCTCAACTTTCTCTTCATCGGTGGCGAGGGGGTTCGCGAGACGATACAGTTCGTCCATCGCTCGCACATATTCCAGCAGGGACTCGTCCGGATGCTGGGTACGAAGCTCCAGCTCTCTCCTCAAACGCCACTCGTAATTGGCCGGAAGAAATTCTTCGCGGAAGTTCGCGCGGAACTCCTCTACTGTGCGGCATCGGTGTCCGGTCAGTCGGAACCATCGAGCCGCCTGGTCGGTCAGTGAAACCGGGATCACGCGCGCGACTAGTTCGGCGTCTGAAAGCCCGGTTGCCTGCTGGTAATACAGTAGACGGTCGAGGTACTCACTCGCGCTCGTGCGATCGTGGTACCCACTGTAGGTAGGCATGTCTACCTTAATTCGTGGTCGCTCGCTCTGCGACGAAGCCTGCATTGTGCCTTGCAGGGCGCCGGCTAAGCTCTGCATGATTTGCAACGCATTTTGCAGCATTGCCTCGCTAGACGGTAAACTCTCGCCCAAAGGGCCGGATGCCTCCGCCGTCGGGGTTGAGTTATTTAGTGGCATGTGTGCCTCTGTGTCCGCGTCGCGATGCGGCGAGGGGCCCGACGGGGTACGCCTCGTATTGGGGTTAACCTCGGCCCACGTGGCATTTGCGCCAGCCTGACTGTTCCGCGTGAAACACTCAAAACCAAAGCTGCTGGTTTGTTCAGCAGCTGCCGCCGCGTTAGCAATAGGCTGCTGACTTTGCGTCGCTACATTTGACAGCATGAATAAATCTGAGAGGTCAGACAAGCCAGCCGCCATTGTTCGCTGAAACGTGGGTAGTCCTAGCGCCAACACACACCAGAAGACTCGCCGTGTTGCCGAATTCGATCCACGTTGGTAGCGCCAAATGTGGGGGTTCCACTCTGCGTGCGGCTAGGGCTGAAGGCGAGCTCCGGATCTAGCCCCACGCAGTCGCTTCGTGGTACTCCCAACCCGTAGCGCGGAAATCGCGGCTACGCCGGGTTCGGACGAATAAGGCAACCAGCGGTGTCAACGGTAACAACGTTTATTGCTATTAGCAATCGCGAACACTCGCAGAGGGACGTCCTCTCCGTAATAGTAATAAATAGTCTCGCCTCGTTGCCCGGGATAGTCAGGCAACGTGGTCACTCACGGGTAGCAGCAGGTACTCCAGTCCGGCAGTCCAAGGGGTCGCGTCCCAAGAGAGGGAGTCTCCCCCGGTCGCGCGCTTTTATGCTTTTTTACCTTTTTGCGAGGGGAAGTCCTCCTCGCCCGCCGGATACGTTTCCCTTTCCTGTGAGCCGCGTGGGGGAAGAGGGGTACGCGCGTCATCGGAGCGACGGAGAAAGGGAGAGCGCGTAGTGCCTCTTTCCCATGTCTACGCCGGCTCGTCCCGTCGCCATGTGCGAACGGGGCGCCGCGGGCACGCGGGAGGAAATGGAGGCGGGTGCTCCCCACACTTTATACTGTATAGGACCAGTATTCATGACAGCGTTTATTATTACGTGCCGAAGCTAGACGGACATTATGCTAACTGAAATAAATTGCGGGGTTTAACGTTCCGAAGCGGGACAGTGTACTATCAGGGAAGCCCAAGTCGAGACCACCGAATAAATTTTTATGACCCAAGGTTCATTAATGTGCAGTCAAAAGCGCGGTACACACGTGGTTTTGCATTCCGCCCTCATCGGAACGCAGGCGATGTGCCCGGGGATCGAACCCGTGGCTTCGGGCACAGCAGCAGAAGGCATGCGTTAAAATTAACATGCACATATCCTTAAAATAGTGCGCGTTATCTGACAGGGCACGTTCCATGAGATATACTTATCCCTGACGGGGAAAGTGCATGCAACCTAGCTTTAAACGGAAAAGTTCAGCTTCCCCACGTGGACAGTGTAATAAGAACGACTGGTCCTTTCGACGTTTTTGAATTTGCGAAAGCAAAGTTGTACCTCACGCTATTTGTTACCTATTTCTTTAGTGCGTAGTAATAAAGTTGCGGAGCGACTGCGCTGCTTCGCTGGACTCCCTGTAGCTCTGATTTGTGTGCCTCACGCTGCCTGTCCTCTTGCACGCTGAACTTCTGAGCGTCGGACATGACTCCAGCAACGGGTGCGGCGCCCCCGGGACCGCGGCCTATCAAGCCTTCTGATAGTCAACCCGGTATTACGCCAGACCAACAATTGTAGATGCAAGCGGCGGTAATCAGCCTCGAGACACCCTCTGGCGTTGGATTGCAGCCTGGAACAGTCACAGGCCACCACTATACTCCGTCCTCTGTGAATTTCTCACTTCCGCCTGGCCAAGGTCCTCACACTGAGACCATCTCCTGCTTCGACGTTCGTCTGCCCGAAGGTCAGGATTATTTTTCTGATATGTCAGAATCTTCTGCTGCTGCTGTTACCTACATGGACGCTGCCGCGAATTCTTCCGACGGCTCGAAAAAACACACTAGAATACCGCCCCTCAAACGCTGCCCCGGAGCGAAAACGTCACTCATGGCAGTGGACTCTCTGCCAGTTGAAAACACGCCTAAGCCAAAGTTGACCACATATATAAGTTGAAAAAATGCTGAAAAAGTTGTCACAGGCTTCAATCCACTGACACTGAAGACAGCTTTTGAAGCGGCAGCTCCAGATGGAGTGCTACAAACACGACCAAATGCGCGTTTGAACCTCGTCGCTGTCAATACACGCAATGCAGACGCTTCTGAACGCCTTCTGAAAATCTCAAGTATTGCTGTACTACCTATTCTTACCTACGAGCCACGGCAGAGAAATTGTGGAGTAGGCGTCATAAAGGGAGTTCCTGTAGACCTCGATCAATCAGATATCTTTACGGCCCTTCTTTAAAGAGCTGCTGTCAAGTCTGTACGTCCGTATTGGATTTGCCACAGAAAGTGCTCCTGAGTTCGTCGTCTTCGACTACATACGTCACCAAGTATACGAATACATTGAGGCTCCGAGACAGTGCTCCAAGTGCCAGCGTTTTGGGCACGTTGTTGGTGTCTGCAGGTTATAAACACGGTGCCCACGCTCCGGAGGCAATCATGATCTATATGCCTGTGCAAATGAAGAGCCACACTACCACAATTTCGGGTAAAAACATGAATTCACGTCTGCTCGCTGTGCTATTTTGCGCAAAAAGAAACAGATACATAATCACAAGATGGAAAACAACCTGGGGCACCAATTGGCAAAGGCAGGAAACACGAGGCAGTGGCTAAGCAAAGGCGCCTGCAGCCAGCAAAGGTACACCTAAAAAGTTGATAGTTGAAACTGCCGATCCGCCACAAATTGACGACACAGATAATTTCCCGTCTTTACCAACTCGCCTACCAGTTCCAACTCCTCCTTTGCGAGCTGCTCAGGAGAGCACAGCTTGCCCGTCGGAAAAGACACGGGTCTCAACGTCCTGGGGTGGACCGCGTGAGTGTGGCGCCCGACAAGATCACGAAAACGCACAACCATTGCTATTTGCTCTTGTCGACGCTGCCCGCAGCTTCCTCGCCCAAATGTCTTCTGCAGTGGCTGAAGCCATCCTGACGTTGCTTGACTTTCTCCTGTTCTGTCAAAACGGCGCTAATGGCCAAACTACCCAAAGAACATTCGAA
This sequence comes from Dermacentor andersoni, assembly GCF_023375885.2. Lineage (NCBI taxonomy): Eukaryota > Metazoa > Arthropoda > Arachnida > Ixodida > Ixodidae > Dermacentor > Dermacentor andersoni. Next base: position 78,698,863 of record NC_092814.1, read on the forward strand.
ACAAGGCCACCATATTTCAATGGACCGCCTGCAGCCTCCGCTGTGGTCTCTCCAACTTTAGACAATTCGTACACAAGCACCGCATTCCAGTGATCGCTGCCTCAAAGTTCCGTGTGCACACCGTCATTTGCTTCTCTAGATATACCATCACACTTTCACCTACAGGAACGGAAAACAGCAGAGTTCTCTTGGCTGTTCGCAATGATTTAACTTTCACTGTTCATGTCCTACCACCCGATGCATCCAACGAGTGTGTTGCGATGACAGTGAAATGGGACAATTTGACCTTTACGGTGATTGTGGCGTACATACGCCTCGGGCTACATGTGATGTAGATAGGCTGCACTACATATTATACGGAACACTTGTACCGCAAGTACTAACTGGGGACTTCAGCGCGCATAACCCGGCCTGGGGCGGCACGAGATCTTCAGTCCGCGGTCGACGCCTTTTTGACATAGCACATCAAAAAAATTACAGGGTCTCTTAAGAGCTCTCTGAAGAGGTTAACAGTGATAGCCTATTCTTCCTCCTCTTATCATTCGCCTCTTTCTTTTTGCCTCTTCTCTTTCTCTTCTTTCTTTAGTCATTACTGCTCACTACTAAGCATTTTTAGTCGTGTGTAACTAATTGTGATCATTACAAGTCGTCGTTAGACAGGTTGGCCATATCATAATCATGAGTAGTCATCACAAGTCATTTCAGTCATTATTAGTCATTACTGGTCATTACGAAGCATTTTTAGTCATTTCTAATCAACTGTAGTCGTTGCAAGTTGTCCTTAGACATATTGATCATTTCATAGTCATTACTAGTCATTACAAGTTATTTCAGTCATTATTAGTCACTACTGCTCACTAGTAAGCATTTCTAGTAATTTCTAATCAATTGTGGTCATTACAAGCCGTCGTTAGACATGTTGGACATTTCGAAATCATTACTAGTCATTACAAGTCATTAGTAGTCAATATTAGTCATTACTCGTCATTATTAACCTCTACCAATCTGTTATAACGTTATCATTCGCTGTCACTATCAATCATTTTTCATTCTTTAATCTGTCTTCATACGGGGTGATGACGCTTCGGCGGACATCCCGGCGGTCAGGTCTGCTGGCACAAACTTCATCATGAGCCAAGAAAAAGTTAAATTCTAGTGACTCTTGGTTTCGAATTTTTTATTTATGTCATCAATTTTTTAATAAAGCTTCACAAAATTCGCAAATTTTCACAAGAAACTATCAAGTTTACAACCGCGTAACTCGGCAGTAATAAATGATATCACAATTCTGCGAATCGCATCTCATAGTACATCTAAAGCGGACAAAATTGATATGTTACAATGGGTCTCAAAAAATTTAGTAATATGTAAATACAGCTTTTGCATAACCTTTGTACCCAACGTAACAAATTCACGTAATAAATACACATATCGAATTTGTGCGCTTTGAATGATCTATAGTGGATGCCGTTTAAAGAACCGCAATATCTGTTCTTTACAGATAGCTATTACCTTGTAAACTTCGTGATTCTATTTTTTCGATCTTTCGAATTTTTGAAATGTTCTTCAACAAAATTCAGGACCTAAATCGAAATTCCGCATCCGACATTCACTAGAATTCAACTTTCTCTCTCGAATGCAACAAATGTTATTAAAATCGGTCCAATGGTTATCTCAGAAAAGCGTTTTTGCGTTTTACATGTATTTGAATAGCCGCGTCGGAGTTGGGCCCGAGCTAAAGCTTCCTCTTAGGTCTTGTCTGGATTGACGTGCGATGAGTTTGTTGGTGCGCTGAATCGAGAAAAACAAAGCAGCAGTAAATATATCAAGCCAGCTCGAACTCACTCAATGGCCGATGTTGAATATGAGAGGCTCCGGGCAATGCGCCGCAGATCTGAGAGACGTGCTCGTCGGACACTGTCTGTAGATGATATTCGCGACGATAGGCGAATGCAAAGACATGTTCAACGTCACCTGGACAAGCTAGACAGGAGGCAATGGTGCACCTTCGGTTCCGAACTTGACCCCAGAGAACCACTGTCAAGAATATGAAGCATGGTGCGCGGCCTGAAAACCCCGCCGACTCACCTACATCCTTTCACTTCTATTGCACTATCCCGTATCAGCAACAAGTTGGACGTGGAGCAGAATTTCTCCTCCAAGATCACTGATGCAGCGGTGCTCGCAACTTTGCCACGAGCAGCACAGGAAGTTTCAGCAACAGTCACCACTATTGAAGCAGACGAACCTTTTACGATCATGGAGCCACTTGACTCGTTGGCGTTGGTGCACAAGGCGTCATCTCCTGGTCCTGACTACGTCATGCAGCTATGCCGAGTTGACACATTTAGGCAACAAGGCAAATATGTGCCTCTTTACCATATTCAATGGTGGCTGGGAGGGTGGCCGTCTTGAACCTTGTTGGAAACGACCTCGTGTTATCCCTGTCCTCAAGCCTCGCAAGCCTCCGACAGACGTAAGCTACTACCGTCTGATTCCTCTTCTGGACGATTGCGCCTGGACCATGGTTGCTAACGAGCATGAATGTCTACCCTCCGTAGATGTCAGGGTTCAGAAAGAGCCGCAGCAGCATAGACAACGTCATAAACCTTGTCCACTGCGTAAAACCCAACAAAGCTGCATGCAACACTACTATTGTCGGATTCCTAGACATCAAGGGAGCGTTCGATAACGTGACTCACGAGGCTATTTTATACGTTCTGAAGTCCGTCGTTGAAGTTGGTGGTCGTATGTACCGCTGTATCTCAGACTACCTCACTGATCGCACAGTCTACACGTCCACAAAAGAAGGTGACACAGCTCCACGCACAGTGCATCAAGGAGTTCCACAGGGCGCTGTTTAAGACCGACCTTATTTAACGTAACTCTTATTGGAATGGAGAAGGGAATTTCGACGTCCGTTGCAATCTCTTTATATGCAGATGACATATGTACATGGAGCTATATGGTCGCAACAGACGTGTCCTACGAGCAAGATTGCAGAACGCTATCAATTCTATTCAAAAATTTCGATTTGCACGAGGTCTAACGATGTCACCAGAAAAGTGTGCCGCCATTGCTTTCACTAGGCAGGATATCTCGCACTACACGTTAAAGGTTGCACACTCTCCCATTCGTTACGTGTCAAGTCACAAGTTTCTGGGCGTGACAGTCGACAGTCTAATGATGTGGACACCCCATATTCGAATACTAAAAAGAAATGGCTCATACTCGAGAATCTTCCGTATGCTATCAAGCAACACTGGGGGCTGCTCTGTAAAGTATCTGCTACGTATGTATATGGCTCTCTGTGAAGGTCTCCTACGACAGTCTTCCTGCGCTAGAGCGCATTTCCCAAACCAACATAAAAGCCATCACTAGTGCGCAAGCAAAGTTCTGGAGTGCTTCGGCCTCCCGAAAAACTAATCAAATGCAGGAACCTCTGCAAAAATCAGACGACTATCGGTTCCAGTGCTTCTACCGCACGAGTTTCTCCAAGTACACATGCATTTTGTCGCCAGATTGCCGGGTCACCCGCTTGCTTCAGACGGCGGTCCTGTGGTGCGGAGCTTGCTCCCGCTGAATTATCAAAGGTCTTTTATGCCTACGGAACCACCGTGGAAAATTCCTTCGTGATCCATTCATAAAAAGCCAACAAACACATACACCAAGGACAACATAGGGGAAATAATTTGCGCTTAATAAATGAAATAAAGAAACGATAAATTAATGGAAACGAAAGTGGATGAAACAAACAACTTGCCGCAGGTGGGAAACGATCCCACAACCTTCGCATTACGCGTGCGATGTTCCTTCAATTGAGCTACCGCGGCGCCGTTTTCCCATCCACTTTCCTGGGTATTTATGTTTTCCTACTAAAACCCAGTGAGCGTTAGCCAGTGCCACTTCTCACGAACCTTGGCGACGGATGTGAAATATCCTTTCTGCCGCAGGCGTCACGAGAACGTGATTTTTTGGGGTGAAGGCAACTGGTCAATAAACCCACACATGCTACTTGAAGGCATCAATGTTGCCGGATTCGAGACCCTCGTTGTGTACGGACCCCATACAAAATGTAGCTACCAGTACGGACCCCTATACAAGATAAACCCATCATGTGACTTTTACATTTCTCGAGGCCTCAATAGACAACACCAAGCATGCCTTCACCTCATAAAACAACATAGCCTACACAAACTACTTTAGGAGTACGATTCAACTCACGGACTCGCTAATGAGCTTTCAATGTAACGTCCCTGAAGACCTGCAACATATTCTGTGCGACTGCTGGCTCTATGCGTCAGAGAGAGAGCCTTTGAAGGCGGCATTGAACCTTCAACGGGCCTCGAACTACTTGGCAGTACTGCGCATTCTGGGCCCATGGCAAAGCACCGCCTGTGCGTTACGCGTCACGAAAGCTCTGCTGGCCGGGCCACGAGCCTTAACAAAACTTTGCTAATATATATATATATATATATATATATATATATATATATATATATATATATATATATATATATATATATATATATATATATATATATATTGATGATTGCGGGACGCGTTCGTCGCCCAGGCCCACGGCGCGTCGCTTGCCAAGATGAGCCGTTCCGTCTTGCCTGCTAGAACCACTGCTTCGCTTACACCGATTCCCCCACTGCGCAGGATCTGCATGATTTTAAAGCGCATGAATGGAGGACATATGGTCTCCGTAAAGTAGACGAGCGCAGACGAAAGCACAAGTGCAGAGCCGTAGCCACGCCATTGTCGTCACGCCGTCGTACGCAGCTCGAGGTCATGGGTTTCATCCCGGCCGCGACGGCTGAATTTCGATGAGAAGGTGACCGTGCCCCATATTTTTTTTAAAGTAACATAAAAAAAGTACAACAGAAATAATGCAAGATGAAAGGAAGTATTACAAATCATTGTCCCGATTTTTAGAACTGTTTAGAGCACAACTGTAATCAGCTACAATACACAGCGTCTCATTGCGGTGTTTGGTGGAGGCCATATTTGATAGACATTATCATTTCTCCACTTGGAACAGCACTTCGCAGCACGCTTCTAAACAAATGGCACGGTAATCCGTCCCTAACACATTTTTATTACGTTTATTTTTCTTTTGCAAACAGTTACGTTGTGCTGTCTAGCGAATAAGCAACTCTGTCTATTGAATGGGTGTTATGATCTTCTTGTTATAACTACGTGCTACCAGCCAAGAACTATGATGGCAGTTTCCCCATGGCCACCACTAAACCCTATATCCTTCTCCTTCTCTTTCCTCTACCCCCTCAGCGAGGCCCGACCGCAGATCAATACGGTGACCTTCATCACCTGCTGCTAGCGAAAAAGCTATTTCGTGTCCAAATAATCCTTATCGCGCCTGGTGGCGTATGTCCAAGATCTCTTTCTCCGAGATCTGCTTATGGTTTACCGCCAGCGGCGTCGCATTGCTGACGGCTTCGCGAGTGCTTTCTGACTTCGGTATCTTTGAGCTGTGCAATAAACGTGTTGTCAGAGAAACCGGGGTTCAGGAGTAAGCATTCCTCAGAGTTCAGTGGGCTTTTTTTTTTCTTGACAGGGCTCTATTTAACAGCACAGCACGCAAGCATGAGGATATTTATAACTCTCACGGAACATAAATATACCAAAATAAAGTAACAATGCGTAATCGGCATCATAGAGAGCCATAAAGCAAGATGACTTTGACAAGTATAGTAAAAAGCAGCATCGTTCATGTGTCGCTGAAAACTATACAGAAAAAGAAAGACAGTTCTGTTATACTAATTTCTGTGTGCTTCCCGCAGGACGCTCTTTTCCGTAGCCTATACCTAGTGTTCCTTTCGTTATTTAGGTTTTAAGAATGGTTTGAGCATTATTCAAATACCCTCTTAGAGATTGCGTGTGTACCTGCGTACGAATGTTTGGAGAATATGTAAACTGCGACAACGATCAAGACCAAATTAGCCTCCTGCCTGCAGTTCAGAGGTGCATTACATAGATTCTACATTCACTAAGGTAAATAATTCACCCCTAAATTAAAGCCAGCATGCTTAGCCCCCCATGCAGTGGTGCTTCTGCGCAGTTCCTTACTCCGAAAGCCTTTGTGGGTTGTAAAGCATAATTTATAATGAGGGAGCCAAATATATAGACTCAGCAATGAAAATTCGGAATTTAAACCTTGTCTCCCCTTCAATGCTCAATTTTATATATCCGTACAAACTTTTCGTAGGCGGCGTTTTTACGAGTTCAGAAAACTAATGAGGATAGGCGAACTGGTAGGCGACTGCCGCCTCCTCATTGTCATGGTTCTCTCTGTTGTTCAGTCAAAATACGCTTCGTTTGCTTATAGTCTTTATTTGCGCGATACCAAGAAAATGGTGTTTGGCTCAGTTTTGCGTTAACAATGAACGTAATATGCACGGAGCAGCAAAGAATCTCCCACACCTGTTCTCATGAGCGAAATGCTAAGGCATTGTTCGTTTTTAAGAGAGCCCTTTCATGCTTCCGCACAGACAGCCTGTGGAAAGTGGGCGCCATTCAATTGGTCCAAAAATACTGTAGAACGCAGCACGCTCCATCTTAGAAAACAAATGCGGCAACGGTGCCTGCGAACAAGATTTTTCCGTTGCAGCCGAGCTATGCAGAGCAATCGACTCGCAGAACTTTGCCAACAATCCAATGCTTCTCTTTTTATTCATTCGTTCGTTCGTTCGTTCGTTCGTTCGTTCGTTCGTTCGTTCGTTCGTTCGTTCGCTCGCTCGCTCGCTCGTTCGTTCGTTCGTTCGTTCGTTCGTTCGTTCGCTCGCTCGCTCGCTCGCTCGCTCGTTCGTTCGTTCGTTCGTTCGTTCGTTCGTTCGTTCGTTCGTTCGTTCGTTCGTTCGTTCGTTCGCTCGCTCGTTCGCTCGCTCGTTCGTTCGCTCGTTCGTTCGTTCGTTCGTTCGTTCGCGAGTTTGATCATTTATTTAGTTGTTTTTAAATTTTTTTTATTCATTTATTTTGGGCTTCGAATTGGTAAACCGGCAAGAAGTCCATTTGTGTATACGAAGGGGGCATAAAGATGGGTGATAATGTGATTCAGGAGCACGGCCACATCGCGATATTGCAGTCGCACGAAACAGACCACCATTTCGCAACACTACAAGGGTCAGAACCGTTTTGTAGGAACGGAGCGATGGTGAATAGCTTCTTTCTTTTTTTCGGCCCCTGCCTCGCGAAATCTGTAAGACAAAGTGAGGCGGCGATGACGCCGACCTGCACACGCGTACTTGTTTATACGTCTTCAGCAGTGGCACGTGGCAGGTGCGGCGCGTACAAGTGGATACCAGCCAGAGCAGCTGCACACTTCAATGGAACGCAAATATGAATCTAGGTTCATTCTAGCGAGAACTTCCGGAACGTCTATTTCCATTACAAGCTGCGCTGCGCATGCGCGTTAAAGCGCGTCACAACGCGTTCCTGTGGCTGTCGCTGAATGCGTACTGACCGTACCTCTATTTCGGGCGCTCTGAAAACGGCCTTGCGGGTCCTTTTAATCGTGTACGAGCTTGTTTTTTTCCTTCGTGGTTCCCTGCGGTGCGCATGTTTGTGGGCCCAGAGCCCGCAGTCGCCAATCCATCAGCTCCGAGCCGCTAGGGCCGGACTCTTGGAACACCGAGAGAGAACATGTATGACGCACGACATCCTTCCTTCCCCGGTCGTATTCATTACTCAGTTCCGCATTCAAATTGACCTTAACGCTTGCAGCACCCCCGCATTTCTCAAATGACCTACGGCAAAGGCCCTTCTTCCGTCATCCAGCCCAGGGCTGAGCCACCGAGTTTATTTACCCAACGCACCGGCTCGAAATATTCACCGAATCTTTGCGTATTGTCGGGTGTCAGCGTGCAGTCGAGTGGAGTCGCCAATCGATAGCGCCATCGCAAGCCTGTTTCTGAACGAGCCCGCTTCGCGATCCATTGGGCCTGCTGTGTGTACATAATGTTGGGGTGTTTTTCGTTGCCTTGCAAGGAAGCACATGGCATGCATGCGTTTCGACTCCCTATTCCCAGTCTGTGCGAGCAGAGCGCTGAACAAAGAAGCCTGTCGCCGAGAATGCCGGCCTATACATCGGGTGAACTGCTGTCACGCCTGGGCGACACAACATACTAGCCAGACGTTTCTTTTGGTATGCACTTTTCGCCTTCTCGTTGTTGCTAACTTCTGTGTGGACACTAGCAGTTAAAATGATGAATTGCTTGCGACACTAAAGATTGACCAACAGGGAGTGACGTGGACTGATTATATAGAATAAATACGATGCATCATTCCTTTCGTCCTCATCTTTATAGCCTTTCCTCTCTCGCTTCCTCTTTTTTTTCCTTTTTTCATACAAAGCATGCGAGCTCTCCAACACCATTGCACGGTTTCAATGCTTTCTTCGTCACCACTGAATAGGCGAATTTTGTGCCCGAGCTTCCTAATACAGACAGGCGCGCCGATATATTTAGGCACAGAGCTGAGCACCCTTGTTGGTGCAATCGCGAACGCAGGCGGTGTCATAGCGATTTCCTATACAAGCTCTTTCCCCGAAGTTTTCATTAGCAAACATGGCAAGAGCGGCCACTCAAAAAGTGTCCCAACACCCATCACACGCGCCTTTCTCCCGACAGAAACATTCTGTGGGAATAAGTAAGCTTCCTGAACGGTGACATTAAGAACTACTATAACTTCGGATCCGAGTAGGATATCGCAGCTTAGCACCAAAAAAAGAACACGCCAATCTAACCTGCAAGTAATACTTGTACTCGCTTTTATACGTACGAATCATGGTTTCCGGTATGCTATTGCTTTCGAGAGTTTCTTCTGCGCTCTTCTTGAGATCTACATTTAAATTTTTACGGCCTCAGCCAAATCGAGGTCTTGTGCATTCCGTCATAGCTAACTACGAATATATTCTTTTTTTCAGCTGCAAAATTACGCCTAGAATATTCCACTGTTTGCAAAGCGTGTCCTAGTCAATAATAAATAAATAAATAAATAAATAAATTACCGTGGTTTACTGGCGCTCGCCGCTCAGAAACGCTATAGCCTGTCTTGCCCTCTTATTTATCCTTTTTCTATTCTTGCTACTCCTTGCCTACCATCACGAAGTTTTAACGCAAAGAAGTGTGCGCCTAATATCGGGCACTTTGCTGTAGGCAAGTTCTTGTCTCGCCTCGTTTGGGCACCTTCAATTAAAAAAGAAATTGAAGTGCCCGATGGTGGAATCAAACCTGTTTCCCACCAGAGCAGCCCGATGTTCCAACCAGCCAGTAGGCCACAACCGTTTGTTTGTTTGTTTCTTTTTTTGAGCAGGTCACAATTCCAGTGTAGGGTAGCAAACCGGATGCTCTTCTGGTTGACCTCCCTGCCTTTCCTGTCCTTGCTCTCTCTCTCTCTCTCTCATGCCAACGTCAACAAACTTTTTGAGGTGATAGTAGGCGTGTGCGTGTGTTACGGCGCATAGCACGAGCGAGAGCACGGGAATAGCAGGCACGAGAGGCAGGAATTTATAAATTGTGATTTATATTACAAATAATTGGCAAGTAATATCATCTGACTGTTACAAAGAGCATACGTTTGATGAAGAGGTGCTCGTTGAATTTCGTTACCTGGTAACAAGAAGGGGCTGGTTGCCTTGTTAATCTAGGCGTAGATCACCTTTTGTAAATGAAATTTTCGGGCGTAGTGTGAGCCATCGCCATTTTCCATCCTTGAAGGTAGGTGGTAGTTTTGGTTCTTCAGTCCCTTGCATGTCTCCATGAGAAGGATTTCAAAAGCGGCAAGCTTCACTGAGCTTGCGGTGTTGTATAAGTAATAACATTTTTTGTGTCAGCGCAAATTACAACAGAAATGATGAGTAGAAATGCTGGCGTCATCAAGCGCAAGGCTGCTGTCCATTTGAGCATAGGCGGAAAGTGTATGTATATATACAGCTGCACTTGAACAAACTTCCTGTGACCTCGAAGAGTTGTTCACTGAAATGACGGCCTTATGTGAGGATATACAAGACCTCATATAGTAGGAGACACTTGAAATTCCCAGCCTGAGTCCTTTCGCACTACCAAGAATCTGGCGTCTCTCGGTGGTGCAATCTGCCTTCGTGAAATTATTTTATACTTCGCTATCACTAACACTGCTTCACCCTTCCGGAGAAACTGCAGCAACTCTCTCTTTCTTTTCTACTGCGCACGACTGCTGTAGCTTCTGATTTCGAGTGAATATGGCTTGGCCTCAATTCGAATACTGAGTGAACTATACAGGATGTCCCAACTATCATGCACCAAGACTTAAAAAAAAAGCAATTGTTTACTCCCAGGAAACCTAGTACATATTGTTTCCAGTACAGTGGAGTAGCCGCCAATACTTTTTTAGTTACTGAAATTGAATTAGGTCATTATAATTATTTATCTAACTCAAGAAGTACTGTAGTAATTATCAAAGTGTTAATGAGGCATTTGTAGGCACCCCCAAATGACATCTAACTGCGGTGTTTTTAGCGACGTACTAAACTACGTACAATTTTGTTCCGATTGGTATAGAAACCCCACGAAATAAAATTAAAAATACCACGTGACTGCGCTCCCAGCTGCATCATAAAGCAGCGCCCTCAGATAAGCTGAAGTTGTTGAAAGCAACTGCCTTTCCTGTCACAAAACCGAAGAGACAGCTCATCACTTTGATAATGGTACGGAAGGAGCACCAACAGCAGGTTTTGCTGCTTCGCAGCTATTCCTTCCTCTAATTTCTACATCCCACTTATTATCCGTATCTCAAGGCCGGCTGATCACACAGATAACAAAAGCCCCCTGATAACGCGGCCGAAGCGCCGCTCTGACCACGCACGACGCGCGTAAAGCAATGCAATAGGCAGAGAGAGAGAGAAACATTTATTTCATTCCGGCCCCCTGTACGGGGCTACTGGCAGAGAATGCTTCAAGATCCCGGCTCTGTTCGCACCGCCTCGAAAGAGAGTGCGCGGAGCTATATTTCGAACCAGACACGTGCTTCCGACCAAAGCCAAATTAAAGTGACGGTTTTAATTTTCATGAGAGTGTATGCGTGCTGCAAAAACAGCTTCGTGGCAAAAAAATAAAAGCGAGATAAACAGACCGGGAAGCGACCCACGTGTAAAGAAAAGGCAAAACCGATGCGTTCAAGAAAGTAGACGTACCGCTTATAAATGTGCTGAATTGGTAATCGGGACGCCTGCACAAAAAAGAAAATCCACGCGGAATCTTTTCCGGGATTTATCTGAACGGTGCGCAAGCATTTCGTTATCATGACGTGGTGTTTCGTGGTAGTATCCTGGCGTGTTTCGTATTGGCGGCGACGACTCACGGAGTCGCGATCTGGCGGAAGCGCCTCGGTTGCGTAGTATGAGGAATAACGTGGCGCGCTCCTCATAGGCTTGGCTTACAACGCTCAATAAAAACACCACGCGGGAGAATAATTTTTTGGGCAAGCAGAAAGCACAGAATGGTTTACAGAGGCTATCTATTTACCAAATACATGCAGTGAACGCCCACTGCGGGCGGTCGCCGTGATGGAGTCCCCCGAACCGGTTTCCTGCGTGAAAGGTATAGGCAACCGCTGAGAGCAGACTATGTGAAATATGTTTTCTATAGTGGGGTGTCTGTATAACTAAATGAAGCATAACAGAACGAAGCCTCAATGCAGCGATTGCACGGGTTCGTAGTGACCGACTGCGCATCTGCACGCATGTCCGCGCACAATGTTTCGCTTTCGCTGCGAGCGCGTTTTCGCACCGTGCCGTGGGCTCTAGGCCTCAGCATATGAGCATTTGACAGTACACAAGCAAACATTTTTGCGTAGACGCTATGGACTTCGACGCCTATGGGCGCCTTGTGGTGTGCCGTCGCGACGATTCAATCTTTTTTTTGTTGTTGTTGTTGTTGTTTCTTCTAAATTCTTCGAAGTTTAAATGTCATTATTTCTCAAGTTGCACCGCACTGTATGTTTATCGGTCTTCTTAGCGAGCAATCTCCCGCTACTTCTTTTTCTTAATCCAGTATACGTTAACTGTTTGGTGCTAACACAAATACGAGCATATACCATGCCTTTTCTTTAATGTGCTTCTTGCTGTTCCCTTTCCATTGCGCCGAACTTGCCAGTATCTATCATCAATAAATTAATAGATCAAAGCTTCATGACATTAATCGGGAAGCGTGCGCGGGCGAGTTTCAGTGCGCGCCTTCTGCTTCTCACTGAAAATCGCAGCCCGGACGCCGTACACTCTTAAACAAATGTACCCACTTTTGGGTTGTATCTTGCCACACAACGATAATCGCCATCTGCCTTGCTTGCATTGAATGCTATGTCATGCTGATAACTCGCATGCCGTTCGTTACTCGTAAGTACCGGGCTCGCAGCGTTAAAGAAAGGAGATGCGGACAAGACCGATGACGTTTATCGTTGTGTGGCAAGATACGACCCAAAGGTTGTTTCAGAGTGAAGTACACTCTACACTCTAAGAAAAGTTTACACCCTTTATTGCACGCATTTCCTCTCTTTAACGCTGCAAGCCCGGTACTTCTAGTCACGAACGGCTTGCGCGTTATCAGCTTGACACAGCATTCTCGACAGGAAAGTAGCGAGCGCCGAGTTTTCAAGAGAGGAAACGCAAGCAAGGCAGATGGACAGACCCTCGGTCTGTCCTACATGAGAATGCATGGGTTGTTTAGGCTAATGAGCGCATGTACAAATATGTCACATTCAACAAACCTTTCATTGGAACATATCACATCGCCAATGTCGGTGTTTCGGTGTTCGCGTGACGTAACTGTCCGGTATCCAATGTCAGGCGAACTAGCCAAAAGGTATTATCTCATCAGTTATCTGTATTTTTTTATATTCTTCTATGTGTATCACCATATCTTTACAAAACTTCTTGTTCCTTTTTTCGTTTCGCCCTGCACAGATCGACGGAGTAACATGGTATACAGCAAAAGCTGCACTCATTGGCGTTGTATTGTTTTTATGTCGATTCTTGCTCGCTACAGAAGAACTTCAGTTTGGCCTAGTTGGTGTTTACTGTATATCATATTCATTGCTAATAAAGACGAGGACCTGTCCTCGTCTTTATTAGCGATCAATAGGACATTCACTTGCTCGCTAAACTATACGGTCGCAGAGACTCTCACCAGCGCTTCACAATCCGACGATTGAGTTCCCTTTCAGCGAATTCCCAGTCATATTGGTATAACAGGAAATGAGGTAACCGATCGACTGGCGGCTGACCGTCACTCCTTGAATGAAATGACTGATCTGGAATTCATTCAATTTGACGCCAGAAGTGTTCTGTGCAAGCTGCTAGGACGCCATATGAAGATACGTGGTTTAAGGAGCGAACGTAGACGTCACTGCTGTATTGAATCGACCCTACCTACTCTGAACATCAAATCCGGTGAACGGTGAACATCAAATTGACCGTACGTTAAATACTTTTCTGCACCATTTATGAATGGACGTAGCCTACGCACCTCGTTTTTACAGCGAAGCTGTTAGCCTCTAGTTAGTCCGGATTTTTCGTGGGCTCCTACTCACCTTAATACAGTACCGCCACCTAGCGGTTGTGGTCACTCAGAGAGACCTGAAACGTCATCTCGAAAAGGGCTTTGTCTGCGTTTCTGCGTAACACAATTATGTTTTCTCGTGTACTCGAATTACAATCCGAAGCTATCATGTCTGCAGCTTGTGTGTAAGTCTTACTTTAAAAATGTTCTGGCGTAACTTACCTTGAAAAATTCAGTTAGTTTAATGGGACACTTGTACTTGACGAAGGACCCAGAACAATGAGGATGCAAGCTGCACTTCCACACACGTATATGCCCACGTGACGTAAGTACGTCCCTTGTGGTAGTGGTGCTTGTCTAACGTCGTTTAACGTCAGTTGGGGTGGCGGTGCTCGTTTAACATTGGTTGGGTCTGTCTAGCATTCGGCAACAGCTTCGTTGCACATACACTATCACAGGGTGGTATGGAGGCGGATGTTTTTTTTTTTTCACCAAATAAAAAGGACGACAAGCTCCTATTGCACCTACTGTGACACCCCAGACGACTCTGCGAAGCACTTATTCATAGATTGTCCACGATGTCACCAACAGCGAGTCCATCTCTAAAATAAGTTAGGCCACTTGGACAGACGTGAATTTCCCATTACGAAGGTACTTGGTCCATAGTCGCGCCCTGCACACCAGAAATGTGCCGCCAGAGATGCGGGATTTTTTGGTAGCCAGCAATCTTATTAATGTGCTTCGAATCGTAGACATCAATGAACTCTATGTGAATTGTCTGTTTGGTGCCTTGACACTTGAAAAATTACATTCGTGTGGTGGATGCGCCTACTGGCACTGTTATTCTACAGTGTGCACGAACTCTTGCTAACGTGGGCGCATAAGGGTTGCTTTTTCTGGTTTAGTTTGTTTTTCTCTTGTTTACAGTTATTTTTGTAGACTTGTTATGTTTGTGTATTTGTTACATTTGTATGCGTATTTGTCAACTGTGTTTCAGGATAGCCGGCTCTTATGTAACCTACCTTCTCATCGGCGTGCAGTTAATAAACAAACAAACACGCAAGCAAGGAAATTTACCTCACTTCGACCTCTCTGCCATTTCTTCAATAAATTTACTTTCTTCTGGTCCGTCTCCCTGGTAACGGAATAATTGTTAGTTTAAAATATATTGTCGAAAAATACAAACGATCTCCCAAGCACCAACAAGAACCTAGTGAAATAGAAACTGTTTACAAGCCTGAAAACGTAAGTATGCTGTTCTTGCAGGCAATTGGAAACAATCCGCTTTTGCATATGTGTATGACTTTATCGTATGGCACAGTGTATGACTTGAACGTTGCTTCTGACTGAGCAGAGAAAAAGGGGGCATGTGTGCATGTTCGATGTAATTGCAAGCGCAGAGTAATCACAATTTGCCAAAGCCAGCCGGGCTCACTGTTCCGTTGCAACTACTCCTATATGCCATCTGGTTTCCTCCTAGTGCATTGTGTATATTATGCCTATATTGTAGGTGGAACTTCGACCGTGACCTGCTGGCGTCAACGCAAATGCGAATGACTTAAAAAAAAAAAAATCTAGACTGAAGGCTTATTCCTTGTATTCGAATACTTGCGTGTGGGATAACGATGCTACCTTGAGTGACTACCTTGAGTGACCATTATCTGTCAGAGCCTCACGGTACCGTCCATCCCAAGCTGAAGAGAACAGAGAAAAAGCTCCTGTTCTAAATCAGCCGAATCAGACTAGGGAATAGTTCTCCGGTGGTTTAATTCAATGTCTTCGATTTTTTTTTTTTTTAAGTGCACTCCCAGATTGTTTCGTTTCGGGCCTGTTTCAAAGATAAGTGGCCTCCGGTAGAGCACACAAACGCTCTATACCCTGCATGCTTTTCCGCCATATAGCGTCGGACAGCGGAGAATTGCCGAGAAAAAATTACACACAGCACATGAAAGCACTATATAAAGTACGTATATGCTCTGTGCGATTTAAGTGCAAATGGGCAAACTGCTGGCAACGACTTCTAATGCAAATGAGGTATAACGCTGCCTTCATCATAATGGGTATATGCTGCTCAAAGTGCCATTTTGCTGAACACTGTCCCATGAAACTAATGGCTCAAATGTTGCGCGGCGCATGCTCTCTGCATAAATTTCTAGGCAGCATTATTATTCGTCGGCGCCTGCGTCCACCATTAAGGCGTCTTAAATAAATGCACACGCATTTTCAAGCTGTTTTCAACGCCCTTAAGATACACAGGGTAATTTTGCAAATCGCGAGAGAGAAATGTATTGTTGACACAACGTTGTTGGTTCATTTACAAACTTGCTTTATGAGATGTGTCGTGGTGCCAGAAGATGCAGTACGAGAAAAGGCATTTGCCCTTTTAAGTATAGCCCCAATGATAATGATAATAATTTAATGGCACCCTATTTGAAACGGGGCGGTGACAAATAGTTACCTAGCCTGCTGGATTACTTAATCGGGTACGCTATTACATGTTATTTTTTATCGAGCATTTTTGTATATATCTCCTTAATGTTTCCTTTTTTTTTCCTTTCGAAATCTACCTTGCACCGCTAGCTATGACTGTAAGAGATCCGGTCATATCAACCTCTTCTCTGCTTTTTTTGCCCCCACCAATACTCGAGATCTTTCAGTGACGCCCTCTCGCGTGTGGCGTCAGAGAAGGGACTCCATCGGTGCGCCGTGCGCGCGCTCGCTACGTGAAGGCAACTTGGCGCTGTCGGCCAGCGCCAAGCTCCATATGTGAAAGTGCGAGTCCGCAGGTTTGTAGAGCAGTGTGTACGGAATGCTCAAGGACACTGTTTCCAGCAAAATTGAACGGAGTCACCGTCGTAACCATGCTTAATATCGATTGCTTCTGGCATCGTCCACTATAGTCATCAGTGTGTACACGTGCATGTACTGCGTTGATCACTCGTTATTGCTGTTCCGTTGTCACGGCGCACTCATAATGATTTGTCGGCCCATTTTCGACGATGAACTGCAGCATTTTGTCTTCACCTACTGCGTCACTGCTGTAAAACTTTGTTTATCTGTCCACCTCGGACTGCAGCGCGTGTTCTGCCGCCCGCTCCATTGGCCAGAGACATTTCAATTTTGTTGCTGCCAAGTGCGTTAACCATATTACGAAGGACGTTTCATGCCATTCTCAGGAACGAGCTGGTCGCTGCGGTGTGTTAATGCATACATTGCTTCAGCAGCATTGACCCAAAATGCGGTCTGGAACGTCTGATAGAAGGTTAGTCAATATTTTTACAGCGAAGCTGTTAAGGGCTACTTTCGCCACTATCGTGTGCGTGTGTACTAAAAAAAATCCCGAAGATAGTGCAATGCTGGGCCGCGACTTTTCAATTTCTGGTAAGTAAAGTGGGGCGTGGCACTTCCGGAGGCGTCGGGCGTTTGTGCGCAGGCGCGAGTAAGAGCGGCTGCGAGAAAGAAAATCTGGGGGCTTTTGCTCCTTGAATATCTGACTTTGCCTAGGCACTACGGGGAAGAACTTTCTTTGCTCGGGTTGTATGCGTTTGTCCTTTAGCCATGCCGGCATTGCGAAGTGGGGTCGAGTTTGTTTACGCTACGACGCTCGGTGACAGCGCGGTGAAGCAGGTGCAGCCTGCTTCACCGCGCCGGCATGAGATACAATCCGGCATGACTGACTCAGCACCAGCGCCGCAGGTGCTGGTGCTGTCAATCATGCCACATTATACCTTTGTCGCGCCTTGCGGCGCTCTACCTTAAAAAAAAACATCACTGATTTTCCCCGGGGGAACAATAGGGGTCGTTGTAGAGGCCAGGCCTGCCCTCCTGGTGCAGTATCTGCGCTCTTGGCAGGCTTTTCGTATGCTGCTGCCCACGTCTTTTCAGGAGCATTTTTGAAGGGTCCCCTTTGAGTGAAGTAAAGGTACAGCGCCTTAGCAACCGCGGTTGAACGCCACTGCCTGATGCCACGCCGTTAGGATTATTGGCTTTGCGTCTCGCTCACGTTAGGTTACGTTAGCTTAGTTTTAGGTTAGGTTAGCTTATGTTAGAGTAGGTTAGCGTAAAAGGTATCAGGGTGGCGCGGCGTCTCCTCGCAGCCGTTACGCCGTACGGATTATTCAGCTTGTAATACGGGGGTTACTGCGCTATTGTCTTTGCGTCCCGGCCACGTTAGGTTAGGGTAACGTTAGGTTTGGTTAGCGTAAAAGGCATTAGGGTGGCGCGGCGTATTCTGACAGCACTTACGCCGTGAAGATTACTGTCTTTGGGTCTCTGCCGCGTTTCGTTAGGTTAATGTTAGCTTAGGTTAACATTAAGTCACGTTAGGTTAGCGTAAAAGGCGTTGAGATAGCGCGACGTATTCTCATAGCGGTTGCAGGGACGTCAAGCGTTCAACCGCGGTTGCTATGGCGCTCTGCCTTCTAGATTTTCAATATATGCGGCCCGACCTCTATTACGGTCCGTACTGCTCCCACGGAAACATCTATGGTGTTATTTTCGAGGTACTACATCACCGTAACGCGTGAAAAAGGTATGATCCGGCACGAATGACTTAGCACGAGTGCCGCAGGTGCGAGACAGTCTGTTTGCCACAACGGCCGCCAAATTTGGCGTAGGTGCCCGCTGCTTCACCTGTTTCACCGAGCCGGCAACCGGCGTAACCGTAAACAAATTCGACCCCACTCCGCAATGCCGGCACGCCTAAGGACAAACGCATACAACACGCGCATGGAAACTTCTCCGTAGTGCCTAGGTATAGGCATATATTCAAGGAGGAAAAGTCCCCATATTTTCTCTCTTGCACCCGCTCTTAATCGCGCATGCGCACAAAGGTCTAGTGCCTCCCGAAATGCCACGTCCCGTTGTACTTGCTAGCAATTGTAAAGTCGCTGCCGGGCCGACCCGCGGCGGAGGTGAAGCAGGCGTAGATAGTGCAATACCGGGCTGAACCACGGTGGAGGTGAAGCCGGCATTGAGAACTCCCATACGTGAGCCCATTCTGAAGATAGTGCGATACCGGGCCAACCCGCGGCTGGCGGAGGTGCAATTCTCCATTAGGGGCCCACATACACAGCTTCGCTTGTCATCCTTCTTCAGAGTGAAGGGCACTGAGTTTTTTATAACAATTCTTTTGTTTCTACGCTGATAAAGGGATGTCTTCCGAGTGGCCTTCGGTAGTCTGAAAGTGCCTTGAACAGAAATAGCCCTATGCTAACCTAAACAAGCAGTATTTTTGCATTGGAAAGTGTTAATGTGATTCACTTGCAAGAAAATAGCGCAAAGCCTGCTTGACGATTGAGAAACGTGATAGAGCGTGGTGCAACTAATGTTCGTGATAAGCCGCTTGTCACTGAAAAAATTAGATTTTTTCTGACGAGGAAAAGTTTTATATGTGGGACAGCAAGTGACTAGAGTTGTGAACGAAATTTAAAATTTATATTCAACTACAATATCACTTACCCGACGCGAAAATTTGTGAATGAGTCCTGCGATCGCGCTTCATTTCAAAAAGCTGCGTAGGCTCTCATTTACCCGCTCAGCGCGATGTCTTACGACTGTGTCACGAGATCTTGTCATTGCCTGCGAGGTCTGGGGTTATATGAAAATTATTCATTAAAAAATGAAATTGGGGGATTTTGCGTGCCAATACCACCACATAATTGTGAGACAGACCGTAATGAAGGACTCCGGACTCATTATGACCACCTGTGGTTCTTTAACGTGCACCTAGATTTAAGTATGCATGAAAGTTTTCACATTTCGCCCACATCGAAATGCGGCCGCCGCGGCCAGGATCGAATCAGCGACTTCTAACCCAGCAGCGCAACACCATAGCCACTGGGCTACGACGTGATGTAGAAGATACATTTATTATACAACGTTTGTATAAGACGAAAACTAAAACTAGATAAAAGATAGACAGTAATTGGAGAGGGCTGTGCTACGCGAGACGCAGTCACAGCGCGAGTAAACGCATAAAAATAAAGTTATTTTATAGCCGTTGTGTTGCAGACGACAAAGGCGGGTCCCCCGAATGACATCACCGGCGCTCCCTTCGCAGGGCCACCATCGGTCACGCACGAGGTGAATACCCGTGGCCAGCAAAACAAAGTAAAGTACAACGAAGAGTACGTTACCAGCAAATACACTCCGAACAAACACCATTAGTATTCAGGCATATGTTGGCAATTGTAACGCAGGAGAGAGAAAACAGGGGCAAGGAGGTAATGCCAAGGAGGTTGGCAACAAGCGGAGAGAAAGCCTAATATGGGGACAAGACAAGCACATGCGGGAGCGTGCTCGCACCGTGGTTGAGTTGCCTCATGTATCTGTATCAAGCCCCCTAGATGAGGTTTTCGGTCACGCTAATAACTACCCTTTGTGGACACAATACCTGGCACGAGCGTACTTTCCTTGCATTCTAATCTGTTTGGACAAGCAGCATGAGAGGATAAAAAAGCATAATGCCTTCAACGAAAGCAGGCTTGAACAGGCTACAACCTACTGTCAAGGAGCACAAATCTATAGGATTATGTAGGCGAGAAATTCCTGGCCAGGATATATTGCGAAGCGCTGAAGTTACAAGACATTTTTTTTTATGGCAAACATGTTTGATTGTCGCCTATGCAAAAGCAATAAATAAGCGTTTAACGTGCTGCATACACAAGTATATATATATATATATATATATATATATATATATATATATATATATATATATATATATATATATACATATATATATATGCGGGTTACAGCTAGCTATGGTATAAAAGGACCTGCCGAGATTCACTAAATTTCACATCATTTCTGACAATTTTTTATTATTATTATTCGACTCACTGCATCGAGTACAATCAGATTGAAGAACGCTGTAAGAAAACCAGGAAATTACTGGTAAATATGAAGTCTCAACACATGCACGACGCCAACGCGAACCATAACACAAATCATACAAACTATGCAGACTAGTGTGCAAGAGTTCACCACAGAAACAATACTGATTTCACTTATGAACGCTTCGAGTAGCCTAAAGACACGTACAGAGATTACGCGGTTTAAACTGCTGCTACAATTTGCTCTCTTGTTGAAAACATTGGCTGTGTGGCACTCGCAAGAATACAAACGCGATTTTAAGGTCAATTGGTCCGATTTGAAGGCATCAGAGGCAAAATCGCACGTACAGGACGCACCCAATAAATCCCTACGGGCAGCATGGAAGACATTTTCCATAATGGCCCTGCGAAACAAACCAACGAGGTTGGGTAAAAAATATTTTAGCGGGTGGTGTGAAGCGTATTGCTGCATGAGCGAAAAAAAAAATTAATATTTACAGATCCAACGCATATGTTAGAATTTATGTGAAGCTTTAGCGAAGCGGTTAATTAAGCACCACAGTAACAGTGATGCGTACAATTCTGCTTATTCCCCTCATGTGCAAAGTGTAAGCTCTTGCAACGATTAGGTTTATGCACCACAAAGGTCGCAACTTTAGCCTCATACAATTTTAATGATTACGGACTACATTAGTCACAACCTTAAGCCGAAATTCAAACACCAAATCAGGCGAATGCACATTGACAGACGTCTACGCAGCCTAATCACGAGGATTAAGGTGATGTGTGATGCTTGTAGAGAGGGAGGAATGGAGTTGACAGGTGTATGCATAAAGAAATACGACACGTAACTAGATAAGGTCAACTAAGTATCCCTTGTGTAATGGTGGCACATACTCATTCTGGAGGACTGGCCAAGAGCGGCCACACACCGCTTGTTCAATCAAAGAAAATCATGTAAACCAAAAGAAGCCGTTGACTATTATGCGCTGCTGCATTAAGTGTCTACTTTAGAGGTACCCGTCAGCCGATATTATATAGGGTGTCCCAGATAACGTTAGCCAAGCTGTTAAAGGAAAAGAGAAAAACAAAGAAAAAAGAACACGGTGCAAAATATGATTATGAGGCCTACGATGTTTGGTCGTCAGACCTCTGGCGAACGAAGCCCGTAGGTCTTATAATCGTATATTGCATCAAGTATTTCTTTTTAAATTTTAATAGCTTCGTTAACATTACCTGGGTCACACCGTATGTGCATGTTTTATATTCTGATTTATTGTTTGATCGCGCAGAAATGGAGATCCGCTGACTGGTACTACTTCCTCGCTGAGCATACGGGACTAATATAAGCTCGTTTGTTACAGCTTGCATTCGGCGCACACAGTTTGTCTCTGCAGGTTGGTACGAAGAATCGCAAAGGGTGGGTGTGGAAGCTGCAGTGTGCGGAGCTCGCATTTAGCAGTAAACGGAGTTTGACGCCACTGCACTAAAAATATTCCGGCCTAAAATGCATGCACTATGGTCGAGATCCTCAATAAGATTTGAATAACACGATATATACATACATACATACACACATACATATATATATATATATATATATATATATATATATATATATATATATATATATATATATATATATATGGTACCGAAGAAGAGGCACGCTATGCTGGGCCATCCTCTCCAGCGCTTTTGCTAGGGGAATGGCGCTCGTGCTGGGAGTCTATGCCCTGCTCTAACGGTCGGTCCCAAACTCGTGCGACTAATAAACGCCTTTACAAGAGGTGGAGGGAGCTTCGGCTCACAACGGCCACCCTGGAACTTCGATCCCGTACCCTACGCTCAAACATGCATGATGACGTGTGTGTGTGTGCGTATATATATATATATATATATATATATATATATATATATATATATATATATATATGTATATATATATATATATATATATATATTAGTCATATCATGCGAAGCCAACAGACACTGACACCAAGGACAATATAGGGGATATTACTTGTGCTCAATAAATGAAATAAAGAAACGATAAACGATAAATTAATGGAAATTAAAGTGGATGAAAAAACAACTTGCCGCAGGTGTGAACCGAACC
Source organism: Dermacentor andersoni (assembly GCF_023375885.2). NCBI lineage: Eukaryota > Metazoa > Arthropoda > Arachnida > Ixodida > Ixodidae > Dermacentor > Dermacentor andersoni. The sequence goes on from NC_092814.1 coordinate 78,721,371, forward strand.
CACAACCTTCGCATTTCGCGTGCGATGCTCTACCAATTGAGCTACCGCGGCGCTGTTTCCCCATCCACTTTCTTGGGTATTTATGTGTCCTAGTAGAACTGTGGGAGTCTGCGGCAAGTTGTTGTTTCATCCACTTTAATTTCCATGAATTTATCGTTTCTTTATTTCATTTATTGAGCACAAGTCATGTGCCCTATGTTGTCCTTGGTGTCAGTATCTCTTGGCCTCTCATGATATGACTAATCAAAAATCGGGACCCTCGGTTAACCCCCTCTCTTCTCGTTTATATATATATATATATATATATATATAGAGAGAGAGAGAGAGAGAGAGTGTGCGAGAGAGAGAGAGGGTGAGTACGACGTATACGTTGTTGTGCGCAGTATATTTTCCTTACGTGTCGGCTCGTGAGCCAGCCTTTGTCAAAGGTTACTTTGACAGAAGACTACAGTATTCGGTGTTTTAGTGCCTCATTCATGCAATATTTTCGTGTAGAGGCGGTGTGTCGATCCACGTACCTCTCGTTGCTAGGTATTACGAAGATATTTAAAGCTTCCTTAAGGATATATGCCGTACTATATGCTATATATATATATACTATATGCCGTAAATCAACTTCTGGAAATAACACATGACTTTGCCGCTGTAATTAATTGCCATTATCAAGCCATACATGCTTTCACATAATTACCATTATGCGAAAACATTTTACCGTGTTTACACTTCAAGCTAATTGATAACGACTTCTTGAAGTTCGTTCTAATTTAGTGTTGTTACGTTTCCCCTACGACGCGCGGTATAGCCGGCGCGGATGCAACGGACGCCGGGGCTTCGTTCAAAGCGGCGGACATTTTGGCCCGTTCAGCGCTGCCGCAACGCCTCCCCGCCAAGCGCGTCCAGGCATGTTTCAATGCCACGTGTCTTCGTGTGTGCGTGTGTGTGTGTGTGCATGTTGGTGCCCACGCTTGTCAAAGCGCGGCAGCCGGGGAGAGGAGCTCCCCCAACTGTGAAGCGAGGAGGTCTGACCGGCGCCGGCCCGGCGGATGCGTCACCTACTCGTCTCAACGTACCCGAGCGGCGCCGTCACGTGCGCCCCATCTAGAGCCGTTCCTTCTTGCCCTCAACTCCGAGAGTATAAAAGCAGCTGCCCCCGGACGTCAAGAGAGAGGCTCCGATTTCTTCCGTTGAGTAACGTGCTCTCCCGTCTCTCCGCTTCGGTCGATCTGACCGGCCGCTCTTTTGCGATGCTAGAATAAACAAGTTGTTCTGTTAGCAGTCGACTCATCCTTTGCCAGCACCTTCGGATGCTTCCAGTTGTGCCCCAGGCCGCCAGGCCAACGCTACCCTTGGGGCTTGCGACTCAGATGCAACAGTGTGTGGGATAGGTGCCTATCATTGCGTTAGCATTAAACACGCTTCTGTTGAAAAGGGGCCTGATCGACTGAACGTCTGCACAGGAGCGCTATAAGAGCCAGTCATAGGCCCTACCTTATTTCTGATATATGGCAACATTTTTACTTGCATCGAGCCTGGCATTGAAATAAATGCGGATCACAGTGTGACTTATGCAACTGTCCATGCAACTGACTATCAACTAAGCCTTAAGGCGTTCTTAGAAATTTAGACACACTTTGCAGCAAAAGGAATTCACTGGGTTCAGCAGAAGCGGAGTCATCGTCAATAAAAGCGTCTCTTCGATCGCCTTTGCGGTACTGCCGCTCCTTCTTCAATAATTCGAACTGCGAAGGCTACGGTGGAGCTGGGTGGTGCCCAACGCCTCGCCTACTGAACGTCACCGTGGCGCGTCATTCAAATGTTATTTTGGGTGTTACGTAGACATCCACTACTCCCGATTTTTAGAAATGGTTTTAGGAGCAAAAAGATAAGACACGTACAACAGAATAAAAGACACGGACAGGCGCACACTCGCAACTCATTTTTATTTTTTCGGACGCTTCACTTATATACCCTCAGGCATGCGAACTAGAACATACACAGGTGGTAGCATTCAGGTAGCATGTGTGGGTTTATTGACCGGTGGCCTTCACAAAAAAAAAAGAAAAGAAAAATATGACGTTCTCGTGAGGCCTGCGACAGATAGGATGTTCTATATCCGCCGCCAAGGTCTGTGAGTGGTGGCATTGGCTACCACTCCCAGGGTTAATTCTAGTAGTAAAAACATAAATACCCAAGAAAGTGGATGGCCAAACGGCGCTGCGGTAGCTCAATTGGTAGAGCATTGCAAGCGAAATGCGTCGGTTGTGGGATCGTTCCGCACCTGCGGCAAGTTGTTTTTTCATCCACTTTCGTTTCCCTTATTTTATCGTTCCTTTACTTCATTTACTACGCACAAGTACTTTCCCCTATGTTGTCCTCGCTGTTAGTGTTTCTTGGCTTCTTATGATATTACTAATAAAAATCAGGCCCTTCGGTTAACCCCCTTTCTTCACTTTTAAAACACAGGTGAGGTCACATGAGATGGAAACCAAACCTAATCAGATCCTATCAGCTAGGAAACTAAACTCATTCTCGTGAAGAGATGACGACGGAACGCTGATACATTGGTCACCAAACTTTCTGATATACATTGTTTCTGCTAGTTCTCGTGCCACCATAACCTTACTTTTTCGTAATATGCATGTGTTTTCCAGCAAAGCTTTCCACGTGCACACTTCGCAGTGATACAGCAAATGTGAGCCTGTCCCATTGCTGATTGATTGAGGATGCTCTCGCATGCGATCATTCATACAACGCCCAGTTTGGCCGACGTATACCTTCCCGTAGTCTAAAGGAATCTTATACATGACGCCAGCAAAAATGTTTTTCAAAAAACACTTTAGGCGGTTCTTTACCCACTCAGCCCTTTTTTACGGAAAACAGGCGCGCACAAATACGGAAGAGATTCGGAGGAGCCGGAAACACTACCGGCACATCGTACCTAGAAGCAACATTCTTCAACGAATGAGCAGGTCTGTGTATATGCGGAATGACAACACGCCCAAACTGCTTCCTTGCTAAGGCTCAAGTTTACGCATTAGCTTCCTTCTTTTGACAAGCTGTAGTTTTTATACCTTCATCTCACCCTTCATGAAAACCATGCACCGAAAGAATTCTGGCCGTTTCTTTCGGCCCATTCGAAAACAGTAAAACGAGTTATTGCTATTACTAGCTTACAGTTGGCTCTAACTAGCTCTTGCCCCCACGAAATTCAGGAAAGCTTTAATTTGCAGGTGGCTAGGCTTGCATCGGCGGGCTTCCCTGCTTCTTTGTTAGTTTCGGTGAGCGAATCTTTGCTGAATAAATGTCTGCGTGAGCCTAACAGTGCTTCAGAAGAATGCGAACAGAAACGCAAAACACGTCCTGTTCTCATTCCGCATGTACACAGAGTTGCTCCTCCGTTAAAGAATGTTGCTTCTAGGTACGATGTGCCGGAAGTGTTTTCGGCTCCTTGGAAACTTTCTCGCATTTGTGCGCGCCTGTCTTCCAAAGAAAGGGCCGAGTGTGTAAAGAATCACGTAAAGTGTTTGCTGAGAAAAAAAAGTTCCGCTCTCGTCGTGTATAATATTCCTTTAGACTGCGGTAAGGTATACATCGGGCAAACTGGGCGTTGTATGAATGATCGCCTGCGAGAGCATCCTATATCAATCAGGAATGGGACAGGCTCGTATTTGCTCTATCACTGCAAAGTGTGCGCGTGGAAACCTTTGCTAGAAAACACATGCATATTACGAAAAAGTAAGGATACGGTGGCACGGGAACTAGTAGAGGCTATGTTTATCAGAAAGTTTGGTGACCAGTGTATCAGCGTTCCGTCGTTGTCTCTTCACGAGAATGAGTTTAGTTTCCTGGCTGATAGGTTCTGACAAGATTTGGTTTCTATCTCATGTGACCTCACCTGTGTATGTTCCTCTTCGCATGCCTGAGGGTATATAAGTGAAGCATCGGGAAAAATAAAAACGAGTTGCGAGTGTGCACCTACCCGTACCTTTTATTCTGCTGTCAGCGTCTTATTTCTGTGCCTGAAACTATTTCTAAAAACCATGTACCAATTAGCCCGAAGCAGACGTTACTGCACTACTCCCGATTTTTGCTCCGACGACGCGCCAAACTCGAAGGCTTTCCCTCAACTTACAGCTGAGTTCACGGTGTCTCATCCCTTTGCTGCACACGCCGTGGTTTCTCAGTGGCTATGGTGTTGGGCTGCTGAGCACGAGGGCGGCGGCCGCATTTCGATGGGGGCGAAATGCGAAAACACCCGTCTACTTAGATTTAGGTGCACGTTAAAGAACCCCAGGTGGTCGAAATTTCCGGAGTCCTCCACTACGGCGTGCCTCATAATCAGGAAGTGGTTTTGGCACGTAAAACCCCATACGGTTAATTTAATCTCTTTGCTGAGATATACTGTACTAGATAGCTGCACGCGGCGCCGAGTGACATGAGTACCACATTTCCTGTTGCACATGTCTCCACAGCGATCACACAATTTTCGAAAGTCGAATGAAACATCGGCTTTATGTTCGCTCGTGCTAGTATGTCGGTAGCGTCCAAATTAGCTAAGTGACGGATGTCTCACTACGGACTTTCGTTGAAAGAATTCCTAACGTTACGAGCCTCTACCATGATGGTGACACACCTCGAAGGTGGGCAATTAGGGAAGCAGACGGCCTGTTCAAGTCAGATGTTAGCGCTAGGCCCTGCCAACGCCTCCTAGTTAGCACAAGGCCGGTGCGCTTCCACTCATGGCGTCATGCTACCGTGCCCGACTGCCATAAAATCTAATGGGTATGCCCTTGAGTAAGCCGCGGTGATATTGACGTCACGGCTTTCGTCACGCCGGGCTTGGCAAAAGAAATTTTGGTCCAAGTAGCATGACGTCGTTAAGCAGAGTGCACAGGCCTGCTATCTAGGAGGAGTTGGCCCGGCTCGCCATGCGTCTGGAGCCACGTCACCCACAAAGACCAATCAGACCATGCTCTTGTCGGGCTCGTCGCGGCACCCCGCGGCGGCCTCGGTATCTACGCTACGTAGCAGATGCAGCTACGCGCGAATGTGGCTAACTGTAGTGCGTATAGCCAGTATAGGGCAACGTTCGCTATGTGCATGACAGGGTGGAAGTTTGCACTCGCGCTCATGTTCTCCAGTCTGGCCGTGCTATGTGGTGCGCACCGGCTTTGCCCTGCACCAGCTTGACCGACGGATAGTAGCCACATCCAAATTGCGCATTTTGAAGCACTATCATAGCTTAATACTAATCGATGTCTGCCAAAGCATCTAGGCAAGAGAGGCCAGGAGTGAGCGCGCACTCGCAAGCGTACGTGTAGTCTCACCATTAAGTATATCGCGTGGTGCGAGGCTCGTTGAGCGTTCAAAACTAATAGAAATTTAGCCAGGGTTTCATTATACTACGTGGACGTGCGGCCGAGCCAATAGTCGGGTTCTTTCGGTAGTAAGGAATTATCGAAATTTGAAACGCAAATGTTTCGCTTACTTCACCCTGTTTAGTAAACTGCGTCAATAAATACACGCAGTAGCAGTAGAAAGAAGCGCACTGTTCCAAACATCATTCTAGTCTGACGTCAGCTATTGGCTAATAAACCCACTGACGGCGCGGGCCGGCCACTGAAAGCCCCTTAAGGGGGGAGAAGAAAGCCTTTAACGAAAAGAGATTGCTAAAAAAGAGTCGCGGTTTCGCCAGAAAGGCGAAACATCGATTGCGATAGCAAATTCTTAGACAGCTACACGAAGAACGAAGAAAAGATAGGAGTTTTGTAGGCGGTATAAGCTTGTAAACATTCGCTTACTAACTAAATTATTAAGCATGTTATCACGCGCGAACAAGCAAACACGAACACATCTCACTCGATGACCGCAGACACTCGCTGTCAAAACGCCGGCGTGAAGAAGCGCGGTAGCAGCAGCGCGCGAACTGACCCTCGTACGGCCTCTCGCTTCAATGCGAACGAAGCGGCGAGAACACAGCGCACACGAAGCTATCAGCACCTGGGCACTATGTTTCCATCGCACATCGCTTTCAAGATACGGCCTGCTCGACCGCGCCATACACAGCCGCCGCTGGAGAAGACCTCCCCCCCCCCCCCCACCCATCCCCGGTACCTTGCGCGCGATGGAGGACGGCATGCTTCCTCCCCGCCTTCCTCCCTTGCGTGCGCGAGATCGAGCCACCATTGTCGGCGCATACTCGTACGCTTTCATTCGCACGTAGAGCATACGGCAGGCGGCCACGATGTTATCACACTTGGATTTTATGCAGAACATCACGGCGGAAATGCAACGGCGGAAATGCGTCTGGAGGGTTCATATAAGTTCTATTACAATTATAGCTGAATCACGCTTCCCTTGTGAGCCACACTAGCCATGAAAAAATGCTAAATTTGGCGGCTAAGATGTTAATAGCCCTATGTTCTATGCGGGGCACGTTTTTTTTTTTTTTTTACTTGATAAAGTGGAAGTTTGGCTCAGTTGGTGATTCATCATCGACATCTATGCAAAGCGCCAAAGACGAGCACAGAAGAAAGGCCACAACACAGGCGTTGACTTTAACTAAGCTTTATTTGCGAAACCGCCAGAACTATGTGTACCTTAGGCATGAGCATAAAGCAATAAAAACTTTTCTATAATAAAAAATAAATAAAAGTAAAAAATCAATGAAAAGTGAAATGAAAAAGTTTTTATTACTTAGTGCTCATGTCTAAAATGCATCATGTGTGCAAATAAAACTTGGCGGGGTGTAACATATTTGTGGACCGGAAATAATTGCAGTGCAGAGAATCAAGAGTAAGCGGTATGCCTAGGTGCTAATATTAAAGGTTGCGAGAATGATGGCAAAATTACCCTATTAGGTGACTAATGCATATAGTTCTGGCGGTTTTCCAAATAAAGCTTAATTGAAGTCAGCGCCTGTGTTGTGTCCTTTCTTCTGTCCGGACGCTCGTCTGGTTGACCTCCCTGCCTTTCCTCTCTTTGCTATCTCTCTCTCTCTCTGTCCTCATCTTTTGCGCTGTACAGACATGTCAATAGCGCGTTTTTTACCAATGACGTCGGGTTTTTCAGGGCCCCTTTAAGCTTAGTTCCGCCTTTATGAACAGGTATTACTTTTTCGAGGAGCCCGTCTGTAGGGAGCGTAAACGTCTGTAGCGAGTTGAAAATTAGAATGTAGGAAAGTAGTAACCGGCTCTGCGTGCTATCTTCGAAACACATTCGATGTACTATCAGAACGTGGGATCTTGTTTTTGTCAATTTGTACAAGTAAATATAAATTATGTTATGACATCAGACATCACGCCCTGTTGTCTTAGTAAGGACGGATTTGGCACATACTTCTGCGAGTAAACACGGCATGAAAATATTAAATTAATGGATTAGCAAGAAACGTTGAGCCTTCCACAACACTGCCACCTATTTATTGTTTCCTAGCGTTGTCATCTGGCTATGATAGATGTCGGGAAACTTTTCGTGGTTCGTCTTTTACAAAGCTAAATAAATTGTTCGTGAAAAAAAAAATGTTTCTGCTTAGTCTAATACCAGTTTTTAATTTTTCGCAAGTGGGCTAATAACTGGAAACTTATTTTTACGTTTCCTTTACTATAGATCGTTTGCCGCCCTCTTTCATTTACATTTACCTCACTTCTACATTTCTATTCAATATAACAATTAACTTCCTGTAGTCTCTCTTAGGTGTCATTGTCTGCTTCTTTACATAGTCATGACTATAAAAAGCCGGCAGATCCCACGCCCTGTGGGAATCAATATTATGCGAAGCAATGTTAACGAAGCGACCATGAGAGCACGAAGCTGCAGGCGGCTGTTTTATGACCAACATGACACGCATGTCATGACATTCATGTCACTACCTATCATTTAAGTTCGTCATACATTCTTGTCGTACTATGCCAAGACGTAGGCGGCTGTTTTATGACCTACATGACAAGCATGTCATGAGATTCATGTCATGATCTATCATTTTGTTCGTCATACACTGTTGTCGTACTACGCCAATTTTGGTAGATGCCAAGACGTAGGCGGCTGTTTCATGACATACATGACACATATAGCATGATATTCATGTCGTGACCTATCATTTATGTTTGTCATACACTCTTGTCGTACTATTCCAATTTTGGTACATGCTAAGAGGTAGGCGGCTGTTTCATGACCTACATGACACACATGTCCATAATATTCGTAGTGTTTAAATACAGCGCTAAAAACGTACGCCGGGCAACAGAACACAGGATGGGACACACGGCGCTGTGTCCCATCCTCTTTTCTGTTGTCCGGTGTACGTTTTTAGTGTTGTTTTTAAACATCATGGAAAACCACCAACTCGCCCAATCTGCCGTTCTTCTTCAGATGATATTGTCACGTGGTAGTGACGTATAAAGAACACAGTAGCAATACTGTGAAAGACGAAGCTAACTGTTATTGGGCGAACCTGTGCCCCAAAAAACAGGCTTCACTTAAAGAACGGCGACAGCGGCCAACACAGTCGGCGATCGTCAAAATCTGATCAGCGGGTCAAGCGCGTCGGGTTTTATACATCAGTCGTCGAATGTTCCAGAGCAATCGCTAGGACCCGCATGTCTTCCGCAAAGTTTTACATTATTCGCATCCCGCATACATGCAATCAGATTACACAAAGTTCCGTCACAGACAGCGGATGGAACCATTGATAACATTCGAGAAACTTCCGATACGAGTTCCAGCGCAGGCGCGTCGTGCGCTTTGAGATAACGTTTGTTAGGCGGTGAAACGTGGCCGCCCGATAAAGATAAACAAGTACACGTGTCAATATTTATGTCATGACCGTCATTTCTTCACGTCTACACTCTTATCATACCATGCCAATTTTGGTATATACCAAGACGTAGGCGGCTGTTTCATGACCTACATGACATCCATGTAATTCATATCATTACCTATCATTTGTGTTAGTTATGCCCTCTATCATGCTATGCCAATTTTGGAACATACCAAGTTAACGAAATCACCACGAGAGCACCAAGAGGTGGGCGGCTAGAGAGATTAGATAGATGGAGGGAGCGAGTGAGTGAAATCACTTTATTGGAGGTCCGGCAAAGACATGAACTCGTCGCGCACCCAGTTAGTCCCATGTCGGGACTGGCAGGTCTAGCCCACTGGTCCGGTCACTGGCACGCCGGACAGCCAAGTTTTTCTTGTCTAGAGTGGGACTAGGCAGGAGCGAGTCCCACTCCTCCTTGCTGAACTTGGAGTATCTCGAGCCGCACTCCTAGAGCATGTGTGCTAGAGTGGAGGTCTGCCCGCAGGACGCGCAGGCGTCGTCGCGATATACGTCGGGGTAAACTTCGAGTAGAACGGCCAGGCACGGATATGTGCCGGTCTGTAATAGTCTAGGAGAAACGGCTTGCGCCCTATCAACTTAGAGGGAGAGAGTGGAAAGACCCTTCTAGGCCTGTAGAAGAATTTCATAACCTCGTTGTGAGTAGCGGTAGCGCCCCTGTGGCCGTAGGGGGAGGGGAGTAGGCGCTCCTTACAGAGGAAGCGCGGTCGGTGAGCTCGCACGCAGCCTTGTGAGCAGACTCCCTGAAGTTCGGTGAATTGAATGATGCGTGAGAGCATACGGACTCGAGATTAAGACAAGCAGCTTGCTTGGCGATGCAAACCTTCTGAAAAGCCCTAGCTGCCGTTTTCAAGTCGCTGCAGATCTCGGACCCACGACCGTCTAGCAGGGCGAGGGTGATAGCGGCTTGCTCGGCGACTTCGGGGTCTGAAGTGCGAATCGAGGCGCCATTGGAAATCTTGCCACTGGAGTCGACCACAACGACGGCGAAGGTCTTCCCATCGCTGTACTCCGTGGCGTCGACGAAGCTTGCTATAATGTCTCGTTGCTTGATCGGTTTGAAGATGGCTGCTGCTCTGGCCTTGCGTCTGCCCTCGTTGTGGACGGGATGGGCGTTTAGGGGCACAGGAGCCACTTAGAACTTGTCTCGAATGTACCTAGGGATCGGGGTACTGACCATCGGGAATCCTGCAGGGTGGTAACCCAGCTCTTCGAGGATGCGTTTACCTGCCGCTGTGGTGGTCAGGCGACTGAGTTGCGCGCGTTCTTGGGCTTCGACAATCTGCTCAGGGGTGTTATGTACCCCCAGCTTGAGGATATCTTCGATATGGGTCCTGATGGGTAGTCCGAGAGCCCTTTTGACTACTTTACGGATGAGAGCGTTGAGTTTGTCTCGCTCCACTTTGAGCCAGTTGTGCATAGAAATCGCGTACATGAAGTGGCATAGTACGAACGCGTTGATCAGCCTGAGGAGATTGTTTTCCTTCATGCTTCGGTGTCGGTTTGCTATTCTGCGATTGAGGCGGAAAGCGTTGTCCGTATTTGCGATGATCTTGCGGAGAACCGTTCCTTTCCCGCCGTTGAATTCGAAAAACATGCACAGGGCCCGAATGACGTCGACTCTGGGTATCAACCCCCCGTCACAAGTGTGAAGACTGATGCTGCTTTCGGAGACTGGCTTCCAGTCTTTAGGTCTGCCTCCCTTCCTTTTTCTGTAAAACAGAACCTCTGACTTGGCGGGTGTGCACCGAAGTCCAGTGGAGCGAAGGTACTCCTCGACCACGTCGATCGCCTCCTGCATGGCTTAATCGACTCTGCCCTCAAAGCCGCCGGACCATCAAATGGTGATGTCGTCGGCGTAGATGGTTTGCTTGACGTCCTCAACGCGTGCCATCCTCTCGGAAACACCATTCATACAGATGTTAAACAGTGTGGGGGAGATGAGACGCACTGAGGAGTGCTCCGTCCTCTGAGAGGCACATCTTCGGAGTGGAAGTCTCTAATGCGAAGCTTGGCCTTCCTGTCCGTTAGAAAAGAGCTGACGTAGCTGTGGAATCTCGAACCGAGACCCGGGTCTGAAATGGTGTTAACAATGAAAATGTGGAGTACGTTTGTCGAAAGCCTTCTCGAGTTCCAGACCGAGCAGAGCCTTGGCGTCTCTGGAAAGGCCAGCCACGATCTGATGCTTCATTAGTTCTATGGCATCCTACGTGGAGAGTCCACTGCGGAAGCCGATCGTGTTGTACGCGTAAACCTTGTTGTCTTCGAGGTACCCGTTGAGCCTGTTGAGGACGACGCGCTCCATGACCTTGCCGACGCAGGACGTTAGAGAAATCGACCTGAGGTTCTCGATGTTCGGAGCCTTGCTGGGCTTGGGAATGAGCACCGTGCAGACCACCTTCCATTCTGCAGGAACAATGCCGCTCTTTCAGGACTCGTTGATCTTGTCGGTCAGAAAGACGATCGATGGGTCGACGAGGTTTCTCAACATACTGTCAAAGTGCCATATGTTCGCCAAGAAATGCTTCGCATTTATAAAGTCGAGCCCCTCGGATCTGCCTACTCTTCTCACTCGTCTACAGCTGCAGAACTCACGGCTCTGCCCAGTGCGCTTCAATTTATTGACACAGAGAGTCCTGGTAGATGGGCCGTGTTTTCCGACTCGAGACCGGCTTTACACAGCATGCAGTCAGTTCTTCGACGTGGACCTCATGAATAGGTAACGTACGAAGTTGTCAAACGTCACCGCAACATGAAACACAAAGGCCACTAAATTATTTTCCAGTGGCTACCTGGCCATTGTGGGGTCAATTTCTAATGACCAAGCAAAGCTGCCAGAGAGTCACATCAAGAACAACACAGTGTTCCCATTCCTATTTTCAGGACAGATGCTGCAAGTCAGCTTCGCCACCTGGCACGCAAGCTCCCTGTAGTAGAGTGGAACACACCATATATAAGGCGCACAAGGTTGCACGAACTGAATCCTTGGCTCCAACTCTGACCTCCACCCGAGCTTCACCGACGTGAGGCATCGCTTCTATACCGGCTGTGGTTGGGAGTGGCATTCACGAAGGCGTACACTACTTTGAATGGAAGGACCGACAGTGCTGCGTGCGACGTCTGCGGCAGAGAAGAAAGCATCGCTCCTTTATTGCACTACTATCATCGATTTCAGTCGGAAAGACAAACATTATCGCATTGCGACGACTGGATGATCGGCCGTGGTCCGTGCAGGTGCGACTTGAAGACCATCCCCATCGCTCGTATGCCCACAAAGCTGTGAAGGCACTATTGTATTTCTTGAGGGCGGCTGGCCTATGTGAACGCCTTCGACTTGCTCAGGCCCTCTGCGCGCTACCCAAGCTCACCGCGGCTTTCCTCTCCCTCATTCTCTTTAGATCATCTTGCTATTCCCACTTTCCCGTCTCCCAGGGTAGGGTAGCTAACAAGACGCATTTCTGGTTGACATCCCTACCTTCTCTCTTTATTTTCTCCTCCTCCTCCTCCTCCTCCTCCTCCTCCTCCTATAGTGCAAATTAGGATGACTCGTACATCAAGCACCTTCAGATTCGAATCTGCCTTGCATTCGGCAGAAATCAGAAGAGATTCGCTGTATACCATGGCTTCATGAAGCTCTGCGCAGTGGTCAGCAGCAGAAGGTACAACGCGGAGCATGTTTCGGCATAAGGCAATGCCACACGTATATTGTCGGCCGCTGTCGCTTGAAGAAGCTAAGAGCACGAATTAGTTTTTTTTAATAGCCAGGTATTCTCTTCCTCTTTCCTGCCTGTATTCATCTTGGTTACGCGCTTAAAATAAGTACCCATTTTATTCTACAGTATATTTATTTATTTATATTTCTTCTCACTCCGATATTTTTCCAGGCTCTTATGGGTAGTGGCTACTGATAAATGCAATAATCGCAACATGAATTAGAACAAAAGTATCCAAACGAAAATACTAGTTAAGCGCGGGCAGATGCAACAATAAAGCCACTTCTGATGAGCACAGCGTATTCCCGTAGTAACATGACGGCAACATCATGGTCCAGTGCAGCTCTACGATGCATAGTGCAAAAAAATAACGTCATAGTTAGTACTGCGATTGAAAATGTACACAATTTGACACAGCTAACGCGAACGCATCAATATTATAGGAGTGTTAACGACATTATTTGACAAAGTTCTCCACATCTCTGTTCGCTTATGGAATGTGTCGCAGCACGTGATAAAGGGTAAAATACATTTGTGATAATTCTTCCTGATCTAATGTCTGTGCGGTGGCTTACGACAGAATTCCTTCTTTACTACGCTGAAATAAAAAAAAGAAAGAACATCGACTTATGCGATTGTGTCATTGACTTTTTATGCTTCAATTTTTCTGCCAAAGTTAGACTACAGTTTGATAAGTAGTAAAGGCGACAGTGACTTATCTCTAAGCAACAATTAATGATGACCTTCGCCTTATTAATGTTAATTAACATGAACTAAGTGACCCATCAGAGTATATATTAGTGAAGCACTAAGCCTGTTCTGGTCCTCAGCGTTACGCGCAGTGGTGTAGATCACGCGAACACCGGTGAATAATTTAATTTTAACAGCGAGATCAACCTATAAACTAGCGCCATTAATATACATGATAGCAAGCAGAGGACCCAGAACAGGCCATTGTGGAGCCTGCAATGAAACGTTAGGATGGATAGAGTAAACATCACTCACTGATATAAATTGCATCTGATAGAAGGTAAGATCCAACCCATTACAATACTTTGCGATCAGTGCTTGTTGCTTTAAGATTCTGAATTAACTTGCTGTGTAGGATTCGGTAAGAAATCTTCGTGAAATAAATCGATATTGTGTACACCTAATAACGAGAATAAATTCCTAAGGATAAATCATGCTTTATTTGTAGCAGTTGCGTTGCAGAGGACCACCCTTTACGGAAGCTGGGTTGTCCCCCGTAAAGCAAGTCGTATTCCTCAAAGCTATAGCTGCTTTTTCAAAAATGGGCTGCAGTGTTTTGCAGCAACAACTTGTCAAAAATATCGACCGGTAAATGTTTGCCAAAAGGCTAATCCCGCCTTTGTCAATTGGTATTACCTCTGCACAAAGTTAATCCACGGGAACAGTACCCGTATATAATGACAGAGCAAACATCGCATACAGAAATTGTAATGGCTGACAACATAAACTAGCACTGAATAACGAATGCAGTGAAGCTGCTAATAGAAATGGTAATCGCTAACAGCATTTTAGGTTGAAGAAGGGTAGCTTGTCGTCAAGCTATGCTTGGGCTCCTCTATGCTGAATTTAAGCGGCTTTGACGTTGAGTAAGACTAGTTTTCAAGCGCACTCAGCACAGTTTTTGCTCCCAACAGAATCAGCGGATCTTCTAGATAACCTGATACACCTTCAAGCTACACAGACCGCTTAACGGCACTTAACCCTTTGAAGGTTTCGCCGTACATGTACGGCGGCGGTTTTCTGTCCCGCAAGGTCTTTGCCGCACGGGTACGGTTCCGACCCACCGTTTGAAATTTCGCGCCATAATTACGATGCGTGCTCACCGGGAGGTGCTGCCACCTCTTAGCACTTACAAGATGCGTTTGAAATTGGTGCTACCTTCTTGGGGAGATAAACAGAGCTGATTGCTAGCTTCAGCGCGTCGCTCAGACTGCGGCAACGCCCCTTTGGCGGTTTCGGTTTCGCCGCGTGATCGCAACGGAGGCGCGCGAAACGTCATTTTTTTCTTTGTCGGCACTCTCTTGCAGGGCGGTGGAAGTTGATTTCTATCTTGATTGGCGCTGTTCTTAGCTTGCTTATCAGCGCCGTTCGCGAGGTATTCTCGCTCTCAGTGGCAACGCGCTTTCGCGGTATCGGTTCCGCCGCGTGATCGCAACGGAGGCGCGCGAAACGTGGTTTTTCTCTTTGTCGGCGCGCTCTCGCAGGGGCGGCGGAAGTTGATTTCTATCTTGATTGGCACTGCTCTTAGCTTGTTTATCATCACTTGCTTATCAGCGCCGTTCACGAGGTATTCTCGCTCTCCGCGGCAACGCGCTTACGCGAGAGGGTGCCTCAGACCTCTGCCCAAGGCAGCCGCACGCAGAGATGGCATGTGTGCGCCAACACAACCCCTCGCTTCAAGAGAACAGACACGCATTTTAGGTGCGCAGACTGCGATAAGGCGCTGTGCGTAGACCCGTATTTCAAGGAGTAACACGCTCGAAAATACTATTGAACATTTTGCAGTTCTGAGTGATGCCGACACCAAAATACTGTTCCTAATTATTTTTGACTATTTATTCCCGACTTAATACGTTTTGTACATTCAAGATCCGCAATAAAGTAATTTGACCACCTGGGAAAGTCTTTTTCAAAATAATTCGACCCTCAAAGGGTTAAACTGATATCTGGCCCATGTAGTCCAGCGTTCAAGCTTCAAAGAAGGGCGCTTTGTGTCGAATCAGGACAGCCTTGCCGTTTTGTTTTGCATTCATGAAATGAAACAGACAGATGGTCAAGTTTCTCTTTTTACTTTCATTCTTTCTTGCTTTCTTATTTTGTTCTCTTTTCTTTCTTTTTTCTTCCTTGTCAGCGAAGTTCTTGAGTGCACCCAATACACCGCGTCTTAGTGAACTCACTGCGTCGGCTGCTTGTAGGTGTTTTGCGTGCTCGTCAAAGGGCATTTTTCTGGGACACTTGCGCTTAGGTTCGACGACGGGGAAAGAAAAGTAAACGCGCATTGAAAAAGGGCAGCGCTCTGCTGTCCGGCCACAGTGGGACCATGTAATGTTTTTGGCGTCGAGATGACGGGCCGCGGGCGTGACGGCACAGTGCGACGCAGCGCAGCCACCAGTGTCCACTGAAAGCTGAATCAGAGAGTGCGGACTCGATTCGGCTTCGCTGAGGACTTTGTGTCCTGAAAGGCTATTATGCCTTCATCTTTCACTCTCGCTGTCCCCATTCGTCCCCTAAGGTCCTTTGTGAGGCTCAGAAGACATCAAGGCAGGGTAAAAGAACACACAAGAGAAGTAATGGTGCAGCCGTACGAGGACATTTCAGCGAAAATCGTCCACATAGTGAGAAAGAGCAGCATTGATTTGTGTTTCTTTTCTAATTGAGTAAAGTCTTCAGTGCAGACAACGCAAGGCTCTCACCAGCAGAAATATGACGTCACCCTTGAAGCTTGATTAGATTTAGATGCCGCGACACTGGCATCAAACGGCTTTTCTCTGTATTTCCAATTAAAACTCCAAGCCAGCGATAAAGAGCATGCAGTGAGTTGAAGTTGCAGTTTCTCGCAGCGTAGGTTATTCAATTGGATTGATAAGAAAGCAACTCCAGAAACATCGCATGAATAAAACATGCTTATCATGACTGGTTGAAGACCCTTCTATTCTAAGCACACAAAAGGTGATCTTTTTTTTTTTTTGAAGCGCAGCTCCTTCTACATTCAATGTGTGTTCTCGCTCGCTTTGTTCCAGAACACACACCAAAATTATTGCTCGAACTCTTGGAAACAACTTAAGAACTAGAGCTACGTTATAGCGTTTATGCAGATCCAACATGTCGTTTTTACTTTGCGGAGATGTACTAAAGAACGTGAACTATAAGTAAGGCGCACATATACATATATGGAAGCGCCTCTAGCAACGGAAGCTGCACCAAAATTTTAAACTGCGCGAGGAAGACAGGGCATGAATAGAAACATGGACGCACACACGAAGCGCAGGCTTCCAACTGGCTTTATTTCGTAAAGATATGGAATTTATAAGGTTCAACAAAATAGAAAAACAGGAAACAATGACGATGTAATTGCGCGCGAGGCAGTGAGGGAAAATAGCAAGGCCACGTGCGCATTAAGAGCGCGGGAGAGGCCTAATATGCCCATCTAAAAATTATATTTCCTTCCTTCATAGTGACAAAGAAGGTGAGCTAACCCAGTTGTCGCCCATCGTAACGATGTGGAATGCCTCGATGACTTCTCTTTCTGTTTTTGATTTTGCTTGTGAAAGGAATTTAGTCTGTTCCAGGTACAGCGAGGAGCTTTTGCTGTCGCATCTCTTGCAATGCCAGGGGAGATTATTGCCCATGCCGGTGCGCATGGATCGCTTGTAATCATGTGCACGCCCACTAAAACGGCGGCCAGTTTGACCTATGTAGGACCGGCCGCGCGACAGAGGTATCTCGTAGATAACATTAGAGATGCAGTTAGTGAACTTGTTCCGATGGTTCTTGCATGAGCTACACAAATTTTTTTGTTTTAGTCAGTAGTGGGCACACTTTCTTAAGTTTAGAAGATGCTTAAAAGAAACGACACGAATCCCATGTCTTTCTGCGACCCTCTTCATGTTATGGGACAGAAATTGCAAATATGGCATGACAAAAGGTGCTTCTTGGCCCAAGTGTTGCTGTTTCCTTTCTCTAGATTTTGGTCTTTGGAGCAGGCTCTGCGATTTACTGCAGATTAGGTGAGGGGGGGAGCCACCAGACACAAGACGCTCAACCTGACATTTAAAACTGGATGATACTGCGTGGGCAGAATATTTATGTAGGGCATGCCCAGAAGATAGTGCAGCCTAAAACGTGAATCCGCCCGACGCTCCTCTTACTCCCCTCACGCGAGGTTTGACGAGATAGAGTGCCGGGCACAGCGGCTCCGTTCCATTCTTCCCCCAATTCGCTCAGGAAGACATTGTCCTTGATAGACTTCAAATGGAGGTTTAATCACCGTCCAGCTTTTTATAGCGAAAATGTATATGGCTAGGGCATTTCCGTCGTCCGTCGTCCGCGAACAACCCGCTAACTAGCTCGTTGGCGCCCCTCGGCGCAACTGCGGGAACGCGCGAACGAGCTCGTGCCACTGCTCACGCCTTCGTCGTCGTCGTCTCCTTCCACAGCTGTCCCCGTTTCAGCTCATTGCTTAGAAGGTATGAGCTATTCATTGGCAAGAGGAAACTATCATCATCAGCAACAGCAGTAGTAGTAGCAGCAGCAGCAGCAGCAGCAATTACTCGAATCGTCGTCCTCTTCCACAGCTGGCTCTGTTGCCGCTCATCATTGCAGCATAGAATTTTCTTTCTCTTCTGTCGTCGTAATGAAGAGGACCCGTTAACATTTTTACAGCGAAGCTGTATATGGCTAGGGTAAATCCGTCGTCCACGAACAACCCGCGAACTGGCTCCTTGGCGCCCCTCGGCGTAACCGCGCGAACGCGCTCTCGCCCCTGCTCACGCGTTCGTCGTCGTCGTCTCCTTCCGCAGCTGGCCCCGTTGCCGCCCATCATTCCAGCGTAGAATGGAACGGCCATGAGCGCTTCGGACGCCCGAAGAACAGCGAATTTACGAGGAACAACGCCGAGAGTAGGGGCGGAAATGCGACCGTCGGCATCGCGCGGCTGACTCGGCGCCCCGAGAACAACGTTCCCGCGACGCACCAGTGCTACACCGATCCCAAGGGGCCAACGACCACGAGGCACTCGTGTTCGGACTTTACCTTCGCCAAAACCTGTCCATCGTCGTCACCCAACACTCGGCCGTCTATCATAACGAACACAAAACTATAGTAACTTATAGTAACTATAGTAAAGCAGCCCACGAATGCACGCAAAGTGCCTCGAGCGGCTAGTCGGGCGCCAGTTATGTGTGTATCCGCAGGCTCCTTTCACGCTTGGAAAAACACTTTTATGTAGAACGTGTAGAGCAACAGAAAGCTGTATCGGGAATATTTCATGTTCCTTTACAATTGTGTCATTGAAGCTTTTCATCTAATTCTAATAATCGAGAAGCTGATGAATTAATTAACAATAATTATCTAATTAGGTGGACTTCAAAAAGTAATCTGAGTATATCCAACCGACGCCAAGCAACATCACCATGGTTCGGTCCAGCTACGTGGCATTTGCATTTTTTTTAATGTTTGGCGCATGTTAAGTGAAATACCCTGTATGTGTGAGTATATATATATATATATATATATATATATATATATAGTCATATTGTAAGAAACCAACAAACACTCACACCAAGGACAACGTAGGGGAAATTACTTGTGCTTAATAAATGAAATAAAGATACGATCAATTAATGGAAATGAAACTAGATGAAAAGCAACTTGTCGCAGCTGGGGAACGATCCCACAACCTTCGCATTTCGTGTGCGATGCTCTACCGATTGAGCAACCGCGGCGCCGTTTCCCCGTACACTTTCTTAGGTATTTATGTTTCCTAGTAGAACCCTGGAAGTGTTAGCCAGCGCCACCACTCACAGACCTTGGCGGTGGATGTGGAACATGCTTTCTGCCGCAGGCCGTTTCTGAACTTTTTTAAACGCCGAAAAATATCGCCATGCAGCATGTGCGTTGCAATAAAGAATTGGATCTGTCGTTTCTGAACCCCCTCAAGAAAACAACGAAACGCACTTGACCCTAAAGTGAATATTAAAAAATTATGCATAATTCATCTTACTTAACTGATTCATCGGAATATTACAATACTCAAAGTAGCGCCACATGACGGCAAACCATATGCCGTTGGTTTCATTCAGCTGCAGCTAACCACTTTTTTTTTTAATCCTTGGCACAAGTTACGTTAAACACCCTGTATATAGAGTGGCCCAGTGGATAGCGGGGCTATCGATCGACTAAGTCTTTATTTAGTTGGTTCTGGTCTTATATGTAATTAATTCAGTAATAGTTTAGTCTGATGGAGAAATACGAGCCGCGTAAACCAAGCGTGGTGCCAAGATTCTGCGTTGAGCAACCCGTATGCTATTCCAGCAGTACACCAAGTGGTGTTATCGTAATGGCTGGCACAGCGCTCAGGGAACGTAAAGTGAAAAAACGCAGGCGGGAAGTGTTGAAATGTAAGGCAAGAAGGGGGCTGTTTCGCGAACACCTACAGATTATTTAGTGGCAGCGTTGCCTTGCCGCCATCAATGGCTACTAGCACGGGTGTTTTATAAATTCTAGCCCTCTAACAAGAACCAATGCATGATGCCACAGTCGATTAGTATACGCCCAAATGGTTCTACAGACGCTTTTGGTAACTCATTACCGTGTTTAATTTGATATCACTGCACATAAAATTGATATATAACTTGTGCTGCGACCATGAATCGAAAGCTCAGGGACGCAGACCAGAGTAGTTTTGTCTGTTTTTAGAAACTATACACATAAATGGGAACAGAGGAAAAACCAGCAAATTAATCTAATACATGCTTAAAATTAATGGGCCCCGACTGTTAAACGGACGTCCAGCCCTGCCCCCTCCCACCCACCCCCTTTACATGTAGCAGAAACCAGATGGTCTACAGAATTGCGGAACCTCTATCATTACGCGCCATTAATGTCGCTGTCCTCCAGAAGCTGTTAAACCACGGTTGCTCTGTTCTGCTGAGTAGATTTTGATAGCCACAGGACTAATATTTTCGCGAGTAACAGAAGCCGATGCGGGTCGAGTGCGTTAATTTTTCGCTCCAGTCTCGGTCGCGCACACTCTAGTCGAAGGTTTGCGTGCTCGTCGCAATAATCGTGTGGAAGGCCAGCCGGGAACGATCCGCGCTTGATGGCGTCGACACGCTTAGGGCACGCCACACCGAGTCGCAACCGATGCGGAAAACTGCCAGCACCCCTTGAAAGTGAAAAGTGTGGCGAGTACATCCTAGATGTTGCCCTGTTTATTAAAGAGAAGGTTTCTACGTAGTTCGCGTAAACTGGCTTAATCTGCACAATTTCTTTTGTGATGCTCTCAAGACACGTCATGCATCGGTATAGTACTGCGGAATTATTAAAAAAAACTTCCTGTATTCAAATGCCAGCTCTTCCAGCAAGCTGTAGCAGCAACATCGTTTCCTGTGACATTAACATTCAATAACAGTCACGGGAATACCACTTCCTGATTACGTCCCACTTTCTGTATCTCATGAGGAAAATGCCCTATTCATGCTACACACAATGTGGACCCCCGCAAGATTCGGTAGATCACATTCTCATCGAATGCCCACAATTTGACCAACATAGGAAAATACTTCGTGGCCGTCCGACTTAGATAGGCGATCTTCATCTGTTAACAAATTGCTCGGGCACCATTCATGCCTCTATAAACAAGGAGAAGCTGTAAAAACGTTGCGCGGCTTTCTTTTTTTTTTTTTTTTTTTACTGATCTCATACGTTTGTTGTGAATAGATCTCTTTGTGCGGCGTAGCATTGATCGCACGGTAACATAATAATGACTTTCTCGTGCCATTGACAGGTTTTAGCCATTGCCAATTTCTAGCTAAAGTCGAGCGAAGTTTTGTGGGCTTTGCTGTGAAATTTAATATTTCAGCATGAGTAAAGACTAATCATGCTTATCACAGGTGATGCGTTCGCTCTGCATTACGCGTGATATGCATGTCACGCGTATTGCCAGAATACGTGTTCGCTGATTCTCCAGAAAGTAGGAGGTATATAACTAGATCAGCCGAGAACCATCGTATATGCATTTGAAGCTTTATATCGAGTTCTTAAAATGTTGCAGTGTGACTAGGCGATTGTGAAATGTTTTATTACTTATATTCTTTTCATGTATATTATTATCTCGTTTTTCTGGTTTTTTAAGCTTCAATTTCGGGATAGCGCACTCTTCTGTACCCAAAATTTTCATTTTGTCGCAGTTAATAAACAACAACTTCTTAACTTTGCTTTTCAGCTCAGCGCTATAGTTATGCGATAAACCCATCATTTTTTGAAACCATCAATAAAAGCCATCCTCTCTACATTTTGTGAAATAAGTTTCAGGACGGTGTTCAAACATACGTAAGCGCTACCTCCACTTCTTTCAGTCTTGAGCCTGAAATTTAAACAGCGTTCACGAGTTGAAAGTCCTTGTGCTGCAAACATATTTTTAAGGACGTTTTCAAAGGATGCATGATGGTACACAAGAGACGTAGACTTCACATGGAATAACATCTCAATAATAGTTCGCTTTGTTTAGCGACTGGGTTGTAGAATGGGCAATTTTGGAACAACTGTTTCGGCATTTCGAGGCGAGCTCTTGCAACGAGCTCATAATGAGGTCTTCGAGAACTTGATAAAACCCGTCGAGTGAGCCGTGTTTTGAGGCGGCAACAAGAAAAACAATAACAACAGTAACATTCTAGTCTGCTCCATAGATCCTTCACAAATCGTCTTTCTGTGCGCAAAAACAAAATTTGGACAGTTCCTATAGACACCGATGCGTCAAACTTCGCATGCCATTCGGAACAGGTTTTCCGCCTCGAGAAAAGACGAGAACAAGCAATGCCACTCGTGCTTCGTGTGTACTTAGGCGTGCAACATCTATTCACCGGGATTTTTCGGCTCGTTGCATCTGTGCTCAGGTACTTGCGAAATAAGGCACTCTCGCATATTAATCGCAATTGGTTCACGTCGTCGCTGCTATAGGAGCGCATGTTGTGAATGTCAGATTCAGAGTTTGATGAGGTGATATTCAGAAAGGCTGGCGCCAGGCTTTGAGGTTACCGATGCTGTTTGTGTGTGTTTGCGTGTGCGTGTGTGTGTGTGTGTGTGTGTGTGTGTGTGTGTGTGTGTGTGTGTGTGTGTGTGCGCGTGTGTGTGTGTGTGTGTGTGTGTGTGTGTGTGTGTGTGTGTGTGTGTGTGTGTGTGTGTGTGTGTGTGTGTGTGTGTGTGTGTGTGTGTGTGTGTGTGTGTGTGTGTGTGTGTGTGTGTGTGTGTGTGTGTGTGTGTGTGTGAGAGAGAGATGCGCATGACAGGCATGAAAAGGAGGCTAGAGGCCTCCCTTTATCATCTTTGATAACCTTGGTTATCATCTTTCGTATAAACAGGGCGGCGTGTTGAGCAAGCGATACATTTAGGGTTTAATGTATGCAGATGTGACTCTTCTGTTAGCGAATAATCGGAGAGGTATTCAGCTTCCGGAAGATATTTGATGAAAGCAGGGTGAAACTCTAGGTTTCAAGTTCGGCAGCTAGAATCAGGCTCCGTGGTGTTTGATCTGAGCAGGCGGTGACAGTACAGGAACAGGGAAGCGAATTGCCAAGGATTGCAGAAAACAAGTACATTGGAATGTATGGATTAAAAGAAGGGAAAGAATGTCATCATTTATGCGAAAAATTGCACGAAGAAGCTTACTCAAAGCTAAATGCAAGAGAAACGCGGCTATCAGTGGAACAGAGCGCTCTATGAGAACACAACCATGGGGTATTCTAGAACGAGGCTTATAGAAAAGAGTCATGGTTCAATAGATAACGTATAGAAAAACAGTGTTGTGCTTTAAAATTTGAACTGCAATCGGGCCAAAATATTCATAAAAGAACTGCTGGAACACGGGCTATAGGTGCGCATCGCACCCAACCCAAAGCTTGGGTAATGAAAAATATAGTAGGGTAAACGTGAATAAATCTGGAAGGGGAGAATAGCAACAGACAGCTAGAGCATTGGTGGTATAAAGACATAGAAGGTCCAGAATGAAAAGGACCTTACTGGCGCTTCACTGTCTCCCTTTTTTCTGCCCCTTTTCAAAAATGTATTTTGCGCCACAAAGTATACCTAGGAGACCTTATTATTTTAGGGCAATAAAATAAATTTAAGATTGGACTTTATGGGGCGAGAATAAACGAAGCAGTAAGGTAAAAAAATTCACCGATGATTACAATACTCCCTGATGCGAAATGTGAGCGCAGCTCGATACGTGTTTTCATTTCGCGTGCCAATATTCTATACTATGATTATATAGGTACATGGTTTATATAAGGAAGAGAACGCTGTGAATAGCGTAGCTGGCGCAGACAATCTGTCTCGTGCATCACATTTCAAACGAAGTGAAGTGTGGCGCAACTGCCTCGCTAATCGGGAGATTCCGAGAGGCAGCGCGTGGGTGACGCGTGGGCGCAATTCACAGCAGCAGCCGACGACAGGAGCAGCGATTCATGCAGCGATTTGTTTACATACAGAAGACGCGCGCTACTATGGCGCCATATTGTAGCCATCCTCACCACACAGCCCGTCTTGCGCGACACTGCGCTTTTCTTCTCACGCTTTCGTTCCACCAACGACGAGAGCGGCCTTTCCTCGCGGGAAAATCGTGCCACTAGTGCCAGCGACGGCAACACCCAAAGAATCATCACCTCGAGCCTTACTCGTAGCAGCTCGCCATCGCCTCTTGCAGGAGCGTTGGTCCCTGTCACACCGGCTAGTGCCACGGACTGACCTCAGCAGCTAACGCCGCGGACGAGCGTAGCGCTCCCAACCTTATGCCACTCTGCCCCCCCCCCCCCCCTCCCCACCTTGGAAGCGCACCTGAGATCGCTCACGCGGCTGTGGATGCCGTGGCCCCCGCCAACTCAGCGCATGCGCAAGCCGTTTCCTCTCCGTTCCTCCTCCGCTTTCCACCTCATGCTTTCACTGTAGCCTCCTCCTACAGTTTTTTCCTCGCGCTCTCTTTCATATCCCGCTTTGCTACGCATTCGCTTTCATCTTTAGCTGTGCTCGTTCGCTCGGTTACGAGGTACAACGCCGAGGCACGCCGACGCTCAACGCAAGAACGGGCGCCTAAGAGTTGGGCTTTAAGATAACGGGCTTGGCGGTACCAGCCACGCCCTCGTTCCCAAAGGAATCCTCATGAAATCTATCAATCAATCCTGATTCCAGAATTTTCAAACTGTTACCGATCCAAGTACATGAAAGAGCTGAAGGTACCTACCTTGTGACTGTAATGCAGATTTGAGAGCACCTGTCGAAGCCACGAAGTGCATAAAGACGCAGTCAACATGGATCAGGTTATCGCACACATTGCATGCATTATACAGTGGCGATCGCGTCGAAAGAAGTTTGAAAAACCAGTATTTCGCATCGGCCACCTTCAGCCGGATACGATGCGCAGCGGTAATTTAGCGGCTATGGCGTTGCGATCCTGGAGTTCGAGGTCACAGGTGCTATCACGGCCGCAGCGGCCAGATCTTTATGGGCGCCAAACAGAAAAAAATTCTCCTATACTTCGATTTAGGTGCACGTCAAAGAACACCAAATGGTCAAAATTAATCAGTATTTCCTTACTAAGGGGTGCATCCTAATCAGATTGTAGTTTTGGCACGTAAAACATCAGAGTTTAATTAAATTCATTTAATCAACCAGATATGGTGTAGGTATGCACGATCACATTTTGCAAGGCCACGCAGCTCTGAAGGTCATAATGATCGGTGCTGCGAATGGGTCCGTATCGTCGCATCGCATCACTCCACAATACACGCAGACGTTATCACGCGATGACTGCCCAAAACAGGACAGCACGACAGTAATGCAAGCACTTATACACGGCAGCAAAATAGCAAGGTGTTCTTAAATAAAATAAGATATGCGCTTATTCTAATCTTGGAACCATGAAACAAATGGGCCAGCATTGTAAATCATACCCCAACTTCCTCCCTGACAGCTTGCTTGAAAGAAATGTGTGACCTGTCAAAACAGTGAGAACCATAGCAGACTGTAGCTGTGAGCAGTGCCACAGCTAGTCTATCGCTCTTAGATCTAAGAGGTTAGAAGCATGTGCTTTCTACGGCTCCATTTCACTTCGGCATGGGCTAAGGCACTATCAGGGATGAAAATTACTCGCAAGAACGCTCCTGTACCGTGCATAGAGTGCACGTTGAAGAACCCTAGGTGGTCAAAATTTTTCTGGTAGTGCCCCACTATTGCGGGCCTCCTATCAGATCGATGATCGTGCCTCATAATCAGAGTGTTTTGCACCTAAAAACCCCATAATCTTTTTTACACTGAGGAAACTCGCGCTCATCAAGTTGCTATTCAGTGGATTCCCACTCATACCGACATAATTCGAAATGAGCAGTGGATGAATTGGCAAAACGTTCCCACAAACATGGAGAAGAATACACCAATGCGCCATTCATTTCACCATGGACACTGTCCCCACTGGAAATCGTGGCATATGTCGCTGGAGTGCGTGCGAAAAAGAAAATGCCTCAAGCAGCGACTTATCCGATAGCTTTGGTATATATGCACAAAGAATACGCAAATGCAACGCACATTTTCACAGATGACTCTACAACTCCGCATCGCCCGTTCTGCGATTTTTTTGTTCCCTCTACAGGACAACGATTCTCGTTACGTGTTGAGCGACATCATCTACTTCAGCAGAGCTATATGGCATTAAGGAGGTCCCTGTGTATGCACTTTGACAGCAGCCGCCAAAGATATGGCTGATTTTCACGGATTCAAAAGCCGCCCTACAAAATATGTGGAAGCAGGCACAAGCGCTGTAATAACCAACCTGCAGTATTTGACATTGCTCATTTTCACCACAAGGCTAAGATTGCTTGGCATTGCATTAAGTTCCAGTGGATACCTGGCCATGTCGGTATTTCGTGAAATGAAAAAGCGAATGAAGCTGCCCGAAAGGACTCCAATACCGCAATTTCAAAAGAACAGTTTTTACAAAAGCCGACGCTTCGAACATGGGAAAAAAATATGCCTATCAAGAGAAAGACCGCATCTGGAATCTGCCGCTTCACCAAGATAACTCCACCACTTCCTCGACACTTAGAGACATTGTACCATCGTCTTCGACTGAACGTGGCATACAAGTACAATTATCTGTACCACATAGGGCTTACCACTAACCCCTACTGTGATAACTGTGGCAACTTAGAGACAATGGAGCACATATTACTAGAATGCCCCGCGTACCGCAACGAGAGACAATTTTTTCAGCAACAAATGGACATGATTTGCCACGATCCGTTAAAATTACCCAGCATCTTAGGTCCAATGCCCGGCCGTTCAAAACAGCGGCGGATTTTGGATGTATTTTTCAAGTATATGTGTATATTAGTGTCAGGTCCACTTGCGCATTTCATATTTATTTTTATTCTCTTTTTTCTCCTACTCTCCTCTGGAATCTCTTAATCTCAGTACCCATCCCTATGCAGAGAAGCATGCCAGCGGTTGTATACGCACCGGCAAATTCTCTGTTTTTCTAATAAAGAGTCTCTCTCTCTCTCTCTCTCTCTCTCTCTCTCTCTCTCTCTCTCTCTCTCTCGCTCTGCGTCATTCAGCGATAAGTTTGGAAACGTATTACTAAAATTGTCAGCAAGAAATTCATCTGCGGCATGCATGGCTCGATTAAGAGCTAATTTTGTGTGATACCGTGCAATGTTTAAATCTTGTTTCGTAGCTTTCACCTTGGTGTAGCATAAACAAAGCACTTTCCCTTTACCATCCATCGTGCAAGCTCCGCGTCGCGTTCGTGTGGAGTGGCGAACGACGACATAGCCTACCCGTGGCAGGACTGCGCCCTATATCGCCTACACGCCCAGCAAAGGCAACAGCTGAGCTTCAAACAGGGCTTCCGGTATCATCCATTCTCCCTAGTGACTCGGACCACAACCAGTTAGTGGCCTTGAAAGAGAAATGACCCATTAGCTGTTATACAAAGGAGCGCAAGATGGAGCTGCCCCGTGTCTAGTCGCCTTTCCGGTGAGAGAAGCGACCAGTTTTCCACCATTATCTTACCCCTCCACGTTCTAAGCTCTGTCAAAGGCGGCCGAGACGCCTTATACCTAGCCGGGTTCTCGGCCGACTGCACACGTGCGATTCCGGAACTACGAGGCCAGAACCATTTAGAAATCGTTTTATACTGAGTTACCAAGTTGACAAATCCAGGAAATTTTTAGGCACGTAGGGCCCTTGGGGCTGTACACTTCAGCGATAAAGTAGCTTCGCCACCTGTGGGGTTAGCTGACTGAGCTATGTCGAATGCTCGGTTGCCATAGTCGGAAGTTCGAATCCCGCTATAAGAGGGTTTTTTTTTATTTCTTTCCTTTCCTTTTTTTTTTTTTTTTTTTTACAATGCTGAGCTTGAAATTCACCTCCTCCAGTGCACAACATCTGCAGGCTTGGAGTGACGCCTGTCCCCGGAAAAGGATGCCGAGAGCGAGTGAGGCTATACTAATCCACATACAACCAAATTAGGAAGGCCCACTAAGCTTAAACAAGACACTCCCTCACCAGAACAGTAATTGGCCTCCCTGGTGCAGTATTCGGTCGCCCCCTCCCACATGGCTCACACAGTTACCCAATGGCCCTCAGTCCCCAGCAGCTGCGGAGCCCCTCACCAAGGCGGCGGTCAGGCTTGTAACGCAGCAGAGGGTGCTAAGAATCTCTGGATCCGGACAGGTCGACAATGGAAACTGGCCCTTGCAACGTTTAACACCCGAACCCTGTCGAGTGAGGCTAGCTTAGCAGCACTCTTTGAGGAAGTATCAGACATTGTTTGGGATATCATCGGCCTTAGTGAGATTAGAAGAACTGGTGAGGCTTATACATGGCTGAACAACAGACATGTCCTCTGCTATAGAAGTCTCCTAGATAAGAAGCAAAGGATTCCTAATACATAAGGACATAGCGGGCAACATTGACGAATTGTAGACCATTAATGAGAGGGTAGCAGTAGTCGTAATCAAGCTTAGTAAGAGGTATATATTAAAGGTAGTACAAGCCTACGCTCCAACATCCAGTCACGATGATGAGGAAGAAGATCAGTTTTATAAAAATGTTGAATTAGCGATGAGAAAAGTGCAAACTCAGTATACTATAGTAATGGGCGACTTCAATACAAAAATGGGAAAAAGGCAGGCTGGGGAACAAGCATTTGGCAACTACGGCGTCGATTCCAGGAACGCTAGAGGAGAGATGCTGGTAGAATTCGCAGAAAAGAATAAGCTTCGAATAATGAACACCTTTTTCAAAAGGCGTAGCAACAGAAAGTGGACCTGGAAAAGCCCTAACGGTGAAACAAGAAATGAAATTGATTTCATACTTTCTGCTGATCCCAGCACTGTGCAGGATGTAGAAGTGTTAGGTAGGATAAAGTGCAGTGATCATAGGTTAGTGAGGGCTCGGATCCACCTAAATTTGAAGATAGAAAGAGTAAAATTGGCCAAGAAGAAACAGGTCAGCCTAGAGGCAGTAAGGGTAAAAGTAGACAAATTCAGGCTGGTACTTGCACACAAATATGCAGCCTTAGAATAGAGGGATGATGATGACATAGAGGTAATGAATGAAACCGTAACTAGGCTAGCTTCAGAGGCAGCAAGTGAAGTGGGAGGCAAGGCACCAAGGCAACCAGTAGGCACGTTCTCCCAAGTAACAAATGACCTAATAAAGAAACTACAAAGAATGAAAGTGTCCAACTCAAGAGATAGGATAGAATTCGCGGAACTGTCAAAACTGATCAAGAAGGCGAAAATAAGTGATATTCGAAATTATAACGCGACAGAATGAAGAAGGCGTGAAAAATGGTCGCAGCCTGAAATCAGTGAGAAGGAAACTTGACATGGGCAAACCAAGATGTATGCACTGAAAGATAAGCAGGATAAGATAATCAGCAATCTCGAAGTTTTCATAAAAGCAGCGGAAGAATTGTATACTGACCTGTACAGTACCCAGAGGAGTCAGGAAATTTCTATTCGAAACAGTAATGAACAGGATAAAGAAGCTCCTCCTATAACTAGCGATGAGGTCAGAAGGGCCTTGCAAGACATGAAACGGGAAGAGCGGCAGGAGAAGATGGAATAACAGTCGATTTAATCAAAGGTGGAGGAGACATGATGCTTGAAAAACTGGCGGCTCTTTATACGAAGTGTCTATCGTCTGCAAGGGTCCCAGAAAACTGGAAGAATGCAAACCTTATACTAATCTACAAAAAGGGAGACGTTAAGGAATTGAAAAATCATAGGCCCATTAGCTTACTCCCAGTATTATATAAAATATTCACCAAGATAATTTGCAGTAGAATAAAGGCAACGCTGGACTTTAGCCAACCAAGCGAACAGGCTGGCTTCAAGAAGGGATACTCTACAATGGATCACATCCATGTCACTAATCAGATAATCGAGAAATACGCAGAGTGTAATAAGCCTCTCTGTATGCCTTTCGTAGATTACGAAAAGACATTTGATTCAGTAGAGATACCAACAGTCATAGCGGCATTACGTAATCAAGGAGTAAAGAACGCTTACGTAAATACCTTGGACAATATCTACAGCTACCTTAATTCTACACAAGAAAAGCAGGAAGATACCTATAAAGAAAGGAGTCAGACAGGGAGACAAATGCGTGCTTGGAAGAAATATTCAAGCTATTAAACTTAGAAGGCTTAGGAGTAAAGATCGACGGCGAATATCTCAGCAAGCTTCGGTTTGCTGATGACATTGTTCTATTCAGCAACAATGCAGGCGAGTTATAACAAATGATTGAGGACCTTAACAGAGAGAGTGTAAGAGTGGGATTGAAGATTGATATGCAGAAGGCAAAGATGATGATAAATAGTCGGACAAAGGAACAAGAGTTCAGGATCGCCAGTCGGCCTCTAGAGTTTGCAAAGGAGTACGTTTACCTAGGTCAATTAATCACAGGGAACCCTGATCATGAGAAGGAAATCGCAGAATAATAAGAATGGGTTGGATCACATACGGCAGACATTGCTAGCTCCTGACTGGAAGCTTACCATTATCATTGAAAAGGAAGGTGTACAATCAGTGGATTTTACCAGTGCTTACATATGGGGCAGAGACTTGGAGACTGACAAAGAAGCTTCAGAACAAGTTAAGGACCGCGCAAAAAGCGTGGAACGAATATTGCTAAGCATAACGTTAAGAGACTGAAATAGAGGGGTTTGGATCAGAGAGAAAACGGGTATAGTACATATTCTAATTGACATCAAGAGAAAAAAATGGAGCTGGGCTGGTCATGTAATGCGCAGGTTAGATAACCGTTGGATCATTAGGGTTACAGAATGGGTACCAAGAGAAGGGAAATGCAATCGAAGACGACAGAAGACTAGGTGGAGCGATGAAATTAGGAAATTCGCGGGCGCTAGTTGGAATCGGTTGGCGCAGGACAGGGGTAATTGGAGATCGCAGGGAGAGGCCTTCGTCCTGCAGTGGACATAAAACAGGCTGATGATGATGGTGATGATGAGCTGTTATTGTGGCCGACTCGCTATCTCTATGTACAGCACTTACTCCATCTTTAAATTCAAGAATTCAAAGAACCTTTCGTTCGATGGTACCTCCGTACTTACGGAAAGTATGCTTCCTTTGGGTACCGGGACATCGTCGGGTGCACTTGAATGAAATGGCTCACACGAGCATCCCTCAACGGCCGTATCATATCTGTTTTGCCGACATCAGCTTATGTCACCGCGGCTAGGTACAGAAATTTCGCTATATCTCAAAACTCTGCAATATCCATGCTAACACCATCTTCTGAATTCCACCATCTTGGCTTCCCGTGGAATAATAACTGGTGTCCTTCAAGGCAATTGTAAGTTTCTTTTACAAAATTGAGATGTCATATACCTCCTCCAATTTTCTACTTACACAGGTCTGGTCTCGCTATGTCCCCTCTATGTTCTTTTTGCAGTGCACCTGAAACTATCGAACATTATTTTCTCTCGTGCCTCCGCTTTCTAAAACAAAGAAAACTATTAGAATACTCATTTATCAAACTTGGGCTATCGCTAACCTCACCAAGCATTCTTTTTTTTTTGGGGGGGGGGGGGGGTGACTTCACTGGTATACAGCCACAGGGATGCTTTTCTTGCAGTTTCCAATTTTATTATAAAGACAAAAAGAGTACCTTGCTGAATTTCTAAGGTTATCAACAATTTTTATTATTTCATTTCTTTACGTTAACTTGTTTTATCGAAATTCTTAACAATATTTTCATTGCACTTCTAAATTACAGTTCTATAGTCCCACGCTCCACTATTCAAATCTAGTTTAGCTTTACTTCTAAACATACGGCAAACCGCCTGCTTTTTGGCCAATCCCCCATAGTGGGTATGCGCCACTGTTTAGGATACAAGACAAGACAACACAAGCTCCACTGGAAACAGCGCATTGGCCCTCGGCAGAGGATCACACCCACCGTCAACTACTGATTCCGGTAATGATAAAGTCGTTCTCCCTCATCTACCAACTGGCAACACTGTTCTCAATTCAGTTTTCCTGCATTCTGACCTGGCCGGGCTGCCGTATCGCGCCCCGGACTATCAAGATGCACTCCTTTCAGTGCTAAATGCAACTGATATCCTCGGGGCTGGACAATACCAGATGAGCCATTTGTGGTTAGTGACATGTGTTAACAGCATCGCGAAACAGGAACTTGTCCACAAAGGCGAGTTATTAGTGAAGGGCCTCAAGTGCCTTGTCATAGACCCGGCATGTAAGAATATCAAGATGAAGCTTCTTTGGCTTCCCCCACACCTCGAACAGAGACGGATCGTTGAAGAGCCAGAGCCATATGGCACAGTGCAGTCTATCACGAGAGAAATGTGGCGGTGTGACGTCATGGAGGGCTGGCAAATGACTAATCGAGACGTGGCGTTTACATTGAAGGATGGAGTTTCTGCAAGTAATCTACCACATCTATTGAGCATATACGGGCACCAGTGCCTCATCTTGGTTCCTGGCCGACCACGACTTTGCCTCCAGTGCAAGAGTCGGGCATATCCGGCGACAATGTAGAACACCACGCTGCAGTAACTGACACCGCTACGGTCACCCAGCAGATGCATGCATCGGAACCTACGCTTACAAGCTTGGTGGAAATAAACAAGCTGAGGATGAGACCATCACCGATTGTCTAATTTACGTGAGCGAAGTTGTGGGTGCAACTGGTGAAACACTCCTTGAGACTCATCGACAAGAGCAGATTAAGCCTTCATCGGCTGAGCAGAAATTGTTCACCTGATCTTTTCCCGTTGCATGCAGCAATCACGGCATCCGCCAGTAGTGGACTAGCCAGGTTCTTGACCGGTAGCCCTTGATGCGGTCGCACCAATATCTTAAATCATCCTTTGGCAGGGGGGGGTAACCGCCTGTGTGCTGGTTTGTGTTTAGATTTTCCGGCTTTTCCGGCTCCAACATCTTTATCGTGTCCACGCCGCACCAGACAGTGGCGGACTACGTTAGACGTATTGAAATGCTTAACATTAACGGCCGGCCTCACTCGGTCAACGCCTACGTAGCGACAAGTGACGGGACAACCAAGGGTGTCATTCACGGCTTGGACCCGCACACGACGCCTGAAATGCTAAAAGCGAATCTACGCATACGCACGCAAGGGGTTGAAATTCTCCAAGCGCGCATGTTCCGTAACACTAAAACGGCCGTTATCACCTTTTTTGGAGGTATTACGCCGCGGTACGTCTACTACAAAGGCGGAGAACTTGCTTGCTATCCCTACAAAATTACCACTCAGGCGTGCAAAGTGTGTCACCAAATTGGTCACCGATCGGACGTCTGTCCCCAGCCGGACATTCCAGTATGTCGTACATGTGGACAACGGGACCCTGTAGCCGGACTTGAGTGCGCTCCCAAGTGTGCAGCCTGTGGGGAGGGTCACATGACAGGAGACCGAAGTTGTAAAAAACGTCTCAAACCCCAAAGCAAAAGAACGCCGAGGACTGGCGTTCAACGGACTACCCGGAAGGACAGCTCAACGAAGCCACCTCAACGCCTACGTTGGTTCAGTTCCGATGATGGAGAATCCGCATCCGATCCCTCGCCGGAGGTATCAGAGACTCGCCGTCGATCCAGGTCAAGATCGCGGACCCGAAGGAACTCCAATCCCAAAAACCCGCCTCATTACCAATCACCAAAATCGCCTAAATAGGGGGCTTTCGGCACTGTGGCCAAGCAAGCGCCACAAGATAACACGGTAAGCTGGGCACGAGTCGTTTCTCCTACTGCTCCTATAACAGAAAATCCCGAATATCGGAAGATCATTAACGAGAACAAGCTCCTCCGCGAGAGCTTGGCAGAAATTAAGCGAGAGTTGGCCTCCCTCAAAGCTAGCCGCTGTACCGAAACGAACAAAACAGCACATACTAAAGCAGCAGGCACGCCTCTCGAAGTTATAACGACGCCGAATTCTGTGGAGGTTACACTCCAACAAGTTGTGCATCAATTACAAACTATGCAAAATTTTCAGCAGCAGATGTACGCAGAATTTCAAAGCCTAAAAACTTACGTCGATGAATCTGTGGCCAGTGCAAAGAGCGCGGCTCGTAAGCGAGCCAGCATTAGCCCCAGCGCTCAATCTAACCGCCGTCTGCGACCCATATCGACCTCGGACAGCGAAAGCACTATTCATGGCGAGTAGAACGCGAGTACATCACGAATATCTCGAAATTTGGCAATGGAACTGCCGCACCTTCCACAAACGGGCGGCAGCTCTACAACAATACATTAACACGGTGCCAGTCAAACCTGATGTTATTTGTTTGCAAGAGGTCGGTAACAAGCCGGTCAGATTGACTGGCTACTACACGATATCCCACCCAGACTACCCTAAGGTCGCGACGATGGTGCTCAAGGACATAGCGATCAGTATAGATTATCTGGCGACTAGCAGCATCAACCATCAAATTATAACAATACTACCGCAGAAGCGTAGCAAGGCAAAAACCATAATCACGAACGTGTGATTAGCGATTAGCGATGGCCGATTTTGAGGCCATCATTCGGTACGTCATGTGTCACTCCGGCACCCAGGATAGACTACTGCTTCTTGGGGACTTCAATGCTCCTCACACCAGCTGGGGTTACCGAACAGACACCCCCAAAGGCTGGGAGCTCGAGCGAGCGACCGAAGCATATGATCTCCAACTCATCATTCTCCCTCAAAACCCGACAAGATTTGGTAACAGCGTCAGTGCAGACACCTTTCCAGATCTCACATTCACAAATAATGTCAACGAGGTATTCTGGACCAATCTAGGAGAGAATCTAGGCAGTGACCATTTCATTATCAGTGTGTCGGTAGGCTCCCCGAAAATTCGGCGACCCTGTGACCAGGTGGTAATCACGAACTGGGTAAATTATCGCAAAATCCCCATGCCGGAGATATCACCTGAGAACGCTGAGGAGTGGGCAACACACATACGAGACGCTCATAAAGCAACATCTAAGCGGCTAGCGCTCACAGCGGAAACGCCGGTAGTTGACAACCATCTGCTACATATGTGGGAAGCCAGAAGGGGGCTAACTAAACGATGGAAAAAAACAGCGACTTAATCGCAAACTGCGCCACAGAATTGCTGAAATATCAAAGCGGGCAAACGCTTACGCACAGCAGTTAGAGACAGCGAGTTGGGCGAGCTTTTGCGACTCACTTCGTGAAACGTTACACACCTCCAAGACATGGGCGATACTTCGCAGCATAATGGAACCAGGAAAAACAAAAATGGCCAATAACCGCACTCTTCAAAAACTTGCCGCAGAATTTTCTGGAACAGATCAGGCCCTCCTCACTAAGCTTAAAGAGAAGTACGTAGGAGCAGTAATCACTCCCCCATGCACCTTGCCATACCAAGGGCAAGAAAACGCGGTGCTAGACGCTCCGATAACTAAGGCAGAACTCTTCGCGGCAGCGCAAGCTGCGAAGAGAAATACTGCTCCAGGACCAGATCAGCTCACAAATGCTATGATCCGGAACCTGAGCGACGAGCACCTAGAACAGCTTACCCGGTATTTTCATGAACAGATATGGGAGAGGGGCGTAGTTCCACAACAGTGGAAGGAGGCCAAAATCGTGCTTATTCCGAAAGCAGGAAACCTCATGATCTACAAAATCTCAGGCCGATATCACTAACCTCCTGTCTTGGCAAATTATTTGAGAAGGTGATCCACACACGTCTCACGTCTTACATTGAAGACCGCAACCTATTTCCCAGAAACATATTCGGCTTTCGCCAACATTTGTCGACACAAGATGTTTTCCTGCTACTTCGCGAAGAAGTTCTATGCAACACCACGGTTGGTGCGGAACATCTCGTCCTGGCTCTTGATTTAAAAAGCGCATTCGACACTATTTCACATGAACTTATCTTATCTGAGCAAAGTGACATCGGTTGTGGACAAAGAATCTATGATTACGCCCGCTCTTTCCTGACCTCTCGCATCGCGACAATAGGCATTGGCACTACGCGCTCAGACCCTTTTCCCATGCCCAATAGAGGTACACCGCAAGGGGCGATACTCTCCCCCCTTCTTTTCAATATCGGAATGAGACGCTTAGCCAAAACACTCGACGTCATACCTGGGCTAGGGTACGCGATATATGCAGACGATATTACCTTATGGGCAACCAGTGGCTCGTTAGGACAAAAAGAAGAAATCCTGCAAGAAGCAGCGACCGTTGTTGAAACCTTCGCTCGCAGCAGTAGAATGAGCTGCGCTCCCGATAAATCAGAATTTATCAGGATACGAGGTCGAGGCCGTCAAACTCACGAGCCGGTGAACCTCTTTCTAGGAGACAGCCAGATAAAGGAGGTCCAGAAAATGCGAGTCCTCGGACTGTGGCTGCAAAGCAACAAACGAGTAGACCACAGCATTAAAACCCTTAGGACTACGGTGAAACAGATCTCCCGTATCCGTATAATCCGTAGAGTAAGTTATCACCGAAATGGTTTCAAGGAAACAGAGACGATCCGGCTCGTTCAGGCTTTTGTGCTAAGTCGTCTCACATATAGCCTCCCTTTCCAGGACCCCACGAAAACAGAACTAAAGGCCCTAGATGCGTTGATTAGAACGTCGTACAAAGCGGCTCTCGGCCTACCACAGGGAACCTCTACTGAACGCCTGCTGGCCCTCGGGATTCACAATAACTACGAGGAGCTACGGGCAGCGACGCTCATATCTCAACGGGAGCGGCTTAACTTAACCTCCTCTGGCAGAAAATTACTTTGCCGCGTGGGTTACCCTACTCGTCCACAGTATGCGGGAGAAGAACTCAAATCTCTGCCCAGAGTCCTTCGTGAAAGGATCATAGTAGCCCCAATCCCTAAGAACATGAGTCCAAAATACCACCGGGGACGTAGAAGTGCTCGAGCTCGAAAGTTAATGCAGCAATTCGGTGGAAACCCGGATACAGTCTACACAGATATTGCTCGATGTGATGCTTACAAATACGCCCTCGCAGTGGTAGGAGCGGCCGCGAATCAGGGGCTTGTGACTTGCGCCACGGCTACAGTTGCATCTGCGAATACCGCAGAAGCTTCAGCCATCGCGCTAGATATTAAAACTAAGGACGCTCTGGGACAATCGTCGATAATTCTTACAGATTCCCAAGTCGCATGTAGACTATTCCTCACCGGGAGGCTACCACACAGCACCACTCACCTATTAGGATCCAACCTAACGCAGAAACACATGATCATCTGGTGCCCGGGTCACGCAGGACTCGAGGGCAATGAGAGAGCGGACAGCGCAGCTCGTGCTTTTGTCAACCGAGCAGCCGACCACTCTGACGAAAACCCCCTTTTACCACGAGACATCCTTGAGCACCAGCGGCGCGAGCGAAGAAAGTACAGTCCACCACACTCTGACCTATCCAGGCAGGACTCTTATGACTGGCGCCGAATACAGACGCACACATTTCCAAACCTTTATTTGAAAAATGGCATTCACCCAACGCTGTACAGCGTTCGCTGTCCTTGGTGCGGAGGCCGGCCAACTCTCGCCCACATTACGTGGGACTGCCAGAACAGGCCACCCAAAATTAATACACCAAAAATAGCCGGCAAATTTTCCGGAAGGGAGCAGTGGGAGACTTGGCTCACTAGCGAGGATCGGGAGATGCAACTAGCGCTCCTCGACCAAGCACGGCGGACCACTCAAGCCAGTGGGGCCCTGGACTAGGGGCTCCACCCACTCGCTTTCTGCATTTTTTTTTCTTTTAAAGAAACGTTTTGATGTATTTGATATATATTCATCGGCTGACAATAGCCTTAGCCAGAAGCCTGCTAGCGAGGATGAGACTAAGGTGCCTGACGACGAACCAACTATGTCATGGGCAGAATCGCCACCAGTTCAAGATCGCCCACCGTCAGTGGAATCTGGATCGATGTGCGAGGCCGCTAGGAAGGGTCCAGCGCAATCTGACAATCTATCGCCCTCGGGAAAGAAGGCTCGCGTTCCCAAAGTGTCAAAGTTCACAAAACCGCTCCGGGGAACGCCTACTCCTGCAGGTGTCTCTTGTGTTAAAGTGCACCAAAAGGTCCACAGTGCATCACCTCATCAAAAAGGGAGTGGTGCACCTATGGAGCAGCGTTTAAACGCTGCACCTTCATAGGTAATCATGGTGGGTGATCTTCCCTTCTATTTTGGTACTTTAAATGTCCGTGGCTTACGCAGTAAGTGACGGCAAGTACAGCTTCTTCATTTGTTACACAATAGAAAATTAGATATCTGCTATCCAAGAAACAAAGATTGAATCCGACGAAAACACAGAAGTAGCTCTATCTCCATTCCTATCTGACTATAATGCTTGTGTAAGCTATGCAGTAGGTGTTTCCGGAGGTTGTATGTTATTTGTTAGAAGACATTTACAATGTGATTTGCTACATTTGTTTACAGATAGGGAAGGGCGCCTAATATCGTGCGATGTTGATATCTGGGGTATGAGCTTTATATTTGTGTATGTTTATGCCCCGAACAAGTTACGTGAACGTGAATGTTTCTTCTTATCTCTAGAACATAATTTCTGTACGGATCATGCATTGGTCCTTTTTGGAGACTGTGTTTGTAACGCGCAAGATCGTACGTCGTTGAAGCTGAGACATAATCCAAGTAGTGATACGCTGCAACGCCTGATATGTGATTATCGCCTTGTGGACAATGGGGAAAATGAAAAAGTGGGATGTCACTATACGCATTTCCAAGGTACCTCGCATGCAAGGCTTGATCGAACTTACGTTTCACCTAGCGCGCTATCTCTTATTTATGGTTACACTGTGCACCCTGTATTCTTTAGTGGCAATTGCCTAGTCTCAGCATCGTTTGGTAGCCGTCGGTATAAAAGTCGGCGTATGTGCTGGGAGTTGTGGAAGTTTAATAACCAATTACTTTCACGTGAGTGCTTCTTAATTAAAGCGTGTTACTGAGCTTATAGCTCATGTGTCATGCCGCAAGGACTTGCCGCTCTTTGATGTGTGGGAATTATTCAAACAGGAAGGTTAAATGAGAGCTATCGATAAATCATCAATATTGACCTTTGAAAAAAAAATTACGAACCATTGTATAGGCTTCTGAGTGCATTGCATGAGCTTGAATGTCTACATTCCGGTCAATATACTGATGATAGTCATAAGGTCAAGGCACAGTTACAAACGTTGTACATAGAAAAATACAGAGGTGCATTAGTGCATGCGCGAGAGCAGCGTTTCTTGGAAGAACAGCCTTGCAGTAGGGCCCTAGGTGATGAGCGCCAACACGCGCCGTCTAAACAAATAGTAGATATAGAGTATGGTGGAATCATTGTTAATGAGCCTACTCTAATAACTAAAGCGTTTTTCGAACATTATCAACAACTATTTTGAGGCCATAAGCCATTGGATACAGATAGCCAAAGAAATTGTATCGTTGCTGCCCCAGGTAAATCAGGATGATTATGATTGAAAACATTGATATTAATAAGGTAACTGCATGCATCGATTCGTTAGCGAAAGGCAAGACGCCCGGCCCGGATGGCCTTACTGCCGAATTTTATCAGTGTTTTCGTTGCCTCTTATCACCATTATTACTTCAGGTGTACCGTGAGGCCTTGGAAGTAGGATACCTCACTGCCACAATGCATGAAGGACACACCGTCTTTATAGCTAAAAGCGATGATGAGACTAAATTGCAAAAAGTGGACGGATATCGGCCTATCTCCTTATGCAATGTGGATTATAAAATTTTTGCAAAGGTATTAGCTAAACGTTTGCAAGTCGTAATAAGATCTGTGGTCGGTGATCATCAAACATGTGGCATCGGGGGCCGGTCCATTCAGACGAACATTCATGTTGCAAGATCGGTGCTAGAGTGTGTAGCTGAGGGGATTGGGCAGGTAGCAATGGTACAGCTAGATCTCGCTAAGGCGTTGGACAGGGTGAATCACTCATTCCTGTTTACTGTACTAGAGCATATAAATATCGGATCCCCGGTCATTAGAGGTGTCAGACTATGTTATGCTAATGGCTCAACGAGGCTCACGGTGAATGGCTCTCTCTCCGATCCGATTAGGCTTGTATCATCAGTAAGACAAGGATGCACTTTGTCACTGCTTCTGTTCTGCTTGTATTTAGAGCCCCTTTGTATGAGCATTCTGAAAGAACAAAATTTCCAAGGGCTTAGATTATCGACTAGTGAGGTTCGAGTTCTTGCGTATGCAGACGGCGTGTTTCTTTTTTCTTTTTTTTTGTACTGATAAAATAAGTGTCGAGACTGCTCTTGCAATTACACAAGATTTTTGTGCGGCTTCTGGTGCAAGCGTTAACTTTGAAAAAAGTTCAGGTTTTTGGTTTGGATTATGGGCCACTATGCCATCACATTACGCAGGCATTCAATGGAAAAAAATATCTGCGTTATTTAGGTGTGCCTCTCTCACAGTATAGAAACAGCAACGCTCTAAATGTTGCAAATAGGCGATGCAGTGCCGGAATGCGAAGTCATGAGCAGTGCAGTACTTGGAGTTCCAGTCGTCAGTCGATGCGGTGCGACAATGTGTTCCTCCCCCTTGAATTTGTTCGTCTAGGATTAGTCCATCTCTTCGTCAGGCAAATTGTTTCTCGCCTGTTCTTTTTTTTTCGAGACAGTGACCATCCGTTTTTGCAGGAAATGTTGCAACTCCGCTTAGTTCATTATCTTCCTAATATAGTAGTGTCATCAAATGCCAAAGATGTCCCACAGGCTCCTTAGGGCTTTCTCAAGGAGGTTGTTGACACATTTCTTGAAAGTTAGATTCAGCATGGAGTGCGTGTTCACTGCGAGTCGAAAAGTAATTTCTGCGGCACTGGTGGACTCCATTTCCCCAGATCCTTTGTATCGTACACCTCATTTAAGCTGACCTTATCAGTATGTACTTAAGCGGGTCCGAAAAATGTGTGTACCTCCTGGAGTAAAAATATTTTTCTTTAAATTAAATTCAGGAACACTCCCTTTTAAAACTTAGTTGAATTCAAGGGGTTCCTTTGTGCCGGAGTCAACAAGCTGTCGACTCTGTTCACGTGCCGAGACAACAGATCACTGTTTCATAGATTGTAGGGATGCTGTATTTTTCGGGACATTCTCCAATGGATGCTTAGAAAGGACATTGACATCACTCGATATTCGATTAGGTTTCTACCTTTTAGGGTTAGGGGCGGTCTTCTCTATGACATGTTCATAGTACTTGGTTTACACAGCCTATGGAGATGTAGACTGTGCGATCGCCATGCCGAAAGCCCGCGATCTACAAAATCCTTCTTTCGCGAAAGTGCCGCGTATGTGAGAAGTGTGTACGCTGCGCAGGAACTTCCGTCTGACTGGAAGCACTTGTTGGACGCATGTGTGTGTTTGCCCGACTTCTGAGTGCGTAGTTGTGTCCGCTCTGTAATATACCTTCAGTTTTGTTGTCCATGTAATAAAGAAAAAAATTCGTCCATGGTCTAAGGGGTAGCGCACCGGGCTGCTACGCTGACGGAACCAGGTTCGAAGCCAACTATCGAGCATGGTTTCTTTTTCTTTCTTTTTTTCGAAAAGACGAGTCATGCGATAGCGGTTAGATAGCGTCACATCAAAGTTGAGATTAGTAGCCTAAGAATGCTAGTTACATTAATACTTACTCTAGAACAGTTAGAAAGAGGTTATACTAGTCAATTGTGATGTTGCAGATATTATTAGCTCAGACTGCCACCCACAGCAAACAGTCCTTACGAACGAAAATATCTGTGAATTTGGTATCAACTAGGTTAGATCGCGCTATTTTTACGTATTTTGAACCCCGAGGACTCGTAGAGCACAGGATACGGAGTGCGAGAGGGATCACGACGTGAGAAACGCTGTGCCAAGTGAAGCATTAGTCCTTGTCTAAGTGAGCATTTCTTGTTTTTGTGTGTTCCGTGAAGGTAAACATGGCGCTGCATATTCTCACATTGCACTACGTCAAGCGGGTTGCGAATGTGCTCTGGTCAACGAGCAGCTACCACTAGCCAGCGCTGCTGGTGGGGGATTAGTATTCTTTATTATTAGTTCAAGCACGTTAGGTGACTATTTGTTACCACGTCGTTCTAATAGTGAGATGGTGAGTAATAATGATGATGAGAAATCATCATCATTGTCGTTATCATTATCATGGTTGGCAACAAACTTGAACCCCGCCAATTTTCTTGTCTTTCATTCTTGTCTGAGTGATATATTTGAGATTTTGGGAAAGCCGCCTCTAATGAAGCGTACGTTTCCAATTATTTACATTCAAAATTTTAAAAAAAACTTACGTAGAACATCCTTTCTTTGAATAGAATTGAATCTCCTTATAATTATTTTATTCTTTTGTTGTGCAGGTCACTGGAGCGAATTTCACTGGAAGTGCTGCGGAACGGATCCCTCGAAGGTTACGCAGACACGCTGAGAGCACTGTAAGTAACTGTTCTTAGAGCAATACGTACACTTGCACACTATTCCTTAAATCGTGTCATTGAAAATGTATGTTATCTGCTCCACAAATGTGTAAGTCGCCCATGTATCTCCTGAATCTTGCGTCAAGTGTATTTTGAACTGAACGTTAGTGAATAATAGACGTCTTATAAGAGAAAAGTTTCCTACCACTGTTATTTGAGAGGTAGGAATGTATATGCAGGGTGTTTCAGAAAATGCGTTCGACAGAGAAAGCATCGCGTAATCGCGACGATTACGCGATTTCCTCGGGTTGTTTTTGTCACAGAGATATGCACTTTAAAATAACTTGAGCTAATAATTAGAGACGTAATTATGAAAATTGCACTTTCTTTAACCAATAATAATAATAATAACAATAATAATAAAAATTATTGTTATTGTTGTTGTTGTTGTTGTTGTGAAAACATATACACTAGACAGGAAAGGTAAAGCGAGGAGCAGGCTGGCAATTGCCTCATGAAGGGGCACAACGCCTGCCTACTCTAACTGAAAAGTCCGACGACTTTTCTAACGCGGGACTTGAAGCCCGTCATCCGAGAAGTTCGTAAAAGGTTCCAGAGATGCGAAACGCTGACAACTCAAATTTTTGCACAGCAATAATTACTTCCGGCTAATTTCCGCGGTAAAACTGAAACATAACAACCGTGACGCCCTAAGTTAACGCCCACGAGTGACGTGCTATTTAAGCCTCGCACGCAGGTAGTGGCTTGGCAACAACGCTTGATGGCGTCATGTTTGCCGACAGTGAAGCGTAAACAGCGACGTCGCTTATGGTGTACGCTAATGGTGTGACAGTTGTGCTCTTCGACACTTGAGTTTCGGTTCTCTGGGTATTCCGGAATTCATCACGCTACAAAAAATTTACAGCGTCAGCTCTTTTTTCATCTCTGGAACTGGAATTTCCTTTGTCGACATTTTGGTCTTCTCTCGTCTGAAATACCAACTGCTCATGAGTCCTGCGTTGTAGGGCAAACTTCAACCTTTGAAGGGCTGTCTTATGGAATTTTCGGGTGTTCGTTTCTGAGCGCTCTAGACCGCTCTCGCGAGCCGCATTATCTTCGACAGTTTGAAAAAGAGCGCGCGCTTCGCCCGCTCGGCGGCTTCTTTTCAATCACTCTACTCCCGCGTCGAGCACTCTCAGGCGCCCCAAACGTTGTCCTTGAAACAGTCGTTGAGATTGAGAGCGTTGCCCGTCACGTGATAACAACACAATGTCGTGCATGGCGTCACTGTTCTTGGCGACGGTCCACCGTAAGCCACGTCAGTGCATGATGTCGTCTCAACAAGCCCTCCTCCTATCAGCGCGTCCGCCGTCTTTGCTGGCAGCGTCGGAAACTTTGGCTATACTTAAACGCGAAAGTGGACTTTTGTTGTAGTCACATGGTTTCGCCTCTGCCGAAAGTCAGTCACACGTTTGGCTTGCGGGTTTGTCTTCTGTCTCTGATTTCAAGGAACGCCGGATTCGCTCAGTTCTGAGCCAGAGGATGGAGGCG
This sequence comes from Dermacentor andersoni, assembly GCF_023375885.2. Taxonomy (NCBI): domain Eukaryota; kingdom Metazoa; phylum Arthropoda; class Arachnida; order Ixodida; family Ixodidae; genus Dermacentor; species Dermacentor andersoni. The sequence continues at coordinate 78,765,199 of NC_092814.1, forward strand.
ACCAGTCGAAGATGACATTAAAGTCGCAAAATATAACTTGCTTGCGAAGTCGATTGTGACTAGCCTACCCAGAATGGCAAGGACACGTGTAAAACTGGTAGACGAAAACTACTCATCACCATATATGTGCCCTAGGTCCCCATATGTTTCATTCAAAAATAGCAGGGCGGCCTGCTTCAGATTCTTCGTAACCCGAGGACTATTGAGGCGGACCTCGAATACTGAATTGTTAGCTTAATATATGGATTAGTTAATGTATATGGTCAAGACATATACAGTACCTTTAATGTCTACCTAGAGGAATGCATCTCAGGTTGACGACCTCACTGCTGTTCCGTCGAAAAACTTTTTCTTTCGAGCAGTGAAGGTCATGATGAGCCGTGCGTAACGAGAGCAGGAAAATTGAAGCAAATGTTCATAACTTATGTTGACGTAAAAAAAAACAAAGAAAGCTATCAACTCCGAGTGCTAAATGGCCAACAATCCTAAAGGCCAACTTCAGTGGCTAGGAGTAGGAGGAGAAGGAGAAATATTTATTTAAAAAAAAGGAAGGACTAGCGTCACTGCTGTTCAGGCGCTCAATTACTTTCTTTCTTTCTACTTCTTTGAATTCATTTACATTCCGCGTTAGCATTGTCCTTGTTATCTTCACTTATGCTGTCATTCTAAAACAATGGCCAACGAAGAGGACAGAGAGGGGGGCGAAACAAAAGAGAAAAGCGGGTAGGTTAACCAGAACAATAAATTCAGTTTCTTAGTCTGCAATAAGGACGAAGGAGGCAGAAAGATAAGAAGGAAAAGAGACAGAGTACATGTACCATCACATCCGATCACGATCCCCACGCACGATCACAGCGCAGGAAAAGAGTTAGCAATAGTCGGTGCTAACTTTTGTCGCTCGTGCAGGCTTGTTCAGCTTAATAATTGTAGCAGTGCTTTCCTAACAATAATCTCTGACAGCTTATGAGGTCGGTATTCTAATAAGATCTGTTCTGACAATGGTCTCTTATCAATGCGTGCCAGCCCTGTCGCGGGCGATCGTCTCTACACACTGCACTAATGAAAGTCACACAAAAGATGTTCATAGTCTATTCGTGACTACAGTCATCACACTAGCATCCCCGGCCACTACAACGCGAGAAGCAAAAATATATGTAAAGGCCACTCCTAGCCATAGCCGACAAATCAGAGTAGCCTTGCTTCACTGGAGTCCAGTTGGGATGCGAACGCGGAGCAAAGAGTCGGTTATATTGAAAATTTGATTGTTCCACGCGGAGAACGGGAATATCATGTGCCAGCATGCGAAGTATTATAGCGGCATGTGACCGGGTGACAACAGTATATATTATTGAGTTTGGTCTTCAAGAGCTGATTGAGCAGGCCTATCTCCGCGCTCGCTACCCATGTCTTCAGTGACTTTTAAGCCACTGAAATTTGACGTGGTCTCCTTCCTCGGTCGGGGTATGAATAACAACCCTGATCTCAACACCAGTCCGTGTGGTCCGCGCCGCATGCCGGGCAGATGTAAAGACTGTTGCGCCGGCTTCAAATCCCGGAATATGGACTATCTAAGAGGTTGCGCTTGGCCGATGAGACGAAATGCATTGCAAAGAACTACAAGTTAGGCAGCCGTCGATGTCGTCGGGTGGCACATCCTGTTAGTGGTGAGTCTGGCTGGGAAAACCTCAGTGCGCTCAGAACAATTAACAGTGGCTGAGCCATCATAATAGGCACATGCGCCATCCACGGAAGCTTTCCACAGTAGACGACAGCGCCAGAACGCATACCGTATATAGCTTAGCGAGCCGAAGAATCGAAATTGGAAGGAGGCGATTAAAATTACTGAGGTTTCACGTGCCCAAAACACGATGTGGTTATGATACACGCCGTAGTGGACGACTTTGCTTTAATTTTGAACATCTGGGGTTCTTTAACGTGCACTTAAATCTGAGTACACGAGCGTTTTTGCATTTCTACCCATTTAAATTCGGCCGCTGCGGTTGTCATCGAGTCCTCTACCTCGAGCTCACTAGCGTAACGCTATAGCCACTATAAGCTACTATGGCGGGTATAGGACACGATTCAGCTCCCCTATGACGCTTCGGAAAGCTTAAAGCAAGCGCCGCTCTAGAACGCGGTACCATGAACATTTCCAAGCTTGGGCGTTGGTCTGGGAAAAACTCAGAGTTTAATATACAGACAAGCGCCGTTTTGATGGTTGTTTCATTTCTTTTTTCGCACCCTAAGTGCCATCGTCGGCGACACCGGCGTGGTAAGTGAAAAACAGGTGATGTGCTATGGCCGGTACAACGTGTCCATAAATATGAACCTCGTAGATGTACCTCTTATGCAAAACAAGCAGAGATAGCTATTTAAAAGCAGAAGACAACTCAGGTTTTTTTTTTATTGCTGATATGGTATATATATAGGTGTTCATTATATGAATAATGAACACTTTTTTAAGGAAGCGTAGCAACAGAAAGTTGACCTGGAAAAGCCCTAACGGTGAAACAATAAATGAAATTGATTTCATACTTTCTGCTGATCCCAGCACTCTGCAGGATGTAGAAGTGTTAGGTAGGATAAAGTGCAGTGATCATAGGTTAGTGAGGGCTAGAATTCACCTGAATTTGAAGATAGAAAGAGTAAAATTGGTCAAGAAGAAACAGGTCAGCCTAGAAGCAGTAAGGGTAAAAGCAGACAAATTCAGGCTGGTACTTGCACACAAATATGCAGCCTTAGAATAGAGGGATGAAGATGACATAGAGGTAATGAATGAAACCGTAACTAGGCTAGCTTCAGAGGCAGCAAGTGAAGTGGGAGGCAAGGCACCAAGGCAACCAGTAGGCAACTTCTCCCAAGTTACAAAGGACCTAATAAGGAAACGACAAAGAATGAAAGTGTCCAATTCAAGAGATAGGATAGAATTCGTGGAACTGTCAAAACTGATCAAGAAGGCGAAAATAAGTGATATTCGAAATTATAACGCGAGAGACTGAAGAAGGCGTGAAAAATGGTCGCAGCCTGGAATCACTGAGAAGGGAACTTGGCATAGGACAAACCAATATGTATGCACTGAAGGATAAGCAAGGTAATATCATCAGCAGTTTAGAAGATATTGTAAAAGCAGCGGAAGAATTCTATACTGACCTGTACAGTACCCAGAGGAGTCAGGATATTTCTATTCGAAACACTAATGAACAGGATACAGAAACTCCTCCTATAACTAGCGATGAGGCCAGAAGGGCCTTGCAAGACATGAAACGGGGAAGAGTGGCAGAAGATGGAATAACAGTCTATTTAATCACAGATGGAGGAGACATAATGCTTGGAAAACTGGCGGCTCTTTATACGAAGTGTCTATTGTCTGCAAGGGTCCCAGAAAACTGGAAGAATGCAAACCTTATACTAATCTACAAAAACGAAGACGTTAAATAATTGAAAAACCACAGGCCCATTAGCTTACTCCCAGTATTATATAAAATATTCACCAAGGTGATTTGCAGGAGAATAAGGGCAACGCTTGACTTTAGCCAACCAAGGGAATAGGCTGGCTTCAGGAAGGGATACTCTACAATGGATCACCATCCATGTCATTAATCAGATAATCGAGAAATCTGCAGAGTTTAATAAGCCTCTCTGTATGCATTTCATAGATTTCAAAGGCATGTGATTCAGTAGAGATACCAACAGTCATAGCGGCATTACGTAATCAAGGAGTACAGAACGCTTACGTAAATACCTTGGAAAATATCTACATAGGTTCTACAGCTACCTTAATTCTACACAAGAAAAGCAGGAAGATACGTATAAAGAAAGGAGTCAGACAGGGAGACACAATCTCTCCAGTGCTATTCACTGCGCGCTTGGAAGAAGTATTCAAGCTATTAAGCCGGGAAGGCTTAGGAGTAAGGATCAATGGCGAATATCTCAGCAACCTTCGGCTTGCCGATGATATTGTTTTATTCAGCAATACTGCAGACGAGTTACAACAAATGATTGAGGACCTTTAACAGAGAGAGTGTAAGAGTGGGGTCGAATATGCAGAAGAAAAATATAATGCTGAATAGCCGGACATGAGAACAAGTGTTCAAGATCGCAAGTCTGCCTCTAGAGTCTGTGAGGGAGTACGTTTACCTAGGTCAATTAATTTCAGGGAACACTGATCATGAAAAGGAAATTCATTAATAAAGGGTAAATGAGACATCCACCCAAACGTAGCTAAGTGCTGCAAAGGAAACCTATACGGGTGCCTTGAAAGAAAAGCTTCGCAGTTGAAGAAAAATTCAACCTGGTCCGGGTCTCGAACCCGGGACCACCGCCATTCCGGGGCAGCCGCTTTGCCATCTGAGTTAATCAGACGGCTAGCAGATGGCAGGCGAAGTCGAATTAATCAACAACTCAAAAGCAAAGGCAAGAGTTTGGCGCAACAGTTCTGCGGAAACCCGCAAGGTGGAGAGAAGTAATTAATAAAGGGAAAATGGGGCATCCACCCAAACGTAATTAAGTGCTGCTAAGGAAACCCATACGTGTTCCTTGAAAGAAAAGCTTCGCAGTTGAGCTACGAAGTCCTGGATCAGGACGAATTTTTCACCGCCAGTCCAGCGGCATTAACCCCAGAAAAGTGGTGTATCCACCCCCGGCGCCATCTACCTCCAATCTATAGTCATTTTTTGTGAAAACAGCGAGGTACTGGAATGGTCTGTCTGCCAACGCCACGCATTACACCGAGCCACAACACTTCAAGGCTGTTCTCGAGTCACTCTTATGTTAAACTCAGCCCATCCCTCATGTAATACCCCATCTCCGGGACCTTTGAGGTATAATAAATGAAATGAAAATCAAAGGAAAAAAGGTTGTACTCCAAGAGTTGACCAGTTCGGTCAAGCATGTATCTCAGAAAACCCGGAAAGATTGTCCTGTACAATTCCAACATTGCATGTACTGACTCCCGTTCTCTGCCCCCCTCCCCCCGTTCTTCCCCCAAGAAAACTGAACAGCTGGAAAGTAGCTGTCAGGCACTGTTTCGCGAATAGGCGTTATGAAGGCTGCAGGAGAGGCCTCTATCAAACAGTGAGTCCTTGCATAGGAATTGATATCTCGTTTGATTGTCGACGGACATGTGTTGTTGGTATGTTGTTGATATGGCCGTGGGTTGTCAACGGTTTGCGAGTAAACGCCACCAGTGCAAGTTTATTCAGGAACATCCCACGTGTCTTTGTAAAGGTACTTCAAGGCGAAAGTGGTTCCGTCTGCCATAAATTCAACCTTTAAAAAATATGTAAGAGCTGCTTCTTTTCGGCTCCAGTGTGGCTTTTTGGGGGCTGAAATAGCTGGATATTCTCTGCAAAAGAACCGCTTTGATAGAGTAGGACTGACAAAGATTTCTTGGCAAACACTGGCGCTTACTAAGTTTCAGCGCAGAAGGCTTACCCAATTCATTTATTCTGCTGGAAACACTGGCCAGACAGATGTAGGAGATATATATATGCATGATCACTGTGTCGCCGCTCACTTTAAGGTATGTGGCAGCTTACTATTATAGTTATTTTAAATGAAATCAGCATTTATAAAGTAACGTGGTAAGCTGTGGAAAGCACATGAAGCAAAAAAGTGAAGGACCGTGCGCTTGAGTAGTGCAGCGTCAGAAAAGGGCACGCGTTTGTGAGAGTAAGTAGCAGCGTACAAGCCAATTAATGTGACTGTTCGTAGTTATATATTTGTACCTCGAAATGTCCAGGTATGAACTTTACAGCATCCCTGCTGTATGATACGAGTGGCCCGGCTCGGACAGGTTGAAAAGAGCTGCTGAATATCGGAGTAATCGACTTGGCTCCCATGTCTGTGACATTTGCCGTTATTTTCAAGCTAGCGTTCCCAACTCGGGGTGTCATTACGCAAGTCGCCATTAGCTCCCTGTGAGAGCGAGCAACAGCGAAATGGAAAAGCGCCGGCATTGAACATTCACTCGTGCCTTGAAGCTTTGTATCGTCGATAAAATGGCAATGTTAATTTCTTCCAATTTGCATGCAGGCTCGCGCTCACTGCCTTTGGCCTTCAATGCCCTCCCCCCCCCCCCCCCCCCCCGACCTCCCGAAGGGTTTGTACCGGCTGTTCAACCATCAGAGCCGGCCATGTGTCAGGTCCCATAGAGCGAAGTAAATATAAAATGTCTAATGAGGGATGTTCTGGTTCTTCCACGTATCGCCTCGTTACTGCAAGCGGTATTGAGGGCGCTCGTGAAAAGTAACATAAATAATTTCTAACTCGGCGACAGGAGCGTAGGTATCAGCCCCTTCTCCCTCCGGTTTTCTCCTTTTTACTTCATTATCACGCTCCGAAGTAGAATATATGTTTAATGATCCCGGCCTGGCTCTAGGAACCACGCTACTAAAAAGGCTGGAGACGTGTTCGAGAAGGTTGTACGATACGGGAGTAATCAGTACAAAGGGGCAGTTTTAAAGGTAAGTTGATAATGAACTGCGCCATTTTTAACTCTAAGAGATTATCAGCTAAATGAAACAGCCTCATATAGCCTTTTAATAAAAAAAAACTATAAAAAATGACAGCCTGTATGACGATGAGACTACTGAGCAAAAACTTTTGTAGGGCAATAATGACAAATGAGATCAAGATATCTATTTTTCTCCCGGCATACGACTCCATTAAGGTTTTTGTAGAGCATAGCAAATGTGGCCACATATTATTGCACCTATCACTCCCTCCGGACGGTAGATGGCATTTCTGAAGAGAATCTTATTGTTCTTTTTTAATTCTTAGTATTTTTCGCTGCACAAAGTGAGAAGACGTCGACTCGATGCTTACGCCGAACACGCGAAGCTCAAAAATACGCTAATCGGAATTTTCAACAGCTGAACACAGGTCAGACAAATAAGTCGCAGTATCTTAAGAGCAGAGAGAGAGAGAAATGAAGAGGGAAAGCTAGAGAAATTAACGAAGGCCGGGCCCGGTTGGCTACCCTACACTTGGGGAGGGGGAAATGGTAAGAATAGGTAAGAAGGAAATAGAAGAAAAATAATAACGAGTCAGAAATTCGCAGAGTCAGTCGCAGAGGAATATCCGCTGTCACAAGCGTCCGTACAGTCCAGTAGCCTTTAAGAAGTGCAGAAGGGTTTTTGGCCTTTTCCATGCAAAAATGCATAGGCCATGGTCCCAGGGTCTTTTCCTCCGAGAGCACTCTATTATCTAACAGGCTGAGTTTAGCTTCTAGAGCATGTCACTGAGCGTCAAAGGGCGCGCAATGACACAGGAGGCGCTCTAGAGTCTCATCGTGCCCGCACAAATTGCACGCCGCACTGTTGATCAGTCCTATTCGGAATTAATAGGTATTTGTAAATGCGGCGGCCAACCACATGTGACACAGTAAAGTTGTTTCGCGCCTGGAGAGTACAGGTGGCAGGTGAAGTCGTAAGTTAGGGTCGAGAGAGTGGAAGCGTGAGTTAGCGAAACCCGATGACTTCCATCGTAGAAGTGTTATGCGGCGAGAAAGTGATTCAAGTTGCCTCGCAGAATCCGTTCTTGAGAGTGGTATAGAAACCCGCTGATGTTTTTGATTAGCTCAGCACAAAGCTTCATCTGCGCTGTCGGTGCAGATGATTCAGCAGTGGCTCGGCAACCATTGAAATACAATGCCATGTCCTTTCTCAAACACGTGGTGATGAGCGTAGCTTATTTCGTACGCTCGCTACTCGTGTAACCCATGACGTAGGGCAAACTGTAGAGTTTGTAGGGCTGCTTTCGAATGACAGAATATGGTCCAATGATTTGGTGGCTCCTGGAGCACATAATTGAGTGCACCTTGAAGAGCCGCAAGTTCTGGTGCTGTCGGCGTGGTATTGTGAGAGCATTTAAATTGCAAAGATACAACGTCCGCACGACGAACCGCTGCTCCGGTAGAGCTGTTGGAATTGGTGGAACAGTCCGTGTATATGCAGTCAAAATACGACTCGTTTAGGAGAAGCAGAGACTGTTAAGAAGGCAGCCTTGTCACCGCTAGCCCTGAAGCAGTTGCCTCTGCAGTCCCTTCAGCTTTCGTGTTATTCATACCGTTTTTCCAACCGACCCTGTATTATCCAGTCGCAAAGATAGCAATGGCAAATGTGAGTGGAGCAGCTGTAAGGTTGACATTGCCCCCATTGGTACGCGGAAGAAGTGGCACACAGTTGTGATCACAGCAAAAGACGTTACACTAGTACTTTGTGATAAGCCATGTGCCTACTTAGAAACACCAGTCAAGTGGATGAACTGAGTGAATTGAAATCTTCGCTGCAAGTACAAGGAAATACTATGGATGATGCACACCTTTCTTACTTGATGGTTAGCAGTTGAAACTTCTTAGTTCATTTTCACTTGGCACGCAATTTTGTCTGTTTTGCTAGCAGCCCTGGGAATCGCACCTCCTAAAAACAATGACATCCCTCGCAATGATGGCTGCACATTTCTTTTGTAGTTATTTCGAGGAACTTCATGTTTACCATTCAGTGTCTATAGAAAATTATTTATTTTAAAACGGGTACCAGCGAAACACACAATGTTTTGCATCATTCGTACTTGCAACACAAAAGGCAGAAGTAGCATAGTTGCGGCTAGGTTTATTATGTTGCGAAACATAATTTCCACTAATCAATGATATCTAGTCGCTCGGTCGCCCTGATTTCCGCTGCAGTTGCACACACACATCTTCAAGAAAGGAGAAATGCAAAAGCTATACACAAGCGACGTCAGGCACCGTCACGTTGATTTAACTTATCTAATTATACATATATATATATATATATATGTATATATATATACATATATATATATATATATATATATATATATATATATATATATATATATATATACTGTTTCCTCCAGACTGTTTCTTAGTATCGCTGACAGAATCAACCACAACCGGTCCTCTTCATCGCAGCACGTCGTACCGTAACCGAGCAAAACCCCAGATGCGGTCTTCCGCCGACAGGGCAGAGGTCAGTAAAGCTGCACTCCGGACGCGGCCACACTGGTGGTCGGCACTCAGAGGCTTGCCGGGGCGCGGCCGCCTTCACCCAGCGCGCTGTCCACCGGTGGCAGTCGGCGCGGCCGAGGCTTCATAAACAACCGCTAATCCCAGAGTACACGTGGCGATAAAGATGCGTAGGGCGCAATAGGCGCCACCTCGCGCGCTGCGGGCAGTACGGCAGCTTTCCAGGGATGTCACGTTGTGGTCACGCGGAGCCCCTCCATCAACTTTCATTTCTTCGCTCGGGCGCTGAGGCAGGCAGTGCCGGGCTTTTCTTTAATACCGCTGCCCGAGCCCCTCCCTCCCCGCTGCCATCTCCCAGCCATCCTTAGTTTGGTCGGCATTCTGCCCCGGCGAAGCCCAGGGGCGCGTGAACGGCCTCCAGATTGGGGCGGCGCGCGGGTTGCGGACGCTCCGTGATCGCGCGTCGGACTCCACTTTATGGGACGGCGGCTCCCGCAAGCACCGACGACGCCCTCGTCTCGCTGCCCACCCTTCCTATTCTGTCCCTACACTTGATCAGCTATCGCCTTCCTCGCCCCACTCAAGTCTTGTGCACGAACATCCCGAGTTTGCTATCCGCCCTTCATGACTGCCTCTGCGAAAGCCTTTTATTGATCCGTCTGTTTTGTCTTTCATCCCCTCTCTCTTTATTGTTGCCTTGTATGTCCATAAACCAATATTTTTCTCTCTCTTGGAGCAGAGCCAACCTCCTAGTGCGTCCTCTTGGACTTATTGCGCTTTACTCTTTTACATTTTGGTACCCTCGCAAGTGCTTGAATTTTATAAAATTCGTTTTGTGATTAAATAGACGGCAGGCTACAGAAACACTTGGTTAACATAAGGAAAACAATTTTTATCTTTATAAACTTCATGCTTGAGTAAATTGATTGACGGCGTCATTCGAAAAATCTGCTTTACTGGGATTCTAGCGAAATAACTGGAAGCGAGTGTCATTGCGGCGAGTAATTTTGGCTTCACCACAACTGCATTAGCTGGCCCCAAAGTGCTACTTAAGGCGCAATGAATAAATCTAAATGAGAAGACGCGTGTTCGGGACAGTTAGAATTGCTTGGAGTGGAAGCTAAGATTTTTTCTTTGAATGACCCGTGTTAAATTTTATTCGAGTCGATATTGTTGGCTACAGAAACACTTTCATATCATACGCATTACTGATCATGATCCTGTTAACGTTAGTATTTTTTTTTTAATTCTGGGGTTTTACGTGTCAAACCACAATATAATTGTGAGCAAACCGTAGTGGGGAGCTCCGGGTTAATTTTGACCACCTCGGGGGGGGGGGGGGAGGGGGGGGTATTCTGTAAGTGTTCTTCTAGTGGACAAGTCCATTTCGTCTGCTGCTGCAGTTCTGATTGGCTGGGCCGGGGTACGAGTCAGACAGGCGCTCCCAGCCAATCAGCACTTTAGCAGCAGACGAAATAGACATGGCCACTAGAAGGACGCTTGCAGAATACCCCCCCCCCCCCCCCCTTCGGTTCTTTAATTGCACACGATGCAGAGTACAAGGGCATTTTTCCGGGCTTCGCCCCCATGAAAATGCGGCCGCCGAGTCCGGGATTTGGTCCGACCCACTCGGGCTTAGTGCGCAACGCCGAAGCTCCTACACCACCCCGGCAGGGTAACTTTAGCGTTAGAATACCCTACGCTGCTTACCATATGTCAGCTTGAAGACCGTCCCCATCGCTCATGGGCCCGCAAAGCTATGATGGCACTTTTGTCTTACTTGAGGGCGACTGGCCTATCTGAACGCCTTTGACTTGCTCAGGCCCTCTGCATGCGTGCGCGAGCTCACCGCGGCTTTCCTCCCCCTCCACTCCCTCTCTCTATCTTATCTTTCTATTCCCTATTTACCGTCCCCCCGAGTAGGGTAGCCAACCATACGAATTTTTGTTTAACATCCTTGCCTTCTCGCTTTATTTCCTCCTCCTCCTCCTTCGTTAATATTTGTAGATTGCGGGTAGAATAATCGTAACCAGATATTTCAGTATCGCTGGCTAGCGGTTAACGAAAATGCAGTTCAACTTTATTTAAAAGTTGTGGAGAAATTTCCTTGCATCGGACATCAGTTGACAATTTTCGAATTAGTAAATGTATAAGCAGTTAGCGTACCTGTAGAATAACGTACGCGGCATTGCATATGCGAAAAATCCAGGCTCAAATCCGCTTGTGGCCACGAATGCAACGGAGAACAGTCGAAGGAGCCGTTATTCTCACCAAGAGCAAGCTCTCCTGGCCTTTCAAACAGCGCTCTCGCGGCCTACATCTGTGCAAACACATCTCTCTCAAAAAAAAAAAAAAAAAGTAACGTGCATGTACGGTCTACGTCGCGTTCGATGGCACTGTCGCGACGATCGACCATGTCAGTGGCAGTAGGCGGCACATATTTTAGTCGTGCCATATCGTCATTTACAAAAAAGGTATAGCAGTTGACAGGTTAACACGGCAACCAATATGTAAGTACTGTGAATGGTTCACCACAACAAGATCGACGACAAAAACAAATCCGCCTTTATGAAAATGCAACAGGGGACAAAAGAGAAGAACGTGAAACTAAGTGGGAGGCATTATAAATAGAAAATTTGGTTGACTGATAGCTTTTCAGTGGAAAAAATGCAAAAGCGGACATTTGGCCGTCTCCACCGGCTCAACTCGGGACTCAAAACTTTTACTCAATAGTCGGAACTATCCTGCTAAACTCGGGACGGCTGGCAACGCTAAATTTTCCACGTGTCTGTAGCCTCGTGACTAGCAGAGACCAATCAGAGCTCGCGGCTGTGCGGGCGTTTCGCTAGCGAGGGGCTGCGCCGCGAAGGCCGCTTCGGCTACACGGCTACGGCGTGGTGCCACGGCCTTGCTCCTTCATTGGCTGAAATTATAACATGGGATCAAGCACATTATCTTTCTGTAAAACGAGTAGCTTTCTTTGCCTTTTTAAACTCGTTATCGTGGTTGCGGGTCGGTGGTCGGACTTGCGACAAAGCGCCAGTGAAAGGGCACTGTGAACTTAGCCGAACCCTAACTTTATAGCTGTTTGATACGCACATGGTATTGCATGAGAGCTTTGACGTGTCTGAAACTTTAGTGGAGTGGTCGGCGTGGAAAACGTTCGTTCGTTCGTGCTTTTTGTTTACATCGGCAATCACCGTCGATGGTGGCTACACAATTTTTTACGCTAATTCTACAAGACCAACAAAAGAACGAATACACGGTGTGACGGGGCTGGGCAGTATTGAAGATACATGTACCTTAAATACTATCTCAAGATGCTCTTTGGATATCCTATATCTGTATAATGATATATTCAGCGGGACATGTATCAGTATGTGTATTTTCGAAACGTCACGCGAAGTATCGTGTATCTTAAGCTACAAGAGACACCTCTGGTAAAATACACAAAGATATCCAGAGTCAATGACAGCAGTGAAAATTTATTCTGAGGCGACACTTTTATGCTAACTCAAGTTTTTAATAACCAAACATGATTGAGAAAATCTAATGCTGTGCGGCACTAGTATTAACAGTGAATAAAGTTTTAGTAATTAATTTTTTACTATAGTTGCTGGGTAGAATGTGCGAACTGCACAGCGGACGTCAAACCGGTGCTTATCCTGTACCATTTTGCTGGAAACTTTGTGCTTAGAACCACTTTCAAGAAATACAGACTGAACACTTGTTATGAAATGTATTGCTGTTCCGGCTATAGTTTTACATACAGTATTTTACACAATGCAGAAACATATTATCTGGAACATCAATGCACATCGCTGCAGATACAAAGTACTTTGATTGCACGTTACGAGCACCTGACCTAGTCACGCAGACGCTCAGGAATAGAACTGAAAGCTGGAAAAGGAGGAATTGAAACTGCCTAAGAAATTGTCACTTTTACCCGAAGGTGAAACATTGAAAGCGATAGCAAGGTCTAGCGCTGAACTGAAGGCGTCTCAGGAGGCTGGTTCGATGAGCATGCCAGCGGCGCCGCGGCTGTCGCACCACGACGGTGCACGAGATGGGATTAAAGGAAAACCGTAGCGTCAAAGAAAGGATTACATAAATATAGCTTGACGCTCACTGTGGTGTGGTGTACACCCGTGGGCAAAAGTATACGGACAAGGGGCTGCGCGATAAAGCCTTTTTTTTTTCCTCTGCCTGTGAACGCAACTTGATATTGAGGACTGCAGGCCAAACTTGGCATTGCGAACTTTTCAGTGGGCTCGTCACTTCCAGTTTATGTTTCTTAATTACGAAGAAATTCAGTTTCTTCGGCTACCCTGTGGTCCGTATATACACTTTTACTCACGGGTGTACATGCCCACATCTGCTTCGCACAAACGCTAATGTGTGGGCGCACAACGCCGATGCCTGCAGCGGAAGCCAGAACGCTGCCCTGGTTCCGGTAGAACCGGCTGACTGGAGCGTGAAGGTTCGTCCACTCACCTTCGTCTCTTTTGGAACAAAATGCATTGCGCTTCTCTGGAGACCTTCTAAACCTGCACGCACAGACCGCTCATGCGTCGTCAATAGCAGGACAGCACGACAATGGCGATGGAGCAAATGCGCCGCGAGCGCTACTATAATTGATGTCGCAATAACAGAGAACCTTGTTTTATTGGAATCATTCTGCTCGCCACAATCGCCCGGCCGCCGCTGTCGCACAGCTCCCTCTTCGCCGACCGGCAGTTTGAAGTCACGTGACCTAAAGGCCCCGTTTCGCCTATTTTTTCACGGCTGCTGCTCTAAACTTGGTAATAGTTCACCATTAGATATCACCTAGATAGCGTGACTCAGAACAGTTTGGCGGCTGTCACGATTAAGGAGCAACGTGGGAAGGCCTACAGTAGAACGCGGAACCTGCTGTCATTCTGCCGTCACTCTGCTGTCCCTCTGCTCACTAGAGCTATAACTCCGGCCGTCTTTTGCTGTTTTCTACCACGGGTTCGTTTGCTTTTCTCCTATACCATCTTTAAAGAGACACTAAAGAGAAAAACAATTATTTGAGCTGTATTACCAAGTTACCCTTGTAAAACATCCAAAAAAGCCAAAGACCCATAAACGAAAGACGGGTGGCGACGCTGCTTTGGAGTTCTCGTACCAGC